>NW_027225574.1:4297500-4897500 GCF_038994185.2 Dermacentor albipictus | reverse complement strand
CTTTGATTCTTTGTGCATTGTCCTTTATCCTTGTTAAGTTCTTTCATTAGTCTAGCACACGTCGCCAGCATCACAGCGAGCGGGTACCCAGCCTTTCTCAACCCGTCAACTTGCTCAAAGAATGCAATCCTTACAGTGTGGTGACATGACTTCAACAACGCTGACCGGAAACACGAAATGACTATTCCATTCTTCACAAGCCTGGAATGGTTTGAGGCATAGTTCATTAGCGGTTTTCCAGCTCGGGGTGAGAAAGACCAACACACATGTTCCGGTAGGAATGTTAACTCGTAACATCGTGAAGGCTTTTCGGGACTGGTGCAGACAGGCAAATATTGTGACTGAGGCTATATGGAACGATGTTCGTCGAAAATTGCCAAAGAAGAAAAGGGAAGTGCCAGAGGGACGCCTTCTAATACTAGGTGGTGCAACGGTGGAAGAACGGCATCAACAGGTTCTCAAGTTGGGACCAAAGTTCTGCGTGGAACCAAGGATCGACATCGTCGACAGGTTGGCACTTACAAGGGACATTGCCAGGAGTGTACCGGAGAAAGAAAAAGATCGATGTGTGGTGGAATGTGTGGACGTGGTGGCTAAAGCTTCGGTAAGCGATAGATCCAGGCCCAATGTTGATAGGACTGCTAAGTATTTGGTTGAGAATAATCTGCGTGTTATTCAAGCAGACAAGGAAGGCTTCCTGGTTGTTGTACCAAATGATTGTTACTTAGAAAAAGCTTTCCTAGCGGTGAACAAGTGCTTTAAGAAATGTGATGTGAATGTAGAAAACGTTAAAAAGAAAGCGGTGGAGCTATTGAAAAAATGTGACCAAGATAAGCTTGCGTCACGTGTAAAGAACTCAAAAGGAATGAAATTGGAGATATTTTTTACGGCAAAAACCCGCAAGCAAGCAATTCCGTTTAGGCCAATTGTGTCCGAGAGAGGGTGTTGGCAATTTCTGGTCGCGGAGTTCTTGCAAAAAATGTTTAATTCCCTAGAAGTGCAGGATCCGTACTTATTGAAAAACTCTGAAGGCCTTGTGAATTGTTTGGCACTAGATAGTACAAGCTGCAGCTGGGGATTCAGCATAGATGTTCAAGATCTTTACTATTCCTTACCGCAAGGGCCCCTAATGTGCAGTGTTAAAGATTGCATAACAAATGAAAATGACGAGGTGTCATTCCGCAATACGTGCGGCATGGCCGTTGAATCCTTTCTTGAACTTCTGCATTTTTATTTAGCGAATACACATGTAGGGTTCTGTGGTGAAACTTATATACAGGCAAGGGGTGTGTGCATCGGGTCAAAGGTAGCTCCCATACTAAGTAGCATTTTTTTGGGAAGCATATAGACAGAGAGCTGGCAAAAGATTTAGAAGGTGTAGTAAGTAAGATATACAGGTATGTCGATGACTACTTGATTTTAGGTTGTCCTGTAGACAAGGGTGCTTTCAAAAATAGGGTTGTAGAAGCCTTCAATTCTCTGGGAAAGGGCTTAACATTTACTTCGGAAGTACCGGTAGATAAGAGGCTACAGTTTCTTGATGTCACGTTAACATTCCTCCTGGAACATGTGTGTTGGTCTTTCTCACCCCGAGCTGGAAAACCGCTAATGAACTATGCCTCAAACCATTCCAGGCTTGTGAAGAATGGAATAGTCATTTCGTGTTTCCGGTCAGCGTTGTTGAAGTCATGTCACCACACTGTAAGGATTGCATTCTTTGAGCAAGTTGACAGGTTGAGAAAGGCTGGGTACCCGCTCGCTGTGATGCTGGCGACGTGTGCTAGACTAATGAAAGAACTTAACAAGGATAAAGGACAATGCACAAAGAATCAAAGGCAGAAGGATGGAAGTTCCAATGTTTCAGTGATTCCGTATGTGCACGGCCTTTCACACAGACTTAAAAAAGTAGCTGGTAGTTATGAAGTAAAAGTAGTATTTTCGGCAAGAAACAAAATAGGTAGTGTGTGTTCCAAGGTTAAAAAGTCCAAAAACAAGAAAGGGGCTGACAGATGGAATGGCACACTGTGATATAAAGTTTCTAAACAGGGATGGAGTGCCTCAGACAGGCTGGCCAACGTTTCGATAGGAGGACCTATCTTCAGATAGGAGGAGATAGGAGATAGGATAGGAGATAGATAGGAGATAGGATAGGAGGACCTATCTCGTCAGATAGGAAGACCTATCTGACGTCACTGCACTAACCCTTTAAAACTAACACGCCGAGGATGACGAGGCCGCCTTTGACGAAGATAGGTCCTCCTATCGAAACGTTGGCCAGCCTGTCTGAGGCACTCCATCCCTTTTTAGAAACTTTATATCACAAGGTTAAAAAGAAGTTTGAAAGTAAGGAGAGGAAGACGAAGTGATTCTTTGATAGAACGCTTGTGCTTTTGTCTCCGCTTTTTCGCTTTGTTTCCCTGCATTTCTGGGAGCTGCCGCTCCCTCCTTGCGGTAATGGATGAAGAAATCTCCGCGGACTTTCCTGGTGTGCAGCCGTCAGGTCGGCTAGCGTCCAGGAAACGTGGAAGTGCGTCAAGCGATACCGACAGCGAGGCCACTGAGATATGTTCGGACAGCTACGACTCGTCGGACGATGACTTCCAGGTCGTGATGAGTAGATCAGCGAAAAGACGACTACTGCAGGCATCTTCCTCGCCAAGTGCTTCTACCGTGAAGAGTGCACCGCTGCGCTGGCCGCACACTGTGCTCTTTATGCCCGTGGACCCGGCGACCAATTTGCGGCTCCTCAACAGGCAGGTCCTCTCTTCCTTACTCGAGAGAATCGCACCAAATGAGATTAAAGACGTGCGAATAAACCCGCGGAAAAATGTCCTGGCAGTTGATGTGCTACATCGTAGTGCCCTACAACACCTACGAAATATAACTGATATCGACAAGGTAAAGGTGCGATCAATGATCCCTACAGGCGGCGATGGTACTGCGGGCGTCATTTATGACGTCGACGTTGCCATTCCTAATGACGACTTGCCAACGCTGATAAAGCCAAGGACAGAAGGCAATTCCATTACAAGAATTTCCAGATTGGGAAACACACGCTGTGTGAAGATTATGTTTGAAGGAGACAGCCTTCCTTCCCACGTCAAAGTAGGACATGTCCGCCATCCAGTACGACCATTCGTACCGAAGCCCCTCCAGTGTTTCAAATGTTGCAAGATTGGCCACGTGAAGGGTGTCTGCGTGAACAGTGTGGTGTGCCCGCGGTGCTCTGAGTCCCATTCAGAAGACGCCTGCAGCACACATGTTCTAAAGTGCCCGAACTGCAGTGGTCCTCACAAGGCCTCATCAAAGGATTGCCCGCGGATGCGGAAGGAATTCACGATTCTAAAACGCATGGTGCGCGACAATTCGACGCATCGAGAGGCTGCTACCGCTGTTCGGCGACGTCGGCATCGACACCGAAAACGTTCAAGAAATTCCGCAACTGAAGATAGGTACACGCCAGCTACAGTCAGAAGGGCTGCCACATCTCCGCACTGCGCCACCAAGACAGATACAAGGAAAGCGAACAAAGAGGAGAGCCTCGCCCGTCCTGAAGAATGGCCTGAGCTACCGAGGGCACACCTCCCTGCTAAGATACCTCAAAACGCACCGGCTTCGACGGCTTCTGCCACTGTTGAAGCGACGCTGGCTGATGATCTCCAGGTCATCAACATTCTGCGGTCGCTCATGAGTGCCATTCGCGGTATACTTACCAACATGAAGTCTTCGTCTGCGCAAAGCGCACTACAGGTGCTGGACACTTTGAGTCCAGTACTTGCAGCTCTTGGTTAAAATCATGGCTCTCCAGAAGCCGTCGTTTCGTGACGAAGTCCGAAACGCGTCGATATTTCAGTGGAACGCCAGAGGACTGAAGTCACGCATGTCGGACTTTCGACAGTTTGTGTTCACGAATAAGTTCCCAGTCATCGTCATCTGCGAGCCCCTATCAGATAACATCAGACTGTCCGGGTATGAATGTTTCATGTCCGCCACCCACGGAGAATGCAGCAAGATCATCGTATTCATGCGACGTGATCTTACGTATGTCCATCACCCAGTGTCGCCTGACCAAGAAAACCAATACGTCTGTCTGACAGTGAGGAAAGGCAAGCTCACTTTCACATTAATTGGAGCCTACATATCGCCCTCAAGTCGGTTGGACTGCGAGAGATTACGGCGAATCACCACAGCGACTCCGCAGCCTTTGGTGATTACTGGAGATTTTAATGCCCACCACCATCTCTGGGGAAGTTTTAAGATAAACTCGAGAGGCAGAAGATTAGTGTCATTTGCCTCCGAACAAGAACTATGCTTGTTAAATGATGGAAGCCCCACCTTTCTACGTGGAACTGCCTACTGTAGCTGCCTGGACCTGACCTTTGTTTCACGCTCCTTCACTAGAAAGGTCAGGTGGTTTCCGGATATTGAAACGCGGGGAAGTGACCACCTACCCACTTATCTTAGGGTTGAAGGGTTGACGGACTCCAGGTTAGCCGCCGTCACACAATGCATCGACTGGCCAATGTTCAAGTCAATTGTCGAAGACAGCTGTCGTGATGACTTGGCCACTAGCCTAGAGGACATCATAAAAGGTGCCCTAGAGGCTGCGAAACATTCACTTCCGAGAACGTCCACACGCACCGAATACGACATTGAGCTAGAGAAGCTTCGTGCAATTCGTCGTCGTGCAGAGCGAAGATACAGGCGCACGAAGTCTGTAAATGACTTGAGGTTGGCCAGAAGAACTCAAAAGAAAATTCAGCGTCGCATGGACAAACTTGCATCACAAAGATGGAAATCATTCTGCGAATCTTTGGATCCACGAAAACCATTGTCTCACATATGGAGAACTGTTCGTGGTCTCCGTGGAACCCCTCAGCAGCGCCACCCTTTTAAGTCTTTGGCCCTTCACCAACAATGCAGCGAGATTGACGTAGCGGAAGCTTTCTGCAGGAGGATTGCTGGCGAAACTAGTTGCGCTGGAACATCGACGCTCCGCCACTCACCGATTTCACGCGACTCCCGCATGGATAGTCCTTTCTCCATGGACGAGCTCGCAGCTGCACTGGCCTTGTGCAAGCGTTCATCTTCACCAGGCCCCGACGGTATAACCTACCGTGCCCTGTGTAATCTGGGTGATGAGGCTCGAAAAGTGCTCCTGCTCCTATTCAACAGCTCCTGGCGGACAGGTACGGTTCCCCAAGAATGGAAGACCAGTCGCATAATTCCACTGCTCAAGCCTGGCAAGTCGCCTGTAGACATTGCATCATACCGACCAATTGCGCTTGCCAGTTGCATCGGAAAACTAATGGAGAGGATGGTTCTAGCACGGCTAGAATGGTACCTCGAACATTACCAGGTATACCCAGATGCAGTGGCCGGTTTCAGGCGGGGCCGTTCTTCCATAGACAACGTTATCGACTTGGTGACGTACGTCGAGCACCAGAAGTCCTGCAAAAGATTATCTGCTGCCCTGTTTCTGGATGTTAAAGGAGCGTACGATAACGTAACGCACGAAGCGATTTTGAACGCGTTAGAGGCAGTAGGACTTGGCGGCAAAGTATATATTTGGATACGTAGCTATCTACATACGAGATCCTTTTTCGTACTTACCGAGGATGGCCCGACCTCCCAGCATTACAGTAACCGTGGGGTGCCTCAGGGCGGAGTACTCAGCCCAACGCTCTTCAGTCTAACACTCATTGGACTCACCGACATCCTGCCAGGCATTGTTAGGCTCTCCATCTATGCCGACGACATTTGCATTTGGACGTCGGCTGTGACGCGACTGCAGCTTCGCGCGCGGCTTCAAAAGTCAGCTACTTTGACATCATCCTACCTTCGAGAACAAGGACTTCATATATCATATGAGAAGTGCGCAGCGGTGGCATTTACCAGGAAATCAATGTCGCCATACGTGATATCCGTCGACAGACACATGATCTCGTACAGCACGAGTCACAGATTTTTAGGGTTGGTCCTTGACAAAAATCTCTCCTGGACCCCTCATGTGAATTATGTGAAAAAACGCCTGACAGGAATTTGCCATATGTTTAAGTTCCTTGCAGGAAAGACCTGGGGAGTGCCAATACACTCTATGCTGCAACTGTACAGGGTCCTCTTTATTGGATTCCTGCGATACAGCCTACCTGTCATGTCCAACACCTGCAGAACTAACCTGAACATAATCCAAAGCATCCAAGCCCAAGCACTCAAGATATGTCTCGGTCTACCGCGGAGTGCGTCAACGACTGAAGTTATTGCAGTGGCTCAAGATTTCACTATTAGAACGCACATTAGCATTGAAACAATGCGTGTGCACCTAAGACACTTCGCCCGGAACCCTACCCACCACCTAGCAAGTCTCCCAGTAGATAGGCCCCACACGACATTCAGTGCGACTGTCTTCGCGCACCGTGACTCTTTCAGGTCAGGTTACACACCTGCGGCAAGGCCTTCTATTCCTCCATGGTGTATGCGCCGTACTCAAGTGAACCTTACAGTCCCAGGACTTCAGAAAAAGTCGAACTTGCCATCATCAGCGCTCAAGCAACTAACTTTATTTCTCTTGTACGAGAAATACAGCGACTGCACACACGTCTACACTGATGGATCAACTACATCAACCAGTTCCGGCGGCGCTGTAGTTATACCAGCAATGAGAATAACCAAGCGGTTCAAGACTTCCCATGTCACTACGTCTACAGCTGCAGAGCTCGCGGCTCTCCGCGACGCGCTTCAAGTGATAAATACTGAAAGTCCTAGAAAATGGGCAGTCTTCTGCGATTCCAGGCCGGCCTTGCAATGTGTGCATTCATTTCTCCGACATGGAACTCACGATCAGCTCACGTGCGAAATCGCGGAACTTGTCCATCACTTAGGAGAAAAAGGCCATGATATCTCTTTTCAGTGGATACCAGGTCATTGCGGTATCATTGGTAATGAAGACGCCGATAAAGCAGCTCGGACGTCAAACCAAGAAGACCGCTGCGTCCCCATTCCGCTCTCAAGGACCGACGCCGCGAGACAACTTGGCATTCTGGCACGCACGATCTCCTTAGCAGAGTGGAATAATGTACATACAAGACGCACAAGACTGCACCGACTAAACCCATCACTTCAACTCAGACCTCCAGCCGGTGTGCACCGGCGTGAAGCGTCTCTTCTGTGTCGGTTATGGCTTGGAGTGGCCTTCACGAATGCCTACTCAGCACTAATTGGAATGGCTGTTAGTCCTGCATGTGATGTTTGCGCATGCGAGGAGAACATTGACCACATATTGTGCCATTGTGCTCAATTTCAAGCCCAAAGACAGTATTTGTCCGACACATTGAGGAAACTAGACGATCGTCCTCTTAGTGAACAGACAATATTAGAGCACCGTCCCGACCGATCATCGGCTGAGAAGGCAGTGAAGGCACTTTTGTGTTTTCTCAGAACTTCTGGTTTGCTCGAGCGACTTTAACTGAAGTGCTGTCCGTACGCGTACCTACACCTTCTCTCTCCCTTCTTTCTCTTCCCCTTCTCCCTTCCCCCAGTGTAGGGTAGCCAACCAGACTATTGACTGGTTAACATCCCTGCCTTCCTGTATTCTTCTCTCTCTCTCTCTTGAAAGTAAGGGTGATGTACAGAAAGAATGCACTGTTAAACATCCGCGCAAGAACCAATTTGTTGCTTGCGCGAAGAACGTTGTTTACCAGATTCCTATGACGTGTGGTCATGTGTACGTAGGGCAGACTGGGAGATGCATTAACACTAGGTTAAGGGAGCACTTGTCTAGCCTTAAAGGTCGCCCTAGTAGTACGCATTTGGCAATGCATTGCCAAGAACATGGTTGCTCCCCTTGTCTTACTAGCACAGACATTTTATACAGGCATAGGAATCAAACCGCTAGGGAAATCGTGGAAGCATACTGGATTGAAAAACAAAAAGAAAAATGCATCAGCCATCCTTCTGTTTCATTGTCAGATAAAGAAAATTCGCTTCTATCATCACATCTTTAACGCATTTTATTGTAAGTGGTTGTTTTTATGCACTTTGCTGTTTTTAGTATGACCGGGTGGCTTTTGTCCACGTCTTTTTTATCACAAGTGTTATATGTAATATTGACGTTGCTCTTTTGACTTGATGGCGCAGATCAGCGGGTATCATATGCGCTGTAGGGTGCTCTGTTAACTAGATCGCGCAGTTCTATGGGTATTTAAGTAAGTAGTTCTTCAAAAATAAACCAGTTGTTAGAAAGCGCTCGTCCTTGTGTTGCCCCTATTCTTCGTCCCTGTTTGTTTGCGCACAACAAGTATCAATATGAATATGTTCCAACTAGGCCGACTCGCAGTTTTGCTTCAAAACTATTCCAATATGTTTTTATTCCAATCTCCTGACCAGCAGCGTAGCTAGGTCGTCTGGCTCCCGGGGCCCATAGGTCTTCTGTCACCCTCCCCCCTTATCTTGTCGAGGAAGGCGAGGATATCGACAATTTCCGGGTTTCAGCACCAGTACAGCCGCCTTGGATACCGCGCACGTTGCCAGGGTCCCCGTCTCCATCGCTTTCTTTCCCAGAGATCGCGAATGCAGCAAATATACACGTTGTTTTTCCTGCGCCAAATAACACAGGGTGCTGCATTGATAACGTGTGATAAGCCCATGTGCACATCTTCTGTCAGACTGTAAGGCTTGGCAGCGAATACAAATGCGGCATCGTGGAAAATATGACTCACGTCACAAGTAACAAAAAATATCTTTAATTAGAGGTGTGCGAATATTCGAAATTTCGAATGCGAGTCGAATATTTTCCTTATTCGAAGCGTATTCGATTCGAGAAATGCATATTCGGAAATTCCCGAATATTCGAGGACGGCCGAATAATGGTCGAAACGGCGAATATTCGGACAGACTGTGAATAATTTAGCAATTAACCAATTATATGCTTGCTCCACATTCTCCTAAAAACACGTTTATTCACTGAGAGCTTCACATGATCCGCTCATTATCTGTATGCTCTACATCAAGATGGCGAGTTGGGCCAGTTTGTTGGGATTCATAGTAAGGTTCGTCACAGCGCAACACAATACAGGGACAAAAGAAGGTACAAAACGACGACACAGCGTTACAGCACTGTGATCTTAAGTGCTGTAACGAACGTTACTATGAATGTGTACGCTCTGTTCCAGTCTATCTGCATCAGGCCCGTGAGACAAGATCAGTTTCGATTTTTTTTTACCGAGCTTTATTCCAGGGCTCTTTCATAACAATATATGATGTACTTTCGGGCTTTGTAAGTATGCGCAATAAAATATGCACCTAGAAAATGTTACCTGGACAAATGTTGTCACAGTGCATAGAGAGCCCTTACTTTCTGAACATGTTGAGCAGTATATTTTCCTTCGCGATAATCTGTAATAAGCGTTTACCTGACAGAGCATTACCTGACATTACCTGAGTGCATTACCTATAATGAGTGCCTCTTTAACCTGAAGCAGCCTCGTAAAATGCAATATTATTTTTAAAAGGGTAATGAAGCTATTGTTACCTCGTTCTGCAATATTTTAATACTACACATATATTCGATATTCGATTCGATATTCGAAGACAGTTTTTCGCCTTATTCGTATTCGATTCGTATTCGAAAATTTCAATATTCGCACACCCCTATCTTTAATATAAAGTTTTAATTATCAATTTTAGCGGCAATATTG
This sequence comes from Dermacentor albipictus, assembly GCF_038994185.2. Classification (NCBI taxonomy): domain Eukaryota; kingdom Metazoa; phylum Arthropoda; class Arachnida; order Ixodida; family Ixodidae; genus Dermacentor; species Dermacentor albipictus. Next base: position 4,887,805 of record NW_027225574.1, on the reverse strand, counting down.
CATTTGCAAAATTGAAGACCAACATTCATATCTTGCCCAACAGCAACTTCACAAAAATCGTCGTAGGTACTATGGCACGCCGTATTTTGTCTGTGGGCAGCCCTGAACGAAAACGAAAATTAAATTGTTTGTCAGTGACGCTGATCTCCCCACCCTATTAGAAAACGCCACCTGCCTCCCCGCTGCGCGGGCGCCAATGCTATGGCAATTACGAGTTCTCCTCATTCTGATCAATAAAGCCTTGTTTTCATTTGCTGCTATACGGACAAACGTGATTATCCGAGCTGCGGTACCACCGCAAGATTGGGAACAGAATAAAGCACGCTTCGCGTCGATTCTTAGCGTCACCATAAAAAAAGAAAGAAAAGGCCGCGATGAAGCCCGTGCCAGCGAAAGCTTGCACGACTATTGGTATGCACTCACAATGGAGAGGATTGAGGGATCAACGTCACTGGTCCACTATTTAATATTTCTGTCGCTGCTGCCATACTGGGTGCCGCTGCCGCCCGCAGTGCCAAAGTACTGTAGGCTGTAGCACCCAAAACGATTTTGTTTAAGAAGTTTTTTGTTGAGTTAATAATGACTTTGAGTCCTCAATTCTCGAATTGAAGTGCTTCCTCTATAAGTACTAATTACGGGATTACTAAGGATATGGTTATTACTTATCTGCCATATTTTTCGCGCTACAGAGTTCCTAGTAATGACAAAAAGAAATAACTTCATAGAATCTCGATCGGGAAATATCCTTACAAATTTCACCTTTTCTTCAAATAAAATTCTGTGCAGCTGATACAGACACTGTACTTTTGACATGAAGTCACACAACAACAGTTTTCTGAAGCTTTCGAGGGTAAGAAGGAAAGCGTGACACTAACGGCAGGTTTCGCAGCGGCTTCTCGGAGCGAGCGGGAGAGGGGAAGTAAAAGCGAGCCGGACATCGCGGCGGGCCCGCGACTACACCCTGTCGAGTCATACGCCGCCAAACTCTTCGGCCGAACCGAGTCTGAAGACGATCCAGAGAATCCCATTCGCGACTTTTGACGGCCCCACTTATGCAGCGTCGCTCTCAACGAACGCTTCCCCGTAAACGCGAGCGCCGGGCGCGCTGGTTGAACGCCCTCTTGCTGCTGTCTTAGTTCGTCTTCGCTGCGCGTTCTATATGGAAGAGGGACCCAAGAGCCCCAACGCCTTACAACGCCTCACTGTATATTTAGCGACTCCTGCTCCCAGCATGAACGCACAGCACGAGCGCACCCCACATGAAACGTTTCGCTAAGGCGAGTAGTTTAGCGACCATTTCGCGAATTAAAATTTTTAGCCCGCACATTCGTGCAATTATTTTGTGGGGTGTTGATAGAGCTGCAGCCGACAATTCTGCGGCGCAACGCATCGGGTGCGTGAGCTCGGGCTACTGGATACAGGAGCCAGGCACGTACCCAGGATTTTTTTTCGGGGGGGGCCCACCACCTCCATCATCATCATCATCAGCATCATCATCATCATCCTGTTTTATGTCCACTGCAGGACGAAGGCCTCTCCCTGCGATCTCCATTTACCCCTGACCTGCGCCAACCGATTCCAACTAGCGCCCGCGAATTTCCTAATTTCATCGCTCCACTTAGTGTTTTGTCGTCCTCGATTGCGTTTTCCTTCTCTTGGTACCCATTCTGTAACCCTAATGGTCCAACGGTTATCTAATCGGCGCATTATATGACCTGCCCAGCTACATTTTTTCCTCTTGATGTCAATTAGAATATCGTCTATACCCGTTCGCTCTCTGATCCAAACGGCTCTCTTTCTCTCTCTTAACGTTATGCCTAGCAATCTTCGTTCGATCGCTCTTTGCGCGGTCCTTAACTCATTCTCAAGTCTCTGCCCCATATGTCAGCACTGGCAAAATGCACTGATTGCACACCTTACTTTTCAATAATAATGGTAAGCTTCCAGTCAGGAGCTGGCAATGTCTGCCGTATGCGATCCAACCTATTTTTATTCTTCTGTGAATTTCCTTCTCATGATCAGGGTTCCCTGTGATTAATTGACCTAGGTAAACGTACTCCTTCACAGTCTCTAGTGGCCGACTGGCGATCCTGATCTCTTGTTCCTTTGCCCGGCAATTTATCATGATCGTCATCTTCTGCATATTAATATTCAACCCCACTCTTACACTCTCTCTGTTAAGGTCTCCAATCATTTGTTGTAACTCGTCTGCATTGTTGTTGAATAGAACAATGTCATAGGCAAACCGAAGGTTGCTGAGATATTTGCCGTCGATCTTTATTCCTAAGCCTTCCCAGTTTAATAGCTTGAATTCTTCTAAGCACGCAGTGAATAGCTTTGGGGAAATTTTGTCTCCCTGTTTGACCCATTTCTCTATAGGTATCTCCCTGCTTTTCTTGTGTAGAATTAAGGTAGCTGTAGAACTTCTGTATATATTCTTACGCGAAGGACGAGTCAGTAAGACGAGAAACTATTTACAGATTATATTTACAACAATGGTTGCATCGCTGACCGTTTAGATTCACAGCGCGAGCCCAGTTCGATCTTCCTGCTCTTTTCTGGAGTGATGGCGCCCACGCACCTCGTTCAAACAAACAAATACCACACGCATGTAGCAATATTTTTCAAGCCTTTTACGTGAGCGTTCTGTAGTCCTTGATTACATAGTGCCTCTAGACTGCTGGTATCTCTACTGAATCAAATGCATTTTCGTAAACTATATAAGCCACTTAGAGAGGCTTATTGTACTCTGCAGATTTCGCGATAACCTGATTGATGACATGGATGTGATCCATTGTAAGGTATCTCTTCAGCCTGTTCCCTTGGTTGACAAAATCCAGCGTTGCCCTTATTCTATTGGCGATTATTTTGGCAAATATCTTATATAATACTGGGAGCAAGCTAATGGTCCTATAATTTTTCAATTCTTTAACGTCTCCTTTTTTGTGGATTAGTATAATGTCTGCATTCTTCCAGTTTTCAGTGACCCTTGCAGTCGATATACACTTCGTATAAAGAGCCGCCAGTTTTCCAAGCATTATGTCTCCTCCATCTTCGATTAAATGGACTGTTATTCCACCTTCTCCTCCCGCTCTTCATCGTTTCATGTCTTGCAGGGCCCTTCTGACCTCATCGCTAGTTATAGGGGAGTTTCTGTATCCTGTTCATTACTGTTTCTAAGTGAGGTATCGTGACTCCTCTGGGTACTGTATACAGGTAAGCTTCGAATTTTTCCGCTGCTTTTGCTGTATCTTCGAGATTCCTTATGATATTATCCTTCTTATCTTAGTGCATTTTTTAGTGCATACATCATGGTTTGTCCTACGCCAGGTTTCTTTTTTACTGATTTCAGGCTGCGTTCATTTTTTTACGGCTTCTTCAGTCTTTCTCATGTTATAGTTTCGAATATCAGTTATTTTCGTCTTGTGGATCAGTTTTGACAGTTCCGCGAATAGCGTAACGCTGTGCGGCCGCCATGTCCCATACAACCGCATAGAGCGCAGGACTCTACGATTCTAGACGTACTGCGCTCCCTGAGAAAGGTTAGAAAAACACCCACATAAGCACAGCAGAGAAGTGGCTACGTGAGGCGGTTCGACCGATAACTGTAGAAGCGTCATTCAAAGCAAGTAATTATTCTCCACTTCCGGCGGCGTTTCCTCTACTTCCTTTTTAAAATAAAAAGATGTTGATCCATAAATATTCTCATAAACAACGGTCAACATTTTTGGTTGTTGCGTTGGCTCTCTCCCTTAGTAGATCGCTTAATTTCTCAACTCCTTGCGATTTTTGTTTCCAGTTGCCAATTTTGCACGAAAAGTGCTATACAATTAGGGAAAAACAGACGAGGTAGCGGGAGACAGTCATCTTGCTTATGGGTTTAAGGGTTATTGCAGGGTTTCATGATGGACGCTCTTTCACATTATTTTATTTCCCACCTTATCTAACTCATATCAAGTGTATATGGTTCCGGGAATCTGCCAGCGTCGCGGCGAGCCGTAACTCAAGGAAATAATGAAGCAAAGGGAAACGTTAAACGCAATTGGTGTTTTCTCCGGCCGCAACTCGTTCCATGAGAGTACAGACCAGCTGAGTAACAGCCGCATCCCTCTCCTGGTCCCAGGATGAGCCTAAACAAAGAAGGTTGAACTAACAAAAGCAACAGCTATGCGCGTGACGGTTGAATAGATGGTGACAACTGAACGCATCTCGAGTTAATCGCGCGGGTGCGGAATCTATAAGAAAACTGTCCTTCACATTACAAGAGGTGCCGATAACTACCGGCATCTAAAAGGAGTGAAAAAGGCAGCATAAGGCTGACCGATAAACAGCTGCCAAGTCTCAACATTAATCTGGCGGCGCTTTAGGAATATGTGAGGAGTGGTGGTGTGGGTGGGGAGGGGGGGGGTGTATGCCACTTGATTTCGGGGGGGGGGCGGGCCCCCCCGCCCCCCCCCCTTTGGGTACGTGCCTGACAGGAGCATTCATTGCAATTGGCGCCCAGTCAAGCCTGCGGAAAGAGGGGTGTCTTCAGGCGTATATGACACCCCCCCCCCTCCCAACTGGCCCCTTGCACCCGGGGCCCACGGGCCCCCGGCCCCCCCTGTTGCTACGCCACTGCTCCTGACTTAAAATTTGCGTAACCGCCGACACAAGCATCGGGTGTTCACCCGCAGGGTTGTCTCAATAGACCAATCAAACGATCTCCTCGTTCATAAGAGGTCACTTTTGTTTGCTTGAAAAACGAATACAATTGCCTACACTGAGCGGCTTGTCTTATCTAAATGGCTCACACGAGGCGAGGAGCACGCTCAAGTGGAGAGGGATTCGAAGGGACCGAACCACTGCACTGAAAATCGATAACCTGGTGGAGAGGGTGGTGCCGGCGTCTATGATTGGTCCGCTTTCCCTTACTTAGCTTACGGTGGCTCGCCGACAATCGCGGCGGCATGCAACGGAAGCATAAAAGCGAAGCCAAAACGGATCCTCAGCAAAGAAGAGTTGGCAGAATGGGGTCGTAATCATGCCTTAAGTGCTCAAAGACGTTACACGATTACGCAAAAGTTTTATTTCACGCAAATAAACCCATGCGCTCCGGCAGATGCGAGTAGCCAGTGCCTGAGCGATCGGCGGCAGCCATCTTTTATTCCTTTCGGAACGGGGCAGCCTGCTCAGAAGAAAATTAAGTTTTGTTCGGCTTATTAATGCATCTTTAACGCGTACACTTAGCTCCGATGCGGTGAGTTCTTGCGGTTTTGTGACATCGCGTGACAGGCAGGTGATGTGGGTGCAGCCCGAAAACTTTTGTCCAATAGCCGAGGGCTAATGGCGAAAAGGCGTCGAATCAGACATAACTATTTTGGCTTTGTTCGATCAAATCCTGCATAATGAGTGTGTACACGTCATATCAGATCCATGGGGAGCTATCGCGGTTTTCATGACGCCGTGTGACAGACAGGTGAAGTAAGGGTGGTTCAAAAAGGTTTTTGACCAATCGCGAAGGGCTGATTGCAGAATTGTAATAGAGAAATTTGGAATAATTTTAGGTTATAGCGCCCTGGAATGTCCTATTGAATGACAACTTCAAGCCCCGATCGCGTAATCTTCCACGAAAAAGCTAACGCAACATTTTTCATAAACATGCATTCCATTCTCCTAAGAAGTTGTCCTGTCCGCCTATTCTGTTTATTCATGTCGTGTTTCCGTGCGCTACTTCATACGTTAAGATGCTGCAAAAAGAGTCTATTATATTTTTTTCGCTTTAGCAGCCTTCTCGCGGTGCAAGGTTGTATATCTTTTCATATTACTACTATTCGGTGCAAATAATTCCTCACAGTGACATTGAGCACTCATAGGTAATTCTTTTTTTTTACTTTTTATGGTTTCAGCCACTGCGTCACAAAATACTTCTGTTACTGATGCCCATGGAAATAGAATCTGTACCAAGGCTCTTTGATGAGTATATAGCCATCCATAATTGCTCATGCTTTCATTCATGTTATGCCTGTTGTGCTCGCGGTTGCCACAGAACATGCCGCTGACGTTTTGTTGTTCGCATTCGTTTTAAAAATGCTTTCGCTCACTTCTATTCTTTAAGGTGTGTCGCGTGGCGTTAAAATTTACCTCGGTAATTGACACCCTGTCGTTTCGTGGTACGTGTTATGGGGCTATTAAAATTATTGTCGCTATGACATAAGTACCAGCACACCACCTCTGGAATTTTTCAGTGCAGCCATATCTGGGAGGTCTTTCCTAGGAGCCGAGAAGCCTCGTGTTTAGGTCCTGCTCACTTACGGCGAGTGGTAAAGGCGGTGTTATTTCATTCTTCAGTTCTTTCTCTCAGTTTTTTGTTTTTTCAGTTTGTTTTTCAATTTTGTGACCTTATCGTGAGGTTAAGTTCGTTGCTTTTTCGTTAAGTCTGTCAAATTTTGCACGGAGGCTCCTCCACCATGTGGCCCACGTAACTTGTGCCAAAACGCAAAAGTATGCAATTGCCACGTGGGGGGAAAGAACCAATGTAATGTTGTTTGCCGTCGTTTGGCGCAAGTTAGACCATTTCGTGTATATCGCCTAACTACATAATTGGGCATTACTAAATATTCATCTTCTGAGATAGTATATCCGGAGCAAGAGTGTCAGTGATAGAATTGTAGAACATTCTTAAAAATTCCCTACTCAATATATGCTACGCAGGTATTTTTCCAATCCTGAATAAAAGCCCGCGAAATTCGAAAAAATTACGCGCGGCATGGTAAACATCCCTATACTAAGGTCTTCAATTTTGCTGGCTGACACTGAAGGCGCTGCGTATTCTTCATCCCAGAGAATGAGAAATTTCTCTCAAATTTTCTCTGAGACACCGGTGTTCCTGATATAACTAAATCTGGAAACTGCACTGCGTCAACAAGCGACTTAATTGGCCGCCACTTTGTATTGCGCTGACGGCAATCAGCAAGTGGGTCTTTTTACGATGTGGCAAGAAAATAGCGCCCGCATTACTATGCAACGCCAATAGAGATCTTTTAAGATATGCCTGATGGGATACTAGAAAAAGAATAGTCTTTAGCAGCAGTTAGCAAGCCCACACCTGTGACGATGGCAGGTTCAAGCCTCCAAGCCCGTGAGTCAAGCAGAGAACAGGTCTAGAAACAAAAGGTGGTTTCCGATTCCATCAAAATTTTTCTGTTAACGAGGCCAATTTAACCGCAAATTTTGCAGGCATGACCGCAACTAGCGGAATTGAAACGCATGAGCTGCTGCCCATGTTAGCGATAAACGCTTTGGTACTTAGGCTTAGTCGTATTCCGTTATATGTCGAAAAGCTCTTTGTGGCATGTGCAAGGGTCTCTTTTGGCGCTCTAGCTGATACACTAGTTGGTTAAAACACAATACCAAGAACTTTCATTCTCTCAAAAGCGGGACTTCTCCTGAGAGTCTGTGAAGAAAACCACCAAACCGCAAAGCTAAACTCCTTGATGGATTGAGCACGATAGCTGAGACAGCTCCATTCATAGGAACTGCATGAACCATAACAGTCACTTAAGCATCCCTGCGAGATTTGAATGCGAAAATATTATGACTTCTCTAATTGGTTACATCCAAGACATGTGACGTCATACCTTGTCACGTGTCCTTCACAGCTCTACCGTAATCCACCTTAGCCCACCTTGCTCTAATTATTACCAACTGCAATCCACCTTATTCCATCTTAATCCGCATTAACGCACTTTAATAACATTGCTATAATTAGTACCATACTTAATCCAGCTTTATCTATCTTGCTCCAACTTGTACAGGTGTTAATCCATTGGAGTCCACCTTAAGCCAACTTCTACCACTTTAATCCATTTTCGTCTAATTTGTACCAATCTTAATCCACTTCAATCTACTGTAATTCACTTTTATCTCCTTGCTCTAATTTGTACAAACCTTAATATTTTATCCACCTTAATCTGCCTTGTTCTAATTTGTACCAACCTTAATCTACAGTAATCCGCATTAATCCACTTTATAACACCTTAATCCACCTTGCTATGAATTGCACCAGCTTTAGTACCCTTTAACCCGCCCTAATTCATCTTGCTCTAATGTGTGCCATTTTAACAAACCTTAATACGGCTTATTCCCTTTATATCGCTTTAGTTCACCTTAATCCACAATGCTCTAATTTGTACCAACCTTAATCCACTGCAATACACCTTAATCCGCCTTGTCCTAACTTGTACGAGCTCTAATTCACATTATTCCCCTGCAGTCCACCTTAATCCACCTTGCGCTAATTTGTACCAACCATAATTCACCTTAATCTACCTGCCTCCCTATATCAAGCTTAATCCCAAATAATCCACCTTAATCTGGCTTGCTCTAGATTGTCCTAACCTTAATCTACTGCAATATCCGCTTTAATCCGCCTTGCTCTGATTTGTACAAACGTTAGTCCACTTCAATCTACTTTCCTTTAACTTCTACCAACTGTAATCCACTGCAATCCGCCTTAATCCACCTTGTTCCAACATATATCAACTTTAATCCACCTTGTTCTAACTTGTACCAACCTTTGTCATCTTTAATCCGCGTTATTCGGCCTTAATCTACTTTGCCATATTTTTTGTATCAATCTTAATCTGCAGTAATCCACATTATGTAACCTTAATTCACCTTGTTCGAATTCGTACCAACCTTAATTCATTCTAATCCACCAATACCCTACTTGCTTTAACTTGTACCAACCTTAATCCACACTAATACACTTTCCACTAATTTCTACAAATTTGAATCCACCTTAATCCATGTATTCCCTTTACTTAACCTTAATCTACCTTCTAAGTTGTGGCAACTTCAATACACTTTGCTCTGATGTGTGCCAACGTTATCCATCCTAATCCGCCTTAATCCACCCTAATTTACCTTGCCCTAACTTGTACCCACCTTAATCTACCCTGCTCTAATTTTTATACCAACCTTAATATAATGTTATCCACCTAATTCCACTTTATGTCACTTTAATCCATCTTGTATTAATTTGCACCAACCCTAAACCACTCTAATCCACCTTTGACCACCTTGCTTTAACTTGTACCGAGTTTAATTCATCTTAAGGGGGCTATGGTAGGGTAAATCCCCCAAAAACTCGAATTTGCAATTTTTTGGACAGAAAAAAAACTTGAATGCACTACGAGGAACAAACCTGCGGAAGCGCGACCTCTAGCGCTTGCTCAAAGCGGTTTAAATGTCGCACCGAAGTGTGCCGCGCGCCCTGGCGTTTAAAAATGACGGGCGGAGGCCGGTTTGTTTATCGTTGTCGTTCGCGGATTTCTTCGTTATGGCGCGTTTTTTTTTTTTTTGCTTGTGTGTGTGTGTGTGTGGTAAGTAAATGATTTGTACTAAAAATCATATATTAATGAAAAGAAAATGAGACATCCACCCAATCGCAGCAATTGCCACGAAGGAATCCCATACGGTTTCTTCGAAAGAAAAGCATCGCAGTTAATGAAAAAATTCGTCCTGGTCCGGTGCTCAAACCTGGAACCACCGCTTTTCTGGGGCAGCCGCTCTACCATCTGAGCTAACAAGACGGCTAGCAGATGGCAGGGCGAAGTCAAATTTGTTAAAGGGACCCTGAAACGATTTTGACGATTTTCTACAAACATACTGAGTCGTTAGAGTAGGTCCTTCTGATCATTAATTGACACATCGAAGTGCTCCGCGTAAAGCGAGTAATTTATTATAAGGTTTTAAAAATGCACATCGCTGCCGATCGCAGCACGCTGCTCGGTGGAATTTTAAGCCGCCCCTACCCATATGACGGAAATCACCCATATGACGTCAGTGGGGCGAGCTATCCGATTGGCTGACCAGGGCGCGTGATCGATAATTTTTCCAACTTTATGGTAAACAAATGATCTTCGTAATAGTTGGAATGTTAGTTAATTTGTTTTTTATAAAGAGAAAGTAACATAAAGGGAAGGCACAAGAACAATTTTTTCCGTACACTTAAGCACTTCCGGCACACCCCAAGCGTCGTCTGCTTGTGTTACAACGTACTCCATTTTGACGAGAGCTCCACGGTCAGAGTCGGTCTCAGTCTTTTCGCGAGCACTATGATTCGACTTTGTTGCCTTGTGGACTGCAAACCTAGCGACTGGCAATATGTCAAGCTGCGACATTGTGTCCCTCTACAAGGCAGCATACGAGCGAACTGGCTGCTGCGCATCGGACTGCCGCTATCCGATCGACGCCAGGATTTGCGCGTTTGTGGCTGTCACTTTACACCGGAAGATTACTAACGCAATAGCGTTAGTAATAACGCAAGCGCAAGGGGACAGGGTCTGGCCGCCTGACTGTGCTGGGATGAGCCATGAGATGAGCAGAAGGGCAAATGTGAATGGTCTGCACGGTGCAGCCACCTGGTGGCACAGAGCTCAACCATACACAGTAGCAGCAACAAAGTGTATTCTTCTTTGCTGCTGGTGTGAATTTTTTTGCAGGAGTGTAATCATCAACACCTTGTCTTTATAAATGTTTAGAATGTTTTACACTTGGTTAGAGCAATATTAGCGCTTTGTTTGACTGGTTAAGCGCTGCGCCAACCAGTGTAGGGACCGTGCTGACCGGTCAGGCTGCTCACGTACGTCTACGCTAAAAATTCCTTCATCCGCTTGAGTTTATGCCTCCAGTCATTTGCCGAAATGACCAGCTTGCCTGTGGTTACCGGAATACCGGATACGTTCGGCGCTGCGACAGAATGCTCGCAACGCACGCTGCTTCGATAGCTCTTGGTCGACGGCCAAGCGGCTAGCGGAGAGGTCTCGCGCGGGAGGGGGCGTTCTCCAACACAGTCGGAAGTGGACAATGTGACGTCGCATCGTGACGCAGTACCAGTGAAGGCGGAGCTTAGCGCCACTCGCTCGGCGAGCGAGTTGAGGAGGAAAAGCATGGCTAGGGAGGAGGGTAACTTCTAATCGCTTGTAACTCCATTAATACGTAACGCTTCACTTAAATTGTGGTGCGAATGTTCTAGTTAAGCTGTACCCTACGCGCCTACAAAATTTGTCCGAACCGTTTCAGGGGCCCTTTAACAACTTGAAGCAAGAGTTTGATGTAATAGTCCTTTGTAGAAAAGAACTATTACGTCAAACTCTTGCTTTTGCTTACGTGGTCCTGGTCGCCTCTTTTTCGAGTTTTAAGCGTATTACTTGCTCAGAAGATGGCACGGTCGTCCAGCAAATGGAGCAGAAAGAGAACTTTCAAATGTAATCGGTCTCCTGAGCAAATGTCTTCATGGACGAACACAGAACACCAATGAATCGCTTAACCAACTCACCTGCTGACGCTGCCCTAAGAAAACTTTGTCAGTGCTGGTCAGTTGCTGAAGCCAGCAACTAACCATGCTGTAGCCTACTATAATGACGGTAATTCTGCACGAAGAGCTGTTCTGGTGGCCCTTGCAATCGTTCCAGGTCTGTTTTGTAATATTGCCCTCGACAGCATGGACAAAGAGCGTGTTGACAGGGCAGAATTCTATGACTCTGCCGAGAGCAAGGGGGGACGATGGACAAAAAGGAATTCTAAGAAGGGTTTTGGAGACACATGCAAGAAAGCCAGCAGTCAGATGTACTCTCCTGGGGCATGTTTAGCATCCACAAGCAGTACTCAAAAATAAAAATTTATTTTTTTCAAATTACATTATTTATGAATTTTCCAAATTCAATGTACCTTTTCTCAGGAAGTATTTATCCCATTCCAGTGAAACATTGTACACACGTACTACAACCAGTCGTAAATATTCTTAACTAAAAAAAATATCTGGTGATATGAATGGTAACAGTGGAAAAAATTGGCCTTGTGGCTTGTGCAAGCAGATATATTATTTTTGGGGGGTGCGAACTCCAAAGTGGATATGATATAGCTTTAGTTCAGATATAACCTACGGGTATTTAGAATAACATTCTGTAATATCATCACAGTCCTCTTTGTGCTTGCAGAGAAAAGGTACATCAAGTAAATAAACACGCTTGAAATTTTGGGAGAGGGCCACAGGAAAAGGCCATCATCTAGACACAAATAAACTTTCTTGTGTTGTACACAACAGCACCCTTTGTAAGCGCGTGAAATTTGATGCGAATATCTGCAGACGTTTCTGAAATATTACGTTAAAATTACTATGTATTATTTAACCTACCATACCTCCTTAATCCACTTTGATCAAATTTATTGCATTTTCATGCTATTCACCTTAATCCACCTTGCTCTAATTTGTACCAACCTTAATCCACCTTAACATACCCTGCTCTTATTTTTATCATTCTTAATTCACTGTAACCTACCTTAATCCGGCATGCTCTAATTTGTTCCGAGCCTAATATCCTGTAATCCACCTTGCTCTAACTTCTACCAACCTTAATCCACTTTAGTTCACCTCTGTTCACAGCTTTAATTCACTTCAGCGGAGTCGGCCAGATACTGCGTTCCACAAATTCAGAAGTAGAGGTCAAGCGCGCAAGCCGAACGTGTGACGTTCTCGGAGGAGGAAATGGCAGATGCGAAACCACGGCAACTGCCAACGTGAGATGTTTCGCCTGCCCAAATCTCCTGCCGCTGCCGGGAAAACCGCCCGTGCCACGAGCGTTCGTTGAGACATCAGCATGCAGTGGCCTAGGTTGCCAAGGTTACGGTGGACCGTCGCCAACAACGGCGACGCTGTGCTGTGATGACGTCGCTGGAAACGCTCTCGACCTCGGCGACTGCTCCGACGACATGGTTCGGAGTGCCTCAGAGCGCTCGAAGAAGGAGGAGAGCGATCGAAAAGAACCAGCTTCGGCCGAACGCTGACCGGGCACCCTCTTTCAAACCAGCCGAAGTCAACGCCGCTCTCGCGCGCAGCCTAGAGCGCTACCAAACGGCTGCCGAAGATGCCATAAGCCACCTTACTCTAACCTGTTCTAACAAATTCTGTATTTCTACTGACGTCATAGAACACGGTGATGACGTCACTGATGATGATATTTGCCACCACTCGTTGCCTAGAACGTCGGCTTTTCAGCCTCATGGGGCATATACTGCCGCATTAAAAATATTCAAAACTGTAGGAGTCGCGATAGAACAAGATTTCGTCTGCATTGACAGAAATCTAAAGTGGCTTCTACCAATTAAACTCCTAGGGCATGAAACTATTGCACATTAAGAGGGCCTACAGATGATAATGATCGTAATTGTGAAAAGCAGTCGTCCATGTCGCACACTTCTATATAATAGTGCCCCCTGAAACGTAGTGACGTCCAACATAAAGATCACTATTAGAAACCAAGTCTGTGGAGCAGTGGGTGGGCGCGCTGCTGCTCTCCAGTCCGCACGTGAAAGTCTCACTCATCCGGGTTGCTGAAAGCGCCGCCGGAGCCCAAGGGCTCTTGGCTGCCGCTCAAAGGGCGAAAACAGAGGATCGACTTTAACACCATCCGGGATGCATAAGGAAGTTAATCTTGTTAATCCCTCGACAAAATAAGCTGCGCTCAGCGCATGGCTATACTGTGCTGGCGGACATCTCACATCCTAAGCTGGCAGAACTTTCATTCTACAGCCTTATTTTTACTCTTGGCTACCGCTCAAAGCGCGAAAACAGAGGATCGACTTTAACACAATCCGGGATGCATAACAAAGTTATTAAACTGGTTAATCCCTCGTCAAATAGGCTGCGCTCAGCGCATGGCTGTTGGCTATACCAGGAAGGGAGGCAGGTTGCGAATGTAGTTCCCGCGCCTACTAGGGCTCCCCTCGCGGCGGCGAGCGCGGAACCGGCAGGGTATACGACCAGCTCGCTTGCGTTCGGAACTCCTGTCTGTGCACTGTTTCGCGCGTAGCTGTTGCCTTTTCTGAGCAAGGCCGAAGTGCAACCCGAGCTGTCGCGTAGCGAGCTGCAACAGCACGTACTCCAACTCACGAGGAACAACGTTTTACAGGTTTCCAAGCCGACCGTATGAAGCAGAAGAGCGTCAACATGGATAGCGCTCGTCCGACGGCATAAGCTGTTTTATGTTCCGGCGTTATGCCAAGTGCGTTAACGCTGAATTCTTTGCTTTTACAGCAATTATGGCAGCAACGGGACACCTGCAGTGCGTACCAGGATATGCAGAAAACAAAGTAGTTTGTTCCCACACTGTACCGCAGTAAAGCTGTGGAACTCTTTGCCAATCCTCTCTCATTCAAACAGCGAGGGCTTGCTGAGAGATTTGAGGGAAGGTTGCAGCTGTTTCAGCTCGCATACAACCTTCTGCGCCCAGCTTATCAACTAAGGGGCAGTTAAGATCACCAAAATTTTTGACGACGTGGTTTATTGGAACCCCCTTTGCACGCACTGAAAAATCGCAACATAAATGTATCGCACTTCCAGTAACTTGGGCGAAAATATTTTGCCAGCGTAGTCTAACACTACTGGTAAGTTCCTCCCCCTTTTTTTTGTATGTTTGGGGAGAGCAACGTTAGAATACCTCGGGTAGGTCTTACGAGTCGTTCGTACGCCCCACGTTCTTGGATGAGATGTTTTAGATCCGTATTTGCGTCCTGTATGTACAGGGGAACTACCGCGGCGTCCTTGCACTTCCCTGCGATGCCAGCACGGCAATCGCAGCTCCCCGCTAGGATTTGTCTGCTGTCGCCGATCTTCAAGAATCAATGTCGCCTAAAATTTCATGCGTCCACACCGTAGCGAACGAAGTACCTTACGAACATTGTTTAACTGCGCGAACAGACGGACCTCAGCGACAGCATAAGACAAGGACGGGCGCAGAATTGCAACTAATGTTTATTCCACAACGACCACATATAAGTACACCCCCAACATACACTACTGCGCGTGCGCGAAAAAAAGATAAGATAAAAAAAGAAAAAACCTTTTATATGCAAAACGCGACCTAGCTAGAGGTAGTAAAGGCAAGGCGCAGAAGACAAGGACTCAAGAAGAAGAACACAAGCGACAGGATCGGTCCTGTCGTTTGTGTTCTTCTTGAGTCCTGGGCTTCTGCGACTTGCCTTTACTACTCCAAGCATGAACCAACTAGCCCAAGCAAGAGTTTTACGCGACCTAGCTACGCTCGTCAATAAACCTCATCTCACTGTTGTGTATATAAACTGAGGTGTCACTGACACAGTCTTGTCCCTTCTTTCTAATATGGTACGCCTCGAGTAGCTCTCTGGCTCGCCTATCTCGGCAGCGGCACAAATAAATAAATAAATAAATAAATAAATAAATAAATAAATAAATAAATGTTGTGGAATAAACATTAGTTCAGTTCAGTTCAGTTCACTTTATTACCTTAAAGGTCCCCCGTAGGGGCATTACGTAAGGGGTGGGTTTTTATAAGATAGCAAAACATCGTCATAAATAATTATTTAACAAAATGGTCGGTTACAAGTTCTGTGAACGAAGATGGACAAGTCGTATTAGCGACGTTGGCGGGAAGGCCATTCCAGTCTGTGGCGGTACGGAAGAAAAAGGAGGCTGCGAAGGTGGTTGTCCGTGCACGTGGGCGTGCCACTTGAAGTGGATGGCTGGTGCGATGAGATATGCGTGCTGCTGCTGTGACGTAAGGCTCTTGATTAAGGGAAGAAAAGAAGAACTTGTGGTGCAGGGAAAGACTGGAAATGCGACGTCGACATGAAAGTATTGACAAGCCCGATTCTGATTTCAGTGATGAAACGCTGACGTCGTATGAACATGAGGTATGAATGAATCTAACAGCACGATTTTGAACTTATTGTAATGCGTCGGTGAGATATGCTGTATGCGGGTTCCAGATAGCTGACGCGTATTCCAGTTTCGGCCTGACAAGTGACTTATATGCTAGTAATTTTAAATCTGATGGGACCTGCCGTAGGTTCCGTTTTAGAAAACCTAAGGTTTTGTTAGCTGCAGAGATAATGCTAGTGACATGTGCGCGCCAAGACAAACCTAGATATTTATAGGATTGTACTGATTCTAATGGTGTGGTATTTATTTCATATGGGAAGAAGGAAGGGTTGCGACGGCGGGAGAAGGACACGAATTTACATTTCTTGGCGTTAAGGGTCATCAGCGAATTGCTGCGCCATTCTAAAACACTGTTAGGATCATTTTGGAGTGTAGTATGGTCAGATGAGTTATTGATAGAGCGGTAGATGACGCAGTCGTCTGCAAACATGCGTATATTACAGGAGACACACTGAGGTAAATCATTAATCATTAGTTGCAAGTCTGCGCCCGTCCTTGTCCCATGCTGTCTCTGTGGTCCGTTTGTTCGCGCAGTTAAACAATGTTCGCTGATATGTACCAACTCGCCCAACAATAAGTTCTTCGAAGTAACTTACTACGCTGAGCTTCACGCATCTCGCTGGTGCGTTATTTTTCGTTTGCGGAATACACATGGCAGTCACTTCTGATCAGTGCAGGTTCAACACTTCCCTCACGTCGTAGACGTGCCCCACTTCAAATAGACAACTTCCTTTCTCTAAATTCTTTTTACGAAAAAAGCTGTGAAGATGTTGCAATTCCCGAAACCCGGTGAAAATTAATATCGGCACGCTGTTTCGCGCCATCGCTACCATTTGACAGGGCGCCAAACACGCAGCGCGAGCTGCTGACCTCGTGAATAATCCTACCACATTCGCGCAACTGTTCGTCGAATGGCGCTAGAGGTCGGATAGACTTGCAACCATCGATGCACAATTCGTAAATTACGACGGCCTTCGCTACCAAACCACAGATCACCTATACCAAATTAGAGAAGGGAAACTGTACCTTACACAGTGCTACGGAAATAAGCGTAGCGGTGGCGTCGTGAACTAAAGTATGTGACCACGGGTGGCGCTGTACAACAGGAAACGGACCACGGGTTCAGAAGTGGTAGGCGCTTAGATGATAGCCTGTTCGTGCTTACCCAGTGCATAGAAATAGCTAAGGCGGAAAATAGACCTCTGTATTTAGCCATTACCCCTTTCCACATACCTCGGAGGACCTCGTACCTGTTGTATCCCCATAGCGCTCTGTGCTTCATTATGGCTGCATTTCTCTTCCCCTTGACTGTTATGGTTTTTTCCTGTGTTTCCATATATCCGTTGCCTTCGTTTATCCATATACCAAGGTATTTATATTCTGTTACCCGAGGTATTTCTTGGCCCTGTATCTCCACTGTCTGTTCACTGTTTTCATTGAATACAATAACACCTGATTTTCTAACACTAAATTTCAAACCTAAATTGTTGCCTTCCTGTCCACAGATATTAGCCAGACGTTGCAAATCACTTTGCTTGTTTGCGAGCAACACAATGTCGTCCGCATAAAATAAACCTGGGAGTTGCTGCTCTATTACTGTACCTGCCTGTTTGTGTGAGAGATTAAACCCGATATTACTTCCTTCTAGCGCCCTCTCCATCCTCACCATGTACATCATAAACAGCAGCGGGGATAAAGGGCACCCCTGCCTCAGTCCCTTGTTGATATGAACTTTCTCCGCGCTCCTCATCCCTTCCCATTCAACGCAAACAGTATTTTCTAGGTAAATCTCTCTCAAAAGCTGTATACAATCGTTACCTAAGCCTTCCCCTACCAGAATATCCCACAAAATGCTGCGGTCTACGTTGTCGTATGCTCCTGTAATGTCCAAAAAGGCCACATACAACGGTCTGCTTTGTGCTTTTGATATTTCAATACACTGAGTAAGAACAAACAAGTCATCATCCAAACGCCTACCTATTCTAAAGCCATTCTGAAGCTCTCCCAAAATGCCATTATTTTCTGCCCATGCTTGAAGCTTTAATTTGATTGCCTGCATTGCTAGCCTGTATATTACCGATGTAATGGTCAACGGTCTGTACGAGGGAATTCTGTCTTTCTCCCCCTTACCTTTATAAATTAAATTCATTCTACTTTGTCGCCAACTGCCTGGTATTCGTCTATCTTTTAAAGTTTTTTCATCTGCTTTCACGAGAGCTTCCTTACTTTTTGGTCCCAGTTCATTTATCAGCCTAACGGGAACCTCGTCTAGCCCTGTGGCTGTGCGCTTAGGAACTTCCTCTTCCACTTTCTTCCAGTTTACATTTGTAAATTTCCTCTAGCAGAGAAAGCACAAATATAAAGTATTCGACCAATTCACAGTAGCTGCTCTTACGCTTAAACGCGTCTCGACCGATTTTTCGCCCTCTGTGGCGATTGTTGAACTTGAGAGTGCGCAGGACCCTTAGGGAGTTTCCGCTCTTCTTATATTTCTTTCTCTAAGGTTCATCCCTCAACAGATGAGGCTCCGCAGAGCCGTTGTCAGATGGGAAGAGGACTTGGCACCTTCGAGGGCACCGCGTCCATGAGCGTTCATGTACTCATCAACCCAGCATCATTCAATACATTGGCCCCGGCTCGCCCCCTCAACCCGGGTTGACTGGGCGGGGGGTTTTGGTTCGGGCCAACGGTCCTTCCCGGACAAGGGGGCTGTTGTGGTGCAGCAACACAAAGTCACTGCACTCAACACACAAACAGCCATGTCGGTCTTACAGGACTCAAGCCTGACTGACCCTTGGACTGCCTCGGCGCAAAATAGGCCAAGGCATGCAACCATGCAGAGCACCAAAGCCGTCCGCGGAGCAGCGCGACCAACCAAGGGTGCGCCACCACCGGTTCTAGCTCTGGGTTCCACTGAACCAGACAAAACCCCGTAGATCGACTGGCACACACGGCCGAGTCGAGCGACCTTAGGAGCATGCATCATAACTTAATGGATAGCTGTCCGCCTGACTCATCAAAAATCACTGCAGGATGGGCCCACACTTCGAGAAACTTCTTCTCGCCCAAGCGGTGCCGCTCCCGGGTGAGATGGAACCAGACCTCCTTCCGTGCTTTCGCAAGCACTTCGTGAAGGCCCGGTGCCCTCCCCCCAAAAACTGCCCCGCGGTGTGCCAACCAAACTTGGTAGGAGCACTCGGCGAGGAGAAGCACGAACTGGTTGACCGCCTGATTAGGCAATGGGTGCAAAAATCGAACTGTCTGATAAGGAATGCCTGGGAGATTAAAAAGACTAGCAATCCTACGGAGAAGAGCTGCAGGAAGTAAACACTGCACAAACGCATGAACCGAGTCCTCACGAGCGCCACAGAACGGGCACACTCCACTAACCGGGACGGCTGTGAAGGGCCTGTAGCCCAACGGCAGGCACCCTCGCGCCAGGCGATACATGAAAGTGGCACGCCTAGCGTCGAGGAAACTGGCCGTGATGAGCTTCCAGTTGGGCCTGTGAATGGACAGGTCATACATATGGCAATGCGGGGGGAGGCCTGGGGTGAGGATGTCTACTAACTCTTGGAGCGGAGTTGAAACTACGTCGATGTCAGGGCGAACCGTGCGGAGGCTGACCAAAGAGTTGGCAGCCGCCGCATAAATGGTGGATGGGGTACCTGAACGAGGAACACAGTGGGAAAATGTGCTCTGCGAAAACAAGCGGAGTCGGGTGCTAAGGAAAAACGAGGTAAAGCTTCGAGTCAGGAGCATATCCGAGTTAAGAGCGACCTGGGTCCATCTGACGTGTAGTGCGGTAGCCACGATGCCCAGGTCGGGAATTCCGAGTCCTCCCTTATCCCTGGGCAGCTTGAGCACCCGCCTAGCTACACAACCATTTGTACCCTTCCAAAGGAAGCGAAAGAGAACCCTCTCCAAGATGAGCTTGGTTCGGGTTGGAACAGGAGACACACACGCCACATACGTCAGGAATGAAAACAAAAGTGAGCGCAGGATTGTCGCTCGAGCAGTCAATGGGCATGACAACGCGCTGAACTCCTGAATCCTGGTTTCAAGCTTCTCCTTAGCCTGTTGCCAGTTTTCAGGAGACAGACCATCTGGTTCGAATTGGAAGCCTAGAATGCGCAGCCGCGTTTTCACGGGGAGACCATGAACGGGCTGCGGACTGGAGGGAGTGGAGTTCAAGTACATGGCTGCACTTTTCGACCTATTCAACCTTGCACCACTCGCCCCGCAGTAACTGTCCATGACCTCCAAGACGCCGCAAACTGATGCTTCGTCCGGGACGACAATGGAGAAGTCATCCGCGTAGGCAAATAGTGCAACCGGAGGGGAACCTGGTGGGAGTAGGAACCTGCCAATTCTGCTGTCACAGGACAACCTCTCCAGAAGCGGTTCAAAAGCGAGCACGTAGAGGGCAGGTGAGAGGGGGTCCCCCTGCCGTACACCACGTCCCTCAATGAACGCCTCCGAGATGCGGTCCCGTATGACAACAGCAGAAGTCGGTCGAGAATACAAAGCTTGGACCATTTTCCGAAAACCCACACTAAAACCGGCCTCCGCAGAGCGGTAGATTGAATTCAACGTGTACGTTAGTAATTCACGATACCCCAAGCAGCCGAACGTTCATTCTACAGCCTTATTTTTACCTAGATAGAAGGGCAAGTGAGGTTGCGAGATTTATGAAGAATGCCTCACGAAATAAAAAATAAATCCTTTTTTTTAAAAGCCACTGATAGATATTCTTAGCTAACATAGAACTTTTAATATAAAACTTCGCAAACGTTTATGGTACGTGGGTCATGAAGGGAAGGGCGGCCAGCCATACTATGGTGTCTAGATCCTAGCCATACTAAACGCGCACACGTTCGCGCTTTGCTGCGCGTAGTACAGGGTTGACAGACCAGCGATAGGAAACGTTCGTCTTTGACGTTGAGAAAAGTTTATACTTAATTTCATTATCGCCAGCCAATCTTATTTAATTTATCAATGTTAGAGCTAGTACATTGTTTTTGAGTTGATAAATGCACGCCGTTTTATTCTGCACATCTTTGGGACAAGAAAAGTTACATCAATGATCAACATCACGCGCCATAGCGTCTGCTTGCTCACGACTACAGCTGACACGCTGACATCTGCACGCGACCACACACGAAGTTGCTGTCCAGCTTTTGCTTAGCCGCTTGCTTCGCCGGCATCAGCGTTCTTTTCCCGCAATGTACCGCATGAGAAAGAACCTTTGCTGCGGCTGCTCTTGCAAAGGCGGCGAGAGCGCAGAAAGCGTCTGCGGCGACGTTGGAGGGTCCGGCCAGTCTTTCAACTGCGTAAATGAGAAGTACTTTACGGCTGTGAGTAACTTCTTTCCTTTCGATGATCTACAGTGATAGAACTAGGAGCCAGTGTTTGGACATGGGGACTTATCTTCGTCGGGACAGCAATTACTTATCAGCGTTTTTAAGTGCGGGCATATAGGAGACATAAGTGAAAAGGTTAAAGTAGCAATGCGGGGATCGTACTCGCAGCGCGCGAACGCCCAATTCGCAGAACAGCAACGCGTCGTCGGTACAAGGTTCGTCCAGGTTGACGGCACCGATCGAAACGATAACGTGACGTACGCGAACAGAAGGAACGACAAGAGCAGGGTGTAGTTCGGAAAGCGCGAAAGCATATGCGAAGATCGGGCTGATTAGCCGCCGGAAGCACACAGATCGTACATTGGATACGTGGTGACGACACCTCACGACGTTTCAACAGCCGTCTGTCTACCCCGTGTATGCAGTACAACATACCGTCACTAATTCTTCAGCTTCAGAGGGGAAGAAGCACTTGATTCTATAAAAGACTATCTGTAATACTAATTTGGGGCTTTGTTAATCATTATTAACAGTAGACCGCATATACTGTTTATACAGATCTTGTGTAGCATCCTCTTGCACAAAATTTGTAAGGATTAAGTTTTGTAATACATTTTCTGCTATTCGATATTTTATTTGATATCCAGCTTATTTTTTCTTCATTTCATTCGATATTCTATTCTAAATGTACTTTTCGGTATTAGCACACCCCTACAAAAAGTTAAGGACTGCTAGTTATATTTGTGCCATTAGTATAGCGCATAGATTCAAGAACACCTTTTTGCACGTGTTGGTTGTCGTATATGAATTCTCTTGTGCACGAGATAAAATTTCCTATATTTTCTGTCTCTCAGAAGTGTGACTGTAGAATATGAAGTGTAATGTAATTAAATTGTGACCTGACAGGTTCAAATGCTGTGCAACTAATTTCGGAAGTTTCTCGGCAGTGGCCGCACGATTTTTCTTTAATATACCGTTGACTGGCTCTCCTGTTTTGCCGACACACTGTTTGTATTCAAGCATATAAACAAAGCAGGGGATAAAGTTAATCATGGCTAGTGGCTATGCGTGTTTGTCAGTGAAAAGTGTACAGCTCTCGGTACCTGCGAGTGTATGCAGGCAGGGTACGGTCCTTCTGCCAGGTAATAATGCACAATTTTTTACAGATGCAACGGATACGTCAGGATGACCACGGATTTTTCTAGAAGTTCTTTCGCAAGACACCACGGCTCTTTGACAAGCTATTGAGCTTTGTCGCAGAGGACCTCACACGGCAGCACCACATTCGAGAAACCCCTGGAGCCTGGAGAACGACTTGCTGTAGCATTGAGGTTCGTAAAGGATAGTTGCCCCTAGAGTAATAATGTGCGATTGCAGGAATACAGAAGAACAATGTTTCTTTGTCATTTAATGTATCATTTATTTTATTTACACAATACTGCCCGCCGCCTTTTGGCAGCCAAATCACGAAGGGGTCACAAAACATTGAAGCACAACAAAAGAATGAAATGACTGACAATGAGCGTGCATAAGAAATACTAATACATAATGTAGTTCATTATACATAACTAAGTATTTATTAACTCATAAACAAATAAAAAATGGGACACAAAATGCTGATACAAAACGAGAAATAGTAACGAAGGTACTGACAATGCACGTGAAAGGAAATACCAGAAAAAAAAAGATCACATCATCACAGAGACAAAGTTTCAACTTAGTGCATCACCAGTGTAGCAGTTATAACTAACTATGGCTAGCAGTTAGCTGACAAAAAAAATGCCATCGAATGGGATCACACAAAAGCTACCTCAGTGCTTTTGACCTTGCGCAACCTGTGAAACATACTTTGAGGAATGATTGTACATGTAGTATTAAACAAAGCTAGTAGCTAACCTACACAAATGAATTTTGATCCTATATCACTCAAGAAGGGCCCCCAGAGCCATGCAGATCATTGTCAAGAAAAGTCATGTCATCATAATTAGTATGCAAACAATTGAGACATGGTTACTAATTTTTTTCAACTTGCATTCAAGCTACTTGGCACTCGGGCAAGACGTGTGGGGATTGAGGCGGCTAGACTCTGCAGTGGTGTGTAAGTCGTATAGTGGCGATCGTGCCTGCAAAGTGTTAAACAACTGCAGAACAGCACGACAGCCGCAGAAATTCCTCACTTTTTCTCACCTTACGAATTTTTGTAAAGCTCACATGCTGTTCACGGCTCCCATCAGGTAGCCCTGCTTCCTGCCAGAGAAGCAGGGTCATACGTATACATGTGTCATTTACGCACTGCCTTCAGTGTCACTGATTACGTACAAAGACTTTGGCCAAACATCCAATGCAGAACATGCAAAACCAACTCTGGAACTGAGCCATGGAACACCAATAAAAAAAATGCAAGGAATGTGACTTGTGGATGATAGTCGTTTTATAGTTGTGGGAGAGGTAGAGGTTGTCTATGTTGGCAGTGAACCTTGCCTGCTGGCTATGTGGTGGCAAGACTTTTCCCTTTCTGCTACCTCTTGTAATAATAATAAAACAATTTGAAAAATACTTGAGCTGCTAGAACGCCCCGACAAGCTTTACAACTTGCAGCATATAACAAAAATTTTCAGTGGGGGCTGGTTGAAGGTTCATTACATTTCTTTTTATTTATAGGCATGTACAGGCATCTCTAGATGCATGCACAAACTCTACATGCACAGGTGGTGAACTCAAAAAAGGTTTATTGCTGCAAGACAGCATGAATGAGCAAAGACAGATGAAAGTGATAAACACCTGTCTTGCAACAACAAACCTTTAGTTGCAAGTCAGTGCTTCTTTCTCTATCGTAGGTGTGTTGCTAAAACATGTTCACACATCTCTACAGCAGCAATGGCCAACCAACCCGGCCCACAGATATCAACTTTATGAAATTCTTGAATAATACCGCACAAAAATATGGATACAACACAATGTAAAATGAACAAAAGAGAAGAGCTGAGGGGCTTTGATATGTCAACAACAGACAAGGAAACGTATAGAAAGTATAAAGGAAAATAACTGTTGTTTTATTTGCAATGTCGACATCGCAAGGAGAAGGGAAATGAAAGTGGACAAAATATAACTTGCCACTGGTGGGAGCTAAACCCAGAACCAATTGAGCTGGAGGCTATTCCACCATCTATTTCTTAAAATGTTTATGTGTACTAGTTTAGGCTCTTCGAGTGCTCTTGCACGAGTAACACTGGGTAACGCTACCAGGGTGAGATCTAGTACATGCACATACAGGCTCAAGAAAGTTTGCAGAGTGATAGCCATTGCTGCAGCTCTACTGGTAAAGCAATGCAAGCAGAATTCAAAGGTTGTGGGTTCGTTTCCCATCAACAGGAGGTTACCTTTTCATATACTTTCATTTTCCTCCTTATTTCTCCATTTCGATATAAACTAATAAAATTCATCAATGATTTCCTTTTGTTTCGTTATCTCTTGGCTTTATTATACAAAAAATATACATTAAAAAACATTAATCTTTGAATTACTTTACTACTTGCATCAATTTAATTTTAATATCGAGATGCTTATCCTCACTGACCTCTCTCATGTGTTTGATCAGAGAGATGGCAAAAGTTTGAGGTCATCCTGTGGTTTGCATTTTTTGATTGCACTTGAAACATTGCCTAATTCCTCTAATATTAACTGACTCTCATCTTTCATTTTCCTTTTCCTCCCTCTTCACGTTGCTTCGGAAGCAATGCTTCCCAACGTATCCAGCCTGCGACTGCCTGCTGAAGCCAGCGATGCTTGTGACTGCGGCCTGCTGTGGTGTGCCTCAGAAGCCTCGGGAACCAGAACTTCTGGAAACATAGGTGATTCAAGAGATTCCAAAATGTCCTGAGACTCCACAGACTCATGCGACACCGAAGACAGAGTCGACGCTGGCGCTTCCGACTCTTCACTTGATGGTGATGGCACTTCAAGTGTTGCCAGATCGAAAAACTGGCACATTCTTTGTTAAGATGTCTGCAGCACTTCCCTCCTCACTCGATGGGGGCACTGGTGGAAGTTTGGCGGACACCCTGCGTGTGAGCGTAATAAGGTTTGCACATATTGCCAATGTGTAAATAATGGCAAGTCTGAATGCAAAAATATATGAAGGCTCAAATCAGTCCACATTTGTTTTAATGTGTGATTTTATTAGAGAACACCGAAGCTCTGAGTCAATTTTGTAGGGACAAAAGTGGCTTGCCTACACAACCAGAATGAACAGGTTCTGCATGTGCTAAAGTGTAGCTTTTGTATCTTTTTCTGTTTTTGCTTGTGATGCATTTAAGCAGTTTTTATGAGATCTGCATGCCTAAAGCCTAGTGATAACTTCTACTCAAAACAGTGCATGATATTTGGAATGTTTCAGTTTTGAAATAATTAGCAGCAAGCATTCTACTACATTTAATCAGTTAAACCACCTAATATATTTCATGTTGAACGACCTATGCTTGCACTTTCTAAACATAGAGTAGTAGCATTGTTAGGTCTTGCTTTAGCACAAGGCTCTCTCCTGTTCTAGTTTTTCTACTTGAAACGTTCTTGGCTTGTAACTTTGTTTTCCTTTCACTTGTTTGTAAGCTTCATCTCATTCTAAACTGTTTTTCTTAACTGAATGTACGTCTAAACACAGTGTGAAGCTGTGTACGTAGTAGTCAGTGCATTTGTTGTTTGTATTTAGGAAGTTACATATAATAATGTTTGTCATCTTGCCATCTGCCTTGTAAAGGGTGTTTTGGCCCAGTAAAGCTGATCTTAGCTAGCAAACCCTTCCAGAAGGTTTCTTAAAGCCAAGCTTTTCTTGCCTCTTCTCTGGACTTTCCCACTGCTGCTCCTACTGTCTTGCCAAATAACTCTTACTGAATGCCTCATACTGATGTTAATGTAGTCGTTGAACCATTTTCACCCCAGCTGACTACTGGCTACTGTCTTGCACGAGTGACCAGTACCGGACGTAATGAAAATACCAATTATAATAATGTAACTAGATCGTGGTTTTGGCATGTAAAATTTCAATAATCATTTTGTGCACAGTGTGAATGTGTTTAACTGGATCATCTAGTCTTTCCTTGGAAATTTTGCTAAGCAGGAACAGCGTTCTCCACAAACATTGTGAAAGCTTCGCTTAAACAAGTAACTACAGCACCTGGGATCTGCAGAATAACCGCAGGCTGATAATTAGGTAAGGACGCTGCTGAGCAGACACAAAAATAATTATCAATTACACAGCTGACAATGTCGTCAGTACTATGGTGCATTTATTCCTACAGCATGATGACACTGAATCAATCCCTAAGCAAGCTAGGTAATATTTGAGGGTCTGTGATGAAGCACCGATTTGCACTCTGCTGGCACGAGACAAAATACAAAATTAAAGCTTTTCATTGCGGTGACCAAGACACACGTGAATATATCAACATTCAATACTCGGTTAAATACTGGCCATTGACTTGCATGCTGCCTTCTAGGATCAGTGCACATAATCAAAAGAAACTACTTGCATCTTTTGTGTTTTGTTTTTGTGTGTGCATCATGCAAGCCCTTTTCTTTTTATTCGTCCTGCTAATTTGTATGTGATATTCTCTGTACTTCTGTCTTATGCTTTATTGTTAGGTTTTTGTGTGCTATTTTACTTGTTATTTTGTACCTGCATTTGTTTTCTCTGCTCCCCACTGCAAAGCCAAACTGGATTTGTGGGTACCTAAATAAATAAAATACAAAGCTCTCCTTGTACTGCTTGTATGTCCCCTTACCGGATCACATTTAACGAAATATGCGATAATCGGAGCAGCGATTCCGCACAAATATTTTATCACCAAATGGACAAAGCTGAATATAACGCACACTGTGCGTCAATTTACTTGTCTAAGCACAATTTTGAGTCGATTTCCATAAGTGCGGTGCATACTTCCAGCTATAATACAAACATACGGCATCTCCGGTCAACGTAGTAAAGGGAAAGCACTAGAATGCCATGTGTCATTTTTAACCTGCCGCTTAAGATGGAAACTTCAAGATCACTTGCGGTCTACACTCCATTGTGTAGCACAGGAACATCATCTGAACGAAAAACAGCCAGATGAGGTCGTCCTGAACGTCGTCTACCAGCAAAATTTGCTAGAACCAAGCATGGTAAATCATCATTGGCCAAGCTGTCCATCATTGGAAAGTTATTGGAGGCCAAGCAAGGTCTGTGCGTGGCTGGAGTGACAAGCCTACCATTGGCCAAGCAATGGAAGGCCATGCATGGCCAACGATTGGAAACACCTCTTGCCATAGCTGGCACTGCAGTGGAACACCATGCAACAGCCAAGCATATTCTTGCTATGGAAGCCAAGCATTTTGGCCAATGCAATTTCTATCCCCAATTTTTAAAGTTTTTTTTATCTTGGCTGCATATAAATGTCCGGCTACTTTTTTGTAGATTTTTATCTGTACCACACCAAACATGCCGCAACACAAACATTTTCGGTGTTTCATTTTTATTTTGCACTGAAGAATACAGTAGCATAAGATGGAACATGTCTAAACACAAAGAAAGCATAGAATACACAACTACACGAACAGATGAACTGTCACATAATCTTTTTAAAAGGCAGAATTTAACACAGCAGGGAACTATATCACAGAAAATGATAGTACATATCAAGCCAATAAGGGACACAGATGGTCGAACCACACATCATTGGGCTGTCTAAAAATGAAGTATCAAAAAAAAGGAAAGGGTGGAATACAATTATGCGAACAAATAAACTTACATCATTTTAAAAATGCATATTTGAACACATAAGTCAATATATCCAGTTCCTTAACAGAGAGAGCAGTAAACTACAGAAAATGACTGCACATATCAAGCTAACAAGGGACACAGATAGTCGAACCACACATCATTCGGCTGTCCAAGAATGAAATATCACAAAAAAGGAAGGGGTGGAACACAATTATGTGAACAAATAAACTGTTATAGCATTTTAAAAACGGATATTTGAACACATCAGTCAATATATCAAGTTGCTTAATAGCGACTGCAGTAAACTATATCACAAAAGTTATTGCACATATCGAGCCACGGGAGACAGAAGGCACAGCTAATGCTCTCTTTTAGGTGGCCGAACCACATTACATCACTCAGCTGTCTAAAAATGAGATGTCACACAAAGGAAGAAAGGGTGAATGCAATTACGTGAATGAATAAGCTGTTACATCATTTTAAAAAGGCACATTTGAACACATCAATCAAACAGTGGGCTCAAAGATTACTGAGCCATCTGCCACACGCTGGCTTAGTGTTGGAGGGTCGTGTGCTGCTGTCCAAAATAATCTGCAAGCCATCACAGCAAGTCTCTCACGAGAAGCAGAAGATGGGGGTGAAAATAAGACAGCTGGGCTGCCAAAGCTTAACTTAAGTGGCAGATTTGTAGGCACACTTTTGATTATGTGTGATGTCTCATCGACTGAGAGGCTATCAAAGCCCTCCAAGCAAGGTCGCTGCATGTTGATCTCTTGCAGGACGTGATAACATCTATAATAACCATGCTGGAGGCACACAAAGACCTCAAGACAAACCTTAAAGAATTCTGTGCCAGCAATGATATTACATTGTCAGTCACATCAGAAGTTGAAGTTTGAATGCAGGGAACCAGAGAAGCTTTTGTTGATAAACTTGTTATCAGCTTGAAGGATAGGTTTCAAGTCCATCCAGTTCTGGCAAAATTTGCAATACTGTTTGCCAGGGAGTGCTACCGGGACATCGTTGCAAGAAAGGCACTGAAGTTGCTTGTGCATTGTTGACGCTGTGCGCCACACTGGGAAAGCTGTGCACCACGCTGGGAAAGCTTTACACCCCTGATATGTGGAATAACATGTAGCAGAACTGTTTTAAAAACAAAGGCTACATCAAACTCTAGAGATTACGAGGTGCTGTCTTGGCTTGTGTCGGATTGACTCAACAAGGCGACGCACCGTCTGTGTGTCCGGCCTCCCTCCTGGTCCGCAGCAAACATCGGCCACCTTGTGGTGGTGTCCGCAACAGCTGCATCAGTCGTGCCGAAGAGGGCACGTGTTGCACCTGTGAAAAAGAGTTCGGCAGCTGTTACGCTCTTGTAACACAAGAAGGCAAAAGCCTGCTGCACATTTGGTAATACATTAATTATACAGTTGGGGTTGAACTTCTATGTAAGACAATTGGTGATGCATCAAGTTATACAATCAGGGCTAGACTTCTTTGTAAGACATAACGAGCTGCAATGGGAAGTACAGGTGTGGCACTAAGGCGACCTCCTAAACGCACCTAGGAACACTTAACGTAGTACCTAAAGTGCTGTATGTTATTGCATGCACCAGGCCACACCGTTAGACAGCAAGATGGCTGCAACGGGACGTGTGAACTCAGGCACGCACTAGGCATACGTTTAGTAAGCTAGAACAGTGGAGCGGCCGTGGTTTCAGGGAAACGTGCTTGTCTCGCACCCTGGCGTGTCTGGGTTTGATACCCAATCAGACCGAAGTACCAGATTTTTTTTCAAAGCCACCGATTTGCTTTGTTTACAAGAACCTCCCCGAGAAATGTGACGTCAATTCAAGCATTTTTTTTGCGGTGCTGGGCACTTTTTTTCAATGTCACAGCCAACATAGACACCTGAGGCTTCGCCTTAAAATTACACACTTAAATGCATAAATCTATCTTCTGAAAATTTTGAAACACATTGTTTTATGGTAAACTTTTCTATCTTCCCCTAAGCAACCTGTACCTTAGTTGTGTAGCTCAGTGGTAAACCATCAAATTGCGTGTCTGCTTTCATTATGAGCTTAAAAAATAAGAAAGTTCATACAACACAAACTAAGGTGATCCAACTCTGAACTGGGGAAGCAATGATTGTAGCGAAACTGTGTTTCGACCTTGTTGACTCTGTTACTCCAGATGGCACAACTATGCAGTATTCAGGAGGCCAGCCACTGTTGAAAACTGAGCAAAACAGCACCTATAGCACGTGCTGACAAACAAACATCAGTAATGGAGTGTCTGTAATATACTGATCATGGTCAAATATTTTATCTAAACTGTAACTGCAACACCATAGCATAGAGAAGTATATATAACACTAAATCTCGTAATGGGGGAAATATTGAAAGCTGCAGCAGAAGACAAAGTACTATATTCGTTTTACGTTGATGCTTACCAAGCAAAAGATGCAGCACATTTGTGAGGCTTTTGAATGGAAATTTTCTCCCTCAGGAGCCGGCGCAGCTGCACTGCAGTGCAACTGTCTTGGAGACGATTTGTCGGAGCACCCTGCGAACTCCGTCTTTTGAATCGCTGGCACCTTTCATAGAGAAAAAGCGAACCTGCAACACGAAATGCAATACATTAATAAAAAAGTTGCCATTTCGCCCAAAAGGCAAAGCATCGATTGCGATAGCAACTTAGTAGACAGCTATGCGAAGTAAGGATAGTAGTTTTATCATCTGTATAAAGTTGTAAATGTTCGCTTACTAAGTAAACAAGCACGGTGTCACGCGCGTACAGGTAAACATGAGCACAACTCGCTTGATGACCGCGGAAACTCGTCAAAACCAGGAAAGCACGCCAGCAGCAGCAGGCAAATTGACCTTCGCCCTGTCGCTTGTCTCGCTTCAACACGAACGCCGAAAGCACAGCGCATACTAAGCTACCAGCACTCGGCGTATGCACTTCGTACCCATCGTAGATTGCTTTGAAGATGAGGCCCCGCGGGCGCACACTTCAACCACAAAGCAGATCGCTTTCAAGGTACTACAGTGCCCACGCGGCAGCTCCGTCAGCAGCAGCCACGAAAGCAGAACGCACCCCCCCCCCCCCCCTTTACCGACTCCTCCTCCCTGTGTACCGCAAGTGAACTAGTCCACGCGCTTCCGGCCACTTTCCTCTCTCGCAGGCTCGAGAATAAGCTGCGGTTGGCGACTCACCCTCACACGCTTTCACTCGCACACACAGCGCGCAGCGACGGTTTTATTGCCGTTGGATTTTATACGGAACCTCACGGCGACGCCAACGGCATAAATGCACTTGGAGTGTCCAGATAATTACTATCCAAATAGAAGTTCAGTGAAGATCTGTTGTGTTATGTTTAAATGGTCTGACAAACATTTAAACTACACCTTGAATTTTGTCATTGCAAGATAATCTTGCAATGATAGGAAAAAACATTTTATCTCTTAAATTACCATATCTTTAAACCAGCAAAGAAACTCCTGCGAACTGACACAAGCTGACCTTCTGTAGTGAAAAGTTGTCATTAAATGTTACAAAAGCAGTAAGTGTTCAGGCCTCAGTTCTTGAAAAATGCAATTTTCGTTGTACTGCTTACTTTGACAAGCGTTCAAACTGTTACCTGCAGATACATTGCGGGACTGCCTTGTTTGTTGGACAAGGCTTCTGCCCGCGAATAACATAGTTGTTGTTGGTAATAATAGCATGCCGTATATAGTGAATTACACTTGTCGAATGCTCATCTGTAGACTGCGCGAGAGTCCGAAGCAGTGGTAGTTGCTGGGTTATAGATGTGGTAGTTCCTTGTAGCACATGATCCAAGCATGCGGCATGACCATGCAAGGTCTTATTGCGACGTTAGCCCTTTTTTTTTTCTCGTAGAAGAAAAGGATGAGAACAGTTTTTTTTTTGGCTTTGTTCATCCCATCCTCTACGACACCTCACTCGTCTTACGGAAATTGCGTCCTTGCAAATAGCCGCCAGATTCTTTCTGTGCCATCCCCTTTGGACATTACTGCTTTACACGGCAAAAAGGCAATTCCGACGCACAAAGCTATATGCAGCATGCTGGTTTACCAACCGCAGTGATTGCTGTGTTGAGTAACGCCATACAGGAGGCTCGTGTAGATATAGCATGGTGATTTTAAGTCTACTGGACTTGAAATGCGTGATAACTATGCCGGTGACCAATGCAAATATTTTATCACGATTGGCACTTCCGGGTCGCACTGGGTTGGCCATACACGAGCACCCTTTTCTGTTTTAGTTACCACAACAAGTGATCACAATGAGAAATTTTCAAATTCACAATGGCCATTCAGACATCGCTACTCCTCGTCAAGCGGAAACCGATACTGCGAAAATAGTTAACAGCACGTGCACACCTAAGCTGCTGATGCATGTCGCCAGCATGTATGCAGCCAAGAGAAATTCCCGCACACTGTGGTTACAACTGCACTGAAAGGCTACACAGTGGTTTCCCAATGACCTCATATGAATTGACATCACTTAAAGTTCGCTGAAAACAATCTAAAACATGTCCAAATCGTTCCATAGCACGCAACGGCAACACATTCAAGCAGCACCATGTCAGCTTGCACAAGCCATCCTTGCCTGATAAGGTCTATAGTTTCCACCTTGCAAATTGCACTTGCACTTTTCCACCTTGCAAAATTCCTAATTCTCCAAGAAAACAGCTTTTACAGATATTTGTACTACTTCGGTGTAGCTAGATCACGCAAGTTTTGGCTACCCAGGCAATATTTCACACGGCTCAAATGCAATATTTTCAAACCCCTTGCAATTTTTTCATTCAAAACGCATTCATGTTCATGAAACAAAGTAATCAGGGTGACCCAGCAAGGCTAAGTTCTAAGCATGAAA
The DNA here is from genome assembly GCF_038994185.2 of Dermacentor albipictus. Lineage (NCBI taxonomy): Eukaryota > Metazoa > Arthropoda > Arachnida > Ixodida > Ixodidae > Dermacentor > Dermacentor albipictus. Next base: position 4,855,041 of record NW_027225574.1, on the reverse strand, counting down.
CTTGGCGTTAGTCCCTTTAACAACACACGGAAGTATCAGTGTTTGCTCTATCAAGCACTGCATTTAATGTGATTCGTACCAAGCTGTCTCATGTGAAGCTATTGTACAAGATCAAATATTTCCTGAAGTGTGGGGCATCGGCTGCTTCTTCTGTAAACAATATCGGAGCATTTTAGACTAATGGTATCATCGTTTTATATATAAGATGTACAAGTATATAAATAATATTTAGGTTTCTGTGAAAACCTCATTCAAGTGGAAGGGCAAAAGAATGTCGGGTCTAATCGGTCAAACAGAAAGGGGAAAACTCTGAACAAGAGTAAGTTACAAGCACTCATAAAACAAACTACTAAATATATGTTTCATCAGATGTTAACAGAATATGATCATCTAGTGGTTAGAAAAGGAACAAAATTAGGTATTGTACATATATTAATAAAACAATATGCAGAGAAAATCTGACTCAAACCACAAATATTTTCGCCTAATTATACCAACAATGGTGGTTACAACTAGCCAACATTTATTTTTTCTTGCGCTATGTACAGTAGGATGCAACAGGGACAAACCGGACACTGAATATGAAGCGGACAAGAAGTGACACACGGGAGCGCAAACTACCGACTGGTTTATCGTCAGATCATACCACATTATCTTAAAGCACACAACGAAGTATTGCGACTGCGTGAACTACGATTACAGCAACTACACTCAGATCGCATTCTCACGTTCCTGGTTATGATTCTATAAGTACATTCTGTGTGTGTATGCATTCATTGCGCAAGTGATTTCGGCTTTTGTTAGCATGATTAAAGGGTGCTCACGCAGTTGTCGTTTTCTAAAGCCTCTAGGATTTCCCTGGTTATATTAACTTTTTCTTTAGCGACGACTGTCATCTTGTCGTCCTGTTGTGTCCTACTGTACGTAGCACAAGAAAAAATGAATGCACACCAAGTAGCCCAATTCATAGCTCTTTTGGAGAACTAGACAATTAGACAAAAAATGCTAACTGGATTGGTTTAAACATACTTTTAGCCTATAGATCATAGAGCTTAGAAGTACTTATGCTAGTATCACTTGTAGCCTAATTTAAAGCACAGGCATCAGGTCCCTGATAGAGACACAATGTTCAGCCAAATATGAATATGAATATATCTTTATTTCCAACAAATTGGGGGAGACAGGGAAGAAAAGCTGCAAGTGCAGCTTGAAAAAACACCCTGCCCCCTATGACCACAAGACATGGGCAGCGCGGAGCTGCCGCGTGTTTTTAACAATAAAAAAATACACAGTTTTGCAAGGGAGGAAAGAGATAAGGAGAAGGCAGGGAGGTTAACCAGAATAACGTCCGGTTTGCTACCCTACACCGGGGGAATGGGAAAGGGGATAACAAAGATAACAGGGAAAGAGAGGAGGGAAGGAAAGAAGGAAATTGCGGTGAGTTCGCTGACGTGTGTGGGCTTACAGAAATTTCATTAATAGTCACAGATGGTCGCACAAGCCCGTCGTCCTTAAGTAGCACAAAAGTGCCTTCACCGCTTTATGGGCCGACGGGCGATGGGGGCGCTGTTCCAACAGCACCTGCACAGAAAGCGGCCGATTGTCCAGTTTTTGAAAGGCTTTGGCAAGTTCTTGTCTCTCAGTTGTGTATCGTGGACAGTGGCACAGCAGGTGGTCGATGTTTTCTTCGGTGCCACAGACCTCGCATGCTGCGCTGTCACTCATTCCAATTAATGCAGAGTATGCCTTTGTGAAGGCAACTCCTAGCCAAAGGCGACAGAGAAGCGTAGCTTCACGTCGAGGAAGTCTGAGTGGAGGTCGGAGTTGCAGGGAGGGGTTTAGTCGATGCAGTCGTGTAAGTCGCAAGTTTGGCGAGTTCCACTCGGTCAGTGTGAGACTGCGTGCCAGGTGTCGAAGCTGCATTGCGGCGTCTGTCCTCGAAAGCGGAATTGGAACGCTGTGCTCGTCATGATGTGCTGTGCGAGCAGCGTTATCGGCGCAATCATTGCCACTGATTCCACAATGGCTAGGTACCCATTGAAAAACGACCTCGTGACCTTTTTGTTGGACATGATGGTAAAGTTTCGCGATGTCATATGTCAATTGGTCATGGCATCCGTGTCGGAGAACTGACTGCGTGCACTGTAATGCCGGTTTTGAATCACAGAACACAGCCCATTTTCTAGCTCTTTCACATTCGATGAATTCCAGTGCTCGACGCAGGGCCGTTAGTTCTGCCGCCGTTGAGGTCGTGACATGCGATGTCTTGAAGCGTAGTGTCATTCCTCGCGTTGGTATAACCACGGCACCACCAGAACTGCACGACGTAGTTGATCCATCGGTATAGATGTGCACATGGTTCCTGTACTTTTCATGCAAAAGAAGTAAGCTCAGCTGTTTTAGAGCAGGGGCCGGTAGATCTGTCTTCTTCTGTACTCCTGGAATCATTAGATGTACTTGTGGACGGCTCAAACACCACGGAGGAAACGCTGGCTTGGCCGCAGGTGCGTACCCTGAAGTAAACGACGCACGATGTGCACTGACAATGCCGCTAAATGTCGAGCAGGGCCTTGCAGCAGTGAGGCTTGCCAAGTGGTGGGAAGGGGTCCTAGCACAATGCCTGAGATACATACGCAGTGTCTCAACGGTAATGTGCGTCGTGATTGGGTAATCCTGCGCAAGGGCAATGGTTTCAGCCGTTGATGCACTGCGTGGTAAGCCAAGACATATCTTAAGGGCTTGGGCTTGAATACTCTGAATCATACGCAGGTTAGTCTTGCAGGTGCTGGATATTGCAGGCAGGCTGTATCGCAGGAATCCAACGAACAACGCCAAGTACAGCTGTAACATAGCGTGTACAGATACTCCCCAACTTTTTCCTGCAAGGAACCTGAACAGGTGACAGATAGCAGTCAGCCGCTTTTTCACGTAATTCACGTGCGGAGTCCAAGATAGGTCTCTGTCAATTACGACTCCCAAGAACCTGTGACTTCTGCTGTATGGTATAATTTGCCCGTCAATAGATACGCCGTAAGCAGACATTCGCTTCCTCGTGAATGCCACCATTGCGCACTTCCCACATGAAATTTCAAGTCCTTGTTCACGAAGGTAGCAAGATGTCATTGTGGCAGCCTTCTGAAGTCGTGTCACACCTGATGCCCAAATGCAGATGTCGTCCGCATAGATGGAAAGTCGTACGGTGCTTGGCAGGTTGTCAACTAATCCACAGAGGGTAAGGTTGAAAAGAGTCGGGCTAAGCACTCCGCCTTGAGGGACTCCTCGGCTACCGTAATGCTCGGATGTCGGGCCATTTTCTGTGTCGACATAGAATGAGTAGTTGCGCGTAATGAAGTTGCAAAACGTTTCACATATGACAGACAAAAAAAAACATATATACACATATATATGTAATATAAATGTGAACAAAAAGCTGTAAGCTCATCTAATCTGCACTTCTGTAATAGCTGGCCATATAAACATTATTATTAGTCGCACTGAATTAGTCGAGCAAATTCTGATGGGGTAAGGGCATATATATCAATGCCAGATTTGTTGTAAGCATTTAAAAGCCTTGGTAAGTTGTTTTTTACGATTTGTGAGCTGTAATTAGTCCTAAAATGGTGCACAGTCCAGGATTCTGTGTTTCTTGTGAAACGTGAGGGGACACGTTCTTCTAAACATGATAATTTAACAAGGGATAGATCGTTTTTCCTGATCATGTAATAAAACTTCTGCAAAAGTCGACGCCTATAGATTTCGTGAGCTGTGATAATTTTAAGCTTGTCAAATAAATGCTCGGTGTGTGAATCATACGGAACATTTTATAAGACGCGTACTATCCTTTTCTGTAATGAAAATAATTTGTTTAAATTCGTATCAGTTGTAGTGCCCCATACGAGGTGACAATAATTGAGATGAGAGGCGAATAAGACGTTGTATAATAGTATTTTAATTGATATAGGAAGAAGGTAACGGTTACGGCTTATTATACCTGTTATCTGACTCAGTTTTTGCGTTACAAAGCTTACATGGTCATTCCATAGCTGCGATGAAGAAAAATACACGCCTAGAATTTTGATGCGTTCTACAAATTCAATCGGAGCATTATTATAGGCTATGCCATGTAGTAAAGGGGAGGTGCTTCCCTTTGGACGAAAAATTATAGCTTTAGTTTTGGTTGGGTTGACGCATAAACAGTTTTGCTTAGACCATGTACTAAGTTTCAGGAGCACTTCATTTGATGTTGTGATAAGCTCGGTACAAGAATGTGATGTTAGAAATATACTGGTGTCGTCTGCGTAAATTAAAAATTTTACATTGAAATGAATATTTACAATATCGTTAACATATAGATTAAAATGCAAAGGACCTAGAATGCTGCCTTGAGGTACTCCACAAAGTATAAACCTCTCTTGGGACCTGAAATTATTTATCTGTACATATTGGCATCTATTTTGAAAATACGACTTAATAAATTCAAGAGGAAGTCCTCTAACTCCATAACGATTGAGCTTATGAAAAAGAATATTGTGGCTAATATAATCGAACGCTTTACTAAAATCTACAAATAAACCGAGAGTGATGAGCTTGTTTTCGAAATTGGTAAGGATATATTCTTTATGATGCAGTAGGGCTAACTCTGTAGACTTGTCTTTTTGAAACCCATACTGAGATTCGCTAATTAAGTTGTGCTTATTACAGAATGAGTTTAAACGTACAAATATTATTTTCTCTAAAGCTTTGGAAAAGATAGGGAGAACAGATATGGGCCGGTAATTATTTATATCTAGCTTGTTGTCTTTCTTATGGAGTACTGTTACTCTCGTGAGAAATACAGGAGGCTTAGCCACTTTACTATCAATGCCGAATACCTCTCTGCACAAAAATGTTAGTTTCGCCATACATTGGCTAGAACGAACTGGATCTCGTGAGGTAGAAGCATACCGAGTGACAGGATATGGGCAAAAGCTCCCTGCAATTAAGGAAAGGCAGTGACCACAGCAACATGAAATTATTGTATAACGATAATGAATTTCAACAAGAAAGAAATGCAGCGCATGTTTTGAAAATGCAAGAACCACTGCAATAAGCAAATGACAGCTCATTTACATGGTGGCAGGAAATGCTAGAAATAAAAACCTTCGTCCGCTTATATTTTTAGGCAACGAGTTTTAACCAAGCAATCTCAAAACAGGCCTTAATCACTTTTGTTATAAAAAAACCAACTCATTTGTAAAATAAGTTTTTGAGATATGTCACTTAGCTAGTTCAATAGTACTACAGTGGCAAAATTTGGTAGTTCGGCATAGCAGCTCCTGCTCCCTCGCAGCCTAATCATTAGAAAGTCTCCACTTGCATTTGTCTTCATTCCTATGGGCTGGTGGTAAGTGTTGTTAGTCCCCTGATATGCGAAGAGAAACAAATACTCAACAAATATACTCTGAATAGTGAGTTTCGAATCAAACAGCAGATGCTATTCGAATTGCATTATAAATATTGAATATTTGCACACCCCTGGTAACCTGACAGTAGAGCCCAAGTGTTTGCAGCTGTGCAAACCGGAGGAAACCAGAAATTTTAGTTTACACTACGTGAGTCTTGATGGTTCCTAGCAGCCAAACAGAGGCGAAAGACACACTGTATCAGTTGAACAAATTTAGAATGCAGAGATAGTCATTCATGTTCGTAGTACCTGTGTCAGAACATGGCGTTTCCTGCTGCGAGCGACCAGCCCTGGGTGTTTGACATGGCGTCGGCATACGATGCTGAGTAGGTCTTGGGCCCAGTGACATGATGTCGGGAGATGAACACGCAACGCACTCTCTGGAATTGGTAAATATAGTTGGTCGCAAGAACATAAAAAATTGTGCGTATGATGACAGCTGCACACTAGACGACATTCTTTATTTTGAAAACCTGGAATGTTTGGAAAAAATGTAATGTTGCAAAATTTTTCCATAGATGTAAATTGCTCAGAATTACAAGGTCAGCTGTGCAATTTAACTTAGTTCAATAAGATCGAAGGTTCCTCCCCTCATCACACGTTTGCTCAGTTTCTGCTGGCCAGTGCATTTCAGTGCAACAGCTGTGCTGGCAATTGGACAATATTACCGTTGTTTCTCGTACACACTGCTGCAGGAGCTACACACATGCACTCACGGTAGTGAAAAAAGTAGAGACCAATAACATATGAATACAGATGATAAAGGTTTTGATTCGTTAGGTTTTGATTCGTTAAGTTTGGGCCAAGTATCAGTCCTGAATAAAATGAATCTGTGCCTTAAGAAGGCTCCTTTTCTCTCTACGAGAATTAAATTTGCTTTTTTAATCTACATTGGTCACCATTACTAAAAGCAACATATTCAAAAATTACTGTTCGTAAACCTGCTCTAAGTAACACTGGGTGAAAAAATGTTAATACCTTGCACTTGCATGCACTTTTTAATAATTGCATACTGCTGTACCTGACTGCAATGCAATTGAAGAGGAGGTAGATAGCTCAAATAGTCCTCTGGTCACTGGCGGTGTGCTAGGTGAACTCTCAATTGGGCAGGTCAGTACCACAGCACTTGAGCAGGGGGCGATTGATTGTGGTTTCGGTGCAGGTGGCAACATGGAAGCTGTTAATAAAGCTGACTCAACATAAACAATGTCAATAAATGTCTGAACAAAAATATAAAGACGCTACATATTCGATGGATATGTTATAGATACTGTAATTGTGATTATAAAACAACAGCAGGCCCATTCAAAAGAAATGCAATGGGCTGCAATATTTTAAAAGACAAGTTGCACATTTTATCAAAAAGTAAATTGAAAAACATTACCTTTAGTGCGACATGATGGCTGTGTTCCCCCGTACATTAGCTCATCAACATCATCCGTGTCCGAGGAGTCGTAAATTATTCTACGCTTTCTTGTTCTCCGTTGTTCATCCGGGTCAGACTGCCTCAAATCAGATGTGTCCAGTGACTCATTCAGCTTTTCAAAGGCTGCCTTCAAGGTATCTTAAGAAAGAACACATACTGCAATGACATATTTTCACACAGTGAAGTTTTAGGGTATGTGCACTCCATTCAACAAACCTCGATGGCCAATAATCTTCACTTCCTCAAGTGTCCATGAAGCGTCGATAACCTTCCGTGAGATCATGGCTTTTGAATCTGAAAAAAAAAAACAGACGCCAGTATTAAAATGTGAAGTCGTAACGCACCAAAAGCAATAATCAAAAGGGTTACATTGACTGGCTTTAAGCTCACATAAATGGATGGATATAAATAAATGATTGAAGGTATTAAAATGTGGCTGTTTGTGCCACTGGCAGTGTAAGGTGGGCAAATACTTATTTTATTTTTAATCCCTTGCCTAATTTTAAAATCTGTTTCTGGACATCCATTCAATTGTTTTGGCCACATCTAAAGGCAGCTTCTTCCTATAAAATCAGTTTTAGATGTTTTTATTGGTCTATCCGCTACTAAGGTGTGCTTCCTTTCAAAGAAAGTTTTCCACAGAAATGCTCCACAGAGAAAGCACTGTTACCAAGCGTGTGCCAAAGTATTATTTCATACATAAGAATGAGCTCCCCTTTGATGTGCCCTCTTTATATATACTGTGCTAATTCACAGCAAAAATCTGACTTAACTATTTACTTCTAGACATTTATGATATCTTGTCGATAATGCATACACGCAATCTGCAACCACAGTAGGACGACACGGCAGATTTGCCGCGTGCCTCTCGTTCCCTCTCAAATCAATGAGTCACCAAAGTGGCAAGGAGTTGATATTTCAATCAATGACATTATTTTTTAAAGTTGGATCCCCTTAAGAGGAAGCTTAGCTCGGGCCCAGCTATGGTGCCGCCTATTCAAATACATGTGAAACACAGGAATGCTTTTCTGAGGTTACCCCTAGATCGAATTTAATGACACTTGTTGCACATGAGATAGAAAGTTAAATTCTAGTGACTGTTGCAAGTGGAATTTTGATTTAGCGGGAGAGTTCTTTTAAAAAATTTCCAAAATTTAAGTTTGGAAGAATAGAAGCACGAAGTTTAGAAAGTCGTAGCTCTGTGCCACGAACAGATATCGCGCAGTTCTGTATAAACTGCATCCATTAGATCGTCTAAAGCGGACAAAGTTGATATGTCAATTTATATCCTAAGTGAATTTTATACACTGTTTTCAAGGGTTTTTCAATGTCTACTGACATATTGGTCGTTTCTTTAAAGCCATGTGTAATATATCAATCTTGTTCGCTGTAGATGCACTATTAGGTGCAATTTACAGAACTGTGATATCATTTTTCATTGCTGAGTGACAGAGTTGTAAACATGATAGTATAGCTTTCTGAGAATTTACGATTTTTAGAAATCTTTATTAACAAATTGACGACATAAAAAACAAATTCGCAACCATAACAGTCGCTGGATTTTAACGTTGTCCTTTAAATGCGACAAACCTCATGAAATTTGGAACACTAGTTGCTGAGAAAGACTATTTCTCATTTCCCGTGTCTTTTGATAGGAGCCGCCCAGCTAAAGCTTCCTCTTAATTGTCAAACCTAGAATGCCCAGAAATCTGCCTTTTCCCTGATTGTAAGGCGCTGGCGCGAAGCCCTTTGCACGCGATGGCGTACGTCGAACGTAGAACAGGACAAAAAGAACCGAACGCGCACGAAATGGTGGAGAACAAAACACACGTGGTTAAATTGACAAGGCATGTAGTACATATATATCCACCATGATTTCGTAGCATTCGAGTGCACCACCCGTTTTTATCTCATATATGTCGCACACCCTTGCAATTTAATATTAATATAGAGCTGGCGGCGACAGCACGGCGCGTCAACGGCCTTATACAAATGCGGGGCACTCCTGAAGCGACAGCGGCAGCAGAGTATGTAGTACAGTACCTTCTATTTGCCTCGCACGCCACGCACGCATCTGTCGCCGATCCCGCGCTGCTAGGAGGGCGCTGACACCACGCGTACGTAGTCACTGGACGGCGTGGCACGAACGATGATTTCACGTCGCATTTTTGTTTTCCTCCTAAACGGCGTAGCACGAGCGCTCCTAAAAAGGCTAATTAAATGGGTGCTCGAACCTTGTACCAGAAAGCGCTGCGCACATGTCCGTTTTTAGGTGGCACGTACGGCAGCCAGATCTGATTGCGTCGCCGCAAATGCACAGCGATATTAAACCGTGAGAAAACTCCAAGTTCTATAACGCAAATCTAGCGCTATATACAACCGATTCTCGCAACGGAAGCATACACGAGCAATGAAAACGAGCAGAGACGCACAGGCGCTGTGCTCACTTTCCCGCCTTTTTTGCTGAACGGTACCTCTGTTTCCGTAAATTATCAAATCGCATTGCAATGAACGAACAAGGGCAATGCGAAACACTGCTCAAATCTCACTCACCTTCTATGTGGCTCAGTCGGGGGCGATTAGCAGGGTGATCTCCGGGGCGAACAAGCACGAAAAATCCACAGCGGTAGAAGAACGAGCGCACGAACGAGGGAAACAAAACGCAAGCCGCCGCACGTCCGAATGCGCCAACGAAGTAGGCGCATTCCTTGTCTTTGTCTTCTTTGTCCTTTTTTTTTCTTCACTTTGGTTATTGATTTGGTTATTTTACTAGCTCCCTTTATTCTTCTAGAGATTCCCAGTGGTCTTTACTATAGTTAACTTTTTCCCTCGTTTTTACACGGTTAAATAACAGTAGGACAAGAGATTCCATGGGACGGCCGGCTAGAAAAGCCAAAGAGGAAGGTGGGGACCTCGTCCAGTGTGAGAGGTGTGAACGATGGTGTTATTTGGATGAAACGACATTCAAAACCGTGGCGGAGGCGGAAGGGAACGGCTTCGTGTGCAGGCTGTGTAAGATGATTGAGAATTTGGAGAAGCAGCTAAAGAGTGAAATGGCGAGGACAAAGGAGGAACTCGAGAAAGAAAAAACGAAACGCGCAGAGTTTGAGGAAAGGGTCGAGAGAGAGTGGGCCTCAAGAATGGAGGCTGCAGAACGGAAATGGAGTGAGGAGCGAGAGAAAAGGCAGCAATTGGAAAAACAATTGAAAGAGATGAGAGCGAGAGAAGCGGAGAGGGAGACACAGCAGGAACGGAAGGAAAAGGTAGCAGGAGGATCACCCAGTGGAGCAGAATCGGGGGCGGTCACGTTAACGTGGGGACCGCGGGCGACACAGGTGCAGAGGGATGAGACGACAGGAGGCAGAGAAGGCGAGGAGGCAGGGAAGACCCAGCCGACAGAGACACGAGGGAGGCAAGATTTGCTTGAAGACCGAAAGGTCTGGGTCGTTGGAAGCTCCAACGTATCGCGAATACAAACAGCACTCCTCAGAACAGTGCAGTATGACAGACGAGTGAAGGTCGAGTGTATGCCGGGGGCTCGATTCGAAGCTGTGGCGGAGAGAGCCAAAAGCAAACTGAAGGAAAACAGTGAGGGAAGAAACCTAGTAATTTTGCACGCTGGGGTGAATGACGTCCTACAGAATAGGGGGCGAATGCTGGGCAGGCAGATTCAAGAGGGAGTCGCAAAATTAAGGGCGACCTCTGAGGCGGTGCACATTGCCCTGTGTACTGTCCCAGAGATCAGGGGACAGGGCCCTTTCATTGAAGAGCAGGTAGTGGCGGCAAATGTAGTGATTAGGGAGTTGGGGCGAGCCCTGAAGTGTGATGTGGTGGAGGTGAACCGAATGATTGGAGGGAAAAACTTCCCCCCTTTCGGCCCGGATGGCATCCACTACACTACACCAGCGGGATGGCAGGTAGGAACCAGGGTGGGTCGTAGGGCTCAGGCTTTTTTGCAGGCGTGCAGGGCGACCCTGCAAGCCAAAACGTAAACGATGAAGGACAGGGGAAGGGGGGCAGGACAGGAGCACGGAGGAGGAAGAGGAAGAAGGCAGTAAATGTAGGGTTCATCAACATGCAGGGGGGAAGAAATCGCATTAAGTGGGACGAAATAGCAGAACAGTTACAAACGGAAAATTTTCAGGTATATGGAGTTGCCGAAACCCATTTAAGAGATGAGGAAGAGCCACCATTCATTGCGGGATACACCTGGGTTGGGTGCAACAGAAAAAGGGAAGAACGCAGAGGAGGAGGCCTTGGGGCGCTGTGAAGGGACAGGACTGGGAAAGGGTAAGAGAGAGCTGCAGTGAGCACATGTGGCTCAAGGGCACCGTAGGGAATGTTGAGACAATCCTGGGAGTTGTGTATCTGAAAACGGGGAATGGGTCGAAAGAGGAGAATGCAGAACATTTCAAATGCATGGCCAAGGACATCAGGGAGGTAGCTATGAAACGGGAGATAATCATCCTAGGGGACATGAATGCACATTTGGAATACTTTGACGGGGCGACAGATGCAACAGGGCAGATGTTAGTAGATTTTTGTGAGGCTAATGATTTTGTGATAGTTAATACTGAAATTAAATGTGATGGGAAAATAACATGGGAAAGAAATAACACCCACTCGACAATCGACTACTGCGTAATGTCCCACAAGCTGTATGAACGGTTGGGATGTATGGAAATTGATGAGGAAGGTACAAAAAGCCTGGGGAGTGATCACAAACGAATCAAAATCAGTTTTGGAAGGACAGTACCACTGGTAGAAACTAAAGAAAGGAAAGGTATGAGCAAATTGAATGACAGGCAGCTACAAGAAGTGGCGAAAAACATTGAAAGCATGGTATCCAAGCAACCACAAAGGGCATGGACATACGACGAGTTAATAGGTATTTTTAAACGAGAGCTAGAGAAGGGACAGATTAGGAAACTAGGAAGTAAGCAGGGTAAATATAAACCGAAAAGCTGGTGGGACCGAGAAGTTAAGGAAGCCGTAGAGCAACGCAAAGATGCGTGCAGAAAACACAGAGCAGCGAAGAAAAGGGGAGCCACACCAGAAGAGGTGGAGACTAAATGGGAGGAATACCTTGCAATGAAAAGAGAAGCAATGGCATTAATTCAAGCCAAGATAGCAAAAGTTGGGGTACAGTGGATGTTAGAGATACGAAAAAAAGACAGGAATGCCTCTAAGAAATTTTGGGAACACATTAGGCAACAGAATAAGAAGACAGAGGTGGTTCAGCACTCACTGACCACGCCAGATGGAACAAAGGTAGAGGGAGAGGAAGCTCAGGAATATATTAGGTTAACAATAGAGGCAGCATTTGCAGAGCCAGTGGGTAACGAAATGGAGAATAATGACAACAGCAGGACAGAATTAGAGGAGGAGTACAGAAGGATGACAAGTAAGGAATGGGACAGAATTGAACACAAGGTCCCAGTGGGAACAGCGACAGGACCTGACGGCATTCCTATGAAATTGATAAGCATATTAGGCCAGAAAAGTAAATTAAAATTACGACAACTTATTGAACAAATAGTAGTAGGGGGAGATGTTCCACAGGACTGGAAATCAAGCAGAATGTTATTAGTTTACAAAGGTAAGGGAAGCAAGGACAACATTAAATCCCACAGGCCAATAACTATCACATCAGTCATATACAGAGTAGCAATGCAGATGGCGAAGGAGAGAATGGAGGAATGGGCAGAACGAGAAGAGATCTTGGGAGAACTGCAGAATGGATTTAGAAGGAACAGAAGGCTAGATGATAATTTATTTGTTATAACACAGTGCATAGAGATAGCGACAGCCAGGCAGAAACCACTATGGATAGCCTTTTTAGACATTAGAGGAGCTTATGATAATGTAAACCGAGAAAAGTTATGGAGCCAGTTGAGGGAATATGGTCTAGAGAGAAAGATGATAGAGTTCCTACAACAAGTTTATACAGATAATGAGGTAGAGATAACATGGGAGGAGGAAACTACAAAGCCAGCTAAAATAAGAAGCGGTCTCAGACAGGGCTGTCCATTGTCACCTCTGCTTTTTATGATCTACATGAGCCAAATGGAAAAGAGACTAAAACAGAGCACAATAGGAACCGACATAAGCTATATGCTGGAAGGGCAGAAGGTAGTTCAAGTACTAGCCGGACTGATGTATGCAGATGATATAGTACTGCTTGCTGACACCCGAGAAGGACTACAGGAACTAATGAGCATATGTGGAGAGGAGGGAGAAAAATTGGGACTCCAATTCAGTAGAGAGAAGTCTGGGGTAATAGTATACAATGCAGAAAGGGGGGAACCATTGGAAATACAAAGCACTAAGATTGATCATGTTGAAAAATACAAGTATTTGGGCATATGGCTAAACGAGGGCAAAAAGTACTTGGGAGAACAGGAAAAAACTATGATTGAAAAAGTGAAAAGGAACTCGGCTGTAATGAAACACAAGGCACTTTGGAACTATAATAGGTACGAGGTGGTTAGGGGCGTATGGAAAGGGGTTATGGTACCTGGCCTCACATTCGGAAATTCAGTGCTGTGCATGAAATCGGAAGTTCAGGCATGCATAGAAACGAGACAGAGAAGTGTAGGCAGGTTGGCCTTAGGAGCACACGGGAACACCCCTAATGAGGGAGTGCAGGGGGACATGGGATGGACGTCATTTGAAGGTAGAGAGGCAATAAGTAAAATAAAATTTGAACAGAGACTCTCAGCACTGGAGGAAAAAAGGTGGGCAGGAAAAGTGTACAAATATCTGTACATGAAAAGTTTGAACACAAAGTGCACACTCCGAACGAGGAAGCTGAGGAATAGATACCTACAGCCGAGGGAGGGGATCCAAAGTGGTTCTAGTGTGGGAAAGGAGGTGAAGGAGACGGAAAGAAAAATGTGGGAAGAAAGAATGCTCGGAAAGCCATCGCTATCAATGTATAGGTCACAAAAACAGGAGATTAAGAGAGAGCGCTTATTTGATAACTCGCGGGGCAGCTCACTATTATTCGAGGCTAGGACGGGGGTTTTGAGGACGAAAACATACAGGGATAAATTTGAAGACGTGGACCTTCGGTGCGCAGCTTGCGGAGCCGAAATGGAGACCACTGAACATATAGTGCTGAGATGCACAGCCCTTCGCCCGACCCTGGCAGAGGGAACAGTGGCAGATATGGAAGGGGCATTAGGTTTTCCCGGGGAACGAGGGCAAATAGACGAGAAAAGAGTAGCAGTAACGAAGGGGAGGCTAGAGGATTGGTGGAGGAAGTCAAGGGATAGATAATAACATAAATCGGGGACAAAATGTTTCCTCTACTGTTTTAGATAGTTATCTTGGGGGGGGGGGGAGTAAAAACTAGGTTGAGAAAAAAAAAAGAGGATATAAAGATAGAAAAAAAAGAATAATAATAAAATAGGAGGGGGGAGCAAAAGGCTAGGTGGCGCCAGCCGCCGCCCGTTACAAAGGGTATAGCCGCCATCCATCCATCCATCCATCCATCCAGCACAGCGCAAGAGCACATACATACAAATACACGCTTAACTCAATATGAACTGTACATTTATTGACGACTTGTGTAAAATAGTGTTATAGCTTAACGATCGCTGCAGTTTTCGGTTGTGTCAAATTTTTCCGATTGCCTCCTTTGACGAACTATTTTTTTTTTAACGCAGTATGACAGTGCACCGGCTGGCGCGTACGTAGCGCGGGAGAATGTGCGAAATTCAAACGTCGCAAATGTAGCGCTGTACGTGTGCGCGCGCACGTACAGTTTTGGTCGTTTGGATTAAAAAAATTAAGCATTCCGTATAGCAACCGGCGCGAACTAAATTAATGACCGGAAACGTACAGAACTGTGGCTGTTTGGGCTTGTTAGTACAACTGCATGACAAATCGAAGCGCAATACGTGCAGCCGGTCTGTCACTTTATTTTTCTTCTTTCCTTTTTTTACATTTCTACGTGTTTTTGCGCAACAAATTCTCATAGAAACTACAGCAGCGCAGATTGTGCTTGGTGGCCAAGCAGATTCCAGGACATTGGCCAGCACCCATGTCTATGTTACAGAAAAGTGCTTGGCGCCTCCATGGAGGCGCCAAGCACTTGTTGCGCATATATGGGGAGTGCTTGGCGCCATGGAGGCGCCAAGCACTCCCCATATATGCGCAACATATCGCAGATATCGGCTAAGCTTGTTTCCTTGAATTCTTTGGTATGGGCTAACAACTAAGGGAAATGCATTCGCATAAAGAAAAGCACATTAGCCGCTTTTTCTGCCATCTTGCCCATATTTAAAATGGAGGCCATGCCCTTTTCAATCACACAGCCAGGGCACTGGCCAATTACAATGGAAGCCGATGGGAATCCAGGATGTGTCCAATCATCGGCCATCGGCCTCTGCTGGTAGCATAGAGTTTCCTACAAGAATTACTAGAGGGAACTCTGGCGCTAGTGTCTACGGCAGCTGCAATGGGAGCGGTTGTCCCGGCCTGGGAATTATGGGAAGTACATGGATTTGCCTAAACGTCGTTCTTTTGGCTTCAAACGGCTTTGTGACTTTGTAAACGCGTCATTTTCAACAGAGTACTGCGCAACAAATAATTATATAAACATCATTAAAATTGCCCGACGACAGGATTCGAACACAGGAACTCTAGCACATACGCCTGATATTGAAACCATTACGCCACGGACGCATGTGTAGACAAGCGAATGAAACGCCCTTATGAATTTATCGTGGGCATGCCAGTGCCTTGAGACGCTTGGCGCGTTTCGATTTGGCCACCTGGACATGCTCAATCGTTGCAATTAATAGCATATGTACGCGTTCCCGGCGTCTTCTGCACTTCGAAGAATATATATTGCGCTGAAATATACGATAATAAGATTTATATGGCGTAATATACGAAGCCACAAGAACGTCTGAATCCACAAGCACGAAGATCAGACAAATCCATGTACTTCCCATCATTCCTATGGTAGGACAACGACTGCAGCGCAAAGAGTTCCCTCTAGTAATTTTTGTAGGAAACTCTATGGCTGGTAGGGCTTGCTGTAACTTGTACCAAGTTTAATCAACCTTAATCCATGCACTTTAATCCATTTTGATGCATTTTCATGCTCTTCACCTTTATCCACCTTGTACCAACCTTAATCCACCTTAACATAGCCCGCTCTTATTTCTATCATTCTTAGTCCGCTGTAATCTACCTTAATCCGGCCTGCTCTAATTTGTTCCGAGCTTAATATCCTGTAATCCACCTTGCTCTAACTTGTACCAACATTAATCCACTTCGATCCACCCTAAACCACTTTAGTTTACCTTTGTTCACAGCTTTAATTCACTTCAGCGGAGTCGGCCTGATACTGCGTTCCACAAATTCAGAAGTAGAGGTCAAGCGCGCAAGCCGAACGTGTGACGTTCTCGGAGGAGGAAATGGCAGATGCGAAACCACGGCAACTGCCAACGTGAGATGTTTCGCCTGCCCAAATCTCCTGCCGCTGCCGGGAAAACCGCCTGTGCCACGAGCGTTCGTTGAGACATCAGCATGCAGTGGCCTAGGTTGCCAAGGTTACGGTGGACCGTCGCCAACAACGGCGACGCTGTGCTGTGATGACGTCGCTGGAAACGCTCTCGACCTCGGCGACTGCTCCGACGACATGGTTCGGAGTGCCTCAGAGCGCTCGAAGAAGGAGGAGAGCGATCGAAAAGAACCAGCTTCGGCCGAACGCTGACCGGGCACCCTCTTTCAAACCAGCCGAAGTCAACGCCGCCCTCGCGCGCAGCCTAGAGCGCTACCAAACGGCTGCCGAAGATGCCATAAGCCACCTTACTCTAACCTGTTCTAACAAATTCTGTATTTCTACTGACGTCATAGAACACGGTGATGACGTCACTGATGATGATATTTGCCACCACTCGTTGCCTAGAACGTCGGCTTTTCAGCCTCATGGGGCATATAATACTGCCGCATTAAAAATATTCAAAACTGTAGGAGTCGCGATAGAACAAGATTTCGTCTGCATTGACAGAAATCTAAAGTGGCTTCTACCAATTAAACTCCTAGGGCATGAAACTACTGCACATTAAGAGGGCCTACAGATGATAATGATCGTAATTGTGAAAAGCAGTCGTCCGTGTCGCACACTTCTATATAATGAGTGCCCCCTGAAACGTAGTGACGTCCAACATAAAGATCACTATTAGAAACCAAGTCTGTGGAGCAGTGGGTGGGCGCGCTGCTGCTCTCCAGTCCGCACGTGAAAGTCTCACTCGTCCGGGTTGCTGAAAGCGCCGCCGGAGCCCAAGGGCTCTTGGCTGCCGCTCAAAGGGCGAAAACAGAGGATCGACTTTAACACCATCCGGCATGCATAAGGAAGTTAATCTTGTTAATCCCTCGGCAAAATAAGCGGCGGCGAGGAGTTACGGAGTCGCCCTCTATCGGAAGCGCCTCGCTGGCGTAGTATGAGGGATCACGTGGCGCGCTCCTCATAGGTTTTGCTGTCAGCGCTCACTGAAAACACCACGCGCGAGCTCTCCCGGACATTTCTGTAAGTACTTCCGAAACGAGAGAAGTTTCTTACTGTCTAAATAATAATCTTTGGCAAACTGAAAGCACACAATCGTTTACAGCCGCGATCTCTTTACCGAATACGTACAGTGAACGCCACTGCGCGCGGTCGCCGCGATGGAATCTCCCGAACCGGCTTCTAGCGTGAAAGGTAGGTAAACGCTGAGAGCAAACTATGTGAAATATGTTCTTATAGCGTTTGTATAACTAAATGGAGCGTAATAGAACGAAGCCTCAATGCAGCGATCGCGCAGATTCGCCGCGACCGACTGCGCGTCTGCATGCTTGTCCGCGCACTGTTTCGCTTTCTCCGCGCGCGCGTTTTCGCACCGTGCCATGAACTTAAGGCCGCAGAATATGAGCATTTGACAGTAAACAAGCAACCATTGTTGCGTGGGCGCTATCAAAGCTGTTCAAAAATAATTTCATTGTAGAGACTTGACGCCTACGGGACTGTGATGTGCCGTCGCGACGATTCAATCTTTTTTTTCTTCTAAATTCTTTGAACTTTCAATACTATTTCTCGAGTTGCGTCGCACTGTATGTTTATCGGCGTTCTCAGCGCGCAATTTCCCGCTGCTCCTTTTTTGTAATCCAGTGCATTAATTCATAACACAAACATGACCATATGCCATGCTTTCTTTAAATGTGCTTCTCACCGCTGCCTTTCTACTCCACTGAACTTGCCAGTATCTATAATATCACACGTTCATAGACTAAACCGTCATGACATTAGTCGGGGAGCGGACTCGCGCGAGCGTCTCAGTGCGCGTTTTCAGAACGTCGCGGACCGGGCGCCGTAGCAGAAATCTTCCTCGCGTCTTGGCTTGCTGCATACCCGAGTTGTAGCCGATGACTGTTTACCGGTTTAATGTTTCGCGAGCCAAGCTTCACCCAGCTTGTCCTGCGGCTACGTGCGAATAAGGCTGACACCGGCCTCCGTTACGTGCGTCCGGCCCTGCGGCACCGAGCAGTAGCCTACCATGTCGCGCGCCTTCAAAGGCAGCCACTACCTATTGTAGTGCTTTCAAGCGTTGTAAAGGAGACACTCGAAGCGGGAAAATTTCGCCACTAAATGAAAATCGCAGCGTACGAGGGAATTTAAGCTCGTTTTCAGCTCACTTCGGCGCGCCCGAAGCAGCCGACGCGGTCGCCATGTCCACGTGATCCCTCCTAGCATGTCACGCCGACGGTGGCGCCAGCTTTTCCATTGGTGGAGCTCGAGGCCAATACTGTGATGGCGGACATCTCACTTCCTAAGCTGGCAGAACTTTCATTCTACAGCCTTATTTTTACTCTTGGCTACCGCTCAAAGCGCGAAAACAGAGGATCGACTTTAACACAATCCGGGATGCATAACAAAGTTATTAAACTGGTTAATCCCTCGTCAAATAGGCTGCGCTCAACATGGATAGCGCTCGTCCGACGGCATAAGCTGTTTTATGTTCCGGCGTTATGCCAAGTGCGTTAACGCTGAATTCTTTGCTTTTACAGCAATGATGGCAGCAACGGGACACCTGCAGTGCGTACCAGGATATGCAGAAAACAAAGTAGTTTGTTCCCACACTGTACCGCAGTAAAGCTGTGGAACTCTTTCCCAATCCTCTCTCATTCAAACAGCGAGGGCTTGCTGAGAGATTTGAGGGAAGGTTGCAGCTGTTTCAGCTGGCATACAACCTTCTGCGCCCAGCTTATCAACTAAGGGGCAGTTAAGATCACCAAAATTTTTGACGACGTGGTTTATTGGAACCCCCTTTGCACGCACTGAAAAATCGCAACATAAATGTATCGCACTTCCAATAACTTGGGCGAAAATATTTTGCCAGCGTAGTCTAACACTACTGGTAAGTTCCTCCCCCTTTTTTTTGTATGTTTGGGGAGAGCAACGTTAGAATACCTCGGGTAGGTCTTACGAGTCGTTCGTACGCCCCACGTTCTTGGATGAGATGTTTTAGATCCGTATTTGCGTCCTGTATGTACAGGGGAACTACCGCGGCATCTTTGCACTTCCCTGCGATGCCAGCACGGCAATCGCAGCTCCCCGCTAGGATTTGTCTGCTGTCGCCGATCTTCAAGAATCAATGTCGCCTAAAATTTCATGCGTCCACACCGTAGCGAACGAAGTACCTTACGAACATTGTTTAACTGCGCGAACAGACGGACCTCAGCGACAGCATAAGACAAGGACGGGCGCAGAATTGCAACTAATGTTTATTCCACAACGACCACATATAAGTACACCCCCAACATACACTACTGCGCGTGCGCGAAAAAAAGATAAGATAAAAAAAGAAAAAACCTTTTATATGCAAAACGCGACCTAGCTAGAGGTAGTAAAGGCAAGGCGCAGAAGACAAGGACTCAAGAAGAAGAACACAAGCGACAGGATCGGTCCTGTCGTTTGTGTTCTTCTTGAGTCCTGGGCTTCTGCGACTTGCCTTTACTACTCCAAGCATGAACCAACTAGCCCAAGCAAGAGTTTTACGCGACCTAGCTACGCTCGTCAATAAACCTCATCTCACTGTTGTGTATATAAACTGAGGTGTCACTGACACAGTCTTGTCCCTTCTTTCTAATATGGTACGCCTCGAGTAGCTCTCTGGCTCGCCTATCTCGGCAGCGGCACAAATAAATAAATAAATAAATAAATAAATAAATAAATAAATAAATGTTGTGGAATAAACATTAGTTCAGTTCAGTTCAGTTCAGTTTATTACCTTAAAGGTCCCCCGTAGGGGCATTACGTAAGGGGTGGGTTTTTATAAGATAGCAAAACATCGTCATAAATAATTATTTAACAAAATGGTCGGTTACAAGTTCTGTGAACGAAGATGGACAAGTCGTATTAGCGACGTTGGCGGGAAGGCCATTCCAGTCTGTGGCGGTACGGAAGAAAAAGGAGGCTGCGAAGGTGGTTGTCCGTGCACGTGGGCGTGCCACTTGAAGTGGATGGCTGGTGCGATGAGATATGCGTGCTGCTGCTGTGACGTAAGGCTCTTGATTAAGGGAAGAAAAGAAGAACTTGTGGTGCAGGGAAAGACTGGAAATGCGACGTCGACATGAAAGTATTGACAAGCCCGATTCTGATTTCAGTGATGAAACGCTGACGTCGTATGAACATGAGGTATGAATGAATCTAACAGCACGATTTTGAACTTATTGTAATGCGTCGGTGAGATATGCTGTATGCGGGTTCCAGATAGCTGACGCGTATTCCAGTTTCGGCCTGACAAGTGACTTATATGCTAGTAATTTTAAATCTGATGGGACCTGCCGTAGGTTCCGTTTTAGAAAACCTAAGGTTTTGTTAGCTGCAGAGATAATGCTAGTGACATGTGCGCGCCAAGACAAACCTAGATATTTATAGGATTGTACTGATTCTAATGGTGTGGTATTTATTTCATATGGGAAGAAGGAAGGGTTGCGACGGCGGGAGAAGGACACGAATTTACATTTCTTGGCGTTAAGGGTCATCAGCGAATTGCTGCGCCATTCTAAAACACTGTTAGGATCATTTTGGAGTGTAGTATGGTCAGATGAGTTATTGATAGAGCGGTAGATGACGCAGTCGTCTGCAAACATGCGTATATTACAGGAGACACACTGAGGTAAATCATTAATCATTAGTTGCAAGTCTGCGCCCGTCCTTGTCCCATGCTGTCTCTGTGGTCCGTTTGTTCGCGCAGTTAAACAATGTTCGCTTATATGTACCAACTCGCCCAACAATAAGTTCTTCGAAGTAACTTACTACGCTGAGCTTCACGCATCTCGCTGGTGCGTTATTTTTCGTTTGCGGAATACACATGGCAGTCACTTCTGATCAGTGCGGGTTCAACACTTCCCTCACGTCGTAGACGTGCCCCACTTCAAATAGACGACTTCCTTTCTCTAAATTCTTTTTACGAAAAAAGCTGTGAAGATGTTGTAATTCCCGAAACCCGGTGAAAATTAATATCGGCACGCTGTTTCGCGCCATCGCTACCATTTGACAGGGCGCCAAACACGCAGCGCGAGCTGCTGACCTCGTGAATAATCCTACCACATTCGCGCAACTGTTCGTCGAATGGCGCTAGAGGTCGGATAGACTTGCAACCATCGATGCACAATTCGTAAATTACGACGGCCTTCGCTACCAAACCACAGAACACCTATACCAAATTAGAGAAGGGAAACTGTACCTTACACAGTGCTACGGAAATAAGCGTAGCGGTGGCGTCGTGAACTAAAGTATGTGACCACGGGTGGCGCTGTACAACAGGAAACGGACCACGGGTTCAGAAGTGGTAGGCGCTTAGATGATAGCCTGTTCGTGCTTACCCAGTGCATAGAAATAGCTAAGGTGGAAAATAGACCTCTGTATTTAGCCTTCCTGGACATAAGTGGTGCGTACGACAATGTGAACAGGGAACTCCTGTGGAACATATTAAAAGCTGAAGGTATCGGTAATGATGTAATTGATTTTCTACAGGAACTATATCGAGAAAATAATGTTGAAATAACATGGGAAGGAATCAAGAGTACGACAACTGTCGAGGTTCACAAAGGATTAAGGCAAGGTTGTCCTCTATCACCGCTGCTGTTCATGCTTTATATGATAAGCATGGAAAGAAGGTTACAACGAAGCAAACTAGCGTATAATCTGTCGTACAGATTAGGCGAAAAGGTTGTTGAGCAACGACTACCGGGTTTAATCTATGCGGACGATATTGTACTGTTAGCAGATAGCCAGGAAGATTTGCAAACTCTGGTTAATTACTGTGGGGACGAAGGAGGCAGTTTAGGTTTAAGTTTTAGTGCAGCTAAGTCCGGTGGGATGTTTTTCAACGATACAACTGATCAGGAGCTTACAATGCAAGGCCACGAAATACCCCGAGTGGCCGAATACAAGTATCTCGGGGTATGGATAAACAAAGGGCAGATGTACACGGAAAAGCACGAACAGTCTCTAATAGCAAAAGGGCGAAGAGATGCCGGGATAATGAAACATAAGGCAATGTGGGGTTACAACAGGTATGAGGTACTGAGAGGCATTTGGAAGGGAGTAATGGTGCCGGGGCTTACTTTCGGGAATGCGGTCCTGTGTTTAAGGGCAGAGGTTCAGTCGAGACTAGAAGTAAATCAGAGAGCTGTGGGAAGGTTAGCACTAGGTGCCCACGGGAAAACCACAAACGAAGCAGTACAGGGAGATATGGGCTGGGCATCATTCGAAGCAAGGGAAGCTCAGAGTAAAATCCTATACGAAAAACGTCTGAGGAAATTGGATGATAACAGGTGGGCAGCTAGGGTGTTTAAATACCTATACAGAAAGAGCGTTGACTCACAATGGCGGAAAAGAACTAGGAAGCTAACCAGTAAGTATGCCAGACACGAGGACGAAAAAGGACAGAGCATTAAACGACAGGTTAAAAATGCGGAAGGTAAAAATTGGATAAATTCAATGGAAAAGAAGCATAGCGTAGAACTATATCGATACTGGAAACAGCAGATCAGGAAGGAAGCGTTTTATGATAACTCAAGAGGCAGTGCCCTACTCTTTGAAGCTAGATCAGGATGTCTTAGAACACGGAGCTATAAAAAGAAATTTAACGAAGAAGAAGACACATGTACTGTGTGTGGTAAATATGTAGAAACAATGGAACACCTCATACTAAAATGTGATGGTATCAATCCCGATGTCGATGCGGCCACAGTCACCCTTCCTGGGGCCCTAGGGTTCAGAGATAATGATAGTCATGTAAATAAATGTGCGGTGGAAATTAGCAAAAGGCGATTGGAGGATTGGTGGCTCAAAAGCAGAGAGGTGACATAAGGTTAAAAGGGTAGGAAGACGTATTTAAAGAAAATCGAGAAATTCAATAACGCACAACACAGATAAAAATAAAAGGCAAAATAAAAATCTGAGCATGGTGGCAACTGCCATCGCCCCGTTTCAAAGGGGACGCTCCTACCTTCCATCCATCCATCCATCCATCCGGAAACGGGGTTTTGCACAGTTTACCAGGTGTTCTGTGGCTTTACTGGGTTTCTGGCTGCTGCGCCTCGATCGCCTCGATCATGCTCCCGCCAGTTTAGTTGCTGTGTGGCAAACGTAGCGACTACATATTTATATAGGCGCTACGTTTGCCACACAGCAACCAAACTGGCGGGAGCACGATTGAGGCGCATCAGAATACATGTAGCGCTGAGTCATATCGAGTTAAGGCACACTGTGAACTGACTTTTAAGGGCATCTCGAGCGGTTTTTCGTTTTACGGCGGCACAACGGGGTGCCCCGAGTTGTGCCGCCGCGCTTTAGCTGTTGCATTTCGTGTAGGGCTACTGACAGAATGCGGTTTCCAGATGGCACGATGGCCTCGACTGGAATAAACGCACACGACACCAAAGATTGAGTAAGCCTGAAAATATTTTATTTGCATCTTACAAGTACAACAAAAAGCACACGTCTACGCATCCACACAAACGCGGTTACATAGTCAGGAACATAGTCAAGAAATGGCTCATCAATAAGGGTAGCACAAACGCACAAGAAAGAAGACCTAAGCTACAAAACGTACGGTCGGCTGCTAAGTATAATAATTTCCCTGTCACCGCGTGTCACTTTTATACAGCATCTTTACAGCACTACCAGGCCGGGTAGTTTGGCGGAAAGAACGCAACAGCTTACGGCCGTCAGCTGCCTCTTCCTTACGGGGGTCATAATTATCCTAATCTCCGCATCAACGTCGTGCAAGTCTGTATCTGTATCTGAACCATATGTGCCAGCTTAATACATGTGTAGTGAAATTATGATAACTACTGCGTCTTATCAAACGTATTGGTTTTGCAAATGCGTATTACCGCTGACGGAACGACATACTGTAAGTGAAGCACAAGAGAACAAAGACAAAAGGAGGATACAACACTTAAAGAAGAAATGAAGAATTAGTAGGCGTACAGCAAACAAGCGATGACGGAGAACACACAATGATGCATCGGGTGTTCTGTGACATCGGTTTGCGTAATTACGGCGTTATGGAGATCAACGGCATAAAAACGTACCTTCAAGCGTACTCCCTCAACCTCCGCCGCATTGATTATTATAATCAACGCCTTAACAAAATGAGGCACTATTCCTTGCCAAGAGTAGACCTTTTTAGAGCAAGTCTATGTAACGACTCGCAGACGAAACCAGCATGCCTTCGAAAATGTTTTACCGCCGTAGTATTCGAACGCAAACACATCGATACCAATAGGCTGTCGGCTGTTAATCAAATACAAAAACCTTGACGCTATGACTAATAAAGCAGCTTCAACAATCAAATTTTAAAAAAATCAACTGCCTATTTGCCTGAGGTAAAAAAGCATCCTTAGACACCTTGATTGTTCATGTTAATGGTTTGTGTAAATTAAAGATGGATGGAAGGATGGATGTTAAGAGCGTCCCCTTTGGAACGGGGCGGTGGCTTGCGCCACCAAGCTCTTGCTACTATGCTGCCTAATATCCTACCTAGGTTAACCAATGAAAAAAAAAAAAACACTATGAACTACCACGTCCAAATTTTCTGACACCCTATTGCGAACTGTGCTTTTGTACGTCTCCGTCCTTTGTCGTTTCCCTACTTTTCTTCCACCAATCCTCCAATCGCCTCTTACTGATGTCTATTGCGGACCTGTTTGCTTTACCACTGCTCCCGCTGAACCCAAGGGCTTCAAGGAGGCCAGTGGTGCATAAATCGACCGCTGGATAGACGTCTTCACATTCTAATAAAATATGCTCCGTCGTTTCCCTAGCTTTACCGCAGCAAGCACATGCTTCTTCCTTCTTATATCTCGCTTTATAGGTGCGTGTTCTAAGGCATCCCGATCTCGCTTCGAAAAGTAATGAGCTTCCCTTTGAGTTATCATAAATGGTTTCTTTCCTAATTTCGTTTTTTCCCCTTAAGTAGTTACTCATGGCAGGTTTCTTTTCCATTGCCGCCACCCATGAGATTAATTCAGCCTCTCTGACTTTCCGCTTGACCTTCTTTGTTGCTGTGTTGCCCACCCCACAGGCCGCATACTTGCTGGTAAGCTTCCTAGTTCTTTTCCTCCACTGTGAATCAATGTTTTGCCTGTACAGATACCTGAACACTCTCCCAGCCAATTTACTTTCCTCCATATTCCTCAGCCGTTCTTCATACTCAATTTTACTGCGAGCTTCCCTCACTTCACAGCTTCATTTGTAGTCTTCCCGTGAGCGCCCAATGCGAGGCGACCCACTGACCTTTGGTTCCCGTCGAGTCCTGATTGTACCCCTGATTTAAAGCAAACAACCACATTTCCAAAAGTAAGTCCTCGAACCATTACCCCTTTCCACATACCTCGGAGGACCTCGTACCTATTGTATTCCCATAGCGCTCTGTGCTTCATTATGGCTGCATTTCTCTTCCCCTTGACTGTTATGGTTTTTTCCTGTGTTTCCATATATCCGTTGCCTTCGTTTATCCATATACCAAGGTATTTATATTCTGTTACCCGAGGTATTTCTTGGCCCTGTATCTCCACTGTCTGTTCACTGTTTTCATTGAATACAATAACATCTGATTTTCTAACACTAAATTTCAAACCTAAATTGTTGCCTTCCTGTTCACAGATATTAGCCAGACGTTGCAAATCACTTTGCTTGTTTGCGAGCAACGCAATGTCGTCCTCATAAAATAAACCTGGGAGTTGCTGCTCTATTACTGTACCTGCCTGTTTGTATGAGAGATTAAACCCGATATTACTTCCTTCTAGCGCCCTCTCCATCCTCACCATGTACATCATAAACAGCTGCGGGGATAAAGGGCACCCCTGCCTCAGTCCCTTGTTGATATGAACTTTCTCCGCGCTCCTCATCCCTTCCCATTCAACGCAAACAGTATTTTCTAGGTAAATCTCTCTCAAAAGCTGTATACAATCGTTACCTAAGCCTTCCCCTTCCATGATATCCCACAAAATGCTGCGGTCTACGTTGTCGTATGCTCCTGTAATGTCCAAAAAGGCCACATACAACGGTCTGCTTTCTGCTTTTGATATTTCAATACACTGAGTAAGAACAAACAAGTTATCATCCAAACGCCTACCTATTCTAAAGCCATTCTGAAGCTCTCCCAAAATGCCATTATTTTCTGCCCATGCTTGAAGCTTTAATTTGATTGCCTGCATTGCTAGCCTGTATATTACCGATGTAATGGTCAACGGTCTATACGAGTGAATTCTGTCTTTCTCCCCCTTACCTTTATAAATTAAATTCATTCTACTTTGTCGCCAACTGCCTGGTATTCGTCGATCTTTTAAAGTTTTTTCAACTGCTTTCACGAGAGCTTCCTTACTTTCTGGTCCCAGTTCATTTATCAGCCTAACGGAAACCTCGTCTAGCCCTGTGGCTGTGCGCTTAGGAATTTTCTCTTCCACTTACTTGCAGTTTAAATTTGTAAATTTCCCTAGCAGAGAAAGCACGAATTGAAGTATTCGACCAATTCACAGTAGCTCCACTTACGCTGAAACGCGCCTCGACTGATTTTTCGCCCTGTGTGGCGATTGCTGAACTTGAGAGTGCTCAGGCCCTGGCTAGACCCTTTAGGAGTTTCCGCTCTTCTTATATTCCTTTCTCTAAGGTTGCACCCTCAACAGAAGAGGCTCCGCAGAGCTACAATAACTACGTGCATATTGGTAAATTACGATACCCTAAGCTGCCGAACTTTCATTCTACAGCCTTATTTTTACCTAGATAGAAAGGCAAGTGAGGTTGCAAGATTTATGAATAATGCGTCACGAAATAAAAAACAAATGCTTTTTGTTTAGAAGCCACTGATAGATATTCTTAGCTAACATAGAACTTTTAATATAAAACTTTGCAAACGTTTATGTTACGTGGGTGATGAAGGGAAGGGCGGCCAGCCATACTAAACGCGCACACGTTCGCGCTTTGCTGCGCGTAGTACAGGGTTGACAGACCAGCGATGGGAAACGTTCGTCTTTGACGTTGAGATGAGAAAAGTTTATCCTTAATTTCATTATCGCCAGCCATTCTTATTTAATTTATCAATGGTAGAGCTAGTACATTGTTTTAGAGTTGATAAATGCACGCCGTTTTTATCTGCACATCTTTGAGACAAGCAAAGTTACATCAATGATCAACACCACGCGCGATAGCGTCTGCTTGCTCACGACTACAGCTGACACGCTGACATCTGCACGCGACCACACACGAAGTTGCTGTCGAGCTTTTGCTTAGCCGCTTGCTTCGCCGGCATCAGCGTTCTTTTCCCGCAATGTATCGCATGAGAAAGAAGCTTTTGCTGTGGCTGCTCTTGCAAAGGCGGCGAGAGCGCAGAAAGCGTCTGCGGCGACGTTGGAGGGTCCGGCCAGTCTTTGAACTGCGTAAATGAGAAGTACTTTACGGCTGTGAGTAACTTCTTTCCTTTCGATGATCTACAGTGATAGAACTAGGAGCCAGTGTTTGGACATGGGGATTTATCTTCGTCGGGACAGCAATTACTTATCAGCGTTTTTGTGCGGGCATATAGGAGACATAAGTGAAAGGGTTAATGTAGCAATGCGGCGATCGTACTCGCAGCGCGCGAACGCCCAATTCGCAGAACAGCAACGCGTCGTCGGTACAAGGTTCGTCCAGGTTGACGGCACCGCTCGAAACGATAACGTGACGTACGCGAACAGAGGGAACGACAAGAGCAGGGTGTAGTTCGGAAAGCGCGAAAGCATATGCGAAGATCGGGCTGATTAGCCGCCGGAAGCACACAGATCGTACATTGGATACGTGGTGACGACACCTCACGACGTTTCAACAGCCGTCTGTCTACCCCGTGTATGCAGTACAACATACCGTCACTAATTCTTCAGCTTCAGAGGGGAAGAAGCACTTGATTCTATTACAGACGATCTGTAATACTAATTTGGGGCTTCGTTAATCATTATTAACAGTAGACCGCATATACTGTTTTTACAGATCTTGTGTAGCATCCTCTTGCACAAAATTTGTAAGGATTAAGTTTTGTAATACATTTTCTCCTATTCGATATTTTATTTGATATCCAGCTTATTTTTTCTTCATTTCATTCGATATTCTATTCTAAGTGTACTTTTCGGTATTAGCACACCCCTACAAAAAGTTAAGGACTGCTAGTTATATTTGTGCCATTAGTATAGCGCATAGATTCAAGAACACCTTTTTGCACGTGTTGGTTGTCGTATATGAATTCTCTTGTGCACGAGATAAAATTTCCTATATTTTCTGTCTCTCAGAAGTGTGACTGTAGAATATGAAGTGTAATGTAATTAAATTGTGACCTGACAGGTTTAAATGCTGTGCAACTAATTTCGGAAGTTTCTCGGCAGTGGCCGCACGATTTTTCTTTAATATACCGTTGACTGGCTCTCCTGTTTTGCCGACACACTGTTTGTATTCAAGCATATAAACAAAGCAGGGGATAAAGTTAATCATGGCTAGTGGCTATGCGTGTTTGTCAGTGAAAAGTGTACAGCTCTCGGTACCTGCGAGTGTATGCAGGCAGGGTACGGTCCTTCTGCCAGGTAATAATGCACAATTTTTTACAGATGCAACGGATACGTCAGGATGACCACGGATTTTTCTAGAAGTTCTTTCGCAAGACACCACAGCTCTTTGACAAGCTATTGAGCTTTGTCGCAGAGGACCTCACACGGCAGCACCACATTCGAGAAACCCCTGGAGCCTGGAGAACGACTTGCTGTAGCATTGAGGTTTGTAAAGGATAGTTGCCCCTAGAGTAATAATGTGCGATTGCAGGAATACAGAAGAACAATGTTTCTTTGTCATTTATTGTATCATTTATTTTATTTACACAATACTGCCCGCCGCCTTTTGGCAGCCAAATCACGAAGGGGTCACAAAACATTGAAGCACAACAAAAGAATGAAATGACTGACAATGAGCGTGCATAAGAAATACTAATACATAATCTAGTTCATTATACATAACTAAATATTTATTAACTCATAAACAAATAAAAAATCGGACACAAAATGCTGATACAAAACGAGAAATAGTAATGAAGGTACTGACAATGCACATGAAAGGAAATAGCAGAAAAAAAAAAGATCACATGATCACAGAGACAAAGTTTCAACTTAGTGCATCACCAGTGTAGCAGTTATAACTAACTATGGCTAGCAGTTAGCTAACAAAAAAATGCCATCGAATGGGATCACACAAAAGCTACCTCAGTGCTTTTGACCTTGCGCAACCTGTGAAACATACTTTGAGGAATGAGTGTACATGTAGTATTAAACAAAGCTAGTAGCTAACCTACACAAATGAATTTTGATCGTATATCACTCCAGAAGGGCCCCCAGAGCCATGCAGATCATTGTCAAAAAAAGTCATGTCATCATAATTAGTATGCAAACAATTGAGACATGGGTACTAATTTTTTTCAACTTGCATTCAAGCTACTTGGCACTCGGGCAAGACGTGTGGGGATTGAGGCGGCTAGACTCTGCAGTGGTGTGTAAGTCGTATAGTGGCGATCGTGCCTGCAAAGTGTTAAACAACTGCAGAACAGCACGACAGCCGCAGAAATTCCTCACTTTTTCTCACCTTACGAATTTTTGTAAAGCTCACATGCTGTTCACGGCTCCCATCAGGTAGCCCTGCTTCCTGCCAGAGAAGCAGGGTCATACGTATACATGTGTCATTTACGCACTGCCTTCAGTGTCACTGATTACGTACAAAGACTTTGGCCAAACATCCAATGCAGAACATGCAAAACCAACTCTGGAACTGAGCCATGGAACACCAATAAAAAAAAAATGCAAGGAATGTGACTTGTGGATGATAGTTGTGGGAGAGGTAGAGGTTGTCTATGTTGGCAGTGAACCTTGCCTGCTGGCTATGTGGTGGCAAGACTTTTCCCTTTCTGCTACCTCTTGTAATAATAATAAAACAATTTGAAAAATACTTGAGCTGCTAGAACACCCCGACAAGCTTTACAACTTGCAGCATATAACAAAAATTTTCAGTGGGGGCTGGTTGAAGGTTCATTACATTTCTTTTTATTTATAGGCATGTACAGGCATCTTTAGATGCATGCACAAACTCTACATGCACAGGTGGTGAACTCAAAAAGGTTCATTGCTGCAAGACAGCATGAATGAGCAAAGACAGATGAAAGCGATAAACACCTGTCTTGCAACAACAAACCTTTAGTTGCAAGTCAGTGCTTCTTTCTCTATCATAGGTGTGTTGCTAAAACATGTTCACACATCTCTACAGCAGCAATGGCCAACCAACCAGGCCCACAGATATCAACTTTATGAAATTCTTGAATAATACCGCACAAAAATATGGATACAACACAATGTAAAATGAACAAAAGAGAAGAGCTGAGGGGCTTTGATATGTCAACAACAGACAAGGAAACGTATAGAAAGTATAAAGGAAAATAACTGTTGTTTTATTTGCAATGTCGACATCGCAAGGAGAAGGGAAATGAAAGTGGACAAAATATAACTTGCCACTGGTGGGAGCTAAACCCAGAACCAATTGAGCTGGAGGCTATTCCACCATCTATTTCTTAAAATGTTTATGTGTACTAGTTTAGGCTCTTCGAGTGCTCTTGCACGAGTAACACTGGGTAACGCTACCAGGGTGAGATCTAGTACATGCACATACAGGCTCAAGAAAGTTTGCAGAGTGATAGCCATTGCTGCAGCTCTACTGGTAAAGCAATGCAAGCAGAATTCAAAGGTTGTGGGTTCGTTTCCCATCAACAGGAGGTTACCTTTTCATATACTTTCATTTTCCTCCTTATTTCTCCATTTCGATATAAACTAATAAAATTCATCAATGATTTCCTTTTGTTTCGTTATCTCTTGGCTTTATTATACAAAAAGTATACATTAAAAAACATTAATCTTTGAATTACTTTACTACTTGCATCAATTTAATTTTAATATCGAGATGCTTATCCTCACTGACCTCTCTCATGTGTTTGATCAGAGAGATGGCAAAAGTTTGAGGTCATCCTGTGGTTTGCATTTTTTGATTGCACTTGAAACATTGCCTAATTCCTCTAATATTAACTGACTCTCATCTTTCATTTTCCTTTTCCTCCCTCTTCACGTTGCTTCGGAAGCAATGCTTCCCAACGTATCCAGCCTGCGACTGCCTGCTGAAGCCAGCGATGCTTGCGACTGCGGCCTGCTGTGATGTGCCTCAGAAGCCTCGGGAACCAGAACTTCTGGAAACATAGGTGATTCAAGAGATTCCAAAATGTCCCGAGACTCCACAGACTCATGCGACACCGAAGACAGAGTCGACGCTGGCGCTTCCGACTCTTCACTTGATGGTGATGGCACTTCAAGTGTTGCCAGATCGAAAAACTGGCACATTCTTTGTTAAGATGTCTGCAGCACTTCCCTCCTCACTCGATGGGGGCACTGGTGGAAGGTTGGCAGACACCCTGCGTGTGAGCGTAATAAGGTTTGCACATATTGCCAATGTGTAAATAATGGCCAGTCTGAATGCAAAAATATATGAAGGCTCAAATCAGTCCACATTTGTTTTAATGTGTGATTTTATTAGAGAACACCGAACCTCTGAGTCAATTTTGTAGGGACAAAAGTAGCTTGCCTACACAACCAGAATGAACAGGTTCTGCATGCGCTAAAGTGTAGCTTTTGTATCTTTTTCTGTTTTTGCTTGTGATGCATTTAAGCAGTTTTTATGAGATCTGCATGCCTAAAGCCTAGTGATAACTTCTACTCAAAACAGTGCATGATATTTGGAATGTTTCAGTTTTGAAATAATTAGCAGCAAGCATTCTACTACATTTAATCAGTTAAACCACCTAATATATTTCATGTTGAACAACCTATGCTTGCACTTTCTAAACATAGAGTAGTAGCATTGTTAGGTCTTGCTTTAGCACAAGGCTCTCTCCTGTTCTAGTTTTTCTACTTGAAACGTTCTTGGCTTGTAACTTTGTTTTCCTTTCACTTGTTTGGAAACTTCATCTCATTCTAAACTGTTTTTCTTAACTGAATGTACGTCTAAACAGTGCGAAGCTGTGTACGTAGTAGTCAGTGCATTTGTTGTTTGTATTTAGGAAGTTACATAAAATAATGTTTGTCATCTTGCCATCTGCCTTGTAAAGGGTGTTTTGGCCCAGTAAAGCTGATCTTAGCTAGCAAACCCTTCCAGAAGGTTTCTTAAAGCCAAGCTTTTTTGCCTCTTCTCTGGACTTTCCCACCGCTGCTCCTACTGTCTTGCCAAATAGCTCTTACTGAATGCCTCATACTGATGTTAATGTAGTCGTTGAACCATTTTCATCCCAGCTGACTACTGGCTACTGTCTTGCACGAGTGACCAGTACCGGACGTAATGCAAATACCAATTATAATAATGTAACTAGATCGTGGTTTTGGCATGTAAAATTTCAATAATCATTTTGTGCACAGTGTGAATGTGTTTAACTGGATCATATAGTCTTTCCTTGGAAATTTTGCTAAGCAGGAACAGCGTTCTCCACAAACATTGTGAAAGCTTCGCTTAAACCAGTAACTACAGCACCTGGGATCTGCAGAATAACCGCAGGCTGATAATTAGGTAAGGACACTGCTGAGCAGACACAAAAATAATTATCAATTACATAGCTGACAATGTCATCAGTACTATGGTGCATTTATTCCTGCAGCATGATGACACTGAATCAATCCCTAAGCAAGCTAGGTAATATTTGAGGGTCTGTGATGATGCACCGATTTGCACTCTGCTGGCACGAGACAAAATGCAAAATTAAAGCTGTTCATTGCGGTGACCAAGACACACGTGAATATATCAACATTCAATACTCGGTTAAATACTGGCCATTGACTTGCATGCTGCCTTCTAGGATCAGTGCACAGAATCAAAAGAAACTACTTGCATCTTTTGTGTTTTGTTTTTGTGTGTGCATCATGCAAGCCCTTTTCTTTTTATTCGTCCTGCTAATTTGTATGTGATATTCTCTGTACTTCTGTCTTATGCTTTATTGTTAGGTTTTTGTGTGCTATTTTACTTGTTATTTTGTACCTGCATTTGTTTTCTCTGCTCCCCACTGCAAAGCCAAACTGGATTTGTGGGTACCTAAATAAATAAATATACAAAGCTCTCCTTGTACTGCTTGTATTTCCCCTTACCGGATCACATTTAACGAAATATGCGATAATCGGAGCAGCGATTCCGCACAAATATTTTATCGCCAAATGGACAAAGCTGAATATAACGCACACTGTGCGTCGATTTACTTGTGTAAGCACAATTTTGAGTCGATTTCCATAAGTGCGGTGCATACTTCCAGCTATAATACAAACATACGGCATCTCCGGTCAACGTAGTAAAGGGAAAGCACTAGAATGCCATGTGTCATTTTTAACCTGCCGCTTAAGATGGAAACTTCAAGATCACTTGCGGTCTACACTCCATTGTGTAGCACAGGAACATCATCTGAACGAAAAACAGCCAGATGAGGTCGTCCTGAACGTCATCTACCAGCAAAATTTGCTAGAACCAAGCATGGTAAATCATCATTGGCCAAGCTGTCCATCATTGGAAAGTTATTGGAGGCCAAGCAAGGTCTGTGCGTGGCTGGAGTGACAAGCCTACCATTGGCCAAGGAATGGAAGGCCATGCATGGCCAACGATTGGAAACACCTCTTGCCATAGCTGGCACTGCAGTGGAACACCATGCAACAGCCAAGCATATTCTTGCTATGGAAGCCAAGCATTTTGGCCAATGCAATTTCTATCCCCATTTTTTAAAGTTTTTTTTATCTTGGCTGCATATAAATGCCCGGCTACTTTTTTGTAGATTTTTATCTGTACCACACCAAACATGCCGCAACACAAACATTTTCGGTGTTTCATTTTTATTTTGCACCGAAGAATACAGTAGCATAAGATGGAACATGTCTAAACACAAAGAAAGCATAGAATACACAACTACACGAACAAATGAACTGTCACATAATTTTTTTAAAAGGCAGAATTTAACACAGCAGGGAACTATATCACAGAAAATGATAGCACATATCAAGCCAACAAGGGACACAGATGGTCGAACCACACATCATTCGGCTGTCTAAATATGAAATATCGCAAAAAAGGAAAGGGTGGAATACAATTATGTGAACAAATAAACTGTTACGGCATTTTAAAAACGGATATTTGAACACATCAGTCAATATATCAAGTTCCTTAATAGCGACTGCAGTAAACTATATCACAAAAGTTATTGCACATATCAAGCCACCGGACATAGAAGGCACAGCTAATGCTCTCTTTTAGGTGGCCGAACCACATTACATCATTCAGCTGTCTAAAAATGAGATGTCACACAAAAGAAGAAAGGGTGAATGCAATTATGTGAACGAATAAGCTGTTACATCGTTTTAAAAAGGCACATTTGAACACATCAGTCAATAAGTGGGCTCAAAGATTACCGAGCCATCTGCCACACGCTGGCTTAGTGTTGGAGGGTCGTGTGCTGCTGTCCAAAATAATCTGCAAGCCATCACAGCAAGTCTCTCACGAGAAGCAGAAGAGAGGGGTGAAAATAAGACAGTTGGGCTGCCAAAGCTTAACTTATGTGGCAGATTTGTAGGCACACTTCTGATTATGTGTGATGTCTCATCGACTGAGAGGCTATCAAAGCCCTCCAAGCAAAGTCGCTGCATGTTGATCTCTTGCAGGACGTGATAACA
Source organism: Dermacentor albipictus (assembly GCF_038994185.2). Classification (NCBI taxonomy): domain Eukaryota; kingdom Metazoa; phylum Arthropoda; class Arachnida; order Ixodida; family Ixodidae; genus Dermacentor; species Dermacentor albipictus. Next base: position 4,819,864 of record NW_027225574.1, on the reverse strand, counting down.
TCTACAATAACCATGCTGGAGGCACAGAAAGACCTCAAGACAAACCTTAAAGAATTCTGTGCCAGCAATGATATTACATTGTCAGTCACATCAGAATTTGAAGTTTGAATGCAGGGAACCAGAGAAGCTTTTGTTGATAAACTTGTTATCAACTTGAAGGATAGGTTTCAAGTCCATCCAGTTCTGGCAAAATTTGCAATACTGTTTGCCAGGGAGTGCTACCGGGACATCATTGCAAGCAAAGGCACTGAAGTTGCTTGTGCATTGTTGACGCTGTGCGCCACGCTGGGAAAGCTGTGCACCACGCTGGGAAAGCTTTACACCCCTGATATGTGGAATAACATGTAGCAGAACTGTTTTAAAAACAAAGGCTACATCAAACTCTAGAGATTACGAGGTGCTGTCTTGGCTTGTGTCGGATTGCCTCAACAAGGCGACGCGCCGTCTGTGTGTCCGGCCTCCCTCCTGGTCCGCAGCAAACATCAGCCACCTTTTGGTGGTGTCCGCAACAGCTGCATCAGTCGTGCCGAAGAGGGCACGTGTTGCACCTGTGAAAAAGAGTTCGGCAGGTGTTACGCTCTTGTAACACAAGACGGCAAAAGCCTGCTGCACATTTGGTAATACATTAAATTATACAGTTGGGGTTGAATTTATTGTAAGACAATTGGTGATGCATCAAGTTATACAATCAGGTCTAGACTTCTTTGTAAGACATAACGAGTTGCAATGGGAAGTACAGGTGTGGCACTAAGGCGACCTCCTAAACGCCACATAGGAACACTTAACGTAGTACCTAAAGTGCTGTATGTTATTGCATGCACTAGGCCACACCGTTAGACAGCAAGATGGCTGCAACGGGACGTGTGAACTCAGGCACGCACTAGGCATACGTTTAGTAAGCTAGAACAGTGGAGCGGCCGTGGCTTCAGGGAAGCGTGCTTGTCTTGCACCCCGGTGTGCCCGGGTTTGATACCCAGTCAGACCGAAACGTACCACATTTATTTTAAAAGCCACCGATTTTCTTTGTTTACAGGAACCTCCCCGAGAAATGTGACGTCAATTCAAGCATTTTTTGCGGTGCTGGCCACTTTTTTTCAATGTCACAGCCAACATATAGGCACCCGAGGCTTCGCCTTAAAATTACACACTTAAATGCATAAATCTGTCTTCTGAAAATTTTCAAGTTCGCAGGAGTTTCTTTGCTGGTTTAAAGATATGGTAATTTAAGAGATAAAATGTTTTTTCCTATCATTGCAAGATTATCTTGCAATGACAAAATTCCAGGTGTAGTTTAAATGTTTGTCAGACCATTTAAACATAACACAACAGATCTTCACTGAACTTCTATTTGGATAGTAATTATCTGGACACTCCAAGTGCATTTATGCCGTTGGCGTCGCCGTGAGGTTCCGTATAAAATCCAACGGCAATAAAACCGTCGCTGCGCGCTGTGTGTGCGAGTGAAAGCGTGTGAGGGTGAGTCGCCAACCGCAGCTTATTCTCGAGCATGCGAGAGAGGAAAGTGGCCGGAAGCGCGTGGACTTAGTTCACTTGCGGTACACAGGGAAGAGGAGTCGGTAGAAGGGGGGGGGGGGGGGGGGTGCGTTCTGCTTTCGTGGCTGCTGCTGACGGAGCTGCCGCGTGGGCACTGTACCTTGAAAGCGATCCGCTTTGTGGTTGAAGTGTGCGCCCGCGGGGCCTCATCTTCAAAGCAATCTGCGATGGGTACGAAGTGCATACGCCGAGTGCTGGTAGCTTAGTATGCGCTGTGCTTTCGGCGTTCGTGTTGAAGCGAGACAAGCGACAGGGCGAAGGTCAATTTGCGTGCAGCTGCTGGCGTGCTTTCCAGGTTTTGACGAGTTTCCGCGGTCATCAAGCGAGATGTGTTCATGTTTACCTGTACGCACGTGACACCGTGCTTGTTTACTTAGTAAGCGAGCATTTACAATTTTATACAGATGATAAAACTACTATCCTTACTTCGGATAGCTGTCTACTAAGTTGCTATCGCAATCGATGCTTTGCCTTTTGGGCGAAATGGCAACTTTTTTATTAATGTATTGCATTTCGTGTTGCAGGTTCGCTTTTTCTCTATGAAAGGTGCCAACGATTCAAAAGACGGAGTTCGCAGGGTGCTCCGACAAATCGTCTCCAAGACAGTTGCACTGCAGTGCAGCTGGGCCGGCTCCAGAGGGAGAAAATTTCCATTCAAAAGCCTCACAAATGTGCTGCATCTTTTGCTTGGTAAGCATCAACGTAAAACGAATATAGTACTTCGTCTTCTGCTGCGGCTTTCAATATTTCCCCCATTACGAAATTTAGTGTTATATATACTTCTATATGCTATGGTGTTGCAGTTACAGTTTAGATAAAATATTTGACCATGATCAGTATATTACAGACACTTCATTACTGATGTTTGTTTGGCAGCACGTGCTATAGGTGCTGTTTTGCTCAGTTTTCAACAGTGGCTGGCCTCCTGAATAGTTGTGCCATCCGGAGTAACAGAGTCAACAAGGTTGAAACACAGTTTCGCTACAATCATTGCTTCCCCAGTTCAGAGTTGGATCACCTTAGTTTGTGTTGTATGAACTTTCCTATTTTTTAAGCTCATAATGAAAGCAGGCACGCAATTTGATGGTTTACTACTGAGCTACACAACTAAGGTACAGGTTGCTTAGGGGAAGATAGAAAAGTTTACCATAAAACAATGTGTTTCAAAATTTTCAGAAGACAGATTTATGCATTTAAGTGTGTAATTTTAAGGCGAAGCCTTAGGTGTCTATGTTGGCTGTGACATTGAAAAAAAGTGGCCAGCACCTCAAAAAAAATGCTTGAATTGACGTCACATTTCTCATGGAAGTTCCTGTAAACAAAGCAAATCGGTGGCTTTTAAAATAAATTTGGTACGTTTCGGTCTGATTGGGTATCAAACCTGGGCACACTGGGGTGCGAGACAAGCACGCTTCCCTGAAGCCACGTACGCTCCACTGTTCTGGCTTACTAAACGTATGCCTAGTGTGTGCCTGAGTTCACACGTCCCGTTGCAGCCATCTTGCTCTCTAACGGTGTGGCCTAGTGCATGCAATAACATACAGCACTTTAGGTACTACGTTAAGTGTTCATATGTGACGTAAGGAGGTCACCTTAGTGCCACACCTGTACTTCCCATTGCGGCTCGTTATGTCTTACAACGAAGTCTAGCCCTGATTGTATAACTTGATGCATCACCAATTGTCTTACAAAGAAGTTCAACCCCAACTGTATAGTTTAATGTACTACCAAATGTGCAGCAGGATTTTGCCTTCTTGTGTTACAAGAGCGTAACACCTGCCGAACTCTTTTTCACAGGTGCAACACGTGCCCTCTTGGGCACGACTGATGCAGCCGTTGCGGACACCACCAAAAGGTGGCTGATGTTTGCTGCAGACCAGGAGGGAGGCCGGACACACAGACGGCGCGTCGCCTTGTTGAGGCAATCCGACACAAGCCAAGACAGCACCTCGTAATCTCTAGAGTTTGATGTAGCCTTTGTTTTTAAAACAGTTCTGCTACATGTTATTCCACATATCAGGGGTGTAAAGCTTTCCCAGCGTGGTGCACAGCTTTCCCAGCGTGGCGCACAGCGTCAACAATGCACAAGCAACTTCAGTGCCTTTGCTTGCAATGATGTCCCGGTAGCACTCCCTGGCAAACAGTATTGCAAATTTTGCCAGAACTGGATGGACTTGAAACCTATCCTTCAAGTTGATAACAAGTTTATCAACAAAAGCTTCTCTGGTTCCCTGCATTCAAACTTCAAATTCTGATGTGACTGACAATGTAATATCATTGCTGGCACAGAATTCTTTAAGGTTTGTCTTGAGGTCTTTCTGTGCCTCTAGCATGGTTATTGTAGATGTTATCACGTCCTGCAAGAGATCAACATGCAGCGACCTTGCTTGGAGGGCTTTGATAGCCTCTCAGTCAATGAGACATCACACATAATCAAAAGTGTGCCTACAAATCTGCCACTAAAGTTAAGCTTTGGCAGCCCAACTGTCTTATTTTAACCCCTCTCTTCTGCTTCTCGTGAGAGACTTGCTGTGATGGCTTGCAGATTATTTTGGACAGCAGCACACGACCCTCCAACACTAAGCCAGCGTGTGGCAGATGGCTCGATAATCTTTGATCCCACTGATTGACTGATGTGTTCAAATGTGCCTTTTTAAAATGATGTAACAGCTCATTCGTTCACGTAATTGCATTCACCCTTTCCTTTTTTGTGATATTTCATTCTTGGACAGCCGAATGATGCGTGGTTCGACCGTACCACTTGGGATATTTTCACCTGGGTCTGTGTCCCTTGTTAGCTTGATAAGTGCAGTCATTTTCTGTAGTTTACTGCTGTCCCTGTTAAGGAACTGGATATATTGAGTTATGTGTTCAAATATGCATTTTTAAAATGATGTAACAGTTTATTTGTTGACATAATTGTATTCCACCCTTTCCTTTTTTGTGATATTTCATATTTAGACAGCCGAATGATGTGTGGTTCGACCATCTGTGTCCCTTGTTGGCTTGATATGTGCTATCATTTTCTGTGATATAGTTCACTGCTGTGTTAAAATCTGCCTTTTAAAAAAATTATGTGACAGTTCATTTCATACGTAGTTGTATTCTATGCTTTCTTTGTGTTTAGACATGTTCCATCTTATGCTACTGTATTCTTCAGTGCAAAATAAAAATGAAACACCGAAAATGTTTGTGTTGTGACATGTTTGGTGTGGTACAGATAAAAATCTACAAAAAAAAGTAGCCGGGCATATATATGCAGCCAAGATAAAAAAACTTTAAAAATTGGGGATAGAAATTGCATTGGCCAAAATGCTTGGCTTCCATAGCAAGAATATGCTTAGCTGTTGCATGGCGTTCCACTGCAGTGCCAGCTATGGCAAGAGGTGTTTCCAATCGTTGGCCATGCATGGCCTTCCATTGCTTGGCCAATGGTAGGCTTGTCACTCCAGCCACGCACAGACCTTGCTTGGCCTCCAATAACTTTCCAATGATGGACAGCTTGGCCAATGATGATTTACCATGCTTGGTTCTAGCAAAGGACGACGTCATCTGGCTGTTTTTCGACCAGATGATGTTCCTGCGCTACACAATAGAGTGTAGACCGCAAGTGATCTTGAAGTTTCCAGCTTAAGCGGCGGGTTAAAAATGAAACACGGCATTCTAGTGCTTTCCCTTTACTACGTTGACCGGAGATGCCGTATGTTAGTATTATAGCTGGAACTATGCACCGCAATTATGGGAATCGACTCAATATTGTGCTTACACAAGTAAATCGACACACAGTGTGCATTATATCCAGCTTTGTCTATTTGGCGATAAAATATTTGTGCGGAATCGCTGCTCCGATTATCGCATAGTTCGTTAAATGTGATCCGGTAAGGGGACATACAAGCAGTACAAGGATAGCTTTGTATATTTATTTATTTAGGTACCCACAAATCCAGTTTGGCTTTGCAGTGGGGAGCAGAGAAAGCAGAAATACAGGTACAAAATAACAAGTAAAATAGCACACAAAAACCTAACAATAAAGCATAAGACAGAAGTACAGAGAATATCACATAATAATTAGCAGGACGAATAAAAAGAAAAGGGTTTGCATGATGCACACACAAAAACAAAACACGAAAGATGCAAGTAGTTTCTTTTGATTCTGTGCACTGATCCTAGAAGGCAGCATGCAAGTCAATGGCCAGTATTTAACCGAGTATTGAATGCTGCTATATTCACGTGTGTCTAGGTCACCACAATGAACAGCTTTAATTTTGCATTTTGTCGCGTGCCAGCAGTGTGCAAATCGGTGCTTCATCACAGACCCTCAAGTATTACCTAGCTTGCTTAGGGATTGATTCAGTGTCATCATGCTGTAGGAATAAATGCACCATAGTACTGACGACATTGTCAGCTGTGTAATTGATAATTATTTTTGTGTCTGCTCAGCAGTGTCCTTACCTAATTATCAGCCTGCAGTTATTCTGCAGATCCCAGGTGCTGTAGTTACTGGTTTAAGCGAAGCTTTCACAATGTTTGTGGAGAACGCTGTTCCTGCTTAGCAAAATTTCCAAGGAAAGACTAGATGATCCGGTTAAACACATTCACACTGTGCACAAAATGATTATTGAAATTTTACATGCCAAAACCACGATCTAGTTACATTATTATAATTGGTATTTGCATTACGTCCGGTACTGGTTACTCGTGCAAGACAGTAGCCAGTAGTCAGCTGGGATGAAAATGGTTCAACGACTACATTAACATCAGTATGAGGCATTCAGTAAGAGCTATTTGGCAAGACAGTCGGAGCAGCGGTGGGAAAGTCCAGAGAAGAGGCAAAAAAAGCTTGGCTTTAAGAAACCTTCTGGAAGGGTTTGCTAGCTAAGATCAGCTTTACTTGGCCAAAACACCCTTTACAAGGCAGATGGCAAGATGACAAACATTATTTTATGTATCTTCCTAAATACAAACAACAAATGCACTGACTACTACGTACACAGCTTCACACTGTGTTTAGACGTACATTCAGTTAAGAAAAACAGTTTAGAATGAGATGAAGTTTACAAACAAGTGAAAGGAAAACAAAGTTACAAGCCAAGAACGTTTCAAGTAGAAAAACTAGAACAGGAGAGAGCCTTGTGCTAAAGCAAGACCTAACAATGCTACTACTCTATGTTTAGAAAGTGCAAGCATAGGTTGTTCAACATGAAATATATTAGGTGGTTTAACTGATTAAATGTAGTAGAATGCTTGCTGCTAATTATTACAAAACTGAAACATTCCAAATATCATGCACTGTTTTGAGTAGAAGTTATCACTAGGCTTTAGGCATGCAGATCTCATAAAAACTGCTTAAATGCATCACACAAGCAAAAACAGAAAAAGATACAAAAGCTACACTTTAGCGCATGCAGAACCTGTTCATTCTGGTTGTGTAGGCAAGCCACTTTTGTCCCTACAAAATTGACTCAGAGGTTCGGTGTTCTCTAACAAATTCACACATTAAAACAAATGTGGACTGATTTTTGCATTCAGACTGGCCTTTATTTACACATTGGCAATATGTGCAAACCTTATTACGCTCACACGTAGGGTGTCCGCCAACCTTCCACCAGTGCCCCCATCGAGTGAGGAGGGAAGTGCTGCAGACACCTTAACAAAGAATGTGCTAGTTTTTCGATCTGGCAACACTTGAAGTGCCATCACCATCAAGTGAACAGTCAGATGCGCCAGCGTTGACTCTGTCTTCGGTGTCGCATGAGTCTGTGGAGTCTCATGACATTTTGGAATCTCTTGAATCACCTATGTTTCCAGAAGTTCTGGTTCCCGAGGCTTCTGAGGCACACAACAGCAGGCCGCAGTCATAAGCATCGCTGGCTTCAGCAGGCAGTCGCAGGCTGGATACGTTGGGAAGAATTGCTTCTGATGCAACGTCTAGAGGGACGAAAAGGAAAAAGAAAGATGAGATTCAGTTAATATTAGAGGAATTAGGCAATGTTTCAAGTGCAATCAAAAGATGCAAACCACAGGATGACCTCAAACTTTTGCCATCTCTCTGCTCAAACACATGAGAGAGGTCAGTGAGGATAAGCATCTCGATATGAAAATTAAATTGATGCAAGTAGTAAAGTAATTCAAAGATTAATGTTTTTTAATGTATACTTTTTGTATAATAAAGCCAAGAGATAACGAAACAAAAGGAAATTATTGATGAATTTAATTACTTTATATCGATATGGAGAAATAAGGAGGAAAATGAAAGTATATGGAAAGGTAACCTCCCATTGATGGGAAACGAACCCACAACCTTTGAATTCTGCTTGCATTGCTTTACCAGTAGAGCTGCAGCAATGGCTATCACTCTGCAAACTTTCTTGAGCCTGTATGTGCATGTACTAGATCTCACCCTGGTAGCGTTACCCAGTGTTACTCGTGCAAGAGCACTCGAAGAGCCTAAACTAGTACACATAAACATTCTAAGAAATAGATGGTGGAATAGCCTCCAGCTCAATTGGTTTTGGGTTTAGCTCCCACCAGTGGCAAGTTATATTTTGTCCACTTTCATTTCCCTTCTCCTTGCGATGTCGACATTGCAAATAAAGCGACAGTTATTTTCCTTTATACTTTCTATACGTTTCCTTGTCTGTTGTTGACATATCAAAGCCCCTCAGCTCTTCTCTTTTGTTCATTTTACATTGTGTTGTATCCATATTTTTGTGCGGTATTATTCAAGAATTTCATAAAGTTGATATCTGTGGGCCTGGTTGGTTGGCCATTGCTGCTGTAGAGATGTGTGAACATGTTTTAGCAACACACCTATGATAGAGAAAGAAGCACTGACTTGCAACTAAAGGTTTGTTGTTGCAAGACAGGTGTTTATCGCTTTCATCTGTCTTTGCTCATTCATGCTGTCTTGCAGCAATGAACCTTTTTGAGTTCACCACCTGTGCATGTAGAGTTTGTGCATGCATCTAGAGATGCCTGTACATGCCTATAAATAAAAAGAAATGTAATAAACCTTCAACCAGCCCCCACTGAAAATTTTTGTTATATGCTGCAAGTTGTAAAGCCTGTCGGGGTGTTCTAGCAGCTCAAGTATTTTTCAAATTGTTTTATTATTATTACAAGAGGTAGCAGAAAGGGAAAAGTCTTGCCACCACGTAGCCAGCAGGCAAGGTTCACTGCCAACATAGACAACCTCTACCTCTCCCACAACTATCATCCACAAGTCACATTCCTTGCATTTTTTTTTTATTGGTGTTCCATGGCTCAGTTCCAGAGTTGGTTTTGCATGTTCTGCATTGGATGTTTGGCCAAAGTCTTTGTACGTAATCAGTGACACTGAAGGCAGTGCGTAAATGACACATGTATACGTATGACCCTGCTTCTCTGGCAGGAAGCAGGGCTACCTGACGGGAGCCGTGAACAGCATGTGAGCTTTACAAAAATTCGTAAGGTGAGAAAAAGTGAGGAATTTCTGCGGCTGTCGTGCTGTTCTGCAGTTGTTTAATACTTTGCAGGCACGATCGCCACTATACGACTTGCACACCGCTGCAGAGTCTAGCCGCCTCAATCCCCACACGTCTTGCCCGAATGCCAAGTAGCTTGAATGCAAGTTGAAAAGAATTAGTACCCATGTCTCAATTCTTTGCATACTAATTATGATGACATGACTTTTCTTGACAATGATCTGCATGGCTCTGGGGGCCCTTCTTGAGTGATATAGGATCAAAATTCATTTGTGTAGGTTAGCTACTAGCTTTGTTTAATACTACATGTACAATCATTCCTCAAAGTATGTTTCACAGGTTGCGCAAGGTCAAAAGCACTGAGGTAGCTTTTGTGTGATCCCATTCGATGGCATTTTTTTGTTAGCTAACTGCTAGTCATAGTTAGCCATAACTGCTACACTGGTGATGCACTAAGTTGAAAATTTGTCTCTGTGATCATGTGATCTTTTTTTTTTCTGGTATTTCCTTTCACGCGCATTGTCAGTACCTTCATTACTATTTCTCGTTTTGTATCAGCATTTTGTGTCCCATTTTTTTATTTGTTTATGCGTTAATAAATATTTAGTTATGTATAATGAACTAGATTATGTATTAGTATTTCTTATGCACGCTCATTGTCAGTCACTTCATTCTTTTGTTGTGCTTTAATGTATTGTGACCCCTTCGTGATTTGGCTGCCAAAAGGCGGCGGGCAGTATTGTGTAAATGAAATAAATGATACATTAAACGACAAAGAAACAGTGTTCTTTTGTATTCCTGCAATCATACATTATTACTCTAGGGGCAACTATCCTTTACAAACCTCAATGCTACAGCAAGTCGTTCTCCAGGCTCCAGGGGTTTCTCGAATGTTGGTCTGCCGTGTGAGGTCCTCTGCGACAAAGCTCAATAGCTTGTCAAAGAGCTGTGGTGTCTTGCGAAAGAACTTATAGAAAAATCCGTGGTCATCCTGACGTATCCGTTGCACCTGTAAAAAATTGTGCATTATTACCTGGGAGAAGGACCGTACCCTGCCTGCATACACTCGCACGTACCCAGAGCTGTACACTTTTCACTGACACACACGCATAGCCACTAGCCATGATTAACTTTACCCCCTGCTTTGTTTATATGCTTGAATACAAACAGTGTGTCGGCAAAACAGGAGAGCCAGTCTACGGTATATTAAAGAAAAATCGTGCGGCCACTGCCAAGAAACTTCCGAAATTAGTTGCACAGCATTTAAACCTGTCAGGTCACAATTTAATTACATTACAGTTCATATTCTACAGTCACACTTCTGAGAGACAGAAAATATAGGAAATTGTATCTCATGCACAAGATTCATATACGACAACCAACACGTGCAAAAAGGTGTTCTTGAATCTATGCGCTATACTAATGGCACAAATATAACTAGCAGTCCTTAACTTTTTGTAGGGGTGTGCTAATACCGAAAAGTACATTTAGAATAGAATATCGAATGAAATGAAGAAAAAATAAGCTGGATATCAAATAAAATATCGAATAGCAGAAAATGTATTACAAAACTTAATCCTTACAAATTTTGTGCAAGAGGATGCTACACAAGATCTGTATAAACAGTATATGCGGTCTACTGTTAATAATGATTAAGGAAGCCCCAAATTAGTATTACAGATCGTCTGTTAAATAGAATCAAGTGCTTCTTCTCCTCTGAAGCTGAAGAATTAGTGACGGTATGTTGTACTGCATACACGGGTTAGACAGACGGCTGTTGAAACGTCGTGAGGTGTCGTCACCACGTATCCAATGTACGATCTGTGTGCTTCCGGCGGCTAATCAGCCCGATCTTCGTCTATGCTTTCGCGCTTTCCGAGCTACACCCTGCTCTTGTCGTTCCCTCTGTTCGCGTACGTCACGTTATCGTTTCGATCGGTGCCGTCAACCTGGACGAACCTTGTACCGACGACGCGTTGCTGTTCTGCGAATTGGGCGTTCGCGCGCTGCGAGTACGATCCCCGCATTGCTACTTTAACCCTTTCACTTATGTCTCCTATATGCCCGCACTTAAAAACGCTGATAAGTAATTGCTGTCCCGACGAAGATAAGTCCCCATGTCCAAACACTGGCTCCTACTTCTATCACTGTAGATCATCGAAAGGAAAGAAGTTACTCACAGCCGTAAAGTCCTTCTTTACGCAGTTGAAAGACTGGCCGGACCCTCCAGCGTCGCCGCAGACGCTTTCTACGCTCTCGCCGCCTTTGCAAGAGCAGCCGCAGCAAAAGCTTCTTTCTCATGTGGTACATTGCGGGAAGAGAACGCTGATGCCGGCGAAGCAAGCGGCTAAGCAAAAGCTCGACAGCAACGTCGCTTGTGGTCGCGCGCAGATGTCAGCGTGTCAGCTGTAGTCGTGAGCAAGCAGACGCTATGGCGCGTGATGTTGATCATTGATGTAACTTTTCTTGTCCTGAAGGTGTGCAGATAAAAACGGCGTGCATTTGTCAACTCAAAAACAATGTACTAGCTCTAACATTGATAAATTAAATAAGATTGGCTGGCGATAATGAAATTAAGGATAAACTTTTCTCAAGGTCAAAGACGAACGTTTCCCATCGCTGGTCTGTCAACCCTGTACTACGCGCAGCAAAGCGCGAACGTGTGCGCATTGAGTATGACTGGCTGCCCTTGCCTTCATCACCCACGTACCATAAACGTTCGCGATGTTTTATATTAAAAGTTCTGTGTTAGCTAATAATCCCTATCAGTGGCTCCTAAACAAAAAGCATTTCTTTTTTATTTCGTGACGCATTCTTTATAAATCTCGCCACCTCACTTGCCCTTCCATTTAGGTAAAAATAAACCTGTGCAGGCTGGCAGCTATCGATTGACCGTTCGGTCAAATCAGTGCTTCGACATGTCTCAGTGAAGTGTTTGCCATCACAGTGAGATATGTATGCTCATGGACGCGGTGCCTTCAAAGGTGCCAAGTCCTCCTCCCATCTGACAACGGTACAGTAAAGCCATACACATCTCGTGCACATCACTTCGAAATTGTGTAAAGGGTTCTATCGCATCATTGTGTATAACCATTGTGTACACTGTACATATTGAAAATCATTTTGCACATGTGGCATCTAGTTTATGTGTAACTGTGCCTTTCCGTGGGTGTACGTGTATATATGTTGGTGCGTGAGGACTCGGACACTACTTACGTTGACAACGCGCTGTGTTTCGTTTCTTACATGTTATCGTCCGGGTGGAATTGTGCCGTGATTATGACTCAGTGTTCGTATCGTCTCTTGTCGAAATAAACTTTTTCTAAACACAAGCCATGCGCTGAGCGCAGCCTGTTTGTCGAGGGATTAACTAAATGAACTTTCTTATGCATCCCGGATGGTGATAAAGTCGATCCCCTATTTCTTTTCGCGCTTTGAGCGGTAGCCGATAGTGAAAATAAGGCTGTAGAATGAAAGTTCTATTAGCCGAGGGCATTGTAATTTACCATTGAGATGAGCGCCATCACAGTATAGCCATGCGCTGAGCGCAGCCTATTTTGTCGAGGCATTAACAAGATTAACTTCCTTATGCATCCTGGATGGTGTTAAAGTCGATCCTCTGTTTTCGCCCTTTGAGCGGCAGCAGAGTCCTTCCATTTTTTTTCTGGTCACGAAACTGCCGCCTCAGTTTCATATAGAGCCAGCGCCCGCCGCTAGAGGCGCAACCGTGCATGAGAGGGCATGCGATCGCCGCTACCGCTGTGGTTGTGTGTGGGGCAGTCTCGGTATTCTAGCTTTCTCAACTTCCTCAACCGTCGCTCTAGTTTCACCTAACTATTTTTAACATTGAATATGCTTAAATTACTGCCTGAGCGCGTCTTCTGCCATGATATGAGCGCCTGGGACGAAAAAAAAAAGCCGCTCATAACATGGAGCTTGCGGCGGTCTCAGATAAAAAAAAATAATTAAAAAATCTGGGATTTTAAGAGCCAAAACCACTATACGATTATGAGGCATGCCGTAGTGGGGGACTCAGGATTAATTTTGACCACCTAGGATCCTTTAAAGTGCACCTGAATTTAAACAAACGTAAATAAACGTCTGAATGAGATTTAGGTAGGATTAATGCAAGACAAACTTCGCCACTAAATGTCTTTAAATGCACCTAAAGGTCTGCAAAGCGATGCCATTTCTGAATGAGATTTAGGTAGGAGTAATGCAAAACAAACTTCGCTACTAAATTTCTTTAAAATGCACCTGAATTTAAATAAACTGGTGTTTTGCCTTTCGCCCCCGTCGAAATGCGTCCGCTGTACACGGCTGGCTAGACTCGGTTCACATTTCTACATCGACGCCGTTCGCCTCAGCACTTTGGTGGTCTCCGCTTTTTATTATTTGCCTGAGATTAAACTCCGTGCATTCGCAACAAAGCGCCAGTGGTCCCACTTTTCACCAGATGCAAACATATGCGCTGTTGCACCGCCGCTTACCAGTAAGTAAGCGCCAACTCCCTGTTGCGCATAGCGCGAGATTGTTCGCCGAGCACAGCTGTTCACTTTCTGTTTATCTGTGGCAGAGAAGGACTCTGACTGTGGGCAGTATCTTATAAGAAGATCAAAAGAATGAAATTGTTATTGCAAAGGGCTGCTACCGTAGAATACTTAATGACAAAGAAAAGGAAATTGAGCTGCTCCATGCGCTTAAGATTTCTCTGCAAAGCGATGCCATTGCTGAATGAGATTTAGGTAGGATTAATGCAAGACAAACTTCGCTACTAAATGTCTTCGATGCGGCTTTTAGCAACGGATTGAGGCGAACGTAAAGCGTTAGGACCTGCGCAGTTGAAACTAGCTGTATTGTAATTAGGCAATTGCCTTAGCAAACAGTCGTTTAGAAGCGTCAGTAAGCCCAGCACCTATTCACGCTGCTCGTGGTTTCGACGCAGAAACGGCGAGACTAGGTATTTTGGTTCCTAATGCGCAACTATTTACAATATGTTAAAAACTTTATAATTCGATTAAGAAAAGAAATAGAACGTGTTGGTGCAATAACAACATACAAGCATGATCATTCATTTATCAATAAAATAAGCGGACAGAAATACAGACAGCACAGAGGCGTCCGGTCACGAATGGTCCACCATTCACAATGCAAGAAGTTTGTTAAAAGCATGACACTGATATAAATAAGCGTAAAGAAATAACATCAAACGTGAGAGATATGCATTGGGGGCAGGAAACAAAACGAGCAAACGAATGACAATAAATAAAGAATGCATAATCGATTGTTTCTATCAACAAGAAAGTCTAAAGCATTTCATAACACATGGCAAAACAACTCTCAAACACAAGTAGCCGCATCACAAATAGGAGGAGGAGGAATAAACTTTTATTGCAGAACCAGCACTTTATGGTGGCCGGGCCTACGCCTCCCACGAAGGGACGTCGAGGGCTTGCCTCGCCGCCGCCTCGCGGGCGTGCTGGGTCGCCCAGGTTTGGTCGTCGAGGGTGGAGCTCCGCAGAGCCTCATGCAACCTCGACGAGAGAGTCGTGGTGTTAGTCTGTGCGTACTGTGCTGGGCACTCCCATAGCATATGCGAAAGCGTAGCCGGGTGAATTCCACAGCACCGGCAGTTGGGGGTAGTGTAGACGTCCGGAAATATAAGGTGGAGGCGGGCGGGTGAAGGGTACGTGTTTGTTTGTAGTAGACGCAGGGTGGTAGCCTGCGCCCGGCTGAACTTTGGGTGAGGCGGGGGGAAGATTCGGCGACTCAGGTAAAAGGCCTTAACAAGATCGTTATAAGTTGTCAGACTGTCCCTGGTGTCCAACTCATCTCCAGTGACTCCGGCGCGGTTGACTAGGCCTCGCGCAATGGAGTGGGTGACCTCGTTGAGATTGGGGAGGTGTGGGTGGACAGGGCCCGCATGGGCCGGGATCCATGTTAGGGAGATGATGCTGTCTTCAGAATGTGGTGCCTGGCAGAGGATGCGAAGAGCTTGGGGACAAATACGCCCTTTGCTGAAGTTAATAACGGCTGAGCGAGAGTCACACACTATGGTGTGACAGGTGGGATCTAAAGTGGCCAGGGCGATGGCCACTTCTTCAGCCGTCTCTGCAGTGGGGGTAGTGACGCTGCAGGCATGGTGTAGGGCTCCATCACGTGTGGCAACGGCCACAAATCGTGTGCCATGGGAGTATCGGGCTGCATCAACAAATGTGACGCCAGGTACGTTGGCAAGGGCTTTTATGATAGCTCCGGCCCGAGCTTGGCGCCGGGCCCTGTTATATTCAGGGTGCATATTCCTAGGGATAGGGTCTATGTAGATCCAGCTACGGATGTCGGTCGGGATCGGTTGTTTGGGGCCCTGTTGCTGATGGTAGGTGAAGCCAAGCGTGGACAGAATAAAGCGCCCCGTTTCAGTATGGGTGAGCCGTTCAAGCTGAGAGCGTTGTTGGGCTTCAATGAGTTCGGATAGGTTGTTGTGAACTCCCAGTTGGTTGAAGAGTTCAGTGCTGGTGCAATGTGGGAGACCAAGTGCTTGCTTGTAGACCCCTCGTATGAGGGTGTCGAGCTTGTTCTGCTCAGCCCGATACCAGTTGAGGTAAGCAGCAACGTAGGTGATGTGGCATATGACAAAGGATTGGACGAGTCGGAGAAGGCTTTCTTCTTTGAGTCCTCCTCGACGGTTAGATATACGTTTAAGAAGTCGTAGGGTGTTTTGAGATTGGGCACAGATCTTGTTGAGAGCCAAGGCGTTGGAGCCGTTGGTAGAGATGGTGAGACCAAGAACCCGGATACTAGGGACGTTTGGGATAGGACTGCCATCTTGAAGGCGTAGGGTGATGGCGTCACAGGGTCGGTGATCAGATTGGTGTTTGGGAGGGCGACCCCGCTGAATGGGCTTGTATAGCAGAAGCTCCGATTTAGCCGGCGAACAGCGCAGTCCAGTCCCTTGGAGATAGGCTTCAACCGTGTCAATCGCCGTTTGGAGGGCCGATTCCACTTGACCATCACTGCCTCGGTACGACCAGATGGTGATGTCGTCGGCGTAGATGGTATGGTTGATATTGTCGACTTGCTGTAGCTGCTTGGCAAGGCCAATCATGACTAAGTTAAAGAGCATGGGAGAGATAACGGAACCTTGCGGGGTGCCTTTGCTGCCAAGGGGAAGCTGGTCTGATCGTAAATCCCCGGCCGAGAGGGTAGCCGTGCGATTGGAGAGAAAGTCACGGATGTAATTGTAGGCTCGCTCTCCCAGCTGGAGGTTGGAGACCTGATCAAGGATAGCTGCATGGGAAATGTTATCAAAGGCTTGAGTGAGGTCGAGTCCGAGAATGGCTTTCATGTTACGAGAACGATCGTTGAGCACTTGATGTTTGAGCTGCAGCATAGCGTCTTGAGTAGAAAGGTGAGGGCGAAATCCAATGATGGTGTGGGGATAGAGAGAGTTGTCCTCGAGGTGACTGTTGATGCGTGCTAAGAAGGCGTGTTCCATCACCTTGCCTACGCATGAAGTGAGGGAGATGGGCCTTAAGTTATTGAGGCTAGATGGTTTGCCAGGCTTTGGGATTAAGATAACGTTGGCAGTCTTCCAGGCGGCTGGAAGGGCACCACTGCGCCAGCAATCGTTGATGTAGTCAGTCAGATGGGACACGGACTCGTCATCGAGATTGCGAAGGCTTTTGTTAGTGACCCCGTCTGGCCCTGGAGCAGAACGACCGTTAAGCTTGCGTAGAGCGGCGTGTATTTCAGATACGCTGAAATCGGCGTCTAGTGTTGGGTTGGGTCTACCGATGTAATTGCTGTGTGGACTGACTTGTCCCCTGGAGATATATCTGGTGCAGAGGTAGTCAAGCACCTGTTGTGGACCTTGCTTAAGGGTCTCCGTATAAAGGAGCTTCTGCAGCCGATCCTGTTGGGTGGTGCGGGTGGTGGTATTATCAAGCAGATGTTTGAGGAGTTGCCACGAGGAAGGGCGATGAAGTTGTCCATCCACCGTGTTACACAGCTCAGTCCATTGTTGCCGGCTGAGGATTTGACAATGCTCCTCGATGGCTGTGTTCAGTTTCGAGATCTTGCTTCTGAGGCGACGGTTTAGGCGCTGCCCCTTCCATCGAGCTAGGATGGAGGCTTTAGCCTCCAGAAGATGGGCGAGGCGGCTATCCATGCGTTCAACTGAGGCATCTGTAGTTACCACCCGAGTGGCCGTTTGAACATCAGTGCGTAGAGCTTGCATCCAGGTGTTAATGTCGGTAATGCCTTCTGCTGAGGTAGAACCTATGCGTATTTTTCGAAAAACATCCCAGTCGGTAATGGTGAATTCTTTAGTGGGGGCAGGGGCGGCAGCGAGTTGGGGTAAAGAGAGAGCAAGGATATAATGGTCGCTGCCCAGGTCTTGCTGGGTATTGGTCCAGTGTGCATTGGTGATATGTTTGATGAAGGTGAGGTCGGGGGTAGAGTCCCGGGTAGTGGAAGTACCGAGGCGTGTAGGAAAGGAGGGATCCGTGATGAGCGTAAGGCCTAAGTCGTGGTAATCTTGCCAGAGGTTGCGAGCTGCAGCTTCCGTGCGAACGTAGCCCCAGCCTGTATGGGCGAGGTTGAAATCACCGCCGATGAGTAGGGGGTGCGCTCCAGCTACGTGAAGAGCCTTCTTAAAGAGGGTGAGGAAGCGACACCTTGCTTTATCCTTGGGGCTATTGTATATGTTCAGAAGGAAGATGCATTCTTTCCGTTTACGATTGGGAATTAATTCGAGGAATAGATGTTCGATGTGAGGACTATTGAGATCATGTTCAATAACAGGAATACGACGCCGTACTAGGGTGGAGACCCGGCGAAGAGGGTGGGTGGTATGGAAGGTTTGATAACCGGGGAGCGTGGTCGGGGCGTTGTTGGTTTCTTGAAGTAGGATAGCATCCGGGCGGCGGGTATGTTGGCGTAGGTATTGATTGAGCACTGGTTGTTTTTGATGAAAGCCTCGGCAGTTCCACTGCCAAATGAGGGCGTCTTGATTAGTGTGAGCCATGGTGGGAGATGGTGGATGTCGCCATCGGCGTACCGGAAGGGTCGCAGACGGGGGCGGCATGGCTAGGAGGCGTGAGAATATGAGTTTCCAGGTTGGTCACGCGTTGGACAATACCAATGAAGGCTTGCTGGATGGAGTCCAGAGCATGTTGGAAAGTGCTAATAGTTGTTTGAAGTGAGATGAGCATGTCTTTAACTTCAGAGCGGACCTGTCCCGTGGCTCCATCTTGCAGGGCTCTCTTCTTGGGGGCGGGAGTCGAGGGGGCCTCCTGACTAGCGGCAGGGACGTTCTGTGCGATAGGTGTAGGGGCTGGTGTTTGGGACTGTTTGAGGTCTCTAACCTCCTGCGAGAGTTTAGTTAGGAGATCACGTAGGATGGCGTTCTCGCGCTTAAGCTGAGCTATTTCTGGGTTTTCTGGTGAAAGAGGAGGGTAGGTGACTTGTGTGTTGTCGATCTTACGACCCTCTCGCGAGGTGCCCATGAGAGCGTCTGCGAAGCTCACCTTGCTGTTGTTGGTAGATGTGATGCGTGAAGCCGATGCAGACCGGGATCTTGAGCGTTGTTGCCTGGATCGAGATGGAGTTCTGGAGCGGGAACGGCTCCCCCTTGACGGTGTGCGGGAGCGTGGCCTGGTTCTGGTGCTGAGGGTGGAGGGGCCGGCTTGTTTATAGGTGGCTTGGCTGGTTGTTCGTCGTTCTCCGATACGCTTGCGGATGACGTACGGGGTTTTATATCGAGCGGCACAGCTTTTGTCCGCGGTGAGATGGGGACCACCACAGAGCGAGCACTTAGGGTTACAGTTATGGTCGGCGGGGGGGTTGCGGACACCGCAGCCCCGGCATATCTTGTTATTTGGGTAGGGACAAACGTCCATACGGTGTCCGAGGCGGCCACACTGGTAACAAATGTCAATTTGCTTCCGATATAGCGAACATGGGAGTAACGTGGAACCGTAGCAGACCTGATAAGGCACATCCAGTCCGTCAAAAGCGACGATCACTGTTGTAGTTGAAGCGATGCGCTTGGCTGCCAAGGCTGTCGGGTTTCGGGCAGTGACAATTTTGTTGTGGATCTGCTGGGGAGTCTCCGTGAGTGGGATCCCACGGATGACCCCCTTCGTCGTGTGCTCAGCTGCGGTTTCGTATGCATTGACCTCGTGGTTGACGCCGTTCACATGGATAGAGCGGATGCGAGCGTACCGGTCTGCATGGTCCGGGCGAGGTGTACTGACGACAACGATGTTTTGTTGCGTATTCGGGCAGACAGTGTCTTCTGAGCTTTCTTCGTCCGTGAGGTTCGCTGCTCGGAGAATTGCGGTGGTTACCACGGGACTGCCGATCTTGGCTATATGAAGGGCGCCCTTGGGGCGGATGACAATCTTGATGTCCTCCGTCGGAAGCGGCGGCATGCGGCCCGCCTTCAAAACTTGAGCTTTAACGGGCTGCCTCGCCCGAGAGCGGGGCCGGCTACTTGGGGCTTGAGATGATCCATTGGCCTGGGTCAAGTTGTCGGTGCCGCGTTTTGAGCGGCGGGATCGTGCAGTGACCCAGCCAGACTGGGCGGTCACTTCATCTGGCGAAATATCCTGGCCGGCGACCTGGATCTCCATAGCGAAGACAGAGGTGCGGGATCACTCTGGTAGGAGTTGTAAACGCCGCGCGCCGAGGCGCGACACGCCGCCGAGACCCAATCGGTGCAGTCGGAGGCTGAACGACCGGCCAGCTATAGGCTTAGCGCGGCGGCGACGTGGCGGGTGGAGAAAAGGTGCGGTTCCCAGGAAAATGGAATGTCCCACCTGAAAGCGAGGTGTCCACAGAGTCCGGAGAACTTCAAGAATTGTTTGGTGAAAACTTTAGGTCGCTAAGCACAGAGAAATCCGCGATAACATTTGAGAAAGCCGGAGCCGACATGAAAACATCCGCACTCCTCGGCCTCTTCTTCCGCATCACAAATACAGCAATTTTTTTTAAATGGCTTGTTAGAGATACCACCATTCTACTTCTTCAGCTCTTACTTGCAACACGTGTTCAGCATCGTTGTCCCACCCCACCACTTCAACTAAACAGCCCAGCACTCGAAAAATTGCGCAGCGCATGCACAGAACGCACCCGATCACTCGGCTCGCCTCGCACTGCGCGCGCGTTTCGGTACGCGAACGATGCCCTCTGTGGCACAGTGGCGCCGCGTCGCGGCACCTTTGGGCACTATATGAACCTCTCCCATAGCGTGACGGCGGAGTTTCGTGACCAGAAAAACATGGAAGGACTCTGGCGGCAGCCAAGAGCCCTTGGGCTCCGGCGGCGCTTTCAGCAACCCGGATGAGTGAGACTTTCACGTGCGGATTGGAGAGCAGCAGCGCGCCCACCCACTGCTCCACAGACTTGATTTCTAATAGTGATCTTTATGTTGGACGTCACTACGTTTCAGGGGGCACTCATTATATAGAAGTGTGCGACATGGACGACTGCTTTTCACAATTACGATCATTATCGTCTGTAGGCCCTCTTAATGTGCAGTAGTTTCATGCCCTAGGAGTTTAATTGGTAGAAGCCACTTTAGATTTCTGCCAATGCAGACGAAATCTTGTTCTATCGCGACTCCTACAGTTTTGAATATTTTTAATGCGGCAGTATTATATGTCCCATGAGGCTGAAAAGCCGACGTTCTAGGCAACGAGTGGTAGCAAATATCATCATCAGTGACGTCATCAGCGTGTTCTATGACGTCAGTAGAAATACAGAATTTGTTAGAACAGGTTAGAGTAAGGTGGCTTATGGCATCTTCGGCAGCAGTTTGGTAGCGCTCTAGGCTGCACGCGAGTAGTGTTCCAGCATATGCTCCCTGCGGGAGCATATACAGGATCACTAACACTACGCGCGAGACCGGCATTGACTTCGGCTGGTTTGAAAGAGGGTGCCCGGTCAGCGTTCGGCTGAAGCTGGTTCTTTTCGATCGCTCTCCTCCTTCTTCGAGCGCTCTGAGGCACTCCGAACCATGTCGTCGGAGCAGTCGCCGAGGTCGAGAGCGTTTCCAGCGACGTCATCACAGCACAGCGTCGCCGTTGTTGGCGACGGTCCACCGTAACCTTGGCAACCTAGGCCACTGCATGCTGATGTCTCAACGAACGCTCGTGGCACGGGCGGTTTCCCCGGCAGCGGCAGGAGATTTGGATAGGCGAAACATCTCACGTTGGCAGTTGCCGCGGTTTCGCATCTGCCATTTCCTCCTCCGAGAACGTCACACGTTCGGCTTGCGCGCTTGACCTCTACTTCTGAATTTGGGGAACGCAGTATCTGGCCGACTCCGCTGAAGTGAATTAAAGCTGTGAACAAAGTTAAACTAAAGTGGTTTAGGGTGGATCGAAGTGGATTAATGTTGGTACAAGTTAGAGCAAGGTGGATTACAGGATATTAAGCTCGGAACAAATTAGAGCAGGCCGGATTAAGGTAGATTACAGCGGATTAAGAATGATAGAAATAAGAGCGGGCTATGTTAAGGTGGATTAAGGTTGGTACAAATTAGAGCAAGGTGGATAAAGGTGAAGAGCATGAAAATGCATCAAAATGGATTAAAGTTGATTAAACTTTGTACAAGTTAGAGTAAGGTGGTCAAAAGTGGATTAGAGTGGTTTAAAGTTGGTACAAATTAGTACAAGATGGATTAAGGTAATATAAAGTGGAATTAGGTGGATAACATTAGCTTAAGGTTGGTAAATATTAGAGCAACGTAGATTAAGCTGGGTGCAAATTAGGGCAAGGTAAGTAGAGGGGGATAAAGGTGGATTAAAATGGATAAAATTGGTACACACCAGAGCGAAGTGGATTAAGGTTAGCACAAATTAGAGCAAGGGGGATTAAGGTGAGGTAAAGGGAATAAGTGTATTAAGGTGGAATAAAATTTGTATTAATTAGAGGAAAGCGTAATTGCTTGGATGAAATTGGATTAAGGTTGGTACAAGTAAAGCAAGTAAGGTAATGGTGGATTAGAGTGGATTAACGTTGGCAAGAATTTGAACAAGGTGGATTAAGATTACATAATGTGGATCAAGGTGTATTACTGTAGATTAAGATTGATAAAAAATTGGCAGAGGCTTAGCTTGGCTAAGCCTAGTGGATTGCGAAAACAATCTGTTCAGGTTGTAGAGTTCCATACTGCTCATCGAACGTGTAGATGCAGTCTCGTCGCCATGTAAAGCATCCATAAGGCTTGCTGTCGAACGAACAGGTGTCGCCAAACTCGCGTCAGCAATGAGAGCATGCCTGATACTTCTAGATGCACCCAGATCAAGAGATATTGAACGCATTCGCCTGGCTGCATAATATGCACGCAGTTTATCTAAAGGTTGTTCCCGCTCTTCATCCGTTTCTTCCGCACGGCACCGCTTCTTAGCTGCAGCACATCGTTGCAGCTTCACCTTATACACATCATCCGACATACCGTGGAGGATTCGCTGGGACGACTACGACGAGCCGAGCTGGGGGGCCGCTTTTCCACAGCTGCCTTGACGTCACGTAGAGCGAGAGCCTCCCCCACGGCAGCGGTGCGTGGAGGATTCGCTGGGACGATCGCGACGAGCCGAGTTGGGGCAACACCCTCTATAAGTGTTGGTTGGGGGTGCCGCTTTTCCCCAGCTGGCATGACGTCACATACAGCGAGCGCCCCTCGCGGCAGCGGCGCGCAGTTGCAGCATAGAGGATTCGCTGGGACGATCGCGACGAGCCAAGTTGGGGCCCCGCTTTTCCACAGCTGGTATGACGTCACACATAGGTCACGCTAAAGGTCAATGGTGGATTCTCCGGGACGACGGCCAAGAGCGGAAACCCCGAGCAGTATTGCTTTCGCAATAAAAAATAAGGCAAAGTAGATTAAGCCCGGATAACGCGGAAAAAAGATGACTAAGGCTGGTACAAGTTAGAACAAGGTGGATTAAGGCGGATTGCAATGGATTACAGTTGGTAGAAGTTAAAGGAAGGTAGATTGAAATGGACTAACGTTTGTACAAACCAAAGCAAGGCGGATTAAAGCGAATTACAGTAGACTAAGGTTGGTACAATCTAGAGCACGGTAACAAAGGGAGACCGTAGGCCGCCCCATGCTGCTACTGGCCCACATTTTAGCCACCCCTGAAGAAGGCACCGAACTGGTCACGAAACGTAGGGTTTCAAATAAATTATTGGTTGCAGTTAATAATTTTTTGAACTCTTATTCCCAACCAGACAATTTGGTGTCCTGGAGGACGGAAAAACAATTAGAAGGAAGCATCGTGCCAAGAAGCTAGCCTCGGCAGGTCAGCCTCCACTGACGTTGCCCCGCTGCTTTCTCTCCGGGGCCTATCCGCGCAATGATTCTCGGGCAGTAGGCACTCCACGGTTTCCGGGTCTTTTTGAAAACACTGTTCGATACGCCGTAGCTCTTAGTAGCACCCTCATCACAAATGTCCCTCGTCGCGTGCTCTCCAGTATATACCTTCGCATACGATCCGTGCTTAAAGGGAAGCTGAAGAGTCTGTCGAATTCAATGAGACGCTCATATACGGATGTGGGAACCTTATAAACCATGTAGGTAAAATTTGTTTTTTTTTTTTCAATTAGGAGCGGCGTAATCGTAGGTGTAAATTGCGCTGTAGCTCCGCCCCCCGTCGAATGCCGCGCGCTGCTGCTGACGCTGACGATGCGAGCGGAGACCGGAAACCTCGGTGTTGTGACGTCAACTCTAGTGTTTCGTTCCTTCGCAGCGTCCGCGACCGTGCCTGACCGCGGTTGTTTCTGCGTGCGTGCCATTCTGTGGTCAAACCAGGGCTTACGAAATTCTCAGCACCTAGCGCGATTTCTGACAACTCAAAAAACAAAACGGCGAGCCTGGCCTTCTGCTGTGCCGTCGTGAATCGAAGTTAAAATGCATGGCATTATGTAATGCTTTCGTTGGGCAGAATTTTAGAAGCATCTATTTTATTGTGATGCTTTCGTTGGGCAGAATTTTAGAAGCATCCATTTTATTGCGGTGGCATTATATGGACACTCCAGGCCCATTTTCGCCGTCACTATCAGCGTGCTAACACCGTCGCCGCGCGTCGTATGCGGCACGTGTGCGAGTGCGGTATGCACGCGAGGGAAACCGACCGTCGCGGCTGGCGCGAGCGAACGAAGAAAGCGGAGAGAAACCGCATCGTTTTCCGTCGTGCAAAATGCCGTGGGGGGACGTGAGGGAGGGCAGGGGGGCGGCGTTGTGCTCCGGCAGAAACTGCGCATTTCGCGACCAGGCGCAAGGGTAACTGAGGATCCCGGCTCAATCTCCCGCACCACATATCGAAGCAAGCGGGGAGGCAGCGCGGGAGGGAGTGGGGACGCCTTCCACCCCGCGAACGAATTCGTACTTTGCACGGCCAAGCCCGGGAAATTCCCATAGGGCCAGTGGTACCGGTTTTCGCAGGCGACGCTAGCGTCTCCTGAATTCTAATGGTAGCTGCACTGAGACCAGAAAAATGATTACTTACTCACAATAGATAATGTCTTGAATATTAGTCACTTACAATTCAATTTTGAAAACGACAGACGTCGTCTGAATAATTTCTGGTTGCTCAGAAAGTTAAATGTGTATCGAAAGCGCAGTTGACGCTTGTGAGGTGTACCACAGAGCAGACGCCTGACGCCGGCGTCGTGTGCTTCTGTTATTGCTGTTGCGCTGCCCGCTTTCTTTGGCCAGGTTTATCCTAACTTTACCTCGTTCACATAAAATACATACATATATATATATATATATATATATATATATATATATATATATATATATATATATATATATATATATATATATATATATATATATATATATATATATATATATATATTATTTAGCGCTCAGAATCAGCTTGTGCATTTACAGGCTGAGGTTGGCGCTGCTCCATAGGCTGAGCGAAATCACAACCCTCGTCACACCAACGTGATGCAAATAAACAGCTTTATTGTAACAGCATCGATGTTTACATGAAATAAAAAGCACGTGAATAGAGTTTCAGAAGATATACTAGCGCGTAACATGCATAATTGTTTATGTGCAAAAATATACTACACACAGTCCCACCACACATTTGTGGTGAACGCAAGCTGTCCGCCGCTGAATGAAGGAATACATCCGACCACATAGAGCCGTCGCACGCTGGTATCTTGCTAAAGTTCCTCAACTTTCGTAGCTGAAGATGTCACGCCACTTCATTGACAATATTCATAAACTGCAGCTTGATTTGAGCAGAAACACGTAGCTTTCACAAGGGCGAATTCTGTCGCCACTGTTCGTCTTCTGGTCCGGAATGCCTTCTGTCTCTCTTGCAGTTACCCATTCCAGAAGTCGCGATATAAAACTTTCCAGCGTTAGGGCTGAATTTGCTTCAAAAAGTTTACAATTTCAGATAGAAATGCTTTTGTGTACGTATTGTTTTGAAGCGTTGCAAACAAAGTTCACATAATAAAGGCTTAGCTGGTGCTCGATTACCGCGGCCGGCTGTGCGCTGTCGTCGTTTCGATGGTGGTGCCACCCCCAAGACTTGGCACGACCGCGCACGATCGCGCGCGCCGTATCTTGAAAGTGATTGACAGACGACTCATGACTTTGTGCGCGTTGTGTGTATCCCCGCCTCTGTTGCGTTGAAGCGATAGACGGCACCATCGTCACTTCGCTCGCTGCTACTGCCGCGCTTGCTCACACAAGCGTTTTGACAGCGAGTGTCCGTGCTCATCGAGTGGGATGTGTTCATGTTTGCTCGTGCGCGCTGACACCATGCTTGTTAATTCAGTTAGTAAGGCAAAGTTTCCAAGTTTATGTGGCCGCTAACGCTACTATCCTTATTTCGTATCGATTTGCACCAATTTGCTGTCGCAACCAATGCTTCCCCTTGCGGAAGAAACTGCATCTTTTTTCTTTGCGAGGCAAGTCGGAATACCGCATAGTTCCAGAAAGAAATGTCAGAGTTCTATCCTGAGCAGCCAAAACGCACGCGCGTACGCTCCGCACGCGACCACGCACACCTGCACAAACACACACTTAAAATATTACGCCCTTATGGGTGTAATGCGGGTGTATTCATCTTTTCAACCTTGTAAACACCCTTGAAACACCCTTTTCAAACGAAAAGGGTGTTCAACACGAAAACACCCTTGTAACACCCCAGTCTTTCTAATTTACACCCTAATTATAAGGGAGTAAGTGAACAAGCTTACAGTGTATGATAAATGAACATTGCCAGTTAAGGCGTTAATATTGGCTATACATGAAACGCGCGCTACCTGCGCTTGAATCAGGTAGCTGGAATGATTAGATCGGGGCAGCTAGGCAGCAGCGCACTGGCTCCGAACAGTGGTCAAAAATGAAGTTTCCCACGAATGTTTATATCGAACGGATGACAATAACACGCAGACTTTGCATAGCCAGATATCTGCAAAAGGCTTCATATGATCAATGGCGAAATATTTACAATGCTATCACTGAATACTTAAATGTGTGCAACCAGTTAGACTGGGAATGGTTAGGAGTGAGGGCTAACGGTAAATAGCTCACCAACTTACGGTTTGTAGATGACATTGGCATACTCAGCAACGCTGCAGACTATTTGCAACAAACGTTTGAGGACCTTGTCGACGAAAGTGTGAGAGTCTGATTGAGAGTTAGTATGCAGAAGAGAAAAGTAATGTTCCGCAGCCTGGCTAGAGAACGAATGTCATGGTCGGCAGTCAGGCTCTAGAACCTGCGCAGAAATACGCGTATTGAGGTTAATTACTCACAGGGGCCTCCGATCAAGGAAATTAACAAAAATAAAAAAGTAGCTGGAGAGCTTACGGCAGGCATTACTAAATCATGACCAGGGAGCTTAATAATATATGGGGTTTTACGTGCCAAAACCACTTTCTGATTATGAGGCACACCGTAGTGGGGGACTCCGGAAATTTTGACCACCTGGGGTTCTTTAACGTGCACCTAAATCTAAGTACACGGGTGTTTTCGCATTTCGCCCCCATCGAAATGCGGCCGCCGTGGCCGGGATTCGATCACGCGACCTCGTGCTCAGCAGCGTAACACCATAGCCACTGAGCAGCCACGGCGGGTTACCAGGGAGCTTACTGCTAACCATTTATTTCTACCGTTACTAACGTATTGGGGCCGAAACTTACCCAAAGAGCCAAAGAAGCTTGGGAAGACGTTTAGGACCGCGCAACGCGCGATGGAATGAAAATTCTTAGGCATGACGATAATAGACTGGAAGACAGCGATATGGATTAGAGAGCGAACGGGGATAGCTGATATTCTGGTTGACATTAAAAGGAAGAAGTCGTGCTGGGCAGACATTGCAATGCGTAAGGGAGAGAACTGGTGGTCTATTGGCGTTGCAGAATGGGTGCTAAGGGAAGGGAAACGCAGTCGAGGACGGCAGAGAATAATGTGTACGTGATGGAATTGGGAAACTTGAAGGCACGTGGAACCAGTTAGCACAAGACAGGGGTATTGGAGATCGCTGGAGAAGCTTTCGTCCTGCGATGGACGTCAAAATAAGCTGCTGATGATGATGATGTGACGACATCCATGCTAGCTTTGCGGCATGTCATTCATGTTATGTCATGCATGCGTGTCATGCACGTTGTGATAGCTCGATCTGCGTCGATTGCGGGGGGGGGGGGGGGGGGGGCTAGTAGCGGCGTAGCCAATTGGGGCACGCGGGGCACCTTTAACGCTCACTAACAGTAAAATTTTTGCTGCTATGGCAATGGCCCCGCTCCTTCCCATTCCACGGTCAATTTTGACCACCCACCCCCCCCTCACACGAAAAAATTTTCTGGCTACGCCACTGTGGGGAGGGGGGTGTAAGATTGCTCTAGACCCCTCCCCCTAACTTGTCAACGGAAACGGGGGACGGGAGGCAGCTGCCGCCGCGCCGCAAACCTTAGGCAGCCCAATTACCGGCTGCATTTTCCTTTGGACGTGAATACTGCTCTAATGTCATTACACTGTAGGATTGGTGGCGGTTCGAGGGCATGCGACAATAAAAAAAAAGCACATACAGCCATCAGCAAGTCTTAGCTTGAGCAGATCTTTGGGAGCTGGGCAAGACTCTCAAAAAAAAAAAGCTTGGCACCCCTCTTACAGGCATTGTCAACTCTGGGTCCCACCGCTGACTGCATATTTCCGGTAAAAAAAATCACACAGGAACTCCTCTCGGATTTGTCTAAGTGTGCGTAAGCATTGTGACTCTTCCTCATCTACACGCAGTCCATGTCGTTATCAATGTTATGAGACTTGATCCGACAAGTATAAGCGACAGCGCTGCGGCGACACGAGCTGCTCTGGTCGGCGGCGCAAGCAAAGTACTGCAGGTGGCGGGGCCAGGCGCGCTGGCGACGTTCCGTTCGTTTTGAGCTGTTATCGCTCTTTTACCCTTCTCATCCGCGTGGAACCATTATCAACCGTTCTCCGGCGGCGGCTACTTGTGGCACGGCCGCGCGAACCGTATCTTGAAAGCGAACTGCATTGTGGACAGAGTGCACCCACTGCTGAAAACTTCACGCGCTGTGTTCTAACCGTTTACTTCGCTTTGAAAACAGACGCGCGTACACCTATCTTGAAAGTGATCTGCGAAAAGTGCATAGTGTGGCATGAGCTGAGAGCTTCGTGAGCGCAGTGTTCTCGCCGCTTCGGTCGCGTTGAAGCGAGAGCTAGCACGAAGGTGAATTCACTCGCTGCTGCGGGTTCTATTTTGAAAGATATCGTGCGGTACGGACTGACGGACGGATAGTTTTTCTTGTTGGGTAAGTATAGAAATGCTTACGTGTTAAAAATATCGCAGGGTTCGCGAATTTCGCGATAAGAACCAACACCAACCCACTCCCCCACCCCCCGTTGAGCGATGCCATCTTGATCGTCCCCTCCCAATCCCGGGAAAAGGGACACTACCTATCTCAGTTGAAGAAACGACGATGAAACGTTAACAACGACAAGAACGGCATTTCCTAACGAGTTGTCTTATGGCCTCTGAGATTTGCGCGCGAAGCTGGCGCGCGCGAACCTGGGAGGCCATAATTGGCCGCTTAATAGCATAAAAAGACAAAGATAATGCCAAACGACACAGTTAAAAATTCAAACAAGGAATTGATCTTAGCTATACTGTTTGGGGAAAAGAAATAAAAAATTAGACAGCCGCAACACACGCCACTAAAGCCACCACCGCCGGCATAACGCGGAACCAACAGTTGGCAACATTCACTCGCGCGTCATTAGACAGTTTTAGTTACACGTAACGTGATGGCTAATTGGCCGGCCGCAGTGCTGAACTTTACCACGCTCGTCTTTACAGCTGGTGTACCAGTCGTAAAGACAGGGGTGGTAAAGTTTATCAGTGCGGCCGGCCAATTACATATACACACACGTGCCAAACAGTGACATGCCCATTTTTCGAAATAACGAAACTTTTGGGCGACTTGTTAAGCTGCTGCCTATTTGCGCGTGTGGTCGGATGCATGCTATTATGAGGGTAATAAGATCAAGCTTAGGTCTTAGCTTCCTGTAACGATCGACACAGTTACGCTACTTATACTATAGCTTGTTCGCACGTGGTCATATTGTTTCGTATTAGTAATGGGGAACGTTTGTCGAGATCTTCCATGACTGCCAAATTTGCGTCACGCGCCCGCCCTCACTGATTAAACGGCGCCGCTGTAGCTCAATTGGTAGAGCATCCACGCGAAATGCGAAGGCTGTGGGTTCGGTTCCCACCTGCGGCAAGTTGTTTTTTCATCCACTTTAATTTCCATTAATTTATCATTTCCCTATTTCATTTATTAAGCACATGTAATTTCCCATATGTTGTCCTTGGTGTCAGTGTTTGTTGGCTTCTTCTGATATTGCATAGGGGGGCATGCTTATGCAAAATATAACACCAATTGAAAGCAAAGGGCAGAATTGTAAAACAACCATCTTTCGTGATAATTCGAGTGTGTAAATATTCACACTATCAATCAGGTGATATAAAAATGTGCGGAATATAACCAACCTTTATATATAGCTTTCATTGATTACGAGAAAGCGCTTGATTCAGTCGAAACCTCAGCAGTCATGGAGGCATTGCGGAATCAGGGTGTGGACGAGCCGTATGTAAAAATACTGAAAGATATCTATAGCGGCTCCACAGCCACCGTAGTCCTCCATAAAGAAAGCAACAAAATCCCAATAAAGAAAGGCGTCAGGCAGGGAGATACGATCTCGCCGATGCTATTCACAGCGTGTTTACAGGAGGTATTCAGAGACCTGGATTGGGAAGAATTGGGGATAAAAGTTAATGGAGAATACCTTAATAACTTGCGATTCGCTGATGACATTGCCTTGCTTAGTAACTCAGGGGAGCAGCTGCAATGCATGCTCACTGACCTGGAGAGGCAAATCCGAAGGGTGGGTCTAAAAATTAATTTGCAGAAAACTAAAGTAATGTTTAACGGTGTCGGAAGACAACAGCAGTTTATGATAGGTAGTGAGGCACTGGAAGTGGTAAGGGAATACATCTACTTAGGACAGGTAGTGACTGCGGATCCGGATCATGAGACTGATATAATCAGAAGAATTAGAATGGGCTGAGGTGCGTTTGGCAGGCATTCTCAGATCATGAACAGCGGGTTGCCATTATCCCTTAAGAGAAAAGTTTATAACAGCTGTGTCTTACCAGTACTCACGTACGGGGCAGAAACCTGGAGGCTTACTAAAAGTGTTCTACTTAAATTGAGGACGACGCAACGAGCTATGGAAAGAAGAATGATAGGTGTAACGTTAAGGGATAAGAAAAGAGCTGATTGGGTGAGGGAACAAACGCGAGTTAATGATATCTTAGTTGAAATCAAGAAAAAGAAATGGGCATGGGCAGGACACGTATATAAGACACGTATCTTCCCTCCCCATTATAATGAGAAGGGAAGACAACCGATGGTCATTAAGTGTTACGGAATGGATTCCAGGGAAGGGAAGCGTAGCAGAGGGCGGCAGAAAGTTAGGTAGGCGGATGAGATTAAGAAGTTTGCAGTAACAACATGGCCACAATTACTACAGGACCGGGGTAGTTGGAGAAGTATGGCAGAGGCCTTTGCCCTGCAGTGGGCGTAACCAGGCTGATGATGATGATGAAATATTCATTGCATCAATATGTATTGTTCAACAGCACTGCACAAATAAGCATGATCAGGTATAGCAGGTACTATGTCAGGAAACTAGTTCTACAGATGTATAAATGTCAAGGCATGAATGCTCATACTACGTCGCACACATAGCACAAACAAAACCTTTTTCAAGAGTTGTCCCTTCTGGCAGATATGAGTGGGCCATAAGCAGCAGAAACTTTATTGCAGGACATTGTGTAATACCGCTTATGAAAGAATGAAGAGAGTGAAGAGGCTTTTAACAGCAGTACCTCATGCCACTCTAATAAGAGAAACGATGAGCAAAAACATTTCTGGTAGAGCACTTAAACAGTAACTTTCTGAACGACAGAAAATTCCAGGTGAGAGTTGGAGGTACATTTGGCCCACACACACCAACAACACGGGCATACTACAAGAAACACTACAGCCTATGGTGTATTACAGTCTATGGGAAAGCTATCTTATACAGAAATCAAGAATGATGCAACAAGCCGTCGACAACACTGCAGACTTTCTTGGCCAGTCTGGCCTCTTGCTTTCTGATAAGTCAGCTCATATCGACGTTGGAAAAAGAAGAAAGACTAGAATCAAGAACTACCCCAGATTGCACATTGTGATCCACATAGCTGGAAAAATATGCCCGCAAGTCAACATCCACAAATCCTCAGCTAGTGTAAGCCCATGACGGCAGAGCCAGCATGTGGGTGAAACAATTATGCAATGCCTGGACGCAACTTCCACACCTGGTGAAAAGAATAATCTCGAAATCATGGGGGTGGACGAGTGGATACTATGGAAAATCGCAGATGCTGTGCTTGTGTCCAAGGTATGGTACGGTATGAATTGCCAGCAGCACAGAAAAAAGACAACTAATCGAATACAGGCATCGGGTAGTAATAACAGGTCTTTGCAAATTTACCATGCTTGAAGACCTCTATGAGAAAGACCTAACGAACAAGCACCTAGACAGAGTAGAGTTGCACCCTGCAGCACAAATTCTTTGTCTCAAGAGCTCAGAGCCTCGTCCCAAGATACTATGCCAGCTAGCATATGAGATGCAAAGACGAGTACCCCTCCCTTCAGAAACAGAACCTCGGGAGTACCTGAACTTGAAACACAACAGGCCCATACCGTGAAATATGGGGGCAAACAATTAGGCCAGGAGACTATATGCAACTGCCAAACACACAGAGGAGGTTGTTAATCATGAAGATGCAAGCAAACACAAGGCACATATAGTACACTGATCTAGCAATAGCAATGTAACAGTAGTATGACACTACATAAAACTAAACCCCATATAAGTGAGTACCATTTCAGGTCATCCTACATCTAAAAAAGCTGAACTGAAAGCAATCAAAGCAGCACTGCACCCTGCACAACACCCTGCATGGATTCACCAGAAACTGTCTGGGCCTGCACATCACACAAGATTGTCAGGAAAATCAGGAGATTCACTTGTGCTTGTGGAGGTCCACTTGTGGAAACGTTGGCTCCTACTTTCACCTTGTTCTCGTGTTGCTCATCGTCTTGAGTTTCCATCTCCTGCCTTCCCCGAGTTTTCCCCAGAAAAAGAAAGACATCTTTGAAGGATAGATAAATATTGGTGCTTGATGCAGCCAAACATAAATAAAAATGCTACAGAAAGAAAATAGAGAAAAATTCCAAGTGCAGGAAAAAATCATTACAATTGCCAATCCTGCATGCCAGCATCTTTCAAGAAACACTGTTGTTATTCCAATAGACAAACTGACAGCTTGCTTATGCAAGCACATTCTTCCAGTTCCATGCCATTGGGGAAAAAATGAGTTTCCTGGAAGGTAGCCACATGCACACTTGGTGATCACAATGTTTTTTTCCCCTGGACTTGTATATTCATATGTATTTTCTCCCTTTGTTTTTCTTGTTTGGGTTCATCAAGCACTAGTCTTTATCAGGTTTTATTGCTGTACTACTTTCTGGTAACGTTTATATATCACTGCATTTTCACAATAAACCTTTTAATTAGAAGTTAGCGTACCCTGTTTTTACTGCTTCACACTATACATTCTTGCTACAGTGGCCAAATAAAAGATTTTATAAGGTACACAGAAGCATCATAAGGGCTATTAAAGTGACTTGTTGCAGTCTAAAAAAAATGAGTAGCCTGATTGCAAATGGCACCAGAGAACACACAGGACGAACAAGAAAACCGAGATGATCTAACAACCAAAAGGTTAATGTGCGCACCGAGTAAATGCTCGCTGACAAGCAGTAGACTGAACATACACAAAAAGGAGAAGCAAAAATTCATGTGCGTTTCCTGACAGGAAATGCACCCATTTCTAACGGAGGCCGTGCTGACAAGATTAACCCAGCATTTTTAGATCTACAGCTTCTGTAATTTCTCTAGGCAGCCGATCTGCACAGAATACTAGCTTCTTCCTCTACAACGCACGCTGAGATGTGGAGAGTGCATTGTAGAGGAAGAAGCTAGCATTTTGTGGAGATCGGCTGCCTAGAGAAATTATGGAAGCTGTAGATGCAAAGACACTGGGAGAATTTTGTGTCAGCATGGCCTCTGTTACACTTTCAGAGATGGATGCGTTTCTTGTTGGGATCTGTATGGACACACATCAGATCTTGCTTCTGCTTTTTGTGTAAATTCGATTTGACCAGCATTTACTCGGCATGTTCAATAAACTTTCATTTGTTAATACACCTCATGATTGTCTTGGTCTTTAGCAGAAAGATGGTGGTGGTAACAACTTTATTAACAATCCGGCAAATTCGTAGCCTGGGCCTAGGCCGCCCTCGAGGAGGTCCGGAGATCCTGTCTCCTCGCCGCCTCACGGGCTTGCTGGATGGCCCATAGTTGATTTTCGAGGTTTGAGCTGCGCAACGCGGCCGTCCATCGCGCCGCAGCTTCATCTGGGGAAACTGCATTTTCTTCGCATATAACGTCACATTCCCAGAGAATGTGTCAAAGAGTTGCGTGAGCCCTGCTGCATAGCTTGCAGTTATCATCTGAGTAGACGTCCGGATATATCCTCCTGAGATGGACGGGGTTGGGGAAGGTCTTTGTTTGTAGCTGCCGCCAGTCTACCGCTTGGGCCCTGTCGAGTTTGGGGTTAGGGGGCGGATAAACCCGCCTTGAGTTTTGATAAAATTTTGTAATGTCACAGGATCTGGTCATTCTGTCCCTCTCTGTCCATGCCTCCGTTGGATTTCCAACCCCAAGAGAGGATCCTTCTTCGCGGGCGCGGAACGTGAGACCTCGCGCTACGCGGTGGACCTCCTCGTTGAGGTTGGGTACGGGGGTGTCGGGGGACGTGTGAGCCGGGAACCATATAATGTGTCGTTCCTCCGTCTCCTCGGAGGTGACATAGTTCGCGTTAGCTTTGAGTATAGCCTCAGCCTTCGGCGAAATTCTGCCTTGTGCATAGTTTCTGACCGCCGTCTGCGAGTCACTGATTACGTATCTACAACTGGGGTTAACGATGGCTAGGGCTATCGCCACCTCTTCCGCTACCTCGGGGTTTTTTACACGTATGCTACAACAACTGACCAATTGTTTCTCGGTATTGAGGACGGCCACTGCAAAAGCACGTCGATCCTCGTATTCTGCCGCGTCTACGAACAGCGCTTCCTTGTCCCTACCGAAGGCTTTGAGTAAAGCCTTGGCTCTACTCTCTCTTCGACCCTGATTGAATTCGGGGCTCATGTTCTTGGGTATATTAGCCACCTGCAGCTTTTCCCTGATCGCGCTTGGAAGGGATGTCTTGTCGCCGTGCTGCTTGTGATAACTTATCCCAAGTTTGTCCAGGATACTCCTGCCCGTTCGTGTCTTCGATAGTCTTTCGAGTTGCGAAATTTGGTGTGCTTCAATTAACTCTTCAAGCGTGTTGTGGACGCCCAACTGTAGCAGCAGTTCCGTGCTGGTGCTGTCTGGAAGGCCCAGTGCCATCTTGTATGCTCTTCTAATGAGGGTGTTCAATTTGGCATATTCGGCCGCGTACCAGTTGTGGTAGGCGGCCACATAGGTAATGTGGCTAATAACGAAGGAGTGTATGAGTCTGACGACGTTGGCCTCCCTCATACCCTGATGTCTGTTGGTGATTCTTCTGATGAGCCTCATCGTGTTCGTGATCTTAGTCTCCAAATTCCTGACCGTTTCTCCGTTGTTGCCGTTCGAATCTATGATCAATCCGAGCACCTTAATCTGCTTCACCCTGGGTATTTCTTGTCCGTCTTTGATGCGTATGCAAATTTCTTCGTGTGCAGCATGCTGGATGTAAGCCTTGGGGGGTCTTCCCCTAAGCGTCGGGCGGTAGAGGAGGAGTTCCGATTTTTCTGGCGAGATGACGAGACCGGTTCCGACGAGGTACTCCTCCACCACCTCGACCGCGGTCTGTAATCGCTGTTCGATTTCTCCGTCGCTTCCCTCGGACACCCAGATCGTAACGTCGTCCGCGTATATTGTGTGATGCACTCCCTCGATGGCGTTGAGGCGCTCGGGGAGGCCGATCATAATGAGATTAAAGAGCATCGGCGAGATGACCGAGCCTTGCGGGGTGCCGACGCTGCCTATGTTCCTGTCTTCGGATGCGAGTTTGCCCAGCGTTAAGGAGACTTTCCTGTTTGTGAGGAAATCCTTAACATAGCTGTACGCACGGTTTCCTAGATTGAGTGCGGCAATGCTGCGTAGTATGGCTGCGTGAGCTGCATTATCGAAGGCTTTCTTGAGGTCTAATCCTAGAATGGCCCTGGTACCTCTTGTCTTGTTGTCGAGTATCTGGTGCTTGATTTGCAACATTGCATCCTGCGTGGAGAGATGAGCTCGAAATCCGAGCATGGTGTCTGGATACGCTTCCACGTCGTCCAAGTGTGCGTTGATACGGGTGAGGAAGGCGTGCTCCATCAACTTCCCGACGCACGACGTAAGGGATATTGGTCGAAGATTGGCCAGATCTGGGGGTTTCCCTGGTTTGGGGATGAGCACCATTTTTGCTCTTTTCCACTGGTCAGGGATGCATCCTCGGGTCCAGCAATCGTTGATGTACTTGGTCAGTTCGGAGATGGTCTCGTTGTCCAAGTTACGAAGGGTCTTATTAGTTACGCCGTCCGGTCCTGGGGCCGACTTGCTGTTGAGCTTTTGTAAAGCGGCCCGGATTTCCGCCTCGCCAAAGTCTCTGTCCAGAGAGAAATTGGGATTTCCCGTGTATTTGCCGTGTTGAATAGTCGGGCTGTGCGGGGCGTATCTGTCGCAGAGGTCGGAAAGGATTTCTTCCTCGTCCTTAGTGTGTGTGTGTACTAGCTTGCGCATGGTTTCCCGATGTGTTGCCTTGGTCTTGGTCGGGTCTAGCAGGTGTCGGAGCAGGCGCCATGTGTGACCGGTGCCAATCCGTCCGTCCATCTCGTTGCAGATCTCATTCCATTGTTGTTTACAAAGAGTTTTGCAGTGTTCTTCTATTTGTTTGTTGAGTAACGCTATGCGTTTCCTCAACTTCCTATTGTGTCTTTGTTTCTGCCACCTGGCTTGAAGCGATCGTTTGGCCTCCCACATGTGCACCAGGCGACTGTCGATCTTCTCGACGGGAAGTTCTGGCGTCACGGTCTTTGTAACTTCATTGACGTCAGCCATCACTTGTTCGGCCCATTGTTGAATGTCTGTGATGGGCGCGTGCGTCATTCCGGCTCGATTCTTGCGGAACTGGTCCCAGTCCGTCCATTTGAAGGTTTTGTTGGGTTCGACCATTAAATTCTCCGATAATTTCGTTTCGAGAATTCTGTGGTCACTACCAAGGTCTTCGAACGTGTTATTCCAACTTGCTCCTCTTGCGTTCTTCACTAATGTTAGATCGGGCGTGGTGTCTCTTGTCAGCCCTGTTCCCATTCTGGTGGGGGAGCTGGGGTCGGTGATGAGGGTCAGGCCTGTTTCCTGTATATCCTGCCATAAAGCCTTGCCTTTGGCTCTTGTATAGGCATAGCCCCACGCTCCGTGCGGGGCGTTAAAATCTCCCCCGATTAGTAGGGGATGGGAGCCCGCGATGTCGGTGGCCCTCCTAAAAAGGGTTAGAAAGCGCTGTCGTATGTGCGCTGGCTTGCTGTATAGATTGAGGATAAACGTGCTGCTTTGGCTTTTGCTTTTAGGTATAATTTCTACGAATACTTGTTCAATCTGCGCTACCTTAAGGTCGTGACGAACGACCACTAAGCCTTTCCTGACCAAAGTAGTTACCGCTTGGTTCTCCCCGGATGGGGGACCAATGGCTTGGTAACCGGGTAGTTTTGCTAATTCGTGTGTCTCTTGTAGCATTATTACATCGGGTTTCGATTTGTTTTTAAGGTGTTGTTGCAGGACCGCTTTTCTTGCGGTGTAACTCCTGCAATTCCACTGCCATATCGTCAGCGCGCCTCTTTTGCCGTGCTTGCCTATTTTGGTCTGGTCGAGGGCTGGAGGTCTGAACCGACCCCAGATGCTCCTGCGTTGTTTACGGGGATGTCGTGGAATTGATGAGATGCGACCCCAGTTATGGGGGCCCCTGCGGTGGTTACTGGCTGCAGCTTGGCTACTCTAAGACTTAGGTTGGCCACGTTGCTTTCGAATTTGTTAATTCTCGACATTATGGTCGAAACCGCCAGCGTGAGGTTGCCGACGGCTTCCGCTTGTTCTTTGAGTACATTTTGCATTTCTGTTAATTTCTGTCCTAGGTCTGCCAGTTGTGATCCGGTTTGGCTGCTAACGGCTGGAGCCTTTCTCTTAGGTGGCGGAGGGTTGTCGTCCTCCTCCATGCTATTATTAGGAGTTACCGCAGCTGCACCTGCACTACAAGGACTCAGACGAGGAGATATCTCCTCCCTTCGACTATTCTTAAGTTCCTGGATTTCTTTCGTGAGGTGTGAGATTAATTCTCTCAACTGCGCATTTTCCCGTCTCATTTCTGCCATTTCTTTAGAAGCTGCAGTTTCCTCAGTACCGCCGCGGCGCGACGAGCCTTTGACCGCGTCTGCCCAGCTCACCTTGTTGGTGGCCTCTTCTACCGCCGGGCCGCCTCCGCTGCGGCGGGAAAGCGACCGCGTACGGCTCCTGGATCTGGTTCGGGCCGGTCCGGGTGTGCGGCTCCGTGATCTGGACTTTCTGGTTCTCGAGCGGGCCCTCGAGCGTGAACGGGGCCTGGTATCCCGGGAAGGGCGTCCAACAGATTCCCTCGTAGCCTCCGATGCTAGAAATTCTTCCTGTTGTCGTTGTCTTTCCCAGCGTCGTCTCTTGACTATATATGGCGTCTTGAAGCGAGCCTTGCAATTCTTATCGGCCGTTAAGTGCTCACCCCCGCAAAGTTGGCAAAGGGGGTTGCACTGGTGGTCGAGACCTGGGTTGGCCGTGCCGCAGCCTCTACAGATGCGGTCCTGCGGATTGGGGCACACGTCCATGCGGTGGCCCAGTCTACCGCATTGGAAGCACAGGTCAAGTTGTTTTCTGTACAACGCGCACCTGATGAGAGCGCCTCCGTAGCGGACGAAGGAGGGAACTTTCAGTCCGGAAAACAGCACGATGACCGTGGTGGTATTGCTGAGTCGTTTCGCAGCGATTGCCGTAGGATTCTTGGGGGTAACGACCTGGGCGGTGATGTCGCGGGGCGAATCTTCGAGAGGTATACCCCTGATGACTCCTTTGGAAGTTAAGTCGGGTGCCGATTCATATGCGTTGGTCTCATAGGCCTGGCCGTTGACCACGAGGCGCTCGACTCTTTGGTATCTGTCTGCGTTGGCTTCACTGGGGGTACTCACTACGATGATGTTCTGTTGTACGTTGAGGCACACGGTGTCGTCTTCCCTGTGCTCCCCGGGTATGCCAGCAGCTTGGTAGACGCACGAAGCTACTCGGGCCGCTCCTAATTCGCCAATCTTGAGGCCTCCCTTTGGGCGGATGATAATCTTGAAATCACCCTTCGGTAGATATGGCATGCGGCTGGCCTTGATTAACTGCTGTTTCAGTTTCTGCTCGCGCTTCTTCCTTCCGCCGGTGCCGAGGTGGGCGCCGAAACTGCTCGTATTCGATCTCTCAACGGCTTGCTTTTTCGAGCCGACGGTACTCCAGCCCGTGCCAGCCTCAAATTCTGCTTGGGAAATGTTCTGCCCTTGCACGAGAACCTCCATTTCTTCCGTCGGCGAGCGAGCGTGGGCGCGCGCCACGTGTACTTCTTGCGGGGGCGCCTATAGGCCTAGGCTCGCGGCAGCCACCACCGCGGCTGCCGGTGTGGCAGACGAAAATTTGGCGTAGAAGTTCGAAAAATGGGATTCCCACCTTGAAGTTGGTATCGGCAGAATCTTGGTAACTTGCTGCGTGAGATGGTAGCAAAAACACGGTGATTTTCGGTGACTTCCCTGCGAAATCATTGAACGAAGACGGAGCCGACGTGAAGTGCATCTGCCTTGTGTATTTTTTTTACAGTGAAGCTGTATATGCCTAGGCGAAACACTAGTGGCCCTATCACAAAAACCCTAGTGTGGGGGTGTGAGCCATTGTTTAACGGGGTGTGAGCCATTGCATTGATCTTGCATGATGGACGGAGAAAGTTCTTGTTGGGTAGACATAGAAATGCTTATGCATTTCAAACATACATTTATCTACGTATTCTTGCAAGGAAGGGACGCAGAGGGGGATGGGGTTAAGACAAGATCATGATGTCATTATTATCTCGCAGCAAAGGTGTGGTGGGCCATTCACTAGACCGATAGTGGCGTCATTTCTCTCTCGCAGCAGAGCTTCAGTCTCTCCGACTTTCCTATAGGTTCGAAAATGTGTCCCTGTATTTAATTAAATGAAATGTGCAGCCCCGGTGTGTCACTTGGTAACTACAGTGCATAACCGAGTCATAAACATTATGTTTAACGCATTACAAAACACAAATGTGTAACATAATTCAGAAAGACTTTGACGGACCCACTGGATTACCACAATGAACCACTCATTGCACTTTCCATGATGGTGATCTTGCAAAGTGCGATGTGTGGTATTCCAAATAACAATGTGATAAACCCAAGCCAAACATGTACATAACCTCATTAAGAAACACAGACATAACCAATAATATAGAAAGACTTGAATAAACCATTGGAATTAACCCAGTGATAAACACCGGGGCCGCACATTTCAGCTTCGCTGGTTTACCGTCTGTACAGGGTGCATGGGCAGTAACTTCTTTTTTTATTGTTTGTTAAGTATTGTATAATGTTGTGACAGTAAAACACGTTGGCCTAGTTGGTGCAATGTACTGGTGCTGCTTTTTTTGCTAGTTTTTTTCTTCTTCATGTTGTGCCCTTTTTTCCTTTTGTAACGACTTTTTTATTCCCCCTTGCATAATACTCCAACCTTGCAGCCAACGAGGTATATAAATAAATAAGTACATAAGCACGTCATTCACTCATCTGCATACACCTCGCACCATTGCTTGCTCAACAAACGTCACTGTGTTGATGTCTTGCAGCGTGCGTCTACATTAACTGCCATTTGCGTTTCGGTATGGTTTGTGAACAGTGTAATGCATAAAGATTACATGACATTAAGGTTGTGACCTGTGCGGTGCATAGGCAAAGCTTGCAAAAGATGACATGTTGGATTGTTGAAAATAAGACAAATTGTATATATCGCAGTTACTTTAACAGCATTTAGTTGACCAATTGACAAAGACTTCACTTCGCATAGATTCCAACACGTACACTGAATCTGCAGTTTTTTGTTGCTTATTAATGTAGTCGTTACTGCATGGCCACATTGTAGATTTGAAAACAAAGTTAAATAAATTTGTTTGTTGCAATGTAACAATATGTGTAGATCACTGCGATTGTAACACCAGAACTTGATACAAACACGCTCACTATATCATGCAGACAAATTCTCAGGACAAACTCCAGAATGTTTGCATCCTGATACTTATGAAAGTGAACGGTTTCATTCCATGGCTGTCAATGAGAGGCAGAGAGAAAACTTCATTGTGTTCGTGGAACAAAAACGCATTGATAAGCTTAGACATATAGTCATTGCTTAACACTTTCGAAATGAATAATTATAGCTTGCCATTGGCATTAAAGCAGCCTTTCGACAGCAAGAAAAGGAATAACTTTTTCCAGCTCTGAACATTGAATTGTAGGAAATGCAAGCAGGCATAAAATTCTGCCAATGTAGTCTGTTTAGGAGTACCAAATTGGAATAAACATTGAGACTTGCATTTGTACTTTCTCTGGCTGAGCAATCTAGTTTGAAATGACTCCTATAAGCATGTCGTAACAATGTTGATCTAATACAGGTTAAATGCATGACTAGCTAAAGAAATCTGGATGATTGCTATAAATTACAGTGAAAAAGCTATAATATCTAATAACATTAATAATATAATAATAATATTTATTTCCACAAAACAGGCTAACCTTGAGAGGCGTGCGAGGCTGAGCAGAAAGCTGAAAAATTCTACGGCAACTGCGCCTGCCGTGGGCGTACGATCCTGCATTTTGAATAGCGCGTATTGATATGGTCTTCTTGTTAGAAGTTCCGAGTATACTACCAGCGCGAGACGCGCGACAACAAAGTGGACGAGAAGCGCCTCTTTTAGAGTGCTATGTTACAACGTACCGGTTTCTATAAAAGTGACGGTAACTGCTCGAAACATTTGCTGCGTCGGCTTTTGCGCCTTTAGAAATATTTAGAGGGGGCTCCCATACATATATTCGCAGCGCAAGCACGGCGATGGACGAACCAGGCTAGCGCTAAGGCTGAATTTCACAACACAATTTTCATGCCACGTCGTAATCACACAGATCGTTTGAGGCTTCGTTCAGGGGCACACGCGGGCGTTCGGGTTGGTGCTTCTTGTTGCGTTTGGCGTAAGAATATGGCTAGGAGCAGGCACCACATATGCGCAATGACGGGCAAGATACACGCATCATTTCTCCAGAAGCTGACACCGAGCACGGGTAGCGCGAGGATCTTGGGCTGACACGACAACTTCGTGGCAGCCGAATTCCGAATACTGCATATGCGGTGAAGGTAGCTATATGAACTTGTCGAAAGGTCATCTTGTAGATTGTTGTAGCTCAGGCAGAACGAAACGGTCATAGAAGGTAGATAATACAACACACAGGGCTGAACCATAGAATAAAGAGCCGCTGAACCACCTGCGAACAGCTGTTTACGTGCGCGATGTCGCACTGAACTACAGAAACCACCGTCTCGCACTCCAAGACAAATCTTAACTAACGTTTTTAAATTAGTAAACGTACATATTATTTGCTTCTAATCAAGAGTAGTCAATTATATTATAGTGTAAACGTTTTATTCACTACAATAAAAGAATTATGCATCGTGTGCCACGAAACCTGGCAGTAAGCAACCCTGGGCGTCCCACCAGTCGCTAGGACGGGGGTTTTGAGAACGAAAACATACAGGGCTAAATTTGAAGACGTGGACCTTTGGTGCACAGCTTGCGGAGCCGAAATGGAGACCACAGAGCATATAGTGCTGAGATGCACAGACCTTCGCCCGACTCTCGCAGAGGGAACAGTGGCAGATATGGAAGGGACATTAGGTTTTCCCGGGGAACGAGGGCAAATAGACGAGAAAAGAGTGGCAGTAACGAAGGGGAAGCTACAGGTTTGGTGGAGGAAGTGGAGGAAGTCGAGGGAGAGATAATAACATAAATCGGGGAGATAATGTTTCCTATACCTTTTTTAGATAGTT
The DNA here is from genome assembly GCF_038994185.2 of Dermacentor albipictus. Classification (NCBI taxonomy): domain Eukaryota; kingdom Metazoa; phylum Arthropoda; class Arachnida; order Ixodida; family Ixodidae; genus Dermacentor; species Dermacentor albipictus. The sequence continues at coordinate 4,776,943 of NW_027225574.1, read as the reverse complement.
ATTTTGGGGGAAGAGGGGAGTGAAAACTAGTTTAAGGAGAAGAGGATATAAAGAAAGGAAAAAAATAGGAGGGGGAGCAAAAGGCTAGGTGGCGCCAGCCGCCGCCCGTTACAAAGGGTGTAGCCGCCATCCATCCATCCATCCATCCGCAACACAAATACAAAGCACTAAGATTGATCATGTTGAAAAATACAAGTATTTGGGCATATGGCTAAACGAGGGCAAAAAGTACTTGGAAGAACAGGAAAAAATTATGATTGAAAAAGTGAAAAGGAACTCAGCTGTAATGAAACACAAGGCACTATGGAACTATATTAGGTACGAGGTGGTAAGGGGCGTATGGAAAGGGGTTATGGTACCTGGCCTCACATTCGGAAATTCAGTACTGTGTATGAAATCGGAAGTTCAGGCATGCATGGAAACGAGACAGAGGAATGTAGGCAGGTTGGCCTTAGGAGCACACGGGAACACCCCTAATGAGGGAGTGCAGGGGGACATGGGATGGACGTCATTTGAAGGTAGAGAGGCAATAAGTAAAATAAAATTTGAACAGAGACTCCCAGCATTGGAGCAAAAAAGGTGGGCAGGAAAAGTGTGCAAATATCTATACATGCAAAGTTTGAACACAAAGTGGACACTCAGAACGAGAAAGCTGAGGAATAGATACCTACAGCCTAGGGAGGTGGTCCAACGTGGTTCTAGTGTGGGATAGAGGTGAAGGAGACGGAAAGAAAAATGTGGGAAGAAAGATTGCTCGGAAAGCCAGCGCTATCTATGTATAGGTCACAAAAACAGGAGATTAAGAGGGAGCTCTTATTCGATAACTCGCGGGGCAGCTCACTATTATTCGAAGCTAGGACGGGGGTTTTGAGAACGAAAACATACAGGGCTAAATTTGAAGACGTGGACCTTGTGTGCACAGCTTGCGGAGCCGAAATGGAGACCACAGAGCATATAGTGCTGAGATACACAGACCTTCGCCCGATTCTGGCAAAGGGAACAGTGGCAGATATGGCAGGGGCATTAAGTTTTCCCGGGTGTTAGATATGGCGCCGTTTCCTGAGGCTACTTCGAGTTCCCCAAACCACTTCGAATCGCAGCACAGCTAATTGAGGAATGCAGAAGCAGGGGTGCCACATTCCTGAGGCAGGACACTTGCAAACAAGTTCGTACCCCGCCGCGATTAGAAGGGGCCCTCGGACAATGGAGCCCAATCGTCACCCTTCTTCGCCTTTGAAGAAGGCATTTGCTACCACAGCGGAGCCGTACCACCGGGAGCAGGTGGGCCCTCGTACAATGGAGCATGAGCGCCCCCCCTTCTCCACCTTAGAAGAAGTGCATTGCAAGTCAGCGAGGCAAGACCGCAGATAGCCGCCGGGTGTGACACCGCGACACGGGCGCCAACGATTGGCCGAAAATGGCGTCATCTGAGCGGACTCTCCCATTGGTCAAACATGACGCGACTTCCAGTGCTCGAAGGGTTTATAAGAAGCATTCCAGAGAGACCAGGGCGTTCCCTGATTCCCTGATTCACCTCTCTCGAACTTCTTGCCGCGGGCCGCAGCGTCCGAGTTGCTGCCGGCCCGTAATGACTGTACGAATGTTACTTGACTCTCACCTCTCTGTATATAATGTAAAATAAACCCTCCCAAGTTTTGTTTTCATTCCGAAGTCCGTCCCTCAACCCCTACATCTGGTTGGCAGTGGTGAGATCGCCTCCGAATGCAACAGCTGGTGGCAACGCTACGGATAAACCTTCGTCGAGAGAGATCCTAAGGAACCGGGTAGAGCGAAGAAGAGAGAGCCTTCGTCGAAAGACATCCGAAGAAACTGGGAGAAGCGAAGAAGGAGCGAGCCTTCGACCTAGGGAGCCCGGAGGAACCGGCAACAGCGGACGAATGAACCGGATGGCAGGGTGCTGCAACCGTAAGTGAGCGCGTGGTGTTTTTCCTTATGATTCGCCAGACTCAAATGTTGTGTGTTCATTTTGATAGTTCTGGGAATCGGGAGTTTGATGCATTGTGTGTTTGCACAAATTAATTAAGGAAAACAGTTTCAACCACCTGTCGGGGCAGCTGCCATGGATCTTAGAGGGTTGACGAGGTTAGACTTGTTGGTGTGCGACGATTTGGGAGTTGAGGCGGACGAACGGATGAAGACGCCAGCTATCATAAAGGCGATTCAAGATAGTGGCAATGATGACAAAAGCATTGAGCTTGCTTGGGAGGTGATACAGGAGCCACGGGAGCGTGAGCGTTGTGAACGTTTGCGGGAGCGTCGTGAACTTAGGAGTGAGCGTAAGCGTCAAGAACGCGAGAATGAACGGAAGCATGAGCTTCAAGAACTTACTCTTAGGTGTGAGCGTCACGAACGTGAGAATAAACGCGAACGTGAGTATCAGGAACGTAAGCATGAGCGTGAGCAAAAGTATGAGAGAGAGAAGGCAGCACTGATCAAAGAGATACAGTATTGTGATCAGTTATAGGCACAGAGACAACGGCTGTCTGAGAATTCTGTAGGAAGTACAGAGCGAAAGAATGAGGAAGTGTCTAGCAGATTTTCGCCAAAAGCCGACGAGAAGAGTAGTGCCTGTGAGATTGGCTGCCTATTCATAAGTGAAGGGAAAAGGCTAGCTGCTAACGATGCCTTAGTGGCAACAGAGGCCGTTAAAGGCCGTAGTGAGAGCGACGAGGTGCTGTGCCAACAGAGGACTGTAGAGACAGCTAGGCCAGCTGCGAACAAATTGGCACAGTTACCGAGCGTGTGCGTCGCTGGTAATGTTAGCGAGGTTGCTAGCGAAGAAAAGAGTACTGCTGACCCGACAGACGCGCGCACCCATGTAGAGCCAGATCTGCGTGCAGAAGTGAAGTGTGAGCTGGACGATGTAGTTGAGAATAGTTCTCGGGGTGGCGAGCTCCGTAGCTCACGAGAGAACAACTGCATTGTTCAGGGATCGGTGCGGCTCTCCGCCAGTCTAGATAGCCTAGATAGGGATGGTTCAGTTATTAATCATTCGGACTGTGCGCGTGAGACAGCGATCGATACCGACGGGCTGTGTGCCGAGGCACAGCGTGAGCAGGGCAATGTAGCAGAGGGCAGTTCGCAAGAGTGCGAGTTGTCTAACTCGAGTAAAGCCTGCTGCATTGTTCCAGAGTCGGTTGAGCTGTCCGCCAGTCGAGGCAGAGAGAGTGTTGATTTAAGTGAGAATCGCTCAGACTGTGCGGGTAAGAGACCGATCCGGGCCGACAAAATGTGTACCGGCCAGCACGAGGCACGAGGCGACATGAAAGCGAGTGCAAAGAGAAAGCGCCGTAAAAAGAAGCGCGGTAAAGACCGAAAGTCGGTAACTAATGTAGCGCCGCCAAAGATGGCGAGAAACCCAAATGGGCAGGGCGCGAGGAGAAGAAAGGTGCGGTCGTCATTGACGATGTTGACGCACCCAAAATGTTCAAACCACCGGTCCAAGGGGGACCGCGAAGCATGTTCTGCACGGACGCGGACAAAGGGCACGAGGCTGTTAAACTCCTCGTCGTTCCGTAGTTCTTTTCATACCTCAGCGTGCAGTTCGAAGAAACGCAAGGTGGCAGGACGAGACCAGGTGGGGAGTAGCGACGCGGTCAGTCGAGGTCCTGTTGAAAGCGGGGCGGGAGGACGCAAATTGGCAGGGGACTGAAGTCTTGAAGGAGCTGATAGTGAGTCAGCCCTTTTGTTGTTTCTCCGCAGCCAGAGTAGCTTTGAAACCGCGACCACACCGGGTTCGACTCAAAGTATGAGTCAGACGTAAGCGTTTGGAAAGGGAGGCCAAGAGAGCTTGCGTAGAAGTAAAACGTGTTGTTTTTTTATTTTGAGCATTGGAAAGTTTTCGCGATTTGAGACTAGGATTTCTTTCAAGGTGTAAGGTTTGAGCTTTGTTTATGTTTTGGTTTGAGAAAGCTCCGAGATTTGAAAGATGCGTTTTAAGTAAACATGTAGTCTCGCGAGATGCTCATTAATAAGTAGATAGTTTTTTTTTATTGTGTGTGTGAGTAACCTGAAGGTCAAGGTTATCGTCGAAAGGCCTATGGTAAAGCGCGTGTGTTATTTAACCTTCTTTCTTTTTAAGTGTTTTTCAATTTTCTAAGGTTAAGCGCGTAGATTTTCAGTGAGTGCATGATTTGCACTGAGAAGCGTTCTTAGTTCCATTAGCCCATGTCCTGTGTGGATGGAAGGAAGCAGATTTATGACTGGGTTGCTCGTGTGTGTTGAGGGCAGCCGTATTCTGACTTCTCTGATAAGTATGCGTGGAACGAGTTATTAAAAGACGCATTATTTTAAGGGTTCTGCGGAGTGTGTAAGTCCCGCAATTTTAATTGTTCGTTTAAGTCACGTGTCCTGTAGGACTTTCAGGGAAGAAACGTGAGTAAGCGTAAATGAAAAGTTTGCCTACAACGCAAGTACGCGTTTTGTTTAGTGACCACAATGCTAGTGCGCTTGTGATTACGTGCTTGTGAGGTTGACCAGATTGTTCAGTGGCACCAATACGTGCGATAAGTACGCCACTGCGATAGATTGGAAACATGCTGTTCGTGTAGTTAGGCCACTTAAGTTATGTTCGGCTGTTTTCATTTGTTGTTTGCATCGTCAACGACCCTTTGTTTTGCAACAACAATAGTACTCTGGTCTTGTCGGCATTCGAGGAGAAATGGATAGCTGTTTGGAAGGGTGGTTGGAACTGTTTTGTCAAATTTGGGGAAATAAAAGATCAGGGTTCATTTTGACTCAGTAATAGCCTGGCGAGTCAGGGGTGAAGAGCCTGCGCTTACACGTGGGGCAGCGCTGTGTTGTTTTGTTTTTTTTGACGTATGTTCTCCAGGGCCCAGGATCCCGAAGTTCGTCAAACGAGGCTCGACACCAATACCCTGCAGGTTCTTTCAGCGTTCCTCATGGCCAGCGAATTAGTTCACCGGCCATTCAGAACAACCGGGGCGAGGACGAGCTGTTAGATATGGCGCCGTTTCCTGAGGCTACTTCGAGTTCCCCAAACCACTTCGAATCGCAGCACAGCTAATTGAGGAACGCAGAAGCAGGGGTGCCACATTCCTGAGGCAGGACACTTGCAAACAAGTTCGTACGCCGCCGGGATTAGAAGGGGCCCTCGGACAATGGAGCCCAATCGTCACCCTTCTTCGCTTTTGAAGAAGGCATTTGCTACCACAGCGGAGCCGTACCACCGGGAGCAGGTGGGACCTCGTACAATGGAGCATGAGCGCCCCCCCCTTCTCCACCTTAGAAGAAGTGCATTGCAAGTCAGCGAGGCAAGACCGCAGATAGCCGCCGGGTGTGACACCGCGACACGGGCGCCAACGATTGGCCGAAAATGGCGTCATCTGAGCGGACTCTCCCATTGGTCAAACATGACGCGACTTCCAGTGCTCGAAGGGTTTATAAGAAGCATTCCAGAGAGACCAGGGCGTTCCCTGATTCCCTGATTCACCTCTCTCGAACTTCTTGCCGCGGGCCGCAGCGTCCGAGTTGCTGCCGGCCCGTAATGACTGTACGAATGTTACTTGACTCTCACCTCTCTGTATATAATGTAAAATAAACCCTCCCAAGTTTTGTTTTCATCCCGAAGTCCGTCCCTCAACCCCTACACGGGGAACGAGGGCAAATAGACGAGAAAAGAGTGGCAGTAACGAAACGGAGGCTAGAGGTTAGTTGGAGGAAGTGAAGGGAGAGATAATACCATAAATCGGGGAGATAATGTTTTCTATACTTTTTAGATGGTTATTTTGGGGGAGGGGAGAGTGAAAACTAGATTAAGGAGAAGAGGATATAAAGAAAGGAAAAAAATAGGAGGGGGATCAAAAGGCTAGGTGGCGCCAGCCGCCGCCCGTTACAAAGGGTGTAGCCGCCATCCATCCATCCATCCATCCATCTATCCGCATTGTTGATATCGCAATCATGTGAAATGAGCCCTCTAAAAAGCGCATTGCGACGCGTGCGACAGCACCGATTTTCGTCGTTGCAGTCGCAGCATGTGAAACAGCCTTGAGCTTCGTCTGCCGTTCCGAGTTTTTCTTTCTTTTTTTCTTCTCCTTCTTTTTTTTGCGTAACCGCGACTGCGATAGTGATCGTAAAATGGTGTGCGGTTGAAATAACTAAAAATTTGTGGGCATTTATATCGCGATCGCAGTACTTCTTGCACGTGATGGTCGGCCGGCTGCGCTGCTGAATTTTCCCACGCGTTTCTGTCATACAATGCCGTACACGTTTGTTTCTGAGAATAACGAAATTTTGGGCGACATCTTGTGAACTGCTGCTTATTTACACGTTCTCAGGTGCATGCTAGTATGTTGGCGAGGTCCAGCTTACGTCTCAGATGTCTGTAACGATCGAAACATTTACGCCTGTTGGACTATTGCGCCGAATTCGCACATTGTCGTATTTTTAGTAATAGAGTCCCGGCCACGGCGCCCGCATTTTGATGAGGGCGAAATGGCAAAACACCCGTGTGCTTAGATTTGGGTGCACGTTAAGAAACCCAGGTAGTCGAAATTATTCCGGAGTCCCCCACTATGGCGCGATTCATAATCAGATCGTGGTTTTGGCACGTAAAACCCAATAATTTAGTGTTTAGTAATGCTGAACATTTGTCTCTTTTCACTGTTAATTCAATTTCTGTCCAGTGATTTGCCGTGTCGCTTAAGTTTAGGCTACCGTTTGAGTTTTTTTTACTCAATCGCGTTTGCAATCGCGGAAGTTCCGAATAAGGGAACTATATTGTAGGCATTTGTATTTCAATGGCAGCACCTCGCACACAGGGCTGTTGACCAACCGTGCTGCTTTAGCTTTCTTCTGCCATTTGCTATCATTTGGGCCACCGTATGTGCTTACATGTGTGCGCGTCGCGCTGGATAAGATTACGAGACTGCTGCATCCCCATAGTGTCATTGTATATTTACTGGAGTTATATAGTCGACATTCGCCTAATTTTTGTTTATTATTGCGATATAAATTGTGGGGACACTCCTCACGAAATTTCGCTGACACGGACGTGCGCCGCGATGGGTAGTCTGGTAGTATTAAGAACGGCCAGCTGCAGTGCAAGTTTGCCACCCAGTTACAACTATGGCGGCAACATTCCGGGAGCGTCGCCGCCAACTTCTAGCCACAGCGTGACTAAATCGACTTTGTGTCGGGGAACAATACGGGCATCCCCACTCTCCGTCGCTTCAGCTAGGATGCGTTCGATGAAGTAGGCTTTGTGCTGAAACCGCCACCAACCTCTAGCCTCATCGCCGTTGTGACGGAATGAGTTCGGCGGGCCAACTATTGTTCCCCAACTCCCCAACGTGGTCCCGATCTGCTGCGGCTGCGCGAGTTGCCGCGGGGACGCCGTTTTGTGCTGCTTCCCACGCACCGACCAAGACGCAAGACAACGCGCTACCCGGAACGGCTGCGAGTTCTACGGGGCCCCTCTGACGTCGGCTCCGGACCTTCGCACGTGTGTGCATTTGTGTGTGTAGACCGTCCTGCGGGGAGGCGGCTAGTATGCGATGACGAAACGAACGTTCGCATCACCTTGTATCGGGAGAGGACCGAGTGTTTAAAAACCGCTGTTGTGCGGCTGCTCAGGACACTCTCTCTTAAACAGTCATGTTAGACTGATGTACTTTCTCAAACAGTCATGTTAGACTGATATATATACTGTAAATAAACCCATATTCCTCCTTCTCGATGAAAAGCAGTCCTTCCCTTCATCAACGTCCTCAGCGTGGATAAGTTGGACGACGGCATGGGCCAGCTACCTTCTAATTCATGCCCGACTCCAATCTTGACAACGGATCACGAGCGATGGGATTGAGCCCTCAATCCTGACAACTGGCTGACAACGGTGAGATGGACTTTGCGACGTGGTGCTGTATCTGCGGTGAGTGCTTGGTTCTTGCTTTGACTCTCTAGGGTTCATTTCGTGGTTCTGTTTAGAACAGTAGGGAAGCTAGATTGTTGAGTGTTAGCTAGGTTGTGTTTTCCTACCTAGATTTAGAGAGCAGGATCAAGGCAGTAAAGCAGCAATCATGGAGTTAAAGACACTGCTGAGAGACGAGTTGTTGATTGTTGGTGAGGAACTGGGCCTAGATGTACGCAAGGAAATGCTAAAATCAGAATTAATGGAGCTAATTTCCAATCAGGCCAGTGAAGAAGAAATTAAAATGGGATTGGAACTTCTCAATAAGAGAGAGAAACGGGAAAGAGAAGAACGGGACAGAGAAGAACGCGAAAGAGAGAGAGAGGAACGCGATAAAGATGGCGAGTTAAGAAAAATTCAACTTGAACTTGAAAGCGAACGTTTGGAGTTGTCTCAAGGAAGTGAAGGCGCTCTGGGACGATCAAGTGAGGCAGAATCGTACCGCATGGACAGGCTATTAAAGCCATTTGAGGTCGGGACCGACATAGGCTTGTTCCTAAGCAATTTTGAAAGGACTTGCGAGAAGATGAACTTCGGCCCGAGTACATGGCCATAGCGGTTGCTGTCTATGTTGCCGTGTGAGACGGCGGGAGTAATCGCCAGACTGAGTGCACAGGATGCATATGATTATGCAAAAGTTAAGGCCGGTCGCTTGAAGAAGTACCGCCTTTCAGCCGAAGCTTTTCGGCAAAGGTTTAGGAGCACAGGCAAGAAAGATAGTGAGGGCTATCGGGAGTTTGCATATAGCTTAAAGGCCAACCTAGTCGAGTGGCTTAAAAGCGCGGAAGCGTACGACAGCAGAGACATGATCATTGAATGCATCTGTCTAGAGCAGTTTTACAAAACCATCCCCCAAGCTGTGAAACTGTGGGTACAAGACAGAGGGAATGTAAACACTGTGGAAAGGGTGGCTGAATTAGCCGAAGAGTACGCAACCCGTAGAAAGTTGAACGCCGAGGACGGAAATTGGGACGGTCGAAATGGACCGCGGAAACCAATTCCGTTAAAGAAGGGTTGACAGACTAGACGACCGGAGCCTGTAGACGTGGAGGAAAAGCGCCCAAAATAGAGCGAGGAGAAATCAAACAGGGAAACATTACCAAAAGAGTACGAAAGAAAATTCGAATCTTTTAGGCCGATCCGCTGTTATAAGTGCCACAAACTGGGACATATAGCTATAAACTGCGGGAAGCCTAGCGTAGTTTTCTCATACGTAAATGAAAAAGACGAGAATATGGAACTTTTAAGCCCATATCTTCACGACATGCAAGGTAATGGCAAACCATGCCGAGTGCTAAGAGACAGTGCCGCCACGATGGACATTGTCCATCCGTCTTACGTGACGGTAGATGACTTCACCGGAGAAGTAGCATGGATAAAACAGGTTGTAGAAGAACACAGCGTGTGTTTGCCCATGGCCAAAGTCAAAATCAGTGGACCATTCGGGGAGCTAGAGACTGAGGCTGCAGTTTCCAAATTTTTGTCACTGCAGTACCCTTACATCTTTTCGAATCGTTCGAATCAGTTACTGCGTGACAAAGGGCTCAAACTGGGAGAGGGCATAGTACAGGCATTGACCCGAGTCCAAGCTCGTAAGATCGCGTCGCTTTCGGCTGAAAATGCACAAGCTCCTCCAGCGGAAGCAGAAAAGGGGATAACTTCAATACCCGAATCCTAGCTAGGCCCGAGGGACAAAAGAACAGTTGAGGAGAGCCTGCCAGCTGACCAGCTCAATGAGAGCGTCGCACTAGAGTGTCAAAGTTCTAGCCTGCAGGAAGAGCAAGCTGACGCACTCACAAGCGAGACAGGGTCGCTATTATCACCGGCCTCAAAGAACTTTGATCAGCTCTTACGTGTGGATAGAGAGTCACTGCAGTGACTCTCTGGCAGCCGAGCAAAAGAATGATGAGAGCTTAGCTAAATTACATGACACAGCTAAAGAAGGCATTGCTAGGCGCAACGTGACGATACATGAGAGAGGAGGATTGTTGTATCGGCACTACAGAGATCGAAAGGGTAGGATTTTGGATCAGTTAGTCGTACCCAATAAGTACAGGGAGGACCTTTTGAGTCTCTGTCATGGAAATGGGTGGTCCGGCCACCTAGGCATAAACAAATCAAAGGAAATATTGCTTATGGAATACTACTGGCCTGGCTGTTTCAAAGACGTAGAAAACTTTGTAAGATCATGCGACGCCTGCCAGCGTTCTGGTAAACCAGGAGAGACATGGAAAGCTCCACTGAACGTACTGCCCTTAATAACAGAGCCTTTCAGACGACTTGTAATGGACACGGTATGGCCTCTTCCAAAAACAAAATCGGGCTACAGGTACTTGTTTACCATGCTTTGTCCGGCTACCAAGTTTCCAGAAGCAATCCCTTTGAAAGAGCTCAGTTCCACGGAAGTAGTAGACGCGCTTTTGTCAGTGTTTGCACGAGTTGGGCTTCCAACCGAAATTCAGGCAGATCAAGGGTCAGTATTCACGAGCGCACTGACTTCCACATTCTTGCAAAAGTGCGGGGTAAAGTTAATACACAGTTCTGTCTATCACCCTCAGTCAAACAGTGTAGAGAGTTGGCATTCGGTGCTTAAGCGAATTTTGCGTGCGCTCTGTTACGAGCACAAGGAGGACTGGGAGAACTGTCTGCCGGCAACTTTGTTTGCTTTGCGAACGGTTCCACATGAAGCGACAGGGTTCTCTCCAGCAAAACTAGTGTGTGGGAGGACACTCCGTTCTCCATTGAGAATTTTAAGAGAGATGTGGGAGGAAAGAGGGGAGAGTCCAACATTGGTTGAATACGTGCTAAATTTGCTGGAACGGCTAAGCGCAACCCAAGAACTAGTCGGAAAGAACATGGGAATAGCTCAAAAGAACGCCAAATTCTATTACGACAAGAATGCGAGGCTTCGTACGTTTAACGCCGGAGACCAGGTAATGATCCTCAAACCTTCAAGAAAGAACAAGCTTGAAGTTCACTGGGACGGGCCCGTTAAAGTGTTGCACAAACTTTCATATACTAACTATGCTCTGAAAATGCCCGGTCGCAGGAAGGAAGTGAAGATATATCACTGTAATTTGATGAAGCCGTATGTAGAGCAGAGCGGAGTCGTTAACTTTACCATCAAAGAGCAGGATGGCACTAGTACCAAGTTTAAGGAGTATAGGGTGACCTCCAACTCTGAAATCGGCCTAGAAGAAGTAGTAGAACACTCGGTAAGCTCGCACGCTCTAAGACCCGAGCAGCTAGATGAGCTAAAAAAGGTGTTAGGGGAATATCTCGACAGATTCAGCGATCGGTCGGGTAGAACCGAACTAATAACGCATGAAATTGAGCTGACATCAACCGAACCAATAAGATCAAAGCCTTACAGGGTGTCTCCAAGAGAGAGAGATATTACGGAGGCGGAGATACAGCGCATGCTAGAGTTGGGAGTTATTGAGCCCGCTGAGAGTGACTACACGTCACCGCTAATACTGGTAGAAATCCCTAACGAGGACCCTCGTCCGTGTGCTGACTACAGGAAGTTAAATGCCATCACTAGGGATCAGCTGTACCCGATACCCAACATTGAGGAACGAATTGAAAGAGTTACCGCTGCTAAATACATTTCAACTATAGATCTCGTGCGGGGGTACAGGCAAGTTCCCCTTTCAGAAAGGGCCAGCCGCTATGCCGCATTCATCTCGCCTGTAGGCACTTTTCGCCCTCTCGCACTCAGCTTCGGGCTGAAGAACGCACCGTTTAGCTTCTCTAAGTTAATGGATATTGTCCTAAAAGACTTGCAGGAGTTCGCCTTGCCCTATCTTGATGATGTAGCAATTTTTTCGCGCTGGGAACAACACGTATCGCACCTCAAGCAGGTGTTCTCACGGTTGAGGGAAGCGGAAAAGTGTAGGTTTGGTTGTTCGCGGGTTACTTATCTGGGCCATGTTGTCGGTCAGGGCATGAGATGACCGGCCAAGCTGAAAATAGCTACGATTGGAGAATTTTCTCAGCCGCGCTCGAAAACAGACCTTCGTTCATTTTTGGGACTTGTGGAATACTATCAACGGTACATTCCAAATTACTCGCAAGTGGCAAGTCCATTAACAGACGCCCTCCGAAAGGGAGCACCGAGTAACGTACTCTGGGATAAGGACAAAGAGAACGCTTTCCAAAGATTGAAAACGCTATTGGTTTCTCGTCCTGTGCTTCACGCGCCAGACCACACAAAGGAATTCATAGTTCAATGCGACTCAAGCAACAGAGGTATGGGCGTGGTACTTGGTCAGGTCGGCGACGATAACGAGGAGCATCCTATCCTCTATGCCAGCCGTAAACTAAATGTAAGAGAGGAAGCCTACAGCGCTTCAGAGAAGGAATGCGCTTGTTTAATTTGGGCCGCCCAGAAGTTGTCGTGTTACTTGTACGGAGCGAAATTCATCTTCGAGACCGACCACTGTCCTCTAACGTGACTCAATCAAATGTCACACAAAAATGGCCGCTTGCTCCGATGGAGTCTCACTCTCCAAGAGTACAACTTCTCCGTTAGATATAAGAAGGGAAAGTTGCATAGCAATGCGGATGTTTGAGCAGGCTAATTTGAATTCTGCGTTTGAGGGTCCCGCCTAAATTTTAGGGTTACTAGTGTTAATTTTGTTAAGCCAAGAAGATCCCTTCTCATTTAGCAGGATTCCCTCCATGACTGCTGAATTTGTCAGCACAAAATCGCTTCAGAAATTGGCATCGCAAAATGCAGCATTTTTTTTGTTTCTGCACTTATGTTTTTATTATTATTATTATTATTTTTGAAGCTTAGCGGGTCATAAAGTGAGAGCCAATGCATGTCATCTCGGCGCAGAGCCGCGTTGTGGGGTTCATTTTGCAGTTGCCTGTCCTTGTTGGATGTTTTGGGGCGGTGACATCAATACACAAGTGGTCGCTGCGAGCCAAAGCATCAATCACCCCCTGGCCACCAGCCGTTCTCTTCCTGCCCAGCGGTTGTCAGCGCTAGTCAGTGGAGATTTTTCGGGCCATGGAGGCGCTTTTAAGAACGGCCAGCTGCAGCGCAAGTTTGCCACCCAGTTACAACTATGGCGGCAACATTCCGGGAGCGTCGCCGCCAACTTCTAGCCACAGCGTGACTAAATCGACTTGGTGTCGGGGAACAATACGGGCATCCCCCACTCTCCGTCGCTTCAGCGAGGATGCGTTCGATGAAGCAGGCTTTGTGCTGAAACCGCCACCAACCTCTAGCCTCATCGCCGTTGTGACGGAACGAGTTCGGCGGGCCAACTATTGTTCCCAAACTCCCCAACGCGGACCTGATCTGCTACGGGTGCGCGAGTTGCCGCGGGAACGCCGTTTTGCGCTGCTTCCCACGCACCGACCAAGACGCAAAACAACGCGCTACCCGGAACGGCTCCGAGTTCTACGGGGCCCCTCTGACGTCGGCTCCGGACCTTCGCACGTGTGTGCATTTGTGTGTGTAGACCGTCCTGCGGGGAGGCGGCTAGTTTGCGATGATGAAACGAACGTTCGCAGCACCTTGTATCGGGAGAGGACCGAGTATTTAAAAACCGCTGTTGTGCGGCTGCTCAGGTCACTCTCTCTCAAGCAGTCATGTTAGACTGATGTACTTTCTCAAGCAGTCATGCTAGACTGATATATATACTGTAAATAAACCCATATTCCTCGTTCTCGATGAGAAGCAGACCTTCCCTTCATCAACGTCCTCAGCGTGGATAAGTTGGACGACAGCATGGGCCAGCTACCTTCTAATTCGTGCCCGACTCCAGTCTTGACAACGGATCACGAGCGATGGGATCGAGCCCCTAATCCTGACAGTAGTGGCTCCGTGGGCGCTGTTCCCGCGCAGCTTAGTGTCGAAGGTGGCGTAAACTTGGCTCTGGAAAGGCATTGTGGTTGGAAACAGCAAGAAGCAATCGCTTCTCGTTGCTGCCCCGCTTCATCACGCCAGCGTTCATACAGCGTGTTTACTGTCAGGGAGACGTGTTCATATGCTTGGCTTTGCGCACGACACCGTTTGTTAATTTAACAAGGAAGCGAAGGTTTACTGTAAATTACAGTGGCGATAACACGTACAGCTTTTTAATTATAGGCGTCTATTAATTTGCTGTCCAAATCGCTGCTTCGCTTTTCGGACGATTCTGTGGCATTATTTACTGTTATCAGGTCGCTTGACATAGCTATGCTGACATAGAGACCAGGGGAATTCCTTTTAGCTTTGTACAGAGTTTAAATTATTACTTCTTTTCTGATAACTGTTAGCTCAACGAGTTTGTATTGGGCCCTCAAGGAAGCAAAGTTGCTGTCAGAACCTGCAGATTGCTGTTAAACGTGCAGGTTGTTAACATGCACATGGTGGATAACAATTTTCGTACACATTTCTTACACGTTTTTATTGCATACTTTACAGCCATGCTGTGTTCCTGCAATGAGCCTGGTGTCACTTTGGGTGGACATCATTCTTCATTGATGATCAGCACAGAAACAAGCCCACGGAAATCTCCTAACCTTAGTACCTCTGATCTCAACAGTGTATTTTCGTGTCTGCGACCACTGGAACCGATCCTTCAGGATGACTAGTAAATTCTGTAGCGTACCCCGGATATATTCTGTTCTGCATCTGAAACTATGGACGAAATACTTCACTCAGCGTGTGGCGACTTCCGTATAGGCCGATGTACCTGTGAACTCTGTGTTAATTTTTGTCTCTGGGAATGTTCAAGCAAGCCCACGGAAATGCCCCACTAAATTCCTTAGTACACGTGAACTGCAATGTAGTTGTCTTCGACCGCTGAGCCAGCCTGCAGTGAGCTTTAGTAAAATGTTTAGTCGCCAAGATACCTGTGATCTTTTCAGAAGTATTTGTATCTGCTGCCATGGAAGAACAGCCACGCTCTGCCTCTGGTAACTTCCATCCAGGCTGTCTGATACCCGTGAATTTTTAGGATGAAATTGTGTTTATGTGTGGCCGCTGAAGCAAGCCCACACAAATCCTCTGTTAGCTTTTGGTACGGGTGAACTCATATAATGCATTTTACTGTCCATGACTGCTGAAGTGAGCATGCTGCAAGCTTTTATTTAATTGTGTAGTCGCCAAGGTACCTCTGACGGCTTCAGCAATATTTGGCTGTGACCACGGAAAGGTCCCATTCAGCTTCTGCTTACTTAGAGGCCTTCAAGCCTATAAACACTCATGGTGAATTTGTGCTTGTGACCAGCAAGTGTCTTGTAACTTCTACTACCTGTGAAATCAGTTTGGTATTGTGTTGAAGCAAGTGTCTTGCAATTTCTAGTACCTGTGAAATCGGTTTGCTATTGTGTTGAAGCAAGTTTCTTGCAACTCCTGTTGTATCTCTTAACTTTCCAGTAATGTTCGTGTTTGCAACTGCTAAGTGATCCTTCAGTAATTTTTTTAATGCTCAGTGTCTCTATAATATATTCAGTACTTTTACTGTCTGCGATCACTGAAGCAGGCCTGCAGAAAGTGTGGAGCAACTTCCTTCATGACTAAGACGTGCACCTGGCAACTTACCAGCAAATATTGCATTTATGTGCCTGCGACCGTTGAAGTGAGCCAGCCCACGGTAGCCCTCCTACTAACTTCCTTTGTAAACCCCCCCCCCCCCCCCCCTTTGCAGAAGCCTTTAAAAGTTCTTTCACTGGCCGAGGTGCATCTGCAAATTATTAGCTCAACTGAAATGGTCTCGTCACTACATGAAAGTGTCGATGTTTGCTCTGGTGACATTTACCATAACTTTTTATAGATGCATAGCGCATTTGCTCTATAAATGGATGGTCATGCAACTGTCTGTCTATATATTACCACTGAACTAGTCTCAAGTTATTTTGTTAACGCCTAATATAGTTGTGACATCTTTAGCATAACTCGTGTTGGTGTTTGTAACCACTGAATACGGCCTAAGGAAAGGCCGTGACAACCTAAAGTGGCTAACATCTGAACTGTTCAGCAAATTTTGCATTGATGTGCCTGCGACCACGGAGTGAGCCCACAGCAAGCCTCGCGACAAGTTCCGTAGTGGCTCCACTGCGAATTCTTAAATTTTCTTGCTACCCAAAGTGCATTTGTAAACAGTTTCAATCATGCGCACTTTTACTAACCATGGTGCGGTATAAATAACTCCTAATGGCTGCACTTGTGTAATGAAATTATTGAGCTTTATTTGTTTGCATTGATGGGCTTTACTGAAAACTGCTGAGTGCATTTCAGAGTTGAACCAGTGATCTTCCTGCAACGGTTTTATTGAAATAAATGCTGTATTTTTAATGAGATTGTCAAATGATTCAGCAGCCTGCAGAACTTAGTTCTGTAGCTTCGTTCCAGTTAGCACAGAAAAGTATAGCTTGCATGTCTATATGTTTTGAATTAATGCATTTTTATCGAGTTGTATGTAACGTATTTGCTTAGCATAGCAGGGAATCATGTGCACAATGCTTAGCTGCACTGCAGCCTTCATTTAACGTGCTTTGAGATGCGGTGCATGGGCTATATTCCTGCCACCTACTTCAGCTTTTGCATGACAAAGAGTATTTGGTTGCCTTATTGGACCACTGGGATGGATCTTCAAGAGCCATGCAGTTCCTTTTCATCATTGCCCACAAGCCATCACAAAACCAGGCCAAGCTTTGTAAAGGGTATGTAAATTGCAGCAGGCTTGCTGCGCTGCTAGGGCCCGTTCTGAGGAACGTCCCAATTATGTTAATTTATAATCAGCATGGACGCCCTGTGGATATCCTAAGAGAGAGACAAAAGGGAAGGAAAGACAGGGAGGTTAGCCAGTGTAAATACCAGCTGGCTACCCTGTGCTGGGGAAAGGGGTAAAGGGAATAAAAGGAGAAGGAAGAGAGAATAAAAAAACAAGAAAAATGCACACAGTAACGCGATGTTACGCGCAACAATAGTCAAAGGCGTTCGCACAATTCACATGTCCTTACGAACTTGAGCAAAGCCCTTAAGGCCTTGAGTGCCGAAACCTGTCTGGACCAGTGTCCTAGAACTTTCTCTTCTGTGAAGGGGCGATTGTCCAGTTTTTCGAGCACGGTCACGAGCACTTTTCTTTGCACATTGTAACGTGGACAGTCACAGAGGAGGTGCGCGATCGTCTCTTCGCAGCCGCAGGTGTCGCAAGCAGGGCTGTCGGCCATTTCAATACGGAAGGAATAGGAGTTCGTGAATGCCACGCCGAGCCATAGGCGGCACAGAAGTGTTGCTTCCGCTCGTGGCAACCCTGGTGGAAGACGGAGTTGCAAACTTGGATCCAGTCTGTGAAGACGTGTGTTCGTGAATTCGCTGGTGTTCCACAGTGTAAGCTCGCGTGCGAGGGAGCGAAGACTTGTGGCTGCATCTGTTCTTGACAGCGGTATGGGCACAATCCGGGAACCATCATGGGCCGACCGGGCAGCGTCATCCGCACTGTCATTTCCCGCAATTCCGCAGTGACCCGGTATCCACTGGTAGATGATGTTGTGTCCCTTGTCGATTGCGTAATGGTGGAGTAGTCGGATGTCTGCGACTAATTGTACATTTGGTCCGTGGTTGAAAGGGGACAGCAGACGCTGGAGAGCTGCCTTTGAATCACAAAAGATGGACCATGAATGTGGTGAATTGGGCCCTCTAAACTCCAGAGCAGCACGGATAGCTGCGAGTTCTGCAGCCGTCGATGATGTAACGTGAGACGTCTTGAATTTGATAGTGACAGATTGAGCGGGAAGTACCACTGCTCCAGCTGAACTATTACAGGAGACAGAACCGTCCGTGTAAACGTGAGTGCGTTCGTTGTGTTTTTCATGTAAGAATGAAAGGACGGTTTGTTTGAGGGCGATAGATGACATTTCCGTTTTCTTTTTGATGCCGGGAATAACAAGAAGGGCCTGGAGTGGATGCAGGCACCACAGCGCTAGAGATGGCCGTGCTGCATGTGTGAAGTTTGACGGTAAACTTCCGTGGTTGGCGGCAATAATTCTGCTAAACGCTGAACGAGGTCGAGCGGCAGGAAGGGAGGCGAGATGATGCGATGGAAGTCGGGCAAAGTGCCTGATGTGCACCCGTAAGGAGTCGACGTGAATATACGTATGGATAGGGTGGTCATGCGCGATGGCTATTGTTGCTGCCGTTGATGCACACCTCGGAAGGCCAAGACAAATTATCAGGGCTTGAGCTTGTACAGATTGGAGGGCTTGGAGGTTGGTGCGTTTCCGACCGACGCTTTGACGCATTTGACCCTTCGGCGCGCGCCGAAGCTTTCCGGCGCGTGCCAGTGGTTGGGGCATTATGCCCCAACCACTGGCACGCGCCGGTGGTTGGCAGGCTTTTTTCGTGTTGAACAGACAAGATCTATGACGTTTTCTACTGAAGAGCGTCCGCGTCGGAAGCCTGCTATAGCGTCAGTGTATATCTTGTAGTGTTCTAGATACCACTCTAGACGTGTCAGCACCATCTTCTCCATCGCTTTTCCTAGACAACTGGCCAGAGCAATGGGACGGTAAGACGCCACATCTAGGGGTGATTTACCTGGTTTGAGCAGAGGCACAAGGCGGCTGGACTTCCATGCAGCTGGAACCACTCCTTCCCGCCATGAATTGTTGTACACCTCTAGAAGAGCATGCCGGGCTGCTAAGAAGAGCTGCGTAAGTCACCCCGTCAGGCCCAGGTGATGAGGAACGTCTACACGCTGCCAACGCTGCTTGTAACTCTTCGATGGAAAACAGATTGTCCATACGAGAATCCCGCGAGATCGGAACGTCAAGGGGGTCATGTACGGGAAACGAGGATGGTAGACCCGCTACCCTTAAACAGAAATCCTCCGCTACGTCGATCTCTCGGCGACCTTGACTGAGAGCCAGGCATTTCAAAGGGTGGCGTTGTTGTGATGATGTTCGAAGACCGCGCACCGTTCTCCATATATGTGATAGGGGTTTATGTGGATCAAGGCAATCACAAAAAGTCTTCCATCTCAAAGACTGCAGGGAGTTGATCCGACGTTGAATCTTCTTCTATATGCGTCTCGCCTCCCAGGTCGTAGATGGACATGGTGCGCCTGTATCTCCGTTCCGCGCGACGGCGAATTGCTCGAAGCCGCTCCAATTCTTCTTCGAATTCAGAAAATTTAGGAATAGGCCTAAAAGCTCTTGTGGCTTCTCGAGCAGCGTCGTTAATGAGCTCCTAGATGTTGTTAGGTGGACATTGTTGGTTATTTTGGAAATTCTTCTCCATGAGTAACTTGTATTTAGGCCAGTCGATGCGTTGAAGAACTGTGGTAGAGTGCGACTTGCGTATGCCATCGATTTTAACGTACGTTGGAACGTGGTTACTACCATGTGTTTCGTTGTCCGGAAACCATTTCACACTGGCACTGAGGCATCTTGAAACAAAAGTCCAGACAGCTACTGTAAGTGGATATCCTAAATCCACAAACAAATGTCCCACAAACGTTCCAGAAGTGTCCTACATCCTGACAAAAACATCCTTAGGATGTACCCAGGATTATGCAAGAAGAATAATCCGTATTTAAACATCTTTTGGACGTCCGAATATCCCAGGGACGTTCGAGTGTCCCGTTTTGTATCTCTGCTGGACATCTGTACGACGTTGGTGCTCCAATGAGTTATTTTCAAAGATCCTGTGGACGTCCGAATAGTTGATTTTGATGTACGATGGATGTTCGTTGGATGTGCAATTCTCTTGCGTCGGACGATCCCATGGGCATCCGTAGTACAACATCGGGACTTCTAGGGATGTCCGACGGACGTCAAAATATCCTTTGTAGGACGTCCTTTGGACATTCACTGGAGATCTGTGGTCCAATTAATGGGTCTTGGCCATTTGCCAAGTTCTTCCTTTACTCTAGTGACTATATTTGCTATTTGTTCAGCGTTCAAATTTGGACTGGCAATTTTGCGCTCTTAGTTTTATTTGCCAACTACATATCCCATTTTCAAAATGATGCGTTTATGGTCACTCCCTATGCTGCTATGCCCTTCCTCATCAATGACCAGCCCATGTTCCTACAGCGCCATCTCGTGCTATCTACATGAAGCGCCTCAGCGGCGAGCGCTTCCTCAACGCACTGCCCCCTATTCTAGTACACTGTACCCGGACTGCACCAACGTTTATAGAAAGCTTTATAAACGGTGGACTGCACATAGAAACGGTCGATATACTGAATTACGTCCAAGGCTAACCGCGTGCTGAACCAGAGGCACAATTCATTGCTTGCACCTTCTTTGAAAAAAGAAGAAAACCCAGCTTTATCACTAAATATTCAACCTAGATTTAGATTATGCATCGCCAATGCGGGAACTTTCCCAATTAACATTAACCAACACCCTGGAAGCTGTGCAGAATCGCTCCGTCCGTTTTATTCTTAATTACCAGTGCACAGCAAGCGTACCATGAAACTTGCCCTCAAGGCTTATTCCCTTCACAAGCAAATAAAAATCGCTCGCCTTTGTTTGTTCCATTAATATACCTGCCGATCGTGCTTAACAGCTTGCCGCTGCTAAGCACGATCGAGGTCGCGGGATCAAATCCCGGCCGCGATGGCCGCATTTCGATGTGGGCGAAATACAAAAACTCCCGGGTCTCGTGCATCGGGAGCACGTTAAAGAACCCCTGGTGGTCAAAATTAATCCGGAGTCCCCCACTGCGGCGTGCCTCGTAATCGGATCGTGGTTTTGACACGTAAAGCCCCAGGATTCAGTTGAAATGTTCCATATACATATACCCTTTGAATCCCACACTCAAGTCGCAGCCTCTTCTCCATGCTCAGACCATCATGCATAAGGTGAACATCCACTCCATAATAGGTCTATCTATGGTCATTGCTTTCTTCTGAAAACAGGCCAGGAAATCACGATCCGATTACGAGGCACGCCGTAGTAAGGGGCTCCGGGTTAATTTTGACCACCTGGGGTTCTTTAACGTGCACCCAATGCTCGGTACACTGGCGTTTGCGCATTTCGCCCCCATAGAAATGCTGCCGCCGCGGCCGCTATTCGATCCCGCGACCTCGTGCTTGCAGGCGCAATGCCAGCCGCTAAGCCACCACGGTGGGTCATGCCAGGAATGTAATCACCTGCCAGATACACTAGTGTGTATTAGTCAGACTTTCAAACAATATTAGTAACACCGATCACTTCTCTAAGGCACGTCTCGTACACACTGTGAATGTATTGCGAAGCAGTTTTTTATCCTGTTCTGCTTACCATGTAATTTCGATTGCAATATGTTTCTACACTAGAAATAGCCTGCTTTGTAGATGCCTTATTTTACCACCATTATTAGCTTGATTCACTTTAACTTGTATTATAGTCTCCATGTTATCCATGTTCCTTTTTATTAAAAATAGTTACTTGTACTCATTCTTGCTAGCATTGCGCTTATAGTCTCTTGCATCGTATTCTTACACTGTACAAGTCATTATCTGACTATCAGTGAACGTCTTTTGTGTAGTTACCTGTAGTTATTAGCTCCTCCTCTATGTAATGCTTCACTGTAAGCCTCTGAGGGTACTATAATCCAAGCCAGACTGGCAGGCGTCCCTTTTTTGGTTAGTTCCCCGGGGCATCTTCATTAGGCAAGCTGGCTATGCCAGGCGGCATTCCTATCTTCACCTCTGTGTTGTCCATTCTCCCTGCTCCTGGTTTAAATAACTGTGCCGCCTGCCACTGACTAAGAAGCCTGTGGTCCCGGAACCCTGGTCCAACGTGCCATGGATGGCCAGCTCTTGCCTTGAGGGCCGCACACCATTCGTGCAAGTTTTGCATACTGCTGCCTACCACAGATCGTTTGTTTGATACGGCTGTGGCGCCTGGTCTAGTACCGTCCCCTTGGCTACCGCTGATTATCTGGCTGCCAGTCATTTGGATGTAGGCAGGCAGCCTGGGCTCTGCAGTGTAGGTTTATTGTTACACCAGCTGCATAAATATGCAAAGCCCTAAATCCTTAAGTCGGTGCGTGTACGTAACCGGCAAAGCCGTTCACAGCGCTCTGTGCATGCAGACTTTGGACCATTATTTTAAGCTGCACACAAGGGGCTTTGCATATGGCATACCAAGACTGTCTTCCATTGTAAAAAGTACATAGATGACTAGGAATAACTATTTGTAACAGTGCAATGATCGTTGGAGATGTTTATAGGAGTACCGACACACATTTTCGAAGTTATAAACTCTACCACACACCTCTCGCACAAAGAAAGATGACACTTGGCAAGTATGAAGCTGGGAAAACACCAATGCTAGGCCAGGAGTCTATGTTACGGCGACACTGTAACACAGTGTCAAATTTTCCGACATGTAGCAATAAGGCTAGGTGCGATGATGTTGCTCAAAAGAAATGTAAGCAAATGTGCCCAGCACATTTCTTCTGGCTGTGCTTGGCATGTAGCAGTCACAGCAGCCAGTGCTTGGCACAGCAGCCAGTGCTTGGCATGTAGCAGTCACAGGGCGAGCCAGTGCATCGTAACACGATGATGCATCCTTCCCCAAAACTATTTCGTAGAAGCAAGTAGCATTAATCGAAACTATACTGGGTGCTCAGGCACTCCACAGTATCTTTCTTAGGATTTAGAAAGCAGCTTTAGTGGGCACATCAATGTTTTTGTATTTTCTTAGCAATAACTAAATTCTGAAATTTATTGCAAAACAGGACATGTTGTAGATGCCATGTAGGCAATCTTTTAAGGTTCTGAAAGTTTCCCATTCCTCCATTTTAATAAAAGTATTCTTCCGTGGCTCCACCCGAGTTGTTTCGCCGCATTGCAGCTAGCTGAGCGGTAGCGCGAGCCTGTGAAAGTGCTGGAGAGAGGTGGAGCGCTGCAGGGAGGTGTTGACTCCCTCACTATAGTGCATACCTCAAGCACAACCATGCAAGGAGTGCACGCAGTGTGTCTGCATGTTTACATTTTGATTTTTAAATAAAGAAAAGCTGAGGAGTTTGAAATACGGTATGTTAAACTTGTTCTGATAAGTAGGAGGAGAAAATGAAATCACTGGACAGTGAACAGACAGCACTGAAAGCATTTCCATATTTATTATGGATTTGTCTTAACTATGTACACCTCTGATATGACCACTATACAACAGATCTCTTTTGTCTCTGCCTTCTTTACATGACCATAGAAGTTCTTGTCTTGGCAGTACAAAAATATCTTGGGGAGGAGAAAGACAACGTTGTTACAAAAGTGACGAGGCAGCAGTGTGCACAAGGTTTCAGGAAACCACAGATGAATGCGCAAATTTTGTGAAAATTTTGGCAAGGAAAGATGTCGCCTAGAAAACTACACTTCTGCACATTAAGTAGAAAAATGAATCCTGTGTGACTGCTGCAGCTCAACAGACAAACATTCTCCCCATGACAGCAATAATGGTTTAAATGCAGGTTTATAGCAGCAGAAATGAGTGGGGTGTTTTTGTGATGGATGCAAACTGATACCTGAGGAGTTGATATGGATAAAGCATAATAATACTGATGCCACAGCAGCACATTCTTGACAAGGTAGGGAACAGAAGCGCCTGCTCTTCACAGGACAGCAGTGACTGACAACACATTTTAGAAGCATGATGTTGCATGCTTGCAAATAAGTCAAACCTAAAAGCCGCTTTGTTCATTAACTTTTACAATTTGCTACCTTTTAAAGCATGGACTTAATATACCTTCAGCATATGTATCGGCTGAACTTTTTATCTTTAGTATATTTATATTGCCGCCAATGCTCTTTTATAATCCATACAAACAAAGTGAGATGACTATACTTGAGAGCTCCACAGTAAAAGGCCTGTTACAAATGTGATACCTTGAAAACAAGCATGCAGTAGCACTTACTGCAGGCATCTTAAAGAAACTCAAAAGGCAAAAGACACATACAATGTTTTTACTGGATAAAGTGGTGGCAACATTAATATAGTTCAGAACTGCCATCCACGCATTGCAAGCACATTGTCAAGCTCTCATAGATGCTGGTTGTGTACCTTATTACATATGAAACGAGAAGTCATGATACGCAAAAGCCAGAAGAAATGAAAGGAGAGGGAAACAAGCTACAGATGCTCAATACCCAGCGCAGCCGAGCTAGATAAACAAAAATAACAGTAAACGGGCACAAGAAACATAGCAAGGAAGCAACATTAAAATGGGACCAGTGCTATGAATGGCAAAAGAAACAAGTTGCCCTATATACAAAACTTTTACATTACACTGCTTGCCATGTCAAGATAATAAAATCTCGAGGCAAAAGCAAAAAGGTACAACACAAGGTGTCTTCTGTTGTCACACCCAAAGACGAAACGAATGAGTTTGAGCCCTTTTTTGAAAGGCTGTCACGAGACGATATGGTACAAGCAAAGTGCAGGGAGAGTGCTCTCAGACGTGGTGCATTAAATGTTACACTAATATATAAAAAGCATTTGTACACATCACTAGATCTTTGGTTTTCTTTCTTCTTCCTCCAAGTTTAGCTTTTCTTGTGCATGCTCACAGAAAGCAAGAATACATTGCTTTGCCCTGCTCAAAGTGCAAGCTCGAAACAAGGTGCTGTAAAGTGCTGAACGGAGAAACACAAGCACAGTCTAATGGCAAATATGTAACACTTTTTTTTTTTCAAATAAAGGACGCGAGAAGCAAGAGGTTTGAAAATGAAAATAAAAAGCACATTCATTTCTGCACAAACGGTCTTGTACACCAATGCACACACACACGACTGCCGTGCCATTTGGAGGCAGTGCAGACGGCACAGCTTTCTCACGTCCGTCGTCGACTAGTGGCCCCCTCAGGTTGTGTTTCCATCAACGGCAACCAGTTTTGCTCATAGAACTTCTGCAATGGGTGAAGCTTGGTTCCTTGCTCATCATAGGAGATCACACGGCAGAGACCTGTGTTTCGTCTTCATCTGTGGGATGCAGAGAAGACAAGAGAGACAATGTGGTACGAATCCTTAATTAAGCAGAACTTTCTTCCAAATGAAAAAAAAAAAAGCATACAGCACTAAACAATTATGAAAGAAGCAATTTGTGAAATGTGTACAGGTAAAGGCGGTCGGCTAATATATTAACTTCATCTTTGATGCCCATGTTAATGGCCTTTTACACACAGCCCCCAACATTATTTGTGGGCTAGATACATTGACCAATGTATCTAGCCCACATTAAAAAAACTAATGTAAACTAGTGATTTGGCTACTGGTATCAGTTCTACTGCAATCATTAAAAGAGGCAGAGCATCACTGCTGCTGCTTAAGTGGCTCTTGGCTTGCTGCTGATGGTCAATAATCCTCGTTACACTGGATGCAAGACCACAGCAGAGAGTTTGTCAATTACAGAAACAAAATATCTAAAGAAAAAAAATAGAGACATCAGCTTACAAGCATGATCGCAACCGAAAAGAAATAAGGGCCCCACTGGCCTGGAGCATCCTTCGAATAGCTAAAGCTGAATAGAATAAACAATGTAAGGACTGTAGGTGTAACAGAGTTGCTCTTGCAGGCAAATGATGGCCAATTAGGACTTGAATATGAACATCAATGGCGAAATACATTTCAAGTCTGTCCTTTAATATTGTGGCACAGCAAGACAATTTCCAGTATGATTATTAACAAAATTTTTCTGTAATCACATGATCGATTTTGCTAGAAGCTATGTGCCTTGCAACAGTGTCGAAAAACAGAGACTCTAAATATGTTGTGAAATGCATTGCTGCTCCTGTTTGTCGAGTAAAATTTTTTCTAACTGCATTTTTCTTTACCTCCATGTGGAGACATTAACGTCGATTTCAGCAATTACAACCTGTTACTAAAGTCAAACTAACCCTGTAATGGCTAAACACAATTCCACATAAATAAAATTATAACTTATTTACCTTTATTTCTGGCTTTCAAGAGTATTTGTACAAAAAATAAAAATAAGAGAACAATGAAATGATATTCTAGGTAAAAACAAATTTGTACAATAATTATTTAGTACTTGGTCTATTGAACTGTCGACAACTGAGAACTTGTCATGGCATATCAAAAACACTACTACATACTATATGTTAGGTCTCCCATGCTTAAGGGGGCGCTTAACTACCCCTCGGGCTTGGTGAAAGAACAGTGTCTGCAGATAGCATACGCTGCTGTGAGCATCTCAGTCAAATTTTGCAGTCATGTGCAACGCGTGGATCTTGTAAGAGGAGCGCAAAGTTACTTTTCTCTCAAACGCTCTCTTCAACAGAAGCCTGCTGATCCCTCTTTTCTGGACGCTTTATCTCGTAATACAGCAGATTCCCATATGCGGCTGCTATTGGCTAATAGCTGACTGACATCAAACAAGAGGGGGGGTCTGGATCAGTGCGCTTCTGTTACTGTGTATGTTTATTGACACAGTTTAATAAACAGGTTGAAGTAAGCAAAAATCTGCTTTCAGATTTTGATAATTACTTCTGGAAGAAGCCGACTATCGTCTGCTCATGCTCGGCCGCCACGGCCCGAGTAGGAATTAAACTTCGGCCATTCTGCTCAACAGTGTCATAGCCGTTGGGTCTCGCTAATTTCGACTCGTTTTGAACACTTAACTAGCCTCGAACCACACGGAACTTATTGTCAGACCACACGCACACTTGCCAGCGTGCGCTCACTCCTGGCCGCTCCTGGTTGCCTTGGCAGACTTTGCTTTGCAGTGAGTTATTGATAGAGCTTCAAAACGTGCAAGTTGGATGTGGCTACTATCCGTCGATCAAGCTGGTGCAGGACAAAGCCGGTCCACACCACGTAGCACAGCCAGACAGGAGCATACGAGTGCAAGCGCACACTCTAGCTCTGTCGTGTGCAAAGCAAACGCTTCAATTGCATGTAGCTGTGGTCTGCTATTTAGCGTAGGTATGGCAGCCATTGTGGGGTGCCACTAAGAGTTCACTGGCAGATAGCTGAGTGCACTGCGGCTCACTAACGACAACCGCGTTTGGCACGTTGTAGGCACCTAAATCGGAAATGGTGGTGTCTATGTGAACATCCAGAATCAAATTTGAACTGTGTGCCAGTTGACGTTCAGTGATGCAGCATTGTGGGCACATCCCCATCTGCCATAGCCTTCGTAGTTCAAATGACTGAAGAAGTAGCGAAAGCACCGTGAACGGTATGTTTGATGGCCAATAACTCTGCTTTTGCTGAACACATTGAAGAGCTTTTTTGCGGTAAAGTATGTCTAAAGTAGTCTAATTTAACTTCAAATGCATTTCTCTACTTCGATAAAAAGTGGTCCACGGCCCTTTTAAATAAGAATTTTTAGGTATCAGAATAATGTAGCATATGATACACTCGGCAATATGGGGTTAAAAGCTCCTTATTGAAAATTCACTTCATTAATCATATAGGCAATTATTGTGCAAATTATGATGCCTACAACCGCTGTGAAGCTTGGTCAGTATAATTTTGCAGCAAATTCCCTATCTTACGTAGGTGAAGGCAACATGCAAAGTGCTATGGCAAAGGTTTCAATGCTTCATAAATTCATGTTCCTGAATGTGTCAGCCACTCAAAATGCCATCAAGTCTCACTCGGCAAGGACCAGCAGATCCTTATTTGGCTTTACTAACTATAGCTGGATACTTACTGAGGGCATAACTTGCGAGATGTCCCCCTGACAAGCGACAATGAAACAAAAAGGGCAAGGAATCCAAAATAACACGCAAAGCCCAGCAACACATACATAAGGTGCAGAGTGCTACAACAGCAAGGCAGTCAAATGTGGCAAGAAAAGATGCAATGTGGTAAGCGTGCAGCAATGCAAAAGGCAGGCAAGGTTGATTATGGGACATGCATTACACAAGGATGAAGTTAACCAAATGTGGAGACCAACACCATAAAATTGATCCGACTTGCTCCCACCATTCAAATACAAAGTACAAGAGCATGCTCCTGGTATATGGTGCAAGACTGTCCTCAGCAATAAAACACATAGATACACTCATGCAATAATTCATATTTAAGAAGGCCAGAATCTGACTTTTCTGACCTATGGCTATATTAAACACAAAAGGGTGGTGTGGAAAGCACAGAAAATCAAGTCAGCAGACCAACTATGAAGAAGTGTGCCTGTTTGCCACACTATGAATGCCCACCATCGCATTAGTAACAATTTCTTTTGGTGTAAAACAGACGTGACTGGATATGTTGCCCTTCTGACACTCAAATTTTTGCGTGCGTTTGGTAGTGCCTTGATGTTTGTGATGGCTACATTGAAAGCGTATCCCAGTAAAACGCAAACCTTTCTACAATTCATTAGTGTGGTAATGATTCTGTTTGCAAATCTGTAGAAAATAACCAAAAAAATTTCTGCAGTTTTTCTGCACTAGAAGAAGCACTTCAAATAATATGCGAAAACTACCGTGCCTGTCTGCGTGAAAATGAATCAACCTTTCACATCAGTTTATGACAGCACTGTTTTAATTGTCAACCCAAAGACTATTAAATTTAAGTTCCTACTAGAGTTGTTGACTAACACATTTCCTAATGGGCTCTTCAAGCAAGAAAACTTTGTGAGGAAATGCGATATACTAAATATACAGCTTATGTCAGCACTAGAGTCAAGATACTGCCACCCATAATGCCCATAATAGGTCTGCCTATTAAAACTTATAGACCTTCAGATTAAAAAAGCAGACTGAAAGTAAAGAATACCAAGTAGGCAACTGAAATACTAAAAGGTTGGAAAGAAAGAAGCTTCTGCCAACAATTTCTTAATAAGCAGGCCTGAAACCTTCCTGCACAGTCCTCATCACATTTAATTGACACAAACATTCTGCACACCTTAAACATAGAACAGTATGCTCACACACTGATGGCATTGCACATCCTAAAGTCCCACCTATGTCATAGAGATGCCACAGAGGCAACCTCACAACTAATTTTGAACACCTGTCACTATATGTGCACTGAAGACAAAGTGGCATCTACGCTTTCTGCCACTGCCACTGCATTTTCCACTGCAGATGGAAAATGAACTTGTGACCTTGTGGTCAGCTATAGCTGCTGAGCCACTACAGCAAGCTATGTTCATAGAAGTGAACCGAACGGAACGCACATACATAGTCCATGCAGTCAGAAGTGCATACTTGACCTTGAAGGTACAAGAAATGCAAGTTTTCAGTGACAAGGCCTTTACATGCTGTGAACCGGAATTCAAAAGACCCACACATACTGAATGTCTATTCAGTATCTGAATGTCTATTCAGTATGTGTGGGTCTTTTGAATCTGTGTGGGTCTTTTGACAAGGCATTTTGCGACATTGCGTCCTATAGTGATGCCTCCTTTTTAGGTAGGCCACCTACCCTCCTCATCAGCCTCATGGTCAGTAGCTGGATCAGTAGTCACTTCACAGGCATAACTGGCTGCTGTTGCCACTGCCGCAACAGTGGCCGCCATGACTTCTTGACTACGGGCCCGATGTAGCTGCTGGGCTTGTCTGCTTCGGGCTGCCATCTGGGCAGCGACGTTGTAGTCGGGGGGTCGCCGCGGTGGCCCCTTACCCTTGGGTGGGGGAGGGGGAGGGGGAGGCATCAGCAGGCTTGCTGGGGACAAGATACCTGGATATGCCAAGGACACGAGCGTGCGCCAGGGGAGGGAAGCAGATTCAGAGGAAGGGAGAGGGCAAGAACAAGCCAACACAAACAGGTAAGAGTATGCGAGCACTTAAGCCTATAGCACTAGCATTCACATTAAGCAGCTCCAAATGCACTGCGAACAAAAGGTAGGAAAACAGCGAGCACTTTTACAGCATAAATTGAAGCAGTCCTCTCAAGGACAAGCGCAAGCAGTACTTAGTTGCACACTAAAGTGGCAGATGGCAAAAGCGAGGCATGTAAGAAGTGACTGCAGCCCAAAAAAATTACTGATGGCACAAAGTCAAAACCATTTTGCAGCAGGTACAGCTGTGCCTAAGAAGAACTGAGGTGCTTCCCTTGCTGGCAAATAGCCAGCTTGCATAGGTAGTCACCATAGCCTGAAAATTGGTCTATGCCTCACTATCAAAACTTGAGTCAATCTGTTTTAACATGTTCTTTCAGAATTTCTGCCATGTTACATGGCTAAAATTCCTTGAAGATTGTTTAATGTGTGAGCAAAACTGCTCAAAGTTTCAGTATGAAAACTGTTTGCACATTAAACTGCTACCAGAGGGCCTGTTCCAAATTTAATTTAAGAAAGGACCATTGCTGGTATTCATGTCCATCAAATTAAGTACTATAGAGCATAGAAGAAAGAAATATACATAAAATTTAATGGTTTCAACAGCACAAAACTCCATTATGTCTTGTCTCTGGATTCTTTATCTTGGGAGTCATGCAACTACCTGCATTGGAATTAAAATTTGGTATGCAGGTGAGGTGTACTTGAAATTGAGCTAAATATAAGATGGCGGTGAAGATACATTTATAAACATATTTAGGAGAGGTTGAAATGCAGATGGGTAAATATCCAGTCCTTATATGATATGAATAGCACAGAAAATTTTCATCTGATCAAACAAGATGTGATTTAACTTGACATTGACTACAATGGAAGTGAAAGCACTGGGACCTCATGGAGCTATCAAATCACAGGCGCAGATGCAGAATACCAGAGATAATAAAAGAAAAAGAAATGAAATGAACAGCAATTACCAGCAACTAAGATTTATATGCAATAATGATTAGTGCTAATATAGTTAGAAAAGATAAAGTAGTGGGATCAATGAAAGAAGCATTAAATTAACTAGAAGAGCTACATTACAGAAAGCAGCAACGAAAAAGAAAAGAAAAAAAGGAAGCATGCAAGGCGAAGCAAAATTGTAAATAAAATTTGCAAAGACATGCAAGGGGGAGAAATGCTATGAGAAAGTCCAAAGTACCAGAGTGTGGTATTGAATTTGTGCACAAATTCACGGCTATGATACAATGTATAACTGTACATTACTGATGTGTGGAAACATCATGTACAAAAGGGAAATCAAGTGCCTCTAGTCAGCTCTTGGCCCAATATTTAGTCCCCAAAACAGCAAAACAGCATTCCAGGAACGCATTAAAGGGACACTAAAGGTTAATATTAAGTCAATGTGGAGTGTTCAAATACCATCCCAGAAACCTCGAAACGCTTCTTTCATGTGAAGAAGAGACTTATTTTAAGAGAAAATGTGTTCTTAAGAGTCCGTGTACTTCTAGCGCATTTCAAATCGCCCGTCCTCAGATCGAGGTGTGGTGACGTCATGGTCTCATAGTGACGTTGCGCCGTCGGTGAGTAAAACGGCGCCCGCAGACGGCGCTACGGCTTTTCTGCGCAAAACGCAAACGCACCGCCAGAAACAGAGCCAAGGCAGAGCTGACAGCAGCGCGAAAGCGGAACTATGGTGGCTAGCGGAAGGGAAAGCCCGCGACGATAAGCTGGGTCTTTATTTTACGACGCCAACTTTGACGCTTGCTCGTTGCAATGTACGACCCTGACAATGACACATTGGCTTGTGATGCTGGGCTCGACTTCAGCGATTTAAGCACTGATGAACATGACCTGCTGATGAGGGCTCGTGCTGCTGGCGTCGTTGCGCACTACTACGACGGCAACTGTATGTCATGGCTGTACATATTCGCGCATTTGTAGCTTTTCCTTTGTGAAAACCAAATGCCGCACTCACCGCCCCCGTCTCCGACCTGCAGTTGTTCTTGCGCTTCGGAGAATGCAGGCGGGACCGACGGAACAGCGCTACGGGAAAGCATTGCTTTGAAAGGCACTCCACATGACTTCAGTAAGTCGGCGTTGAACTCGTAATCCCTCTGGACGAAAGTGCAGCGAGCACACTGCGATTTTTCGGCGCTTTTCCAACGCGCTGTGGCAGAGGTACGGCACTTAACCACTTTGAACGGAGAGGTTCACTCGTTGGCACACAGTGATAAGTAATGTTGGATTCACCGCTGCAACTGCCCTTGGCCAAGTTCCGCGAACTGTTCATGCGTCCCACGACATCACATGGACGTGGCATTCTCACTGCTTGTTCTAAATGCAAGTTTCGCGAGCCAGCAGAACCAGCACAGCATGACGCGATAATGAAACAACTGAAACTCCAAAGCGCGCGCGGCGCAGAGTCGAGCGAAAACAAAACCTTTCGACCACCCATACTACTGAATGGTAACGTCGAAATTTTATTTTTTCTTAGAATTGAACAGAAGTAGACAAGTAGCATTTTCTTCTGTCTTATGTAGCTGAGTACTAGTGCCTAATTATGATGAGGAGTGCCTTCGTCATCGGGCTAGTACCGGAATGTCGCTAGGGAGATCTCAAATCGTGTCATGCATTTACCTCAATTTCTCGGTTACTAAAGCTTTGTTCGTGATTATATTGACGTCTTACGACGTTCTAGTGCATTGCTTTATCACTTTAACTTGACTTCATAGTAACCTTTAGTGTCCCTTTAAACACAGAAACATGGCAGCAATACTATGTTCTATTTAGAACTAAAGTGACAGTACAATAGTGATAAGCACCCCTACAGGGAGCACAAAAAAAATGAACAAGTAAACAGGGCATAGTGCTGCATACTCAAGTGTATTCGTCTACACTCGTTACAACGGACCCGCATACAACGGACTTTCGGATATAAGGACCATATTTCAACTTTAGTTTGCTGTACCTATTTTATTAATGCAATGAAGTTCGCTTTTAATGGACCGTGCTACAACGGACAAAATTAGCGTGAGTTTTCTCAAAATAGGGCGTATAAAATGGACTTTTGCCATGTCAACACGGGCTGACAACTGACTTGCCAGGGCAAGCCAACAATCGTGGCCCAATATCGCGCGCGTGAGAGCAGCCGGGCGGAAGCGCACCGTCTTGTTTCACGCTCGAGGCACAGGGCAGAGGCGAGGGAGTTCTACTCCGGCGGCTGCTGCTTACGGCCGCGGTATCTTGAAAGCAATATGGGCAAAGTGCGCGCCCGCACAGGCCTCATCTTCAAAGCGATTTGCGATGTGTAAAAAGTGCGCCCAGTGCCGGTAGCTTCGTATGCGCTGTGCTTTCCACGATCGCCTTAAAGAGAGAGAGGGCGCGAAGGTCAATTGACTCGCTAGTGCTGCCGCGATTCCTCACCCTAACATTATAAGAGCGACTTTCTGCGGTCATCGAGCGAGATGTGTCCATGTTTACCTGTGCGCGCGTGACATCATGCTTGTTAATGTAGTTAGTATGCGAATGTTTACAACTTTATACGGCCGATAACGCTACTAACCTTTCTTCGCATACCTATCTACTAATTAGCTATTGCAATCGATGCTTCCCCTTTTTGGGCGAAACTGACTTTCTTGGCTCGTGTTTTACTTCGGACATTCTTCACTCACTCTTTGCAATGACACTGTTACACATCGCGACCAAACTTTCAGAAGTGAGGCGTTTCGGCTATTACGGACTTCGGATAAAACGGACATTTTTGTCGGATTATCAGGGTCCGTTATAACGAGAGTCGACTTAATGACATAAAATTACGGGATGCAGTGTTCTTATATGGTCTTATTCCAAAACACCAAACAAAACATCAACCCAATTGTGTGTGATGCCCAATTTACCACTACACCTGCACCAGTGAATATTTTTTTTTGTGCTACCTGTAAAGTGTTTTGTGAATTAACCCATGAGAGGAGACTGGCAATATCAGCAGGGTGTCCCCTACACTTAACGTGGCAGTTATAACTTCAGGAAGACATGCTTAATCTTGCAAATGGGCACTTTCTTTGGAATTAGAGGGGCCCTGAACCACTTTTTATTGAAGTGGAGAAAGGCATTTGAATGAAAATAGGCTATTTCAGAAATACTTTGCCGCAAAAAGGACTCCAATGCGTTTAGCAAAAGTTCAGTTATTTGCAATCAAAGACAGCCTTCACGGCGCTTCCACTCCTTCAATGCCTTGCACTGTGAAGGCTACAGTGGAGCGGGGCGTGTCCACAATGCTCCGTCTTCCGAATGTCACCGTGGCATACAGTTCAAATTTGTTTTTGGATGTTAACGACGATACCACTTCTGATTTTGGTGGCTGCGATGCACCAAAGGTAAGCCAAACACGGCTGTCCTCAGCGAGCCGAAGTGTGCTTAGCCAGAGGACTCGTCGCGGCACCTCGTGGCGGCCGAAGTATCCACACTACATAGCAGACCACAGCTACGCAGCAGACCACAGCTACATGCGAGTAAGTATGCGCGGCATTTGCTTTGTGCACGACAAGGCTAGAGTGCATGCTCGCGCCCATAGGCAGCAGTCTGACCATGCTATGTGGTGCGGGGCTGGCTTTGTCGTTCCCCAGCTTGACCGACAGATAGTAGCTATATCTAACTTGTGCACTTTTTAAGTGCTATCAATCAGTTTGCCAAGGCGTCTGCCCAGAGTGGCCACGAGCAAGCGTGTGCTGGAAAGCATGAGTATGGTCTGACTAAGTTTCGTGTGGATTGAAGTTACTTGAGCGTTAAAAACTTGTCGAAATTGGCAAGACCCGATGGCTATGACTGCTGCGGCCCAGCATGAGCATACGATAGTCAGTTTCTAGAGGATGTAATTATCGAAATTTGAAAGCACAGTTTTGCTTACTTCAGCCTGTTTATTGAACTTCATTAATAAATATACACAGTAACAGTAGGAAGCGCACTGATCCAAATTACCCTTCTTGAGTGACGTCAGCTATTGGCCAATAGCAGCAGTGTATGGGAATCTGCTATATGACAAAATAAAGCACCCGAAAGAGAGCGACTTTGTGCTCCATGTGCCGTGCATATTCACAGCAGTATATGCCATCCACAAACTGTTTTTCACCAAGCCTCCTTGAGTGGCTCAGGGACCCTTTAAGCAAGACTTTTAACGTAAAATGGATGTGAAAGTACAGATAGCGACAATTCAAAACAAATAGGCAACAGAAATCAGACATCAATTTCATTTGCCACATTAAATTGACAGCAGTAAGACCATATACAACAATGCACAATATGTAAAGAAAATGCGAGTCTACCTGTCTATTTAGGTTTTGTAAATGTGGCCAAAGCAGGCCCTTGACAACCTTGAAATCATAGTCAACCCACCGCGAACTTTTATTTCACGAAGTGCTTCTCAAACACCAAGACAGTTATGTCATAAGCATTGAGCTTTATCAACATTTCATTACAATGTAGCTTCAAAATGAACCCATTCGATTTACACAAACAAGCAGCCGCATCCTTTCCTCCAGGCATGGCAGCTTCACAGGCTTTTTGCTCCTTGACAAATTGATGTCAAGCAGGTCTTGCTACATTTCAATAGAGAGTTTTAGAATTGGGGGCCCAAGCGGCTTGGGGACCCAAAGAAATTGCGCGCCACAAGTGCGCATGCGCAGAACCCAAGCCAGTCTTGGGTTCTTGCGTTCGCGTTAACCCAAGACCCAAAAATCAAAAACTAGCGTGGGCCCCAAGCCGTCTAGGGCCGCCCTCGCGGGTGACAGTGATGACGTACAGCAGATGGTCGCAGAGCAAACTTTATTTACTTCAACTTATTTTCGCCATTTCACGCGGATGAACTCAGTTTTTTCGCAGCGCGACACAAGAAAACACCAACGAAGAGCACTTCGCTTCGATTGGCTTTGCTTGGCTTAGAATCGCATACTTAATTCGTAATACTAACCGGTACTAACACAGTGATTACGTTTCTTACATTGTTCGCTCTTTTTGCTCAAAAATGCATTCTGTTCGTTTTCACTTGTAAGAAAAGAGGTTCCTCTTTTTTTCTTTTTTTTTTTGCTTTCAAGCACCTTTTTATTTTCCACACTTCGGCGTCCCGAGGCGCTCAACCCAACGCTGTCTGCATTCGACCCAATCCTCAAACTCTGCTGCTCATATAAACCCAAGAACAACCGACGCAACCCGGCTTGGGGGCCCAGTGCCTTGCGCCTCCAATTCTAAAACTCTCTAATATTCTTTGCTGACGTCCTTTCTAGTCAATGCTAACCTGAAAGGCACTGCTACTGTTACTGCAGCTGCAAACACACTGCTTTCTGTGAATGCAGTTCCAATTCTGTGAATGCAGTGCTCTGCAAGCACTAGTAAAGCCTGCATGTGATCGACCATTTGTGCTGCATATTGCAATAAATGAAAAGGCCAGTTGGCCATTGGTGAAAACAGCTAATTGGTCTTTACTTTTTTAATAAGCTGTACCTGTCAGCAAAAACTGGACACTGCTCAAAAATAAGTCTTTCAACCACATAACTCCATAAGAGGCCCTAGTAGTACATTGTTTATGAAAGGTGGGGAATGTGTCTGGTATGAAAAAGCATCTCTTCAATCTTCTCGAGCAAAAATGTTTTGAATGCACCTCGTACATGCCAGCTGATCGACAAGCAAATACTGCCTTTGCCACACTCGCGTTGCCCATTTCTTCTTTTTGTGGTTCCTACAGTGGCAAATCAATTCTGTGAAAGCCCACAAGGTGGAGGAACATTAATGAAAGGCAAAACTTGTCATCCACCCGACTGTACCACACAGTTATTAGGAAATCCATACGGGTTCCTCAGAAAGAAAGCTTCACAGTTGAAATATTTATCCTGGTCTGGGAATTAAACCAGGGACCAATGCCTTTCCAGGGCAGCCACTTTACTTCTGAGCTAAGGTTAGCAGATAGCAGAGCAAGGCCAAATAATGGACAGCTTGAAGCACAGGGACACGGAATGTGGCAAATCAGTTCTGCAAAAGCACACAAGGTAAAAGAACACTCATGATATGAAAAAATTGTTATCCACTTGACTGTATCATGAAGCCACTACCATGAAGTCACAAAGGAAACCTACAATGAGGAATCCATATGGTGTTTCTACTGTGCTCCTAATCTGTTTAAAACCTGTACCACCATGCCTTTGCAAAACAATGCACGCTATATTCGATCCTTTGTTGTGCTGAGCTTTGGTATAAGCGCAATCTCGGAGGCTGGGTGGCACAGCCCGACTTCAGAGGCCATACTACAGGCCCATTTGTGTTGTCCTACACAACTACATAAGACACTACCTTACCAGTAATTAGATCTTTTGTTTTTGGTTCTGACCGAGGAACTCCTTATACAGCAGTCCATGACGTTGGGCTAGTTGCTGTCTTCGGTTTGCTGTGCTTCCTCATATTTCAGAGCTACTTATAGCTACATCTCAAGAAATCTGGCCAATGGCCAGCATGTATATAAGTGCATAGCTATATACACAAGAAGTGGTGGGAATTTCAGCAAGTTGAAGGAAATAGCAAGCAGTCTTGATTGAAAGTGAAGACTCCCTGCTGTCAGCACAAGAATTCCTCGAATTATAATGGCAAGTACCGTATTTACTCGCATAATGATCGCACTCGCGTAATGATCGCACCCCTGAATTTTGTCGTCAAAATTCGATTTTTTTCATTTCCCGTGTAATGATCGCACCCTGAACTTGCCGCAGCGATATGTCGTGTGCCAAGTCTAGCTAATAATGATCGCGCTTACCATCTGTCGAATGCTACGCGAACGACTTGTCTGCACGCACCAAACATGCTTAAGTAGATGCCTCATTTTATTACTTTCATCACTTTCCGCACTTCCATGGCAACAAGAGGTACAACCAAACTTGCTTTTATTATGGGTAGGCTTTATAATGGTTGAAGACAACAAAAGCAAAAAAGGCGCCTTTCGATTTTTTGCATCTGCACTCGTGAGCACGCAACAAATCGCGCGCGGCAATGATAGTAGCCACGCTTACACTGATACGTTAAAAGTGTACCCTATTCATACGCCGAGGTTTGTAACACAGCTAAGATATTCGCCCACCCTTAGCGGAAACGTGCCGTGTTAGGGTAGTAGTGAAAACAGATGCCTTAGTTTCCGCAGCACACCGGCCATGCGTTTCTTCACTGGCAGCTAAGCGCGCCCATCTGTTTCTGTCCCCTCAAAGTGGACATGGCTACGTTATTGCCGCAAACTTGCCGATATTAACGATATTATTCATCACTGACACGGAAGAAACTGCTTCAATGCACGTAATGTACTCACGAGAAGAAAAAAAAAAAAAATCGCGTTCGGCGCGTTCGGCTTGCTACGCCGGCCGCCATTTTTGTTTTGGTGTCCCGCACTCGCATCCCGCAGCAAACGCGGGACGAAAAAAAAATTTTTTTTCCGCGGTAAATTCAACTCGCGTAATGATCGCACCCCTGAATTTGCGTCAATTTTTTCTGACAAAAAAGTGCGATCATTATGCGAGTAAATACGGTAAAAGACGTGGAAATATTTCTGAAGATATGCCAAAACCAAACTTCGATGGCATGAGCACATATTTTGTATGTTTATGCAATAACCAATGCATGTATCCCTTTCCAAAATAATTTTAAACAATGCAGCCTTAGTTGCATGACACATAAGTCTTCACATGAGAGCCCAACAATGTCTACAATATCACATCGCACAGACACTCATGAGGCCACTGCTTTCTATAGTCAACAGGTAGATCGAATATGAAATACTATGTACACTCACACCAAGATAATAGGGTCGTAAATATCAAGCATGCATTCTGCATAGACACCAAACCAACAAATTGCAGCAGTTACAAGAAACCATCCAATGCACTTTTGGCATATCAAGTTAACAAGCTTAACAAACACATGGTTAAATTCAAACTCTTCCGTTATTCCCTTATATCGGTTCCCACAAAATTAATAAGTCACAGTAACACACACAAACACACCCACATACAAGAAAGAAAACGATCTAACAGGATAGGAAATTTTGCAGCACAACAAATTGTCACCATGATGAAAAACCAGGCTTATCCAAGAACACCACCACCATGTCTTAGGGTTAAAAAAAAGGGGGGGGGGGAGTAAATGCGTTACAGAGATAATGAGCGTTAGACTCGAAGCCACAAGCAAAAATCATATTAGCAGAGCAAAACCAAAGAAAGAAAAAGAAGTGAAGAGCACTGTAAGCAAGTAGTCCTGCAGTTGCTTGGCAAGACTATTCAGTCTTGCCAAGAAGTCAAGCAAGCAGAAGAAGGTTATGAAAAAGAGCCTGTGCCCTACAAGTAGCTTTTTGAGTGCTTTTGCCCAATTTAACTTTTTCCAGACTTTTCATCAGACTACCTCTACCTGAGTAATACTTGTTGGGGGGCTAGTTGGTGCATGTTTCCAGAAGAGGGTTGTAGCGTCAAAAAAGACAACACATGGCAAGCGAGACGGGACAGGCGGACCTCTACCTCTTTGCCCAAAATTTAACTGCAGCATTCATGTAACCACTTGTCTGATTACACCTGATGTACACTTTCAAGCAACTGTTCATGTGCCAACTGATCTCGTTAATGCGGCCTTCCATATCATTTCAAGGTCACACTGTATGCATACAGCCAAGGACAACAGCATACTGTTTTCAGCAATGATCCATCACATACAAGAGTTAGCAGTTGCAGTCAAAATTACAGCCTGCATAAAATCTGTCCTCTGCCCCTTGTGTGAATTCTGTTCCCAGTGTGTCGAAACCGAAAACTGGTTGCACAAAGAAATATTTGAGAACACACAGCGAATTTGCACTAAAAAGAAGCAGCATGACTTACCTTTACGCTGACCTGGAACAAGTGGTGGCAGGACAGGCACACCATGGGTGAATGGTGGCATGCTCTTGCGGTTTTGCATCACAGTAGGAGGCGACGGAGAACCAGTGCCTGTGGAAGAGGGACAGGTACACACATGTAAATAGGTAACAAGAGGCAAGCAGCTGAAGAGCACAAAGCAGTAAAGAAATGCAAAGGGGCCAATCACAAAAGGAATAATGTCACAATGCAGTGATAATGAAGAAGCAGGACTGCTCAACTGACAATGATAGCAGCAGCAAGCATGGTCATCAAATCTAACAATACAGATATTCAAACTACACATATTTATAGAGGCGTCATTGCGCATTATAAATTTACACTGTGAGAAAGTGCTTGAGTAATCTGTTCTAACATTGTACACAGTGATAGGACAGGCCTGTCTTTCTACAACTGGCTACAACATTAGGGATGCACGAGTACCCTGATATTGCAAGTGCATCGCATACAAGAATAGAAATGTGATAATTTTTACCACGCTAAATCGAAAATGATGTGCATGACAATGTGATAAGCCATGATAATAATAATCATTTAAAAAAACTTAATGGGTCACTCGCACATTTTGGGGCATGCATCCAAAGGGAGGCTAGAATCTGCTGCTGATCGGCTCAACATAGCTGCAGAAAAGGTGCGGTTTCAGCCAATTTCATTGGTACAGTTGAGAGCAAATATCTGGAGTTTGCTAAACATTTTTTTCTTCTTTGCAGCCTATACATTAGGGCTGAAATCAAGTGGTGCTACCTGTATACACCTGTTTAACCAGTGTCATGCAATAATACAATTTCACGTTGCACGGCTTTGCTAGAAGAAATTAAATTTTTTTTTGCTGATGCTGTGGTCTCTAGACTTTTGCTCTCTACTGTACATCTGACATCCGAGCTGCAGTGCGAATGCCACACAAAGCCTGCGGGTGGGGCAGAACAATGAATGCTCGCGCTCTGCAAGTTTATTTTATGTGCACAAATAAAGGAAGCGAAGTGGGCTCTTGCTTTTGCCTTCCGATGCGGGTATGCTCGTGGCCACAGCAAGAAGTGCATGGCTTGAGCTGATCACTCGCTTTTAAAGAAATCTAGCCACATTGCTGTGTGCAGCACAGTTGGCTTCACAGGAGCACCTGTGGTCTGCCACACAACACCATCGCACTTCTCACACATGCCATACGAGGATCTTCTTATTAGAGGACGAGGCTTGGTTGTGGGGGACGGACAAGGCACTCGGACAAGAGAGGAAGCACATCTCCCTGGCATTTATTCCAAAGAACTCACTAAATTGCGACCAACGCTCGCTCTTGCTGTACTTTTTACATTTCTTTGTAATGCAAAAGACTGCATGTTTCTACAAGTGTATTATGTACAAGTGGAAGAATGAACCCCCCGCAGTGATGCCACTGCTGGGCTTGCAAACAACGCTGCATGTAAGGGGGAATAAGTCACATGCTAATATCTCTAATTAGGCATTAGCTGGTCATTTTCACGCAATCTAAGCATGAGACGCCCCAGATATTAACTGCCATCGTACATTCTTTGACACTAAGCGAAAGGACATGCAATTCAGGACATCCATGTACACTATTACTGTACTACTACAGTGCTTCAAAAACAGTGGACATTCCTGGTAATTAGCATAATTCTCAATGAACATCTACTATAATGCTTTTCATCATGTTCAGTCAAGCACTCATCGTCACTGAAGAAGTCTGTACTCTGAGAAGAAGGCAAAATGAGAAATACTGCAAACATGAGATGCATGATCATGCAATGCAGGAACCTGCACTGTATGTGTACATACTACATTATTGCAGAAAAGAATTTTCAAATAAAATTTTTGACTAAGTACCTTTGTATCTAACTTGTACTTTTTACACTAACATTCAACACAAAGCTCCATTTTGCTGCTTGCTTCTCTTGGACAAAGCCAATGCATGCATAACATTTTACAGTCCACAACATTTCAATCATACATACCTGTTATAGTACTGACTGCTTACACACAAGCATTTGCCCTTGCACTGAACAATTTTGCCATAATTATAAAAATAATAGTATCACCACTAATTTCATGACTAACAGCACTCTAAAGGTGCTATTACCTGAAATTTGTCGCTGCTGTGAGCTGCTGTAGCCAGCTGAACAACGAGCAGAATCACTGTCGTGGTAGCTCCCAACCCCGCTATCCGCCGAGGTAACAGAGCATGCTAAGGAAAGAAAATTGCATGCAGAGGATGAGAACAAAATTACACAAGAAACACGGCAGCAAACATTGACAAGTTACATGCACCACTTGTAGACATAATGGTGCACTGTCACTGAGGAACATGGCATGGTTGTGGTGCAAAAAATATAAGTAGGTAAGGTATACGTGTTCTTTTGAAAGCACCTGATATAAAGCATGATCCCCGACATTTCTTGTTCTTTAGACTACACCTGATGTATGTGTCGTAATTTTATTACTTGAGTTCTGGTTGCACTGTGACAATGCAAAACAGGCAGACACATTCGCTGCCATGAATGTGGCTGAATACCTGCGCTAGTACACCTCAATGAAGGGTTGCCATAGGCACTTATTAAGTGCGTACTGGCATGGCACTTTCATTTACTCATTTTATTTGTGTTCAATGAAAGTACAAGCTCTCAGATCTAAAAAAAGTATCACTGTTCCGCCATTAGGGCGAAGCAATGAATGCAATAGCAACATGTTCGAATAATACACGAAGCGCAAGACTTGTAGCTGTAGTGGCAGTATTACTGAAGTAAACATAAGCTGACTAAGTAAAAACGAGCTGGTATGCTAGGGGTCTTCTGCTTGAATCCTGCCATTGGACTGTTTCATTTATGTTTACTAATTAAAGCCAGCGTCCTTCTTACGGTCTTTATCATCCCTTTTCCGTATCGGGTATGTTTCAAACTTCGTTCTCCAGTCAATCCCGGAGGTCGTGCACAGCCGCACTAATAAAATCACATCATTTTCAGGTTTGAGCTCTGTTATTGTTTCTCACTTTTAATATTCAAGTCTGAAAATATTTCAAATAAAAGGCATGCGCTGTCATTTTTTTCTTCTGTTTTTTCATTAGATTTGTTTGTGGGCTGCCATTCTCAAAATTCTGAGCAATAATTTTGTCAAGAATGTAGGTCCTGGTATGAATAAATTTATAGCATATAGCATACATATACCTAAATATATATGAAACCTCACGGCGATGCAGATGGAAAAAATTTGCTCGGAATGTCCATATAATTGCTATCGCTTTAAAAAGTACTTCAAACAACCCAGTGCTCTAAACAATTTACTATAACACACTTGTTTCTACTAACAAGTATCGGCTTTGGTAACCAGGTGGTGGAAGGGTCCTCAGTAAAAACACTTCATCTGCAGGATATCTAAGCCATGTCCCAATGTTTGTGCACCATCTTAGAAACAAATAGGACATCAGCCGAATGTCCAATTTCGAATATATCCGGCCACTGATGTCCCAAGGATACCTCGCATGGACATTTTTCGGCATACATGTGAAAGCACTTTGAGTTTCCTCGTAATGAAATTATTTTTTTCTTACATATTAGAATTGCAATTTGAAGGTATCATGCCTGCAGCTGATGCACACATCTTACTACGCAAATTTTCTGATGCAATTTGCTTTAGAAACTTCAGACAGTTCAATGAGCCACTTGTACATGTCGGAAGGCCCAGAAGAATGAGGAGTATATCGCAGTTCCACTTGCATGCAGGCTTAATGTGCGAACAAGATGTATCTGTTCTTGATGCTTAGGTGCTCTGCCCATAGCATCTGTCACACTGCGTGTGCTGCAAACGTAATAAACATTATAGCAAACACTTTGCAAAAAGCCCGGCACATGTCTGTAAAATGTACTGTACAGTGGTGGTCCAGCCAGTTTAGGATTCGGAGCAAATTCGGGAGCAGAAAAAATGACATTTTGGAGCAGTTTAGGAGCAGCCACACCAGCATTTTGTGGCAGTTTCGGAGCAGAAAAAAATTCTCTTTTGGAACACTAAAGAGTAGTATAGCAGTAATCTGTAGCCATTTGGTGAAGCTTGTTATTACTGTGCAATCAGTAAGCGCAGTTCAATAGTGAAGCAAGGCACGAAGACAACAGCAACCAATTAAGCTTCCCACGGGCGGTGTACCATGCACGCTGTTGCAAACATTTTTATTTGGGTAGGCAAGAACTTAATTTTGTAAACAATAAAATTTTGTAGGCTAATGAGAACAAAGACATGCACTTGAAGCTCTAAATAACTCTAAAGACCTGCCAGCACACTTATTCGGCGTATCGGTGCCCCTTACGACTTTTGGTATGCTTCACCGCGCAACACTTTTGTATGGAGGCGAAGCTGACTTTCGAGAACTGGCATTACGCAACGCGCCGTACTTTCCAAGCTTCGATGACATTGATGAGGATTACAAATTGCTGAGACCATAAATATGATCGCTTGGCGAAAACAAGGAAGGACGGAAGGCAACAGAGGTAACGCCACCTTCCGTTCCATCTTTCCTTGTTTGCGCCAAGCCATCATATTTATGG
This sequence comes from Dermacentor albipictus, assembly GCF_038994185.2. NCBI lineage: Eukaryota > Metazoa > Arthropoda > Arachnida > Ixodida > Ixodidae > Dermacentor > Dermacentor albipictus. The sequence continues at coordinate 4,732,838 of NW_027225574.1, read as the reverse complement.
TCTACTCAGCGATGTGAACCGATTAGCCCAGCAACATGTGCTACTGGAGGATTACAAAGGTGGAGTCGGCGCCATTACTAACAATGGCGAATCGTTTCAATGAAAAACACGGCGCCGCACATCAAGCTTGGTAGCGAACGTCGAAGCAGCTAGGCCTTGCGGTGCCGTGGTTATGGCTACGGCTGCCAGCGGGTCTGCGTGCGAGAGCGCCGGTTCGAGGCTTCGATTAATGCCGTTTCGGACCTGCGGTCATGTCAAAAAGTCCAGAATATCAGACGGCTAAGGTTTTTTGCGTTCGAAATTTTAGACGTTCATATACATTTACTCTGGGTAGGTGGCGGTGCCGCGAATGCGTCCGAATTTTCAGTCATGTCCGAAAAGTTAATCGTTGACTGTATCTGAATGTCCACAAATCAATTCGTGTGGTGGAGAGTATAGTTGCATAACCCTACTGAAAACATTGCATTGCAGTAAAAATGCGAAAATGCCGCACTTTTGCGCGGTTGGCACAAATGACACTTGAGTGGGTGCAGCCAGGAGCAGGCAAGTCGAATTGTAGCAAAATGGCGCAAATGGCACAGTTGGACCACCACTGACAGTACACAGCATATGTCCCTATGATGTCCCTCGTGGACATGCAAGGGATGTCCGCAGGCCATGGAAAGTGCGGCCAAAGGACTGTGTGAGGGATGTTCAACACCACATATTCGACACATTCCTAGAGTATCCATGTTCCGGCAGTGTATGTCCATAGGACATCATTGTGTTCGCCAGGTCATGACATCACGACACAGTGGCTCCCTCCAATCCTGTGATTACTGCAGCTGCCACACAAGCGCTGCCAACAGAAATGCGTGCAGTACTCTTGTTAATTTCTTTACGAGTAACGTCAGCATACATAGCTTTATTGCTACACAACATCAGCAAATATTGCTCTGCCACAACGTAATAATAATGTCGATGAAGCTAAATCCAGCATTTGAAGACCAACTTTAGTATATACCGCATTTATTTGCATAAGGATCGCACCCCTGAATCTTGTCGTCAAAATTATTTTTTTCCTTTGCCGTGTAATGATCGGACCGCTAACTTGCCACAGCGATATGTCGTGTGCCAAGTCTAGCTAATGATGATCGCGCTTACCATCTGTCGAATGCTACGCGAACGACTCTTGAAGAGATACCAAGTGGTCTGCACGCACCAAACATTCTTAAGCGCATGCCTCATTTCAGCACTTTCCGCACTACCATGAAAAAGAAGCTACAACCAAACTTGCCTTGGCTTTATTATCTGTAGGCTTTATAACAGTTGTGGTCAACAACAAAAAAGGCACCTTTCGATTCCTCTTAACTGCACTCGTACGCACGCAACAAATCGTGAGCGGCAACGATAGTAGCCACGTTTACACTGATACGCTAGAACTGCACCCTATTCATACGCTGACGCTTGTAACACAGCTAAGATGTTCGCCCACCCTTAATGGTAGCATGCTGTATTAGGATAGTAGTGAAGACAAATGCCGCAGTTTTCGCAGTGTGCCTGCCATGGGTTTCCATGTCACTGGCAGCTAAGTGCACCCATCTCTGTTTTTGTCCCCTCAAAGTGGTCATGGCTACGTTATTGCCACAAACTTGCCAATAGTAACAATATTATTCATTACTGATATGGAAATAACTGCTTCAATGCGCATATGCACTCACAAGAAGAATAAAAATTGTGTTCAGTGCGTTCGGCTAGCTTTGCCAGCCGACATTTTTGTTTTGGTATCCCACACTGTTACAGCGGCAGCCACCTATTTGTTGACCTGTTGTCATCCTGCAGCAAACGAAATGAAAAAAAAAGAAAGAAATTGTTTTCTTTTTGCGGGAAATTTAACTTGCGTAGTTATCGCACCCCTGAATTTGTGTCAATGTCTTTTTACAGTAAAGTGCAATCATTATGCAAGTAAGTACGGTAGTTAAGATATCTTATACTATAAGCATTTCCCAACCTTCATACTTGCCATGCATCATTCTTTTAAATGCAAGAAGCTTGTAGTAGCCAGTTTCTACAACTTGGAAAGTATGCATCAGTACTCCTTTTAAGCGAGACCCTATCCTTACTGGTCTAAATGCTGGCCAACTCGACTGTGAACACAATGTATCAACTTTCGTTCACCTGAGTTATAGACAAAACCGTCGCACAACAGGTACAACAGTTTAACACATAATGGGCGCATTATGCATGCCAATGTACAAGACTAACCTGAGGCATGAGACTTTCGTAGGGGCAAATTGTTGAGGCTGGTGACGCTAGAACTTTCAGGTGATAGGTCAACTGGTTGGACACTGGCATAGCCCGCATCAGAGTGCGATCGACCGTGGCAGCTGGCGCTAGCCCCTACCACTGCTGTGGGTGCATCGCGCACAGTTGCCGATCCTCGGCGTTTGACCCCAGGTGATGGTGATGCGGGTGGGCGTGGTGGCTGGTGAGGACGTACCTTGCTCTGATCTGACAGAGCCAGAAGCTTACGCATGGCTTGCGGAGAGTCCGTGCCAAACTTGACACCACCTGCCGAGTTTATGGACTTCTTGCCCTCTGAAGTGCTGCTATTGCTACTGGCTGTCGAGAGGGTTGGAGATGGATGCCTCTTCCGTGGGGATGGGTGCCGCTTGCGTTGTGGGTGCGCATTGCTTGGCAAGACAACTGGAATTGCTGAGGGAACTGGATGTGGCTCACATTCGAAGGACATGGCAAGCAGCCGCCCCTCGTCTGCAACAACCTTGAGGTGGCTCAGATAGGCCTTCACACGACGCACCATCTGGGCTTCTTCAAACATTTTCTTGGAGCTGGGCTGAGCTGTGCTGCGCTTTCGCCGGCGTGCTAATGCCGCACCTGCACCGCCTGCAACCGCAGCTGCTGCGAAGCTGTTGAGTGATGCCAGTGCTGGGTTGAGCGGGCCCCCACCAGCTTCCAGCATGCTGTACAAATCCTGCAAGTGTAAAGCAGGAGGGTGAAATGCAAGGCCGAGGCTTCCCAGGGATGGCTTCAAAACCATTCCCACTCGGGATAGAGGAATAAGTTAGGGATGCAGCCCTTCTGGCATTTATTATTAAAATTTCCGCTATACTTTCTTTTTGCGTGTGCGTTCATAACTTAAAAGGGCCACTCACCAAGGCCCGCTGCAAATTTTGGTTACGCACTAGAAACTGTAAGGTGCCATTTAGGGAGCATTTTACAGAAAGAATTTTTCAAATTTGTTTGATATTAGTAGCAGAGGCAGATTGCCAGGCCACCAGGAGGGAAGCTCCACTGCTACCCGAGACACTCTCCCTTTTGCCACAGCTAGCGTCCGCAAGAAACATTGCTTCTTTGCCTTCATCTATACCGGAGCTATGGGGCTGCGCCACGCTCAAATTAAGAGTTTTTTTTTTTTCTTTTCTTATTTTTCTATGCGGCACACTTGCACTGGCAGCATTGAGCGTTTCGTATTGGACGATTTACCAAAGTCAAGAGCCATAGTTGGTGATGTCGCATGCCGTGCAGCATCTGACAGAGGCATTTGTGCATGTGATCTTGAGTCTCTGGCTGGAAGAGGGGCTCTCTCGAGAGTAAGGGTGTGTAAGCTCTTGTTTGAAATTTCAGCTGTTCTCGAACTGCGCTTTGCTTTGATACTTTGTCGACAGGATAGTCAGCGCGTTGTCTATGCACCATGTTTCTTAAGAATGTCCGAGCTTGGTAAGGGGACCTAAGGGCAATATGTTAGCATTATTTTCGCAAATAAAATTGTAAAATGAGAGCTATCACTAACCAAATTTATTCAGTAACTACTACTGCCGACTAAAGAATAACATTCTTTTTTTTTTCAGCAATTCCACAAAAGTATTTTACTTGTAGACATGGAGATGCCATCAGTAGCTAAAGGTCTGTGATGTCTGCTATAGGAACAATCGTTGCAAAGCAGTTTCATGTTTGTAGCACAAGATTGCATTGCAGCCGCTCTCAGTAGGTAACTGCTTCCCTTAACTGCTTGTCGGACATTGTTGTACATGATGCACACTACCAATTTACTGCAGTCGAAACGGGCAACTACAGTATTCAAATGTATTACATTAAAAAAAAATTCCGTCATTAACTTCTAGATACACAAAACTAAAAATCAGAACTGAACTATCAAGTCAATCACAGCCCCATTTCATAGCAGAGCAAATCACCGCTTGCATTCATCCCCCATTTAAATGCACTTCCATACATTGTGATCAGGCAGCTGTTAGCAAGTCTTCTGTTTAAGCCAAATTGGGATAGGCCTAATGCCTCCAGTGGCCAAATCCGCTTACCAGAGGTTTGCAATCCAAAAGATAAAGGTCAACTTTGAAAAGGCCCACCAACTCTAGATGGCATGTGCCAAGAGCATGCAGTAACAAAGAAAATGTGTGGCAGAAAGCAATTGTGCAAGTTATCGATAAAGCAGGCAACTTTGTTTTAGAGCTTGAAAATTAATACATAAAGAATGGCAATGACCTTCTTGCTTGCTAGGTTAAGAAGACTTGTTACTGGGCTAGTAGGCTGCTAATTGGATATGCAGCAGCATGAAATGAAGGCAAAATGAAGAAACACAAGACAGACACTGCATTTGTGCTCTCATCTGTGTGTTTAAAGTTTGTCCTGTCTACAATCATATCCGTTATGCCTCTCTTTATATTAGCAAAAGCTTATGTACTCTTGAAAACGTCACTCTTGGTACAGACTCTCGGCACATTACATCCAGAAACAGAACAAACAAGCTTACAGTTCTTTTAAGTTCTCAAGGAGATTCTGCAAAATTTAAACCCCACACCATACATCTTGCAGCACTTTCACTTCTCTAGCCTTTTACTTCACATCTGGACATAACCAGAATTCGTTTACCAGCTCAGGATGACCAAGTGAAGAGAAATGTGCATACCTGTTCTAACTTCAACAGTCATATGAGAGACAAATACTCAATTTGTAGCATCTTATCTGGAAAAGCACACCTGTTAGCTGTGATAGGTAATATTTAGCCTCGAGTGTGCTCCAGAATAATTCAGATAGCCCAGCATTTATTTTTTTTAACCAAAATAGTATTATTGCACACACCACACTTTGCTCCTCCTGAATGTATATAAGGGGGGGTTGAGGTACTTACATAAGGAACTGAGCACATCTTCATCAACTGTCTCACTTCCTTGGCAATCATCCTGAGCTTTTCAAAATTGACCTGTGAATGAAGGTAAGGCAGAGATTTGACTTAAGGGCTCCACAATTAGTATGACACAAAACTAACACACATTATACTGATTTGATAGGTTGAACACCCGTAGCATTCCTGCTACCACTGCAGGGAATGATACACTGTAGCAACAATCCTTTTCAATGCACAGTGCAAACTAACTTAAAAAGTGCACACATGGTACCTTCAATGATACAATTATAAACAAGCCTCATGCAACACTGCACGGACTGTGTGGCAAGCTGGACATAGTGATGTGCTAACTGCAGTCATTCTAATGCGAACAGCGGAGTATTTAGTTTTTGTGCAGCCCAGCGAAAAGAAAAGCTCACGGAGATGTATGATCAACAGTGATAGGCCACTGGTAGTGTTCGTGAAAAATCAAGTTAGTAGTCATACATCTTCGTGCCCTTCGCTGTTCGCTGATCTGCTCAAAGACAACAGACTCCACTGTTCGCATTTAAATCAATGCAAGTAGTACATAATGGACATAAACATTGGAACATAGCGAAATGCCTCTTGACTGAGCATTTTTTTCAACAGCCTTCTCGGTAGAATACACAATGACAAGATCCCTGGACCAGTTGAAAGCCCATGTTATTTGCATTTTAATTTGATGACCTCTCACTTTAGAGACAGCTTCCACAGTCTTCTGAAGGACCTTCTGGAAGTTTTGCTGTATAGGTGCAATTGTAGCTTCAACCCCACGCAAGTGATCAATTGTGGCCAAACTAATGCTGGAGTGAACACTTCAACAAGGAAACTTGTCCTCAAAAGGGCCACTGCAGTTCCCTTTGTCTTCTTCCTTGCAAAGCACTAGCAAATTAACTTTGTGCAATCATGTAATACTACAGAGAGAAGGAAAATACTGGTGCAAAGGGGAATTTCAGTATCTTGTACCAACGCAGTTTCACAACTTTCAAAGCCTTGTGCACCATTAAACCAAATTCATCTGGCAATTATTCTTGACCAATCCAATTCTGGCATATATCAGCAAGCGTAGTGCCAAATTTTAGCATCACATAGGACAAACTCCCCAAAATTTCCAGTCAACTTGTCCTATAGTTTTAAGATCACAAACTACATTCCAAGTACTGTATTTTCTGGTGTATAAGAAGCAGCTTTCTGCCAAAATTTTTGGCGGTGCATATTATACAATGGTGCTACCTATTGTCCTTTTTTTTTTTTTTGCCGAATTCTGAGTAGGCCTTTTTTTTTTAGGTTTTGAGGCTTTTTTTTTTTTTCAACCTTTACAAACAATGATGCATCCTAATTGCAATACTGAACCGTCACCCTGACAAAACTGGAGTGCCAGCTCGTTGCAATGGGTACGGCCACAGCATGATCATCAGCCCACATGTACCTCTAGTACCTCTATGCATTTGTCACATTGTTCCACACGATTCGGCAGGTTCCAGATAGTTGCCATTTACAACATTGTTTGTTCGGTTTGCTAACTTCACGATCCACTTGGAGTATGCCGCTAAAGCAAAAGAGCTACACGGCGAAGTTAAATGCTGATCTGTATGTGGTGGTAGTCGTCAAGCAAGCTGCAAGCCATGAAGAGTCGGAGAAAGGCTGACCGGGCAAGAAGGCGGTGGCTAGAGCCACTGGAAGCAGCAACAACAGTGATTCAGAAGCTGAAGGGAATGCTCCAGCTATGCTACCGCCAGAACTTGCCGAACTTTTTGACAGTGTCATAAGACGAAGACTTTGAAGGTTTTCAGTGAATAAAATGTTTCTCCCGAGTTTATGCGGGACTTTTCTTATTACAAGGTCGTCGAATTTTCCCCCCACAAATTTGGTGCTTCACAAGTGTTCTTACAGAGACTAAGGTCTCCGAGATGTTCACTGGTAAGTACAGCAAGTTTATGTCAACACATAATGAAATTTATTTGTGGCAAATGAGTAAACATAGGTGCGTGTTAAATACTAATTTCTTCTTAAAAAGCGGGGGGTGCACAAGAGGTACATGTGGGCTGATGATCATGCTGTGGCCGTACCCATTGCAACGAGCTAGCACTCCAGTTTTGTCAGGGTGACGGTTCAGTATTGCAATTAGGATGCATCATTGTTTGTAAAGGTTGAAAAAAAAATGCCTCATAACCTAAAAAAAAAGGCCTGTTCAGAATTCGGCAAAAAAAAAAAAAGGCAATAGGTAGCACTATTGTGTAATATGCACCGCCAAAAATCTCACCAAGACGCACTGTTGTATAAGGTGCACCCCCCGCTTTTTGCAAGGTTTTAAGAAGAAATTAGTATTTAACACGCACCTATGTTTACTCATTTGCCACAAATAAATTTCATTATGTGTTGGCATAAACTTGCTGTACTTACCAGTGAACGTCTCTGAGACCTTAGTCTCTGTAAGAACACTTGTGAAGCACCAAATTTTAGAAATATGTAACAGGACAAACAGGATAAAGCAGGTTGCAATGATTTAATTGTTGGTTTCACATGTCAAATCGTGCCATGCAGGAAAGTAAACATTCTGCACTGTGTAATCAAATGTCTTATTTAATACTGACAGGCAACGGTGACACTAACAGCTTTAACATGAATTGCTCTCCTTAAATAGTATATCAGAAAAGAAAAAAGGGAGAGAGGGGATACACGGATTGTAAAATTAATTGCTTCATTCAGCTCTAGTTCAACGTGAACAGCCACAGCACCCTCAGACAAATGCCTACTTCCTCCTTTGCTCGGTTTACACTTAAGCCACGATGATAAATCTTACTTGGAAAGAAAGAAATAATAACATTATCGAGCATGTGTGCACACAGCAGGTGTCTGCAACTGTTAGCTTCTTGCTTTGCTTTAAATATAATTGAGAGCTGAAGGATACACAGTCAGTGTAATCATTTGAACCTTGTCCAGTTAGTACTTAAAAGCTGATGGTGCAGGTGTTGCATTTATGAAAAATTAGCCTAGTTTAGCTGGTTGACAGGGAAAGGCAAGAAGGAGAGTGGTCAGTGTCTGTCCTGTTTACTTGTTCCCTTGTCCTGTTACTGACCAGAAGTACACACCCTGAACCTCAATACCATCTCTGGGCAGTTATTACCTGTCTTTAGCCAAGTAGCAGATCTTTCATTGCATTCTCTGAAACCTGTTATTTTGCCTTCCAGTGTACTTGCTGCACTGAACCAGAGGTTTTAGGATGTCTAATCTTACTAAGAAAGTTTCTCTATTATGAGCATGTCACTGTTGGCATTTCGTAATGAAACATCTTTTAGAAGGAGACAGTGCTCACCAATTCCACGAGTTTTCCTAGAGATTATTAACAGAAGGTGTTGGACAATATACTGGCAGAATGCAATTTTGCTGCCAGTAGACATGAGCTTCTGAAACATTTTTATTAAGGACAGGCCTCCAAAATGTCCAAACATTTACTGCTCCTGCGACTATTACTCCAAACACCATTCTGTGCAAAGCTGTGCCATGGTATCCTTGTAGAAGATTGCCACCTTTCTGGGTGCCAGATGATGCCATGACAGTTTCATGCATGAGCTTTACAGGATATTTCGATGAGGGGTTGAAACTGCTATCTGGTGGCTCTACCCTGTGGCTTTCATATAAACTTGGCCAGTACTAAGGACACTCCTTATATGATCTTCTCTTGTGTCTTTATAACATCTGCTCACTGAATGTGTTTCACTGTGTCCAGTGTTTCACTGAATGTGAAACACTGGACACCTTCCAATGTCTTGTGCTTTGTTGGTTCGGGCACACTTACCAGATTGTCCACAATGGTGTCATTTCCGAAATGAATAAAAGAGAGGTCCTTTTTGACGATTGGATAAAAAGGTATCTAGAAAGACAAAGACTGGCATTAGCTTGGGCAACCTACAGAGCAAAATTTGGTGTCATGTTCTTGTCCCAACAGCCTGAAGGATGCTGTAGTAAAGCAACTGGGTATGACTTCAGTAGTAAGTAACACTTCAGAGAATAGTCCATGCTACAAACTTTCACTATACTTAAGCTAATTTCAGGTTCTCAAATGTAAACCTCTTCCTACTCAGCTCATGAGTCACAAGACATTTAATTGCTAAGGCCTACTACAGTAAAACCTCGTTAAACCGTACCCGCTTAAACAGCAGTTTCGGTTTAAAAGTAGTAAAGTCAATTCCCCGACTCAGCGGCCATTGAACATAATGTATTTTGTATCCGCATAAACCGTACCAGCTTATTGCGTACGCATCGGTTAAAACGTAGCGTTTCCACTTTTCGTCGCGCAAACACGGCGGTGCGTCGTCTCCATCGGGCGGCCCGGCAGAACAACAAGCCTCAGAGATCGGTACAACGGCCTCCAAGCGCCCGGCCTCCAAGCGCCCTGTGCGTTTGCACGTGAAGCCGCATCAACATCAACATCATTTCGACGCCGCATGGACGCCGTGCCAGAGAGCGTCGTGGCGTCGTGCAAGCGAGGACTCGCGTCATGCCGAAGCTAGGATAAAAAAGACGCCGGGTGCTCAGCATAGAAGAAAAATTAGACATCGTCCGTGTTACCGAACGTGACACGGAAAAGTCGGAGCTGGCCCACGACATGGATCTGCTGTTGACTACAGTGTGTGGCATTTGGAATGCGAAGTTGCTCGGCAGCGCTGCTGCGACCGCGAAGAGATATGTCGGCTACGAGGATAGACTTTTCACCATCGTTGCCGCTGTTGTTGCCGAAGTGTCAACTAGCGACAGTGATGAGGACGACACGGAAAGCGACAGCACGGGCTATTCAGGCCCGGCAGTGGCAGAAGCTGCGCGTTACGTCAGCCTCATGAATGCGATCGTCGCGAGAACAGGGGCGCGATAACGTAACTATTCCAAACGAAAAGTTTTCCGAACTCCGGCACCCGGCAATGAAAAAGGCGCCCTGGGACTTATGCAGCACTACTGCGCGCGTTCACGGAGAATACGTAATGCCAACGAGGAATCTGCCTTGCGAGTGTTTGCCGAGAGGAGGGGGGCTGGCTGAGAAGCTGGCACGCAGCTTCAGTAAGTTTGAGGCCGCTGTCGTCGTGCTAGGCCGCCGCGACATCAAATGGAAATAACACTTACGTCCCGCGAAGTGAATAAATACTGCATGTTTTTTCCCCTTTCATCGCACTCTCTCTGAGTTCCGTTTTCGACAGGTAAGTGGGCGATCTCATGCTATTTCGCTTAAACAGTACTACCGTTTAGTACGTACTTTTTCCGAGCTCCGGCCGACTACGGTTTAACGAGGTTTCACTGTAACTGCAAATATCTTAGTCTGCCAAAAACAGAAGAACAAAACAAGTTAATACATTTATTTCATGAACTTACAATTGGCGGTCTGGTTTGTTCATTGTTGATGAGATTGCGGTATTTACACATGTTTCTTGAAGGATCCATTAATTCTTGGAGATCCTGAACAAAGAAAAAGTAAAAAGATACATGCAAAGATTTCACATATGAGTCAGTCATAAAGACACCTGTTGTACCTGGCTATAATATGACCATTATTATACGGCCATTGGTGAAATATATGAAGATAACAGCCCTGCCAACCTTAAAATTTGAGAATGCTACAGTTTCAGCCAAAAATGAAAATTTTGCAAAAATACTAAGAATTTCTATTACTCAATTTGTTTACCGTTTTTATTAAAAATTTGCAGACTGTTGTGCAGGGATGCTGTAAACAGGCAAATGAGCTGCACCGCAAACAGAAATGGTTTTGAAGTTAACACACAAAACATTCATGCGATGGCAGCTGACGTCTCGGTTACAGTCATACATTGGTCCTATGAAACAGGTGGTGCTACTTGGATAGGTACCAGAGTAATTGAGTGAGCACAAAACAGGTTTTTAAAGTTGGTCAAGGATTGCATTTAAGGGTGAATATTCCGTAAAGATCTGCCTGCTTGGGACAACTAACTGAAATAAAAGTGATAAAAATCCAGCCAAGATGTTTATTTAACAACGCAACAATTTGGTTCCTTCTCCGGGGTTGAGGTTGGCAGAGGTGTAGCGGTGCTTGTAAGGGTTTTGTGTTTGCCTCTGGCAGTGACAGGCATGTGCCGGCCTTGCACAAAGCTTGCAAGTAAATTCTGTGGAGAGTTCCTGAAGAACGGTTAATGTTTTTGGTAGTTTTTTAAATGTGCCATGACCCCAATAGAAGCCGCTTCTGGCGATTTTCTCTCTCCAAAATGATGGAGCAGTTGGCGTCAATGCGATGGTTGAATTGCTTGCAGTGCTCTACCACAGCCCTGCACTCTTAAAAAATGGCAAAGGACACCTTTGTGTTGTCGGATTCTTTCAGGTAAGCTTTTTGTTTTGCCAAGATCCTTTGTGCTCAGTGCAGGGTATCCTGTAGACAATGCCTTGCGCTTTTTGCTTTGGCGCACAGTCTCATGTGAGGGAGAAAGCTACTAATGGTAGCAACATCCTTGTATGTGACGTCAGCAGCCACCTCCCTCTAAAAGACAGGCCAATGTCTCGCTAAATATCTTGCTTGTAGGGGTTGGAAACATGGCTCTGCTGACGAGAAAACTCTCCCCCAAATTTACTTGCAAGGTTTGTGCAAAGTCGTTGCACCTCTGACAGGAGCAAGCACAAAAAGCCTTACAAGCACTGCTGCCATACCTGCCAACCTGGCGAGATAAAAAATTGGGAGACTTTTATTCGTGCCAATGGGGGAGGGGGGGGGGAGACCGAGGGGGGGGGGGTGCGTTCAAACTTTCAGGCACTGTTCGATGAGTCCTTTTGCAGGGCCTTGCAGCAGCAGACTTTGCTCACTTAAATATTCGTCGGAGTAGCTTTGCTCAAAACGTGGTCCAGACGGACAGCCCTTCATTAGCAGCAGGTGTTGGAGGGTTGTGTCGCACATTGATGAGCAGAACTCAGCCCTAGTTCTTCGCGCCGTGCTAAAGATCCTCTCACACTCTGCGTTGCTATGCGGTATCACAAGTAAATCCAGCATCACCTTAGCAACTCGGTGAAACACGTTTTCCATCAGTGTTTTTGATTTTTCCAACCACAGCACATCCCACCTTTCTTCATTGTGAATGGCAAACTCAGCTTCGAGAGTATCAAAAACGTCTTCAGCAGATTGAGTGGAATCTCGGGGCAGCAGCTGAGGAAAACACTGAATAAATGCTGATTAAAGAAACGAAGAATCGAGAGCGATGCCTGCGAAATAAATTTCAGATTGGCCATGTCTGAATTCTTCAGAGTTGCGTTTTAGAATGGCGTATCCATAGCACTTCGTTTCATCGCTTTGGGAAATATTTTCCGTAGAAGAGGCCCAACGTGGTCGCTGACACTAATGGGTAGGTTGTGTTCCGACGAGGAATCCCGTAAACAGGCACTCCACACGTATAACACTGTCGTCGCACTTGTTCCAGAGAAAGTTCACTGTGTTACATTGCTGCCCAGCAGTGCGAACATAGGTTTGATGCTTCGCCGTGGAAACACGCAGTTTCAAGTCGCCTTTGACACTGCGAGACACGCTGATGCCGCATGCACACGTTGTACAATATGCAAAATGTTCTCCTTTTCTTGATGTCAAAAAGCACAGAAATTCAGAAGTATAAGATCGCCAGAACTTCTGCAAGTACCTTTTCTTGGGCTTTGATAGCGACATGGCATCAAGCACACAAGGATTCTAACTTTACACAGTGCACCGCACACAGACAGCCTAGCCAACACTGATCATACACACAAGCAGCAGCAACAAGATGCACCATGGAGGAAGGCATGCATGAAATGCAAGAGCTACATTGGCTCTGGCTTTGGTCGGCTTACTAGGCACCGTAGTCAGCTGCTTAGTTGATGATGCCGATGGTGCTAGTGCAGCCGCTGTTGGTGATGATGACGATTACGATGTGGCTGTAGATTCCACAGTGCCGGTTTCGCAAAAACCATTATTGCGCCAACGGAGACCACTTTTCGGGAGATATAATGCAGTGATCGTACAATCAGAAAGTTCAGTCAAAAATTGGGAGTATACCGGGCGAATTGGGAGGGTTGGCAGGTATGTGCTGCACTGATGCCAATCTCATCCCTGAAGGAGTCTGATCGGCTCCGATACGATGGGATAAATAAACATCTTGGTTGGAGCTTTATTAGATCTAATTCAGCGACAGCAGTTGTGTTGTCTTTAAATCAGTTTTGCCCCGAAATGAATGCAAGTGAAAAGTCGTAAAATTATTGGCGACAATATGACAATTGTAAACAAGGTGAAATGCATCATGCATTTTAGAAAAATACTGCAACAGTTGACAGGTAAGAGACAAGCAAACACACAAAATTTACAGGATTAGAGTTGCACATACACAGTACTGTATAAACCGGAATAGAAGTCGAGATATTTTCTTGGAAAACTAAAAAAGAGGAAGCAGGCTTAAGTCACCCTTTATCCTACATAGCGGTCTTAAGCAAAGTGTGAGTCGCCACCTGGCCATCCATGGCGTACATATTGTGCACATATTGTGCAGCTTTGTGCACTCTCGCCACCAGTGGCAAAAAACAGGCAATACGCTGCAAATATGTGGAGCTTGGAGCCATTGGGCAAATAAACGCGTTCTGACATATATATTTTTCTTTGCTTCAAGATAAGGGGTAAACTTATATATTCTGGTTTAAAATAATAAATTGTGGGGTTTTAAGTGCCAAAACCACTTTCTGATTATCACACTGTAGCGGGGGACTCCGAAAATTTGGACCACCTGGGGTTCTTTAACGTGCACCTAAATCTAAGTACACGGGTGTTTTCGCATTTCGCCCCCATCGAAATGCGGCCACCGAGGCCGGGATTTGATCCCGCGACCTCGTGCTGAAGAGCCCAGCACCACAGCCACTGAGCAACCACGGCGGGTGATTATTCTGGTTTATATGGTACTAAAACATGCAGAGAAAGTCTCACACTGAAGTTCACAGGCACATACCTCAAACATCTTCTGGTATTTGGTTGGCAGTTTATCCCACGTAAATCGTAACCGCGACACTGCTCCATGACCCAAGCCACTTAGGATTGCAAACATGGAGTTGAAATTTTTGCACTCCTTGCATTGCCCTGTTTGAAAACAATTTCAACAGAAGAACCATTTTAGATCTCTACATTTTGGGAGAGCCACATCAAAGAATTCTCTCCTATTTCATAGCATTTTTTCCCACAAGTCCAAGTTTCATTCATACGCACATGACAGCTGCTGACACTCAGAGTCAGTGATTCTAGACAGTGATTCTTGATCACACAACTAGTAAAGAATTCAGACTCCTTAGTCCCACCTGAGCATAAGTAACTAGTAGAGTGCCAAACCACATCCGAACACCAGAAAAGGCAGAGCACCTATCAATGATGGCAGTAATTGTATCCAGGAGCAACACACCTTCAATTACCCACGGTGTTTAGCTGCTCCAATCACATTTCACTTGTAATTCCGTCACATTTGAAATTAGGACTTGCTGGCACTCACTTTAAACACGTATCACAAATGCTATTTTTTTTAGCAATAAGATGCCTTTTCTTTGCACCCACTGAGGTGGAAAAACTATGCTATATGGTTGCATGGAAGACACTAAGTGAACGAAGTTGTGTTCTCATTTAAGGGATCAGTAGACAGCAAAGACACCCATAATAAAAAAAGGAGAAAGAAAAGCAAAGGAAAGCTGCAGAAGCAAACTTACTTGCCACCTTAATAAACTGCTTCACTGTCTTCATTCTCCGGACGGGGTGAGCCTGCCCGCAGATTTCAGAGACAACCCAGAACATCTCGCGGTTAACAAGCTGTAAAATAATAAGGCAGTGCCTCATGTTAACACAAGAGTGCCCAACAACAGAGGCTAAAAAAAAAAAATGTGGGCTTGAATGAGCAGGAAATATTTAATATATGTGGTACATACATAGCCATGAAAACATTTATAGCACACAAAAATTCAACAGCAGGTATATTGCTAACAAATTGCCACAAAGAACAAGCTTTATAAAGATGGAAAGTTAGCCAAGTTGGTTTCAACACATATTAATCACCATCACCATCAGCAGCAGCAACGCCCTCATCCTTCTGAGGCTAACGACTAAGTAAACTTTCACCACTGACCCTCTTTTACACATAAGCACAATAAAACCTCATTTTAGCCAATGCAAAAGGCTCCAATATGTTTAGAAGAGACAAACCTCAGCAAACATGGCCAGCATGGGTGACCCATAGGCAGACTTTACTTCAAAAAGGTCATCAATGTACTCTGTGGGCTCAATTTGGCGGAAGATGCTGAAGTCCTCTAGCGTAAGCTGTGTTGCCACCTCCACACTGTTCAGCTGCAGAAACGTCACAAGGCTCTCGCGTAGGAGCTCCTGTATGTGCAAGCAAAAGGAAAAGGTTCACTCGGGGACGAGAGACAGCCCTTTCCACTGAAAATTTTAATTACTCCAAAGTATTTGCTAGAACACTTCGTATATAAAGAGAGAACCAAGCTAAGTGATGCTGTGCAAACAAGAAATCTAGCTTACTGGACCCCCATTTTATGCACTGTATTTATCACTCCATGCACACTGCATGTCACAAAGACAAATAATCAGCAGGCAGACAAAGCTTTCCCACAAGCCCACTTTTAAAATACTTTCCTTAACAACTACATCCCTTAGCAACTAGAAGGGCATCAGACAGGAAACTTGTATAGTGCTAGCTGTTTAACTTTAAAAAGGGGGAAAAGGGAAAGACCTAATCAAGAAGGCTTCCCTCTGAAGCGGCAAATCAAATTTACTCTTGCAAGGTAGGCAACGACAATGGTCCACGAGTAGTAATTAGCTGTGTAAGTAGCAAAACTTTCAAACATAACATGCAAATACTTGAGCTTCCAAGTATCGAATTGAATACTGAATACTTTTCTGGCGAATATGGAGGGAAAAAGGAAGGAAAAAGGTGGGAAAAAATAAAGTAAAAAGAAGACCTCATTAATTTTTTTCAATACATGCAATGCCATTTTCCATTCAATGGACAGCTTGTAAAATTTGGAGAAAGTCAGAAGTCAGCCACCATTATAGTTTCTCTAGATATTCAACCATGACTGAATACTCAAAGAAATTAAATATCCAATGTTCAAACAAACACATTGATTCGAAAAGGAAGTATTTATTTCACATTCAAGATTTCAAGCATTCACATACCCTTAGTTATTGCAGAAGAAATGGATGTTCCCCAGGCAATCAAACATTGTAACACCTTCTTGTTAACAGAAACAAAAGAAATAAGAGGAGCTCACTATGGCCATGTCGTCAGGTACAAGGGGATCTGTGGAGGCATTGTTGCGTAGGTAGTAGCGACTGCTAAGACCAATCTTTTCAGCCAGGTTTTGCATCTGCTCTGGTAAGCGGCGTTGCTTGATCAAGCCACCTTCTCCAACAGACACCTCACACAATGAGTACAGGCTGCATATAAGACAAAAAAAGAAAGGGACTGTCAAAGGCATAGAGTAGAGACATTGCCCAATCTTGAAATTAAATTGCAGGGCTTAAAGGGACAACTAAAGGCAAATACTAAGTCGACGTGGACTGTAATTACCTTACCAGAAACCTCGCAACGCTTGTTTCGGGCTAAGAAAAGACTTAGTTTTGTGAAAATTTTATCTGAAGGGTCCGAATACCTTTTTCGAAATTCAAGCCTCCTGCCACCCAACCCGGGGAGTGGTGACGTTGCATTCGTCATCACCGCCCTTCACGTCACCGTCCGACAGAATGCGGCACCGAGCTAAGACAGAGAAGCGGATTCGCCGCTGCGGCTGCTTTTTGGTCAAGTGGCCTAGGCCGTTCGGGCATCCCGCGGCATAATGTGGAAGTTTAATTCTCTCCTACTTGCAGTTTGTGTGAGTTTCGCAAGCAAGCAAAACCAGCGCAGCACTACGTGATCAGGAAAGTACTTAAACGCCAAAGCATGGGCGGCGCAGAGTCGAGTGAAAACAAAACCTTTCAACCGACTGCATTGTTGTCAATGGTAATTTCAATTAGTTATTTTTTCTAAACATGAAATGGAACTAGACAAGTAGAATCTTCTTTCATCTTATAATACACTACGAGGAAGTTTTTTGCAGTGAGTAGTTGAGTACTAGTGACAGAATTTAATTGAGGAGTGCTGTCGTCAACGGGTAAGTGCTTGAATGTACTGGGGGAGTCCGTAATCATGTCCTTCATTTACCTTGATTTCTCGATTATCAAGGCTCTGTTTGCGATAACATTGATGCCTTAAGGATTCTCAAGCGCAAATCTATCACTTTAGCTTGACTTAGTATTTGCCTTTAGGGTCTCTTTAATGGGGCAGCCCTGCAATTCCTTTTCTTCTGGGTCACCATATTTGCTCCAGATCTATTCTCAGCCTCTCATAGAGCACAGTGCAAAAGTAATTACGAAAATTGACCCACACAAGCCAAAATTATTGGCCAGAGAAAATTCAAAATACAAGCAGAATGACAGTTACCCCCCACTCGAATTCTTGTGGTTCTAAGGTGTACATTTCTGTCCCCCATGATGTCATATGGTGCCATACAAATAGTAGCAGGGCATTGGCGAAAGTCTGTGTGCCATGGCTGCCAAGCCTCCTCAGCCTCTTGGTGGCATCCCCTGGTGTTTCCATGGCCTCTGCGATCGGGCAGCGCGCGGATTAATCTCGAAAGCCATGATATCACTTTTATGGTTACAACTGCTTCCGTGAGGTGGCCGTTGGCGTGCCAAATTGCACAGCATGTGAAGAGCTGATCCTGTGGTTGCAACACCTCGCTCGTGGCGTAGTGCCGTAGCTTTTTTTGCAGTACTTGCGATATTGTGCAAATGTAAATCACATTACATTTTTAACCAATCATCACAGCAGAACTCCCGTTCGTCAAGTCCTGTCTATGAAGTACACAAAATTGAGGCAATGCCATTGGTGCCGCTCAACAAGCTTTCCCTGTTGAGTTTCAGGGCCCCTTGAACACCCGAAAACTGCATAGTAGGTCATGAGGGATACTGTAACAAGAGCTGTAGATTCATTTTGACCACCTGAGGTTCTTAACATGCACTCAACACATGGTACACGAGTGTTTTTTCATTACACCCCCATCGGAGTATGACTGCAGTTGCCCGTAATAAAACTATCAACCTCATGCTCAGCAGCGCAATGCCATTGACACTGAGCCACCACGGCGGTGACTCGACATTGCACAAAGGTTTTAAGAGAAAGCCACAGAATCAACAGCAATCCTCTAATTGCAACACTGTGAGACAACAGAAAACAGTGCCCAGAGTAGGACGAAATATGATGGTTAGGTTAATCAGCACCAACTCCATTTCTCTGCCACCTTTACACCAATCAGGAGTAATCTGTTACTGCCAATGAATCGGAGAACCTGTATAGTAATAGCTTCTTACCTGCTGGAGTCTGTGATACCAAATTCTCGAAGTGCTAGCATCACTACTTCACGTGCTGTTGTTTCCTGCAGGAAATGAAAGAAAAAAAATAGAATCTGTGAACCCAAGTATTAAGCTAAACATAAGGAACACACACGTGATCAACGCCTCCAATTCAATTATGGGGTTTTACGTGCAAAAACCATGATCTGATTATGAGGCCTGCAGTAGTGAAGGACTCCAGAAATTTGGATCACCTGGGGTTCTTTAACGTGCACCTAAATCTAAGTACACAGGTGTTTTGCATTTCACCCCTATCAAAATGCGGCCGCCGTGGCTGGGATTCGATCCCACGACCTCGTGCTTAGCAGCCCAAAACCATAGCCATTAAGTAACCATGGCGGGTGTTCAACACCCCCAAGCTTTCCCAAACGATTTACGGCTACTAAACTTTTAATGCAGTATTCAATAATGCAGAAACAACCACCTACAACGCAAGTATTGCCCTGCTCCTTGTATTCATAAAGCATTTGACCCACTGCTTTGGTGTGCTGGCAATGCAAGTTTAAACATTGAAGTACATCTTAAATTATAGAGGTTAGTTAAAGGCATTGCAACATATTTATAAAAGGTGTGGAAATTTTTGCTATTAAAGGGCTCCAGATCTTTTCATAAAAAAGTTGCAGTTTCACCCATAACCTCAAGCAGTGTTGTACGTCTTGCACTGTTCCATGCAATAAAGATTGGAGTAAACATTTGCAGGCGCATGTGGGCACTCCCGTTATG
Source organism: Dermacentor albipictus (assembly GCF_038994185.2). Lineage (NCBI taxonomy): Eukaryota > Metazoa > Arthropoda > Arachnida > Ixodida > Ixodidae > Dermacentor > Dermacentor albipictus. Next base: position 4,713,489 of record NW_027225574.1, on the reverse strand, counting down.
AGAAAAAAACTTCAATCAGTGATGCCTCCAGTCCTGGATTGTCGGTGTGTAGGTAGCACTCCCTGGCTGCAGAAAAGCAGAGACAACTTTTTAATTGTCCACTTTCCTATCCTGCCTTTCCTTGCCCATTGGCCTCATTGTTATCCTTTCACCTCAGCATTGGTTTATGGATAAGCTGCAGCGCTTGGCAACAGCCAATCATTTTAATGAGAACTCAAGAGGCCAGGCACAGTGTTGTCAAGCCACAGTATTCTTTGCTGCCGCATCAACAGGGTGGTGGAAGGGTAGAATCTTCGAGTGGCAATTTGTGGGACTGGAGTTCAAATCCTCACAATAAACTGACTTTTTCTTTATAGAATCTGGCAAAGCACTGAGATTCCAGCAATTAACACTGGCAGATATAAAAATGACTAAGAGAGCAAGCCCATTATAGCCATCATTGCAAAAAGTTGTTCTGTGTAACTCATGCAAATGGAGTAATTGGCAATGAAATGCTGCCGCTGCCATGCCCTAACCGCCTTCCTTCCCTTTTTATTGTTTGAACTGTGTTCCAAAGCTGTTCCACCATGTCCATAAGAATGTTTGCCATGCTCTGCTTAGCATTGTTGTCAGGCAGAGCATGGTGCAAGTCTATTACATTGTGCTCTTATGGTAAGCTTGGATTGGATTCTATACAGCGACAGCCATTTCTGCTTTGCTGTTCCCACGTGTGCCAACTGCATGCAGTTTCAAAAGAATTCAAGGTTCTCAATTAAGGAACTTGACTTAGAACACAATAATGACTATAAGGAAGTATTTTCTTTCTTTCCATGTTTGGCATGCGCTAACCTCCTGAAAATGAACAATCCTAGAGATTTACATCATATCCACCTTTGACCAGCAGCTGAAAAATGTGGACTGCCTCACCCCCCCAAGACCAACTTCACTTTCCTGAAATATAATTAAATTTTTGGGCTTTACATGCCAAAACCACAATCTGATTACGAGGCATGCCATAGTGGTCGACTGCACATTAATTGTGACCATTTGGGGTTCTTCAATGTGGCCCTAAATCTAAGTACAAAAGCATTTTTTGCCTTTACCCCCATCGAAATGCGCCCTTTGCAGCCAAGATCGAACCTGCAACCTCAACCTCAGCAGCACAACGCCATAGCAACTTAACAGCCATGTCAAGTGAAGTTTTACATGAAAATGGGGGGTGAAATCAGGACAGAAAGCAGTGGCACACACCCTATGAACGAGCAGGTACTTGCAGGTCTGGTCTGCTTTGTACACCTTCAACACATGCTCAGGAAAGTCGCGGCCAGGGGCGTCTGCCCCCTCACAGTGGGGGGTCACAATGAGCGAGCTCAAATCAGGGTTGCTGTGACTGTGGTACAGTTGACCCACTCCACTGCCACAATTTCCTGGTGCGATGGCGTGCGCTGGAGATGAGCCACTCCGACCAACCCGATGGTTGCCACAACCTGAGCCTATGCTTGATCCACTATGTGTAGAGTAGAGGCTGTCATCCGAGCTGTTCAGCTGTGACTCCCTGCATAAATAAAAAAAAAAAAAGAAGGGAACTGTTAAGTGTTTTAGACAGTAGTATATGTTCTGGAGGAGATGCTCTCAAATTCAGTTAACGATATCATTCAGAAGTATTATTGTAATCTTTACAGATTACTGTCACATCGATACCAGAGATGTAAACAAAAGCAGCAGCACTGTACCCCAACCTCTCTAGCCCCCTAGCATCTTGGATAGATCGTGTCCAAAACATGGCATCTCTGATGTGCTTTTGGCTCCACAACTGCTACCAGCACATGCAGTCAGAAAAAGCATGGCCTTTGAGGTTAGCTTCTGTTACCCAGAGAGAGCCATTGGTGGGGCATGAATTTGGACATGGCCCATTTGAAGAAAGTATGCGGAACCCCTCTTAGAATGAATGACTATGTTCTACCTAGCTGGTGGTATAAAGGGGTTAGCAGCAATAATCTTCATATACTAGGTACCTTTAGCTATCATTTTTCAATGGGGAGAATTGTACAATGCACTCCTAATTACTAGTGCACTGTGGCTGAACACAGTGCTCGTGATGTCTTCATCCACACTGTTGCCCCCACCTGTCTCCTGTATTCTATGATTACATTAATGCTAGCATTGATATCATAGGCCAACCTTCAAGCTCTGCAGTGTGTTCTGAATACAAGCATTGAAGCATTAACAGTGGAAACTCACGCATTGAGTGTCTTGGGGATGAAGTTCATCTTGGCCAATGCTTTCTTGAGCTTAGCCCGGTGGCCCAGTGTCATGAATCCCTTCTTATCTTCTTTGCAGGCTACATCCCCGTTTCCTGCGCATGACCCCGATGATGACACAGATGCAGCTGTTGCAAGTGCAGTAGAACCAACTACGGATGAGTGCTGGTTGCCCAAGCTGACACCAAGCGGCAGGCCACCAACGCCAAGTGGAAGCCCAACTACATCACTCCACTCAAGGTGTGACGAGAGCCGGAGACGTGGATCAGGCTGCAGTCGCGAAATCTCAGAGCTCTTGCGGCCACGCGGACGCATGGCCTTTTCTGGGTTGTTCAGCATCTCCTTGAATTCTGGACGTTCCAATTAGTTTGCAACATTTTTGTTTTGTTTAGAAGTAAGAGGAAAAGGGGGAAAGAAGAAAACAATGCATTAATGGTGTTATCAATTTACTTGTAGACTACAATGCTATGAAATGAAAAAATTCCTACAATGAAATTAATTGTATCTTCAGCTGGTCTTTCCAGCAGTGCTACAAGAGCTGTTTAAGGCAGCAACACTGCTCTGTTACAAGACTGACTCCTGGGTTTATAATTAAGCTTTTCTAATTTTCCTGCACCCCAGAAGAGGCCACAGAGCCATCTCTGAAATAAAATGTGCGCATTCATTTATAATGAAGCCTAATTGTCGATGTTAGAGAGTCTGCTTGTACTCAAAATTCAGCTTCAATGCTGTGTCTGTCGCAACTTTTCTGTGCCACCAGAGTGTTGAGAAAATGACTAGTCAAAAGTGCCATAACTGTAGTTCACTATTTCAGAGTGTGCAGCCTAGAATTACACACTGCATGATGAGTAAAACAATAAGATAAAGATTACTCCAACAGAAAAGATGAAGCATACATGGCAAAGGCATAACTATCATGTGCTTTTAACAGCAACAATGTGTAAAAGCGCAAGTTTTATAAAAAAAGCCACTTTCCCATTCCTGCTTTGCTCTGTTATATGCCAGGCTCTTTAAATGCAAAGAAAACGAAATATCAATAAATTGTGGTTCAGTGTTCAAATTATCTTGGGTATGACTAATGGAAAAAAAGCTGCTTAGTACTAAGATAACTTGCACATTTCCTGTGCTAATACAAAGCCACGCCACTCACCTAGAAGATTCGATCGGACAGTGATGCAGAGATGAGTTGCCTTCTTCATAATGTCCATGGCCTGAGTGTATGACATCGTGGCAAAGCTCTGGCCATTCACTTCCAGGATCTCATCCCCGCGCTTGAGCGAGCCATCCTCCGACTTGGAATTGACCTTGTCAACTTTGGCCACAAAAATGGCATTGCCCGTTTCATAGCCTCCAAGAACTTTAAAAGGGAGCTCGTCATCCCGCGATGATCTTGCCAAGGTAACCACCCGTGTGCGTGCCTTTGTTGCACATGCTATGTTCAGCAAACGCAACTGGGCAAGCATCTTCTGTAAAAAAATCGCACGACAGTGGGAAGTAATGCATTTTTGTTCTTCAGCAGACAAGGCTTCAAACAGTTTATGCAGAACCACCTTCTTGCACAATGCATGAGAAATGAACCTGCATGACTGAAACCTGCAAAGGGCGAAGGACGCAGATGTGCAAGCAATCAAGTCTGTATTTACCAGAATGTTTCCTTGCTCATCTGTAACGATTGCACTGTTACATTTATGAACCAGCTGACAAGTTTACACCTTACTGCAAGAAAAAACCACGAACCTCAATATATAATTTTTTATGTAAGGACATATTCGTTCAGTTATTGCACACACTGGCAAAGGCATTACAGGGTAGCTCAAACAAATTTCGGCAAGAATTATAGAAGCCAAGAAATATATAATCAATCCCCGTAATTCATCAAGCAAGGGTAGTCCTTCCTCGAAGTAGTGCCACAAATAATTTACTGCAGATGAGTTAGGTTACTAGAACATTGCATGCACTGCTCAAAACTGATTCCTTATACATATGAACAAAGACACGCAACATCTACTCAAGGCAAATAAAGTGAGCTCTTACGTTCGCTTCAAGGCATTGCTCGAACTGTTCCAAAAACTCCATCATTTCTGGATCAGTCTCAAAATCGGTGAAGTGGTTGTTAACCCAAAGAAGTACAACCCTTGTCACCTATGAGAAAGAAGCAAAGAAATGTATCAATTAAACAGAAATCTGCAGTTCATCTATAAAATTATATGAATTCCCTGAACTTAGCAGTAAAACTTATATATGTACACACATGCCTACTGAACAGAACTAATTATTGACATAGCAGAGCAGTGTGATAAAAATTTCATTTTCTTATCCGTATGGTTAAACGTTTTACTTACAACAAGCCTTGCGTCAATATCCTGTAATGACCATAGCAAAGTGAACACAGTCACAATTTGAGTAACAATCGCATGAAGAGTTTTTCCATAACGTGAATGACATGATATCAGGCAATAAGACTGATCCCCTCCACTTCAAAATCCACAAAGGCAGTACACAAGTTGGAATGATAACTAGTTCAGTGCACGCAAGCAAAGTCGCCAAGCCATGCCATTCGAGATCAATAGTGAGTTCACTTTTTCAATAGGTTCAGGTTCACATTATGCTCAAGGTCGTTAAGGTTCACATTATGCTCAAGGTCGTTAAAGAAGTGACCAGATGGCTGTTCGAAATCACTGAATTCTAGCTTTTTCCATACGAGGACAGGCTCACAAAACTTACGGGGGCTTTACTGCTGACAGGTTGTGCAAGTGGTCTCAAAGCTTAGATAAGGAGCTGTAGCCATCAATGAACTATAGTCGAGGTGCTGATACTGTACTTCCACCAACAATTTGAGGTTTTCTTACAAGCTTTAATCTTCCGAGACTCAAGATAGCTCAGAGACATAATCACTTTTCAAATTGTTCATATTATCGACTGGTTATGCTACGAACATGAAAAACCACCTCCCTCCTTTTTTTTAAGTACTATGGTTAGATACCAAAAGCAGCATGTGGAGAAAGGAACCATCTCCTCATGCTTGTTATGGTAAGAACTACTCGTTATTTCCTAAACATAGAGATGACGTAACATCAGATGCATCAACATACTGATGCTGCATCCAAGATTTTTATGTCATCTCGCAGTATTCGAAATGCAGTTCAAGGGTGTTTATTGTTGTCTGCGATGACACAAATGTATTGGCCAGATTTGATGAAATGTATTGGCCAGATTTGATGAAAGTTGATGGCAAGAGTATTATTAAACCATTTCCATACAGTTCCGCATCTAAATTTATATTCGGAATGACTATTTTACATAACCACTTCAGAGTTAATTTTAAGAAGGATTGGAGGCAATGTGCAACATAACGCGCTTCACCTCAATGTAGTCTGTCAAGATGTATTCTGTTCGAACGTGAGCTAGCTGCTTTGCAGTGTTAGATACGGGACTTTTCCTGAGCCTGCTTCGAGTTCACCAGACCACATCAAATCGCGCCACAGCTAATTAAGGAGCGCAGAAGCACGTATACCACATTCCCGAGGCGCAGCACGTGCAAACGAGTTGGCGTCCCCCACCTCGTGTGCCGCAGGTGGAGCTATTCACTGCTCGACTCTTCCTGAAAGTGAAGCGAGAGCCTGGCACAGTTCCAGGTAAAGTGGGTCCCGAAGCAAGACGGCTGTAATGCACCGTGAAACCCTGGCAGCATCGTCCCGATCCACCTATTGTGACGTCGCATTGCAAGCAGGGAAGGCAATAGCGCAGAGAGAAGTAAGTCCTCGGACAATTGGGGCCCGAGGAGCGACCCTCTCCGCCGGGTGTGACACAATCGCACGGGCTCCTACCATTGGCCGAAAATGACACCTGAGTGGGCTCGCCGATTGGCTGAACGTGACGTGACTTCGAGACACCGAAGGGCTTAAAAGCCAGAGACCGGGAGCAGCGAGAGAGCATTCCCAGAGCATTCCTTGATTCATCTCTTTCGAGCTTCTTGCCACGGGCCGCAGCGTCTGAGTTGCTGCCGGCCCGTAATGACTATGACTTAATTTCTTGGTCGTCTCACTGTAAATAATGTAAATAAACCTCCAGTTTTCATCTCAAAGTCCTCCTCAACTCTTACAACAGTGCATCGCATCCAACATCTCTTGCTTTCAAAGAAGGGGCCAGACTCGCTTCTCAATGTGGCATGTCTGGCATACGTGTGGCCCATTGAAGACACTAATGCTGAGAAAACAGGTCTGCTGGCATAAGCTTCTATACTGCACTCCAGCAGCCTAAATACAACTGCAGCAATGTCGGTGCCTCCACCACAGTTTTCAGAACTATGTGCCTGACTGCCCCATGCGTGATTCAACTACAGTTAAATCGGCCACATCTCCTGTAGGTGCTCGGGTGGTTTCTAGCAGGAAAGCAAGCCGGGACGACTTCCAACATGGATGTCTACACCAGGAATGCCAAAACTTCCTATACCTAAAGCCCATTAGCTCCTATGTATTATGTTCCCATTTGATATATAGCCATTGTGTAATGCTCCCGCATCTTACATTGCATTTGAATGTGGCAGTCACATACATTTAGCGATACTAAGGCAAATTTTCTCATGCACATTGCTACAAAGACAATAAAGGTATACTCGCGATTAAGCTTGACAAGCCCTGCCAGGAAAACAATTATCAGTCCCGAGTAGCGTGTCTCGGGGCGATTGTGGTTTTTGCCAGTTCTTTTAAGTCAGCTTCACCACAATACAACTGTATTATGCGGTGAGGCATTTTAAAAGTGATATGGGGTCATTGTTACGAAACAGTCTGTGTCCCTTAATTATAAACACGTGCACACACTGTCTTTAGTCGCAGTACAGGCAGCGAGACATCCAATAACTGTACTAGCATCCATTCAGAGCTGTTCCCGACGTTACTATGGTGATTTGAGGCCTTCCTCACTGTTACATTCTCTCAGCTGTTATGTCTTTTTGCCGCAGTCCCTTGAAAAATGTGCCAACTGGGATTTACTGCATTAAATACTGCCAAAAAGCCCCACAAGCCTTCATCGGTGATGCTGGTGCTGGCAAAAACAAAAACAAAAGGACTGTTTGAAATTGCATATCTAAAGGTGTGGCACTCACCTTGTCTCTCAATTGGGGGTCATTGAACCACGAGAGGAGCTTGTTGCAGACCACCACTGAGCTTGGAATGAATGTGCGATATGTTAGTAAGAAGTCTTCTATGTAGCCAGGATCAAGTGCATTCTCTTCAAACAACTGCGCCAATAATCGATCCGGTGTCCCCTGCAAGAAACAGTACAGACATTTGCACATGCATAGTAACTTTGAGAATTAATTAGAGATGAGCCTTTAGAATTCATTATAGCCAATGATTCCATGAAGTTTTTCTTTTTTTCCCTGATTGATGCAATTCCCACAGGCAGTATGCAGTGAGAATATAGTGAAATGCCCCCTTTAGCTGAATATTTTTCTCAATTTCTTTGTTACTTCAAAAACACTTAAAGTACAACAACTTTACAAGAGTGCATTGCATAGTCATTGCATTGTCGGCTATAACAAAGCACGTACCCTGATAACGATGTGCCCTTCTCTGCTGCCCGAGTCAACAGTTCGGTGCTCAGTGACCAAAACCACACGACCGTCCTCCTCGAGCTTGCATGTGTTCTCCTCGCTGCGGTGAAGAATGCGACAATAGTCGCCTTGGGCAATGCACACAAACTGGCAGTCATCTACTCGTGTGCGCATGGTGCCTACATGGTGCATCTTCTCCATAGTTGGTGTGATGCCAAAGCTAGAACAGGAAGAAACACCACAACACAATGCAATGCAATGCCGAAATTGAACTAAACTCCAAAAGTAAAAGCTGCTACTCTCACAGCCCTTAATTATGAACACTTCTTTTTTTTCTTGGGGGGGGGGGAGGCTAAAGAGGAAATGAACTCTACTTTGGATGATAGTCCTATGCAGTCCTAGGTCCTAGTCCTAGGTCTATGGCATGAGATGTAAACCAGTTTCCTTGGTAAGCTATGGATACAAAAAGATGTGAACAATTTTGCTACTTTCTATTCATGGTTTCTGCTACTATCTTTGCATCATGCAGAACTGACAACATAGTAGTTATGACAACACTCCAAGCGATCAACAGTGGCCAGACAAAGAAGGTCCCTGAAGCCAACGTTTCAAAAAGGGGACACAAGAAGCGCTGTTTTTAGAAAAATAGACAATGTCAGGAAAGCCTAAACTCTCTAGAATGTTCTGTCACAACAAATAACCCAGTCATCATACTCACGATGTAAGGAAAGCCTGCACTTGCCCAACCTGCTCGTGCAAAACTTGTACATGCTACACAGACACACATTAGCTGAGCATACATGCACGCACTTTGGGGAGTAGTGCAGCCGGCGTAACCCGTGCCAGCTAGCGTTCCAAACGTGCATACCTATACGACAACCGCAAGAAGTTCATCCCAACCGCTTGGTGCACTATTGTTCATTCGGACGCTGAGCTCTATGGAAGTGTTCGTAAACCTTAACCTAGTCCGTCTTTTGCCCACATCCAAGAACAGCTGGTATATATCGACATGTGGTAGTTATGGTCAAGAGCACAGTAGCAAAACTGTGTTCCCCCAAAGAGCTAACCTCCTGTATGCTTGTAGCATTGACAATACTAAAGAAAATGTTAAAAACATCACAGGGACAGGTTACATTTAGTACACATTGTGAAACAAAAAAAGGGCATGAGGTTGAAGTAAGTGAACAGTTGAATGCTGCAACAAGGATCTCACCTGTCCCCCATAGAAAGGGTGTAAGTGGTTCCATCAAGCATTTCCACCTCAACCTGCCCGTTGACGATGACAGACCAAGAGTCCAGCTCCTCACCATCGTTCATCACTACTGTGCCAGCCTTTTCTACCACAGCAAACACCATGACGGCACACAGCTCTCTACGCACTGACAGTGTCATGTTGGCAAATGCCTGGCACGAGATGAGAGGAAAAGGAAAAGGCATTGAAACAAGTGCTATGCGGGAAAAGTTCATATGCGTCAGTGCTGGCACAATCATATATTTAGGGTCCTGCTTTATTTGTACTTTTTTCTAAAATTCAGCGCACTTTTTTTCTCTGCATTCATCTCAATATAAAAGTTATGCTAGATTTCTTATTTTTGTACTATATTTTTCTAAATTAAAGCTTACTATAGTCAGATACAACTTTAGAAAAAAAGGGAGACCCCGCTCAGATGACCGAAGTGCGACAGCCGATTGCCTCCGCGACTAAAATAGTCCCGCTTGAAAAATCGTGCTCCTGAAACGCGTTATTCTCGGTATAAATAAAGACTTTTGTATTTTGATGACTGGTTTAGTAGAGCTCTCATGTGCTACAGCACATGCCGGATCGCGAGGGAAAATAACCCCGTGCCTTCTACAACGCTGCCCGTCTGCTCTTTAGCTTCATTGCAAGTGACAAAAGTAGAAAGAGCAGCTCTGCAAGGCTTTTGCGCTTGTTCACATGTACACGGCGTATCTACTACTCGTTTTTCAAGCTTAAAATAAGTCAGTTGATATTAAAAAAAGTACTTATATAAAACAATGCATTTATCGCAACCATTACAAACCTGGGGCGTGAATACGGTCGAGGCAGGAAGGTACAAAAGTTCTTCATTTATTGTGTTAAATAAATACTCTTGGTTTTAAATAGCATAAAATTTATATTTTTGGTTTTGTGTTTTCACAATTTCACAGCACGCATTCTACAGCTTGCGCGTGCAGTGAGCACTGGTGGACAGCAATCAATCGGCGGTGCTACACAACACTCGAACACTGTCGCTAGACGCTCGGCTATCTCACTGCTGACAATGATCGTTCACGCTAAGTTGACGGCGACAAATCTTTGCGTTGAAGGCTTCTTCTGCAAATATTTTCTGCTGAGTCACTCGTAGGTTTGTTTCATGCGCGCACACTTTCCTGGTTTTTCCTGAGAATGGTTTTACTCCACCACTTCACCCCGTCCAACGAAAAACGCAGCGACAGAGTACACGAACACACCCGCTGCTAACAGTAGGCACCAGTCTTTGGAAAACTACTCTCGTCGTAACTTCACTAGGGAGCGAAATAAAACATGGAACAAACACACAGGATGTGTGTTCGTAGCGGTCGCCATGGGATCCTGTTTTCAGGCAAAACGTAGCGCAGTGCCAGCGATGCTCACTGCAATGTTTCTTCGCCAGATCACGGCTCAGAATAAACGCACGCGGCACAAATGCCGTGTCGTAAGCTCGCAGTAATATTTCCGGCATGATAGACCATCACTAACAGTTCTGGAATTCACTCTGACGAGGGGCTGCAGCACACAGCTGACGTGACCTCGCCCAGTTCGAAGCCCGGGCGGCCATCTTCTCCGACGGCGGGGTCACCAGCCGTCCAGCGCATGACGCCGGTCCAGAGTGCGCACCCATTGGTGGATGCACATGTGCCTCCACCTCGGAGGAGTAAACGCCTCTTTTTTCTAAAGTTGTATCCGACTATAGTCTCATCAGTGATTTTATTTTTTCACTTGAGAACACTCCTTTTCAGGTGCAAGTATTTTCATAAAAGACTAACTGCTTTGCTTTTCTTTTCTAGCAGTCTATGCGGTATTTCAGGCTAGACTAACATCCTATGACTGCTATATGCATTCCTTTTACCAGCGTAACTTTGAAGGGTGGCAGACTGAGTTTAATTTGTAATCTATTCTTGTAGAGGTATAATGTGTGAAGAAGGGAGCAGGACAATGAAAGACAATAATAATAATAAAAAAGACAAGAGCACTCATATCTTGTCTTTCACTCATGCTTTGTCTTGTCGTTCTGCTCCTTGCTTGCTACTGTACACCTCATCAATCAATAATACCAGTGCAAGATTGCTGTAGTGACAAACAATGCTAAGATAATCAAAATTATGAGCAACTGTTGTCAGCAGGCACATGCAACCATCCTATGTAGCAGTAATGCAACTAAGGAAACCTTCTCGTAATATGGTGAGAAGTGTCGCAAAGGAGCATGTTGTGGTTACAGTAAGGAAAATATGATTAGCTGATGCCTTTAGGTATTTGCTGAACATCACAAAAAGCTTAAGTGAATATTTGCACTGTTTCCCGTAGATATGATGGCTTGACCCAAAGACAACGAGACCTCAAACTGAAAAGAAAGGAACCTCAGCAATAAACCCAAAAATAGTAGCCACTCACGGGCAAAGGCTGCATAAACTCAAGCAGGGTCTCAATGTCATCTTCTGTCCGGTCATTGGGATCCTTTTCGAGGCATTCATGGTAGGCATCTCTTATTGCGAGGCTCTGATCAAAGAAAAGCAGTGCTAACCTTCACAACCAGTTCAGGATGAAAAATTCAAAAGTTTGCATAGTAAAAGACATGCTGTGCAGTTTAAACCCCTCAACTTCAACGCTTAACTATAGTATACAGTAGGTTCCATACCATGTCTTACCATAAACACAGGCACGAAAGAAGCCTCTGTAGTGCCCAACAGCACAAGCAAATATGATTTACAATTTATTCAAATGAGTGTTCATTACTTCATGTACTTATCACATCCCCCCTCTCTCTCTTTTTAATGAGGCTCATTCACAAAACACATATGTGGAACTTACAGTACAGAAGAAAGCAAGATATGACATGTTACATTGCTCACAATGCACAATAAACGAAATAGTGCAATGAAGCAGCTGTGCCTTCATGTTTTCGGTGACACCTCGGAGAAGACGACGACTGGTGATGCGATTGCAAGGGAGCTTGTGCTGTTTCGCTGACACTGTAGTGCTCTTCAACAATTATTGCTGTTGTATTTAAACCTTGGCCACTATAACGTAAAACTATTCCAAACGTTTCTATTCCAATTCTGCAATCAGCCCTCCGCGGTTGGTCAAAAACTTTTTTGAGCCACCCCCACTTCACCTGTCACGCAACGTCATGAAAACAGTGATAGCTCGCCATCTGATATGACGTGTACACACTGGTTATGCATGATTTGACTGAACAAAAGAAAAATAGTTATTTCCAATTCAGCGCCTTTTCGCCATTAGCCCTCGGTTATTGGTCAAAAGTTTTTGTGCTGCACCTACTTCACCTTCCTGTCACGCGATGTCACAAAACTGCAATAATTCACCGCGTCAAAGTGACGTGTATGCGTTAAAGATGCACTATTATGCCGAACAAAACTGAACTTCCTTCTCAATAGCCGCAGGCTGCCGCGTTCTGAAAAAAATAAAATATGGCTGCCGCCGATCGCTCAGGCCCTGGCAACTTGCACCTGCCAGAGCGCGCTGGTTGAATCGCATACAATAAAGTTTTTGCGTGGCCATGTAACGTTTTCGAGCACTTTCGGCACGTTTATGACTCATTCTGGCAACTCTTCTCTGCTGAGGATCCGTTTTAACGTCATTCTTAAGCTTCCGTTGCACGCTGCTGCGATTTTCGACCAGCCAGCGCAAGCTAAGTAAAGGAAAGTGGACCAATGGCAGACACCGGCACCACCCTCATCATCTTGTTATTGATTTTCAGTGCAGCGGCCTGGCCCATCGATTCCCTCTCCACTTGAGCGTGCTCCTCACCTCCTGTCAGCCAATTAGATAAGGCAAGCCACTCAGTGTAGGCAATGTTATTCGTTTTTCCAGCCAACAAAAGTTACCTCCTATCAACGAGGTGAGCATTTGATTGGTCTATTCAGACAACCTTGCGAGTGACCACCCGATGTTTGCGTCGGCGGTTACGCAAATTTGATGTCAGGAGATTGGAATAAAAACATATTGGAATAATTTTACGTTATAGGGCCCCTTATCACATTTGGCGGAGATGCTGGCTACTTATCCCAGTTGCTATAGGCATAAAATAGAATCCCTTTCAAACAGATGGCAAAAGATTAGCACTGCTGGTAAAGCCATTTAGTAATGTAACTGATCAGTGCTCGGCTCTTTGTCTGTTGCAAACTATAATCCCTTTGTGCGAATTAAATTTAATGATTAGAAGCAAATGTGTAATTTTGTACTGCCATTTACGAAATCAACAACATGCAACTCGCAAGCCAACTTCATTTAAGTGTATTACAAAAAGAAGCTAGTGGAAATGCCAGAAACCCAGAGCATTGTAATGTGACTATAATCTCGAAAAAGTGTGGTCGCTTTCCTTCAATTGCAGCTAAGCAAAAAATTATGTAGCACTTCGGTCACAGCACCAGATGCAACATGCTATCGACCTGTAACCAACAAGCAAGACTTTTTCCAATGCATTAGCATTAGGAGTGTCAAAGTGGAAAAAAAGTATGTGTGTGAAGTGTGGGAACCCAGTCATGTGGCTAAAAGGTAGGGAGTGGGTTAAGACAGCTTAAAGGAGCATGTGTGCCTGTGTGAGCGTGCATATATAATGCAACTGACAGTGGTCTGCCCCAGAGTACCATCAGTTGCACTTTGCTCCTAGAAGAGGCAGGGTGTGTGTCGAGCGAGCTCCTAAACAGAACTTTGCAATGTGGTGAACACGGCTTAAATCATGGATCTGGGACTTCAATGATATGCGACGTAATGCTCGCACATTTCTCATGCACTTACTGTTAAATTGCCCCTAACTTTTCATTTCGACCATGCGTGGTTGCCCTAAATGAACCCCCCCCCCAAAAAGTGAAGTCATGGTATTGTAATGGTATTTGCCATTATAGGGGCCAATTGCGATTCTCATATTTCAACAGCTTCCACTTCACACTGAAAACATTAAACAAAGGCAGAGGGTGAGCAGGAAGTAGTATGCTATTGAACTGGCTTCTACCCATAGCATGAAGATGTCAAGCCCATTTTAAGGAATGAAAACACAGCTAACAGATTTGCCTCTAGCTCTACCTGGAGTGATCTGACAGCTCCGAGGCTACAAGATATGTCTACAGTTTGCCTTCACTTCTGCTGCACATGCCCTCTGCACTGCTTCCTTTATATTAGGCCATATGTTCTACCCAGTGGCTTCATAATCAAAAGCGAAGGGGTACTTTTGTTTCTTCCCCTACTTAAGATACTAAAACCTGGCAAAAGGAAAACTAGGTTGATTGAAGGAGACAAAGTCATGTATATGAATAAGTCTCATTTACTAATCCAGGCCCCAATCAAAAGATCAAAAACAGTGCCTTGAGTGTATAGGCAAGTCAACTTATGAAAACGGTTTCACTTCGAATACAAAAGCTCATGCACAGTGTCCCATAAATACCTCAATAGCAGCTAGATGGCACCAATTCTTGCACGGTCAGGGCCCACAAACCCCTTGCATCCCTTAAATGCCCACTTACATTGATAGACTCGGCAAGGTCCTCTTCTTCATCAGAATCAACCGTGCTTTCCACGAGGCCAGCGAAGTCAACATCGTTGTCCTCCAGAGACGACTGCACTGACTGCATTGTGTCCGACCCTGAGTAGGCCGACGAGGTGTCACTGCTGCGTGAGCTTCGATTAGATTTGAGCAGGCCTTCTTTGTGTAGTGCAGTCTGCTGACAGTCCAAGGGCAACTGCTGCATTGGGCCAAGAATCGAAGACAATGTTAATACTGGTGCTGTAAAGTGACAAGACCAGCTATGAAAAACCATAGCACTTAATAAGTTGCATACCTTTAGTTAGTTAAAATAAATCAAGAACCAATGCCATGTGACTATAGCCACCCACTACTAAAGCCCGAAGTTATACTAATGCAACCAAACTTCTAAACACATGTGTGAATGAGCTGGAAATCTAATAATTGCCCTGTGAGGTTCATGTTGCATTGCATTTATAGTTGCTCAGTGCAAATATCGCTACAAGCAGGACTGGGCAAAGGTCACTTTGCAATTGTATCTTATTATGATACAAAATACTTGGACAAGTATTTGAGATACAGATACAAGACACTACCGCAATTATTGTATCCGATACGATATTTTCTATTTGTATCTCAAGATACTTCGAAACAATCGAAAATTTCTTATATATATAATGCAGCAGCCAGCGCGCATGCACAAAAATGTTTGCTTGGAAATTGGTCAACTCTGACCAACCTTGTTCGATTTGAATAAAATGTCTGTTAGTACCTCAAAATTTTGATACAGATACAAGTTACCCAAAGAGTATCTAAGATACATGTATCTTCCATATTGCCCAGCACTGACTACAAGCATATCTTTCAGTATGGATCGAAGTCATGATGCACGGTTTGAAACATCATTTGAAATGGGATTTCATCCTGCGTCAATAGGGCACACCTTTACAGCCATGAGCAGCAGTTGCAAGCCCCAAGGATCACTGCATACTGTGGCACACGGTGATGTAACTACCCACCGCCACAAGAAGCCACTAATCATGTATTCACTTGGTAAAACAGAAAAAACACTGCCAGCGGCCACTAGTAGCACTGTCACTCAATTGTGAGAATGGTTGTGCATAACCTCTCATTCAAAAGAGGGAAAAGTCAGAACGTTAGAGGCAGATATCAATTTTTGGGCTTTCTGTACTGCTTCAAGAACAGTTGGATAATGAGTCTTTCCGTGCTCAGGTAGCCAGGCTAAAAATTGAGTCTGAAAAAGGAAAAGGTCTGCACATGTCTCCATAGGTGCAGATATATTTGAGTGGGAGAATTCGTCTATGTAGAACACTGTATGTGCAATCTTGCTGTGCACCGAAATTTAGAACTGCAAAGAGTGGAAGCCAATTGCATTAGAAGGCAAGATACATACTAACCAGATTTCTTTTTTACTATGGAACACTTGCACTTTAACGAAACGTAACGCTATCAGAACATCGAAGCTTCAAAGTTAAAAATAAAAAAAGAAAAGTCCGCGTTTCCACTATATTTCTTTGACATATTTTTACACACCTGAAAAACATGCAGGAGATTAAGTCCATTTACAAAAACCTATTCTAAACACCTAAATCACTCTTCTTCATATCAACAGCAGCCCCTGTGTACATGAATATTCAAGGTACACTTATGACCCATATTGGAACTTATGACCTCAAGATCCACCAGAAACATCAGCAAAATGATTAATTCCACCTAAGAATATCAAAAACATTTCTTCACACAAAGTGCATCCACCATTGCTCAAAATGTGCAGTAGACAACTTCACTGTACGATCAAGCCGGTGGAAGAAACAAGTTTCACACACACACACCGTGATCTTTGCGTTAAGTGACGAGAAAATCATTGAACATTTCATGCACACGAGTATGATGACTAGAATAATGAACGAGCAACTGAGCCTAGAGCTGTAATACTCAGAAGATTAATGCAAAAGGCCATATGCTAGAAAAGCTTACCACTGTGCTTAAAGAAGTACAAAGTGGTACCTCACAAAAAAAGGGGGGGGGGGCGTATACATATATATTCTGGTTACTTTTTGGGTGCATCCTCATCACAATACTTCAAAGGGTCTTCAATGGCAGCGAAATTAAATCCCATGGACCAACCTGAAGGTGGTGGTGTGGGTGCCTTGTTTCAACGGCCACCTCGTCCGGCTCGAGGGCCAGCAGCCGCTCCAAGTTCATGGTGGTGCACGACTGCCGCTGCCCCGGCCGCAGCAGCTCGCAGTCTGGGTAGTCAATCTGTACGGGAGGACACATGCAAAATGCGAGAATTAAGAAAACTCCATCTGCAAGTTGAAATATCATTTCTACTGCTACTACACAGATGGCAAATAGGTTCAGTAAATCAAGAGGTACATCAGAATAGTAGATACTGACATAGGAAAAGAGAGGGAACAAGTGTCAGGGGAAACAGTATTTAGAAGCTGCACAACAACGCATATAGACATTTAATATAAAGTCAGTTCATTGAAATGAGCAATGCAGAGCTTAATAAGGATACGGCGAACATTTTTTTGTGCATTAAAAAAAAGAAGAACGGCCACTAACCCAAGCGATGCAAGCACATATGCCCATAACACTAATGGAAAGGACCAAGCAAGACATCTGCTATTGCTCTTGTCATCACTATGAATGAAAAATGTTATCTTCCTGTAAAGAAATACTAGACTTCACGCTGTTATAGCCACAGACCAAGAGAAAGTATAAAAAGTTATTCTTAATCAAATTTGTCCACATGAACACACATGAAGTGTTATACATTCATTCAGTAGATGCAAGAAATTACTATTTAAGTTTTTTTATGCCAAATTAAGGTTAACATTGTAATTATGAAATGATGCCAGTGCCACATGTCATTTTTTACTTTTATTTACAGGCCACTAGTCAAGTTCAAGTCAACCCTTCAAAAATGACACTCCTTTCGTCTACACTTATCAAGGCCAGCAGCCAAGCAAAGGCTGCTGTGGCCTCTGCAACTCCTTAAAATAAAATGGAAGTACGCAGGTCTATATTAAGCTATATTAAGGTGCTTGAGTGAACCCACCGAAAAATGTATTTCAACAGCAGTGGCACCCTTGGAAGCGTTGCATCCATTTTGATGCAGAACAACTTCTTTGAACAACTCATAACGCATGTAGTTGCCAAGTGGAGGAAAAAGAACAATACTTTTTTGTGCCGATGCACACTGTAATTTACTATCACATATAGTGTCATACAACCATCACCAATAAAGGGCTGTGTGACATTACCGGCTGTACGGCAAAGTTAAAATTAAATTATTGGGTTTTACGTGCCAGAATCACTTTCTGATTATGAGGCACGCCGTAGCGGGGGACTCCGGAAATTTCGACCACCTGGGGATCATTAACGTGCACCTAAATGTAAGTACACGGGTGTTTTCGCATTTCGCCCCCATCGAAATGCGGCCGCCATGGCCGGGATTCGATCCCGCGACCTCGTGCTCAGCAGCCCAACACCATAGCCACTGAGCAACCATGGCGGGTCGTACGGCAAAGTAGTGCGTAGAAAGTCCCAGAGCAAAATGGACCTGCCCATCCTCAATGAAAAACCAGCGTTTTGTTCCTTATGAATCTCTCCTAATTTCCGTAGTCAAAGCACAGATTGTAATCAGTAAAATGAAGCGTTTCATACAATGAAAAGTATTAAACTATTTAAGACTCATTGAAGAAAAGAATGCTAACCAAATTTACTGACAAAGGTGATGGAGAACCTAAGGTTTAGTGGATAATAATGTAACGATGCCACAACGGACAATTAATGAACTTCGACTTATTCCCACTATATATATATGTATATATTACAATGACTACTGATACAATTATGTTGCGCGAAACTTGAACGCCTTTTCTAACGCTCGCTAGTTAGACGCAAATTCAAGCACAGCCGAGGTCATAAAAATACAAACAACAAAAATTACGGAGCAGCAGAAATGAGCTGGAAAAAACAGCAATGAAGGGTCCTAACATTTCTTTTTTATAATTAATTGTGATGCGAAGCATCCAATCAAACCGAACGCGTAAATAAATATGCGTATCCCCCCCCCCCCCCCCCCCCCCCGCGTCTCAAGAACTCATTCGCGGTAAAAACTAATTACCGACAGACGCCGTATGGCGCACAGCGTTACCGGTTGCGGGCGAAACGGGCAGAATGAAACACCACAAAGCAGTCTGTCCTCATCTTTGTAGCTTTTCAAGCCGCCAAATAAAGTCGCGTGAACACAGTTATTGCTGGATTCGACACACTGGGCGGTAGTGGAGCAGCGCGAAGGCAACTTACTGGCCGAGTAAAAGAAAAAAAGGGAAAGAAAGAAAAGGGGAAAGAGAAAAAAAGAAATAGGCCCGTTTCGGGCCTATTTCCCGAAACGGGTAAAAGGCCCCACCATTCGAGCGCGCTCATCCAACGTCGAGAACGCCCCAGACGCGACGTGCTACGACCATGGCGAGCAGCCGCGTGCCAGCAGCAACAGTTCACCAAAAACACGAACGCCGTCACCAACTAACACAACACTCAAAGCGTCGTGTTGTATATGCACCGGCCGGGTATCCGTGAGAGGAGCACGGTGAATCGCCCGACGAAGACGAACTCATTCGACACCAGCGGCGAAAGCAGCCTACGCCTCGACGCGAGGAAATGACAAACTGACGGCCGCGACGACAAGTTGCCTCAGCCACAGGAAACGGAAACCAAAAGTGCTATCACCGGTTACAGCGGGCGAGAGAAAAGAAAAGGGAACCAGCGAAGGACGCACGTATAAACCCTAGCGCAGTGGTGCGGAAGCGCGCACTCCCAACGATACGTGCCAATGCGCCGAAAGGCACCTAGCCGTAGTCCGCAGTGTGCGTGCATCGCTGGTGAAATGAAATGTCGCAACGGCCCGAAACGTTATGTACGATCGCAAACCTCGCGAATGGGCCACACATAACCGCCATGGAAATTGAATCCGGCGCGCCTAAGCTCGCGCGCATGCTTCGCACGCAACGCAAGGCAGCGCAAGCGTACTACACCAGCTATCAAAAGTATGTGGACCAAGGGGTACAGAAAAAAGAAGGGGGGGGGGGGAGAAAAAAAAAGAAAGGAAGCAATGCCCATAGATGCCTTGGCTTCAGTTCATACTTGACATTGCTAACATCGCAGCGTATTCGTCAGTTTCGGGAAGTCAGTCCGAGTTGCCAAGATACCTGTATTCGCCATATGCCAGCGCTAATGACACGCGAGAGTCTACGGTGCAGACTCAACCCCTCCAAGACGCGAGGTCCGAGCCCTGCGCGCTTCCAGCCGTAATGTCAAGCCGTAAGGTCAAGGTGCCGGGCCATACCCCAGTTTAAGCATTCCATCTCCCTCTCCCGACGGGTGATTTTCCACGAGAGCGTCGCCCTTCTGTTATCTAAGCGGCACTAGTGAACTGTGCTCGAAGCTCTTTCGCAAAAGCTGGTAGTACTGAAAGAACACCATTGCGCAGGGCAATCAGCTACAGATCGCAGGACAACGAGCCTACCTTGAGCTCGGCATTCCTGTAAACATCAGTCAGCAGGACCGTAAACGTCGGCGCAGGGTGAAAAACAGCGATCCTATTCTACGATAGAATGTGTAAGCGCGACTGAACGAGGACGTGGAAACAGACAAACAGAGACAGCGCTACTATTCTACGCACATATTAACGACGATCAATATTTTTATCCGCACGCGCACAGAACTGAATGGCACTGGTGCGATAGCGACGTGCAAGGAAAAAAGAAAAGGCGACTGAAACGGCTACACTTCCGTCCGCCACCCGCGGTAGAAGGAAAAAACCACTGTGAACTTTCATGCCGGTGCAGCGCCCAGATCCTCGACGGCTCAAAAAGAAAAGAAGAACAGGACACGCGTCTGAGAACCGGCGCGTGTGCACCGAGCGAACAAGACACACAGCGACAACCGGAGGGCCTTTTTTTCGCGGAACTTGTCGACAAAGGGCGCACCTGCCAGCGTCGCGTCCGGAGGACTTGGCCTGCGGAGGCGAAAGGTGTCAGACCCCGAGCTCTGAAGCAGCAACGACAGGAAAGACGGGAGGGATGCCCTCATAATCATCTACAGCTAAAACGTTACACTTAGCTAGGGTAAACGAGAGCGAGAGAAAAAGAAAAATGTAAGGAGGTAGGCAAGCCTTTTGGCCATGCACCCCATCAGACGAGAATCGGTACCTCTTCAGCCTTGGAATGAGACAAAAGGATGGCTCCTAGCAGCAAGAATTACAGAAGAAAACGAACCCCATTTTCGAAGCCCATATTTGTCAGAACAAGCGACGAAGACGGAATGACTGCCAGACATGCACGAACAGGTAGGCACTAGGCCGAGCATTCGATATCCAATGCGTCAGAACCACTGGGTGACTTCCTCCCGAACCATTTCCCTCCGTTAAGGCAAGGGATATATAAGCTGCAGAGGAAGGAAGACGCTACAAATGTGGCAACCGACGCAAGATTTAGCCGCTCGGCCATTTTTCTCTTCGAGGAAGGACCAAGCCGCATCTAGGGAAAGCAGGAATCGCATGCATGGCAGGAACAACGGTTTGCACTGTGCAGCTGCCGCAAGCGAGCACCCTTCTGTGACTGCGTTTCACGCAATCGCGTGAAACGCAGTCGCAATATCCGGCAGCGTCAAGGAGCTCCTGACAGATGTACGCATCGCGCTTACATTTCTCACTCCTTGCGCACCCACATCGACAGCATAACATTGCGATCGCAAAGTCCTTTGTAATAAGCAGCCTCCGCCACATGTGGCACAATTAAGGGGCACAGCCAAATAAGCCCGGTACTTTGAGAACGCTCGGAGCACTTCTATTTTCGCACACTACAGACGCCTTGCTTATTACGAAGCGCCGAGAGGCCGTATCGATAACGGCATGCTGAAACTCGTCGTCATAGGGACGTCATACCGGCACATACCGGCATTTACAATATTGCCGCCGTCACTTGGGTCTGCACGCACTTTTAGGTTCGCGTCGCAAGTGCGCGTTTTAAAACGAAACACAGAGCAGGGAGGCCCCTGCCAACCAAGCAGAAAGATGCTGCGGCAGCTTTCGCCTATCAGAGCGTCCAAACAGGTACGACACGACGTGGCATATCGTGTTCATCGATCGTGAGTGATGCAATGAATCTCCCACTGTTCCCTTATGGAAGCGCGTATTTTATGGATCATCTGCACGAGGCCACTTTTCATTCCACGTGGCCCAGAGAAGAATGCGGGCATGTATCAGCTCCCCTTTCGATCGCAAGCAAATTGAGGGACCGCACAATGGGCACACACTGCAACCCCGGAGTCACGCTTATCTTCTTACTCCATATATCGTTATCTATCGCAGCTTCGTCGGTTTACACACACGTACGCGATTCACACACGAAGGCAAATCTCCCGACCACTGATTCAATCGAGAATGCGGCAAACGCAACCATTGTGGCTCTCACTCCTCGCGTACATACAAGTTCGGTAATTATCAAAGCGTTTATCAGAGGAGCCCTAGTGTACGGCTACTGGTCGCCTTAGTTAGTTTCAATCGTGCACAGATGCGCACAGATAAAAGAAAGGCGGGACTAAAGCATACGGTATGAGAAACTTGCAACCTTCGACGTTAGGATGGATAGTTGGGCGTGTTAAGCATGATTTCTGAAGTGAAGGCGCTAAAATGACGGAGGACAAAGAAGAAACACACACAGGGCGCCTGTGTGTGTGTGTGTTTCTTCTTTGTCCTCCGTCATTTTAGCGCCTTCACTTCAGAAATCTTGCAACCTTCGGAACCAGCAGCTCGCTAAGCATAATACGTCTATACTTCGTAGGTCACAGCCTTATACAGAGAGTTTCGGCCTTAGTTCGAATCAGCGAATCCAACATCAGCGAATCCAGCATCAGCGGACGCTTGCCCTATCGGACCTGTGTAGCCAAACGATTAGCCAAGCCAAGTTAACGTCCTGCTAGGATGCCTCAATGCGCTCGGAGGAGAGGGAGCGCGCGGAGGCAATTCACATTCTGCTCTCGAGCAGCGTTGCCGATGCCCTGTTTTCGTGCGCTAAGGTCCCTCTGGTGCATGCAGGCAGCTTGCTATCGTTATTTCTAGAAACGCTCTAATCCCGCTGCAGTCGACCGCCGCGCAAACTACGAAGCGCATATCCCGTTTCACGGAATGCCTCGGTGGCCGGTTGCGCGTGCCTGGTACGAAAGAAGGTCAAGACGGCGTGAGCACGAATGTAAAGCTGAGAGCGCTTGCCGACGTGGACCTTGCGGTATACGATTCGGTAACTATAGGCGGCCATATGTGTCAATTGGGCAGCAAAATAACAGACTGGGCGACAGCTTAAAACGTTCAAAACATTTATCAACTGCTGGCGGCGAGTCAAGCTCAAGATTATTTTAGCTCCGGACAATATTTTCGTCTTTTACGTCATCACGTGCCTTGCTTTCTCCATCGGTGGCCTAAATGCAATAAGTATACGCGGAATACAAAACGACGAGGCGGAAATTACGCGCAGGTGGGTTCGATCGGCCCATAACCAGAAAAGTGGATGGACACACAAGTAGTCGAGCAGAGCAACAATGCTGCGCCGAACTGCTATATTTTCAGCCCCGTTATGAATGAGGAGAGAGAACGCTCGGAATAATTCGAGCATTCATGACGAGTTTTCAACCTCCGTCTACACACAACATGCGAGGGCACTGCCGAAGAGTCGACTGACACGCCATACCACGTCAGAGCCGATACCTAAAGCTCCATTATCACAAGTCGTTTGTAGCGCAGTACTGAAGCTGCAGTACTTTTTAGCCAATAAATACGAAGGCCTAATGCCCCTCGAGATGTGTTCGTTGGGGCCGCGTCTTCTGCTCAGGGCCACAGTAATTTGCGGTCTATGTCGTGCATGCGCAAATGTCCTAACATGTCATATATCGCCGAATCATGTAACAAGCAAAAATAAAATGATGTAATACTCCCTATAATCAGACAGTTATGCCAGGAATTATATTCTGCTGTGAAAGCATGGTACCTGCGTACGCCTCATACATTCGGTAGTGCCGCAAAGGACTACTAGGATGGAGTATATGCTGAAGGATGCCACTTACGCGGAGGCTCGAAAGAAGCAAAGGCAAGACGTGTTTCTGTCCAGCGTGTGTGAGGAGGACCGCACGTGAATCCACGCGGCTGCTTACAGCGCGTCGCAGCGAGGCAGCAGAGAAACTGGACGAGAACGCTCGGTGCATAAGTAAACAGAAAGGCTCCCCCCCTAGTACTGCTCTTAACTCATGCCGAGTAGCGATACAAGCGAGTGTGATCAAGCAAGGAACGCTAGGTCGTTTGTGAACACCCAAAGTCCAAATACTGCCGAAAGAAGCATAGACATCTCACCCGCGGCCGACGTCCGCGACTCTCAAGACATGTCACTATCTAACAGTGCTGGTGTGAGTCAGCTTCCGTGCGAGCTCGAAACACACTATCGAGGTCTCCCCGCCCCCCAGCGGCGTTCAGCAGTGAAACAGCTTGGAAATCGAAACACCCGCACAATACACACATCTGTTGAGCGCTAGAAGTCAGCGGTGAGCAGGCGCCCGGCTACTTAGAAAGTGCGCGGGAATCGGTTTAACTGCGAAATTGAGGATTCGCTAAAAACAATGAGAATGTTTTCCCTTTTGTGAAAGAGAATTTGTGTTCGATACACATTTACCATGAGAAGGGAGCCTAAGATGGCGAGTTGTAGGAAGCTTTCGTTCCGAACATGTTCTCAGGACTCGCCAGATGCGCGAAGGAAGAGCTTTCTTTACCGGGTACAAGCCTTTTAAAAAACGCTGCGTCCGCTATACGGCGACGCGCAGAGAGCCCAGTTTCATCGATGCGCCTCTGCAGAAGCCAGTGCGCCCCGGTCAAACCACTGAATGCCGCTCCTTCGCATTGCGCCAGCGCGTTCGAGGGAGAAGGCAGGGGATGACATTTGACTTGGCGGCAAGCTCTATCGCGGAGCGGCGTTCGACGACGATCGGTTCTGGAGCAGTCGTCGGCACCGCAAGGACACGTAGGGTTGGGAGGAGGGGGGTGTCAACGCTGCCGACGAACTCGCGCAACGGGACCGAAGCGCGGCGCAACAGGAGCAAACGAATACACGACCTGGATTCGGTGGTTTCCTCAATCGAGCAACAGGACGATCGTACGAGGGCGGCTGGCGATGCGGCCGAGCGCGAGCACGCCGCCACAGCCCGATTGCCATCGCGCGTATACAAAAGGCGCGTGCGCGTTGCCTCGTCCGTTGATAAGCGGCGCTTTTCTCCCACTTTGCTCCGGTATGC
Source organism: Dermacentor albipictus (assembly GCF_038994185.2). Classification (NCBI taxonomy): domain Eukaryota; kingdom Metazoa; phylum Arthropoda; class Arachnida; order Ixodida; family Ixodidae; genus Dermacentor; species Dermacentor albipictus. The sequence goes on along the minus strand of NW_027225574.1, from coordinate 4,688,587 downwards.
GAACACTCCGAAAGGCAGCTCTTTTCGGCGAGCCTCCGCTAAAGGAGAACGGCGTCGATCTTGTCGCAGAACGTCGGCCACGCCGAATAGAGAGATGAGGGAGACGAAAAACAGAAATAACAAAGGAAGAGAGCGGGGATTACGAGGAGAAGCGGGCCGCGGGCGAACGCTCTGCAATGCCTGCCCCTCCCGCGTTTCCTTCCCCCGGAGCGGGCGCGCACGGGCGGCAATCAGTTGATCGTCCCTCAATGCGGCGTGCGGCCCGAGGGGATTTCGCACGCGCCAATTCTACAGGCTTCTCATCCCGGTGCCTCGGCGAACAACACTGAGGCGCTGGTTTCTTCGTTCTCCTTGCTCGTTTTTCTTCGTGGCTCGGCTCTTCAATCTCGGAGCACGACGAAGCTCCGAAGCGGAGCAGGAGAGGCTCCAGGCGCAAGATGGACGAGGAAATTTTTTTATTTTTTTTTTCTGCGCTGCGAATTGCGATCGCCGAACTTGCAAGCGTGCTTTTTTGGCTCCAATCTTCTCGCTCACCGACAGAACCGGATCGCAAAGCGAGGTCTGCATTCGGCCTGTTCTCCGAACCATAGCAACTATTGAGTCGCGTGAGCAGAAGCGAAAGACGATGCCGCCAGTAAACTAGTCGTTCATGTCTGGGCTCCGAGAGCACAGTCCCGCGGACGAGTACTCGGTATATTGCAACAACGACGCCTCGGCAATCTGACCACGAAAAGGATCCATCGGCGTGCGCTTGGGCGCTCCTTGTCTACGATCTAATTACGCGCTGGAATGGACCTTCTTTAAAAACTGAGAAGTGTTCTGGAGGAGGACGACAGCCGGCAGTGGAAACACAAAATGCACACGATGTCACCGTCGCAAAAATTGAAGAAACGGGACAGAAACGCTTTATCTAAGCGCCACGGACGGGCTGCTCACGGACCCACCTGCCCATCTATCTAAAATTCCGTCACCTCACTCGTTGCAGCTACCACGCTTTGTGGCATGGTGTTCTGTGACGGGGAAATGGTGTTTCGATGCATCACAGAACACCACTTCTCTCCGTAGGAATTGTACAATTGTACAACAAGCACGCATCTCTTCGGATTGCGCGAGCGCGTTGTCATGATAAAACGTCGCAAAGCCCGCCCTTTTTATTGTTATATATACATATATATATATATATATATATATATATATATATATATATATATATATATATATATATATATTAGGGGGGGGGGGGGTCGAGTCGTGGCTCGGCAGCGTACACGTCAGGCGAGCGCACTGAAGTGCACCGCATTAGCGGTTCTCCTGCTGCGCGTGGCTTCTTGTGAGATTGCCCTCGAGAGAAGAACCACCGATGCCCTGCACAGTGTCAGCTCACCGAACGAACCGTCTACAAATTGCCCTAACAGTGGACGCATGCGCAGATTTGGATGCGAACCTTCGCGCGGATTATTGCAACAGATGACAAAAGAGCAAAGAGAAACAGCACCGACATATTGCGACAGGAAGACTACAGGGAGCACTATAGTAAAGGTGTATACATCACGAAAAAATAATACCTCGGAGATCATGGTCAATTTAACCCACATCCGTGTTAGGTCTTCGCCTCGTTCTTTTCTGATAAGAGCGAGGAATAAATGGCCGGATCATTACACACTCACTGCCTCTATCTCACACGTTATATATGTTCCGGAGCGTGGTGCCCTGGAACAGGGGCGCCAACCATGCAGGCCGGAGATCGTCATCAACCAATGGAAGATGAAGACATCCGGCCCGACCGCTGAATTACTCTTTCTAGAGCAATAAAGTTTACTTCCTCCTCCTCCTCCTCCGGAGCGTATCCGTACATGTAGCGCGAAACAAACAAAAAAAAATTATTATCCGTCACCCAGCAATTAAGGTCTGTTACGCACATCACGCGAGGCGGAATCCGACGTAGCGCACGCGCGTTGCAGCGAGAGCACCCTTCGAGTGAGAAAAAACGAAAGGGCGCGCGGTGAACAAGCCGCGCTTTTATGCGAATTACCCGCCGTGGTTGCTCAGTGGCTATGGTGTTGGGCTGCTGAGCACGAGGTCGCGGGATGGAATCCCGGCCACGGCGGCCGCATTTCGATGGGGGCGAAATGCGAAAACACCCGTGTGCTTAGATTTAGGTGCACGTTAAAGAACCCCAGGCGGTCGAAATTTCCGGAGTCCCCCACTACGGCGTGCCTCATAATCAGAAAGTGGTTGTGGCACGTAAAACCCCATAATTAAATTTTTAATTTTTGCATGCGAATTAACAAACTGCTGAGGAGGTATTACGCAGGAACAGATGGGCACTTCCCTTATTGTTCCGAGAGCGCGGCGAGAACGCCACAACCGGCGCGACGTATGGTATAAGCACGGGCTCAAACAAACAAGGACACCGAGTAACAGAAGCCAGTGAAATGAAAGACTCGCCAAGAACACACCAAGAGCACGGATGGCAAACGATACAACTGTCACAAAGGTAATCGGGGCGCACTCCAGCTGCGCGATTAAATTCTCATTGAGCAACCGGCCGACGCGTCAGGCGCCGTCCTGCGCGAGGAAATGAATCGAACTTTGGGACGCCTGAAATCCACATTTAAGGAATTGTCCTCGCTCATATGCATGAGGGTCGGGTGCTGCGCGTATGCAAGCACGAACACCGAGCTAATTTGATCGGGGTCTAGCACAGTGGAATGTCGATTCGACGAAGCGTGACCGAGTCTAGAACGCCCGAAGGCCACCGCGATTGAAAATCGCCGCGTATAGAAGCGCAACGTCCGCGTGACACGGGTATAAGGAATCCAGTTTTGATTTACTTCGCCACTGAATGCGATGGGCAGCTCACGTATGGGGAAACGAAATGGGAGAGCAAAGAAAATATATGTCACGCAAGGTTAGTTAATCAGCGCAAGTGACAAAGAAGAGACAAGGCGGCACCCGTAATAACACCGCCTAGCCTCAGCGGCCGGGCAAATTGAAAGAAAGCGCGACACGAGGCACCGGAAAAGGCTCCCACAAAAGCCCGGCAGCCACGCAGCGAAAAGAGCGCGCTCATTCAGCAGACTAGCCTGGATTCCGCCGGCCCCCAAAAAAGGTTTTGCCCGTCCGGCGCGCGGGCACCTGCGCACGCTCAAGAGCGGGCGCAACGTGCCATGTCGCATAATAATACACGGGACATCCGCACCTCGTCGGCGACGCGCTAGCAGTTTGCATCATAAAGAATACGGGCCGCGCTGCGCGCTAGCGGCGAGGGCGCCCAGGACCCCGCTGCTGGCGCTACGCCCGATAACCAACTGCTGCTTCGCATCGACGACGACGCGGTGCGCTCAGAGGCGGGACAACGGCGCGGATGATGAGTCAGAGAAAACCCGAGACTTGAGCCAGGCAGCGGAGAGCGTGTCTCAGCGTCCTCTAACGACGCACAGAGAGGGAGGAGTGAAAACGTCGCGAAACAAGACTTGCGAAACCCCAACCTAGCGACGCGCGCGAGCGTATGAAACGCGCGCAGGAATGCGCATATGCGAAACAGTCAGCGCTCGCGACGCCGGGGCCGCTCCTTCAATCTCTACGTCACTCGAGGGAACGGTCACCGGAAAATTATGCGCCGCGCTTCGGCTTCACCGGCAGACGAGCAGTTTTAATCAGACTGCAGACTGCGACGTTCGCAATATGTTACGGTGCCGCCACAAAAACAGTCAAGTTTTCCCTTTCCTTTGAAAAGCTTTTGTGCGTGCTACATGTAGCAACTAAGTTGAAGCTGTTCCTGAGGGCCATTCCCTAAAATCGATGGGTGGCATAACTGCGGGTCAGCCCGGTATTCACGGCTGTCATTGAAAGGATGCCTAAAATCGTATTGCGGGTCGTTGTATTCGGGCCATCCCTAGAGGTAATCACAACGTGTGATACGGTTTCACTGCGTTTAATTAGCCATCAACCAAGCAGTCGCCGTTTCACTGGCCCCTGGTTACACTATCACTACGGGGGAAACGACTGAGCAAGAAGAGGGGGCCAACTGCCGGTCATAGATCACAGGTAACCCGCCTCATTTACCGAAGTTCAAACTCGACTAAGAATAGGACGCAACTCGGCGCTTTTTCACACACGCCTCACTTTCTTACTCGAGAATACAAATCACTGATTACGAATTTGATACAAACGGCTCGATAGAGTCCGTGAGTGTGAATGCATGCCGCGCTGCACGGTGACTATATACCGTAACGCCGGGGATGTGGAAAACGTCTATGAGTAGAACTTGAAAATAATGATAATAAAAAATTTAAAAAATTTGCAGGGGCGAAAAGGAAACAAAGATGTGGATAAGTGTAATTATAAGCCAAGGAGGGAGGGGAAAAGAAAGAAAACGACGCTGTGGACTAAAGCCCCGGCTCCGCACCTAAACGGCCGGGCATGCAAACACACTTGCCCAACGGGCCACCGTAGACCACTCGCCCAACACTGCCCTGGGGACCAAAGGCGGGAACGCCAACAGCGCGGAAAATGCTTTCTGGATAAGTGCAGTTCCGGTGGGTTGCTCCCCCCTCCCCCCTGCTTCCTGTCTCTCCGCTCCTTTTCGACTTCCGCCTCCCCCCGCCAGCGACACACAAAGGCTTTTTTTTTTCTTCGTTCTCGTTCCCTCCTCCACCCCGTATAGCCAACAACACACTGCCCTTGCCTTATATCGCAAGACAGGGCCGCAACAGGCGCCACGCATGACTATACATGGTGTCCCCGCTAACTTTAGCCAGAGTTTAAAAATATGCGAATGTCACGTAGCTGGACAGAAGCAAGGCAATGTTGTTTACCGTCGCTTGGAGGTACCGAAATTATTATTTTTTTCATTCCTCCTAATTTGATAATTAGTCTTGATTATTTAATCAACTTCTCAAACATAATTCGATGAAAAGTTTCGATTAGAAAATTGTAGAGCGACATGAAAAAACTCCCGATACAGCTTTCAGTTGCTCAATACGTGCTACGTAAGTGTTTTTCCGAGCGTGAAAGAATCCCACGAATGCACGCAAAGTGCCTCGAACGGCCAGTCGCGCGGCAATTTTGCGTGCATCTGCGGACTTCTTTCACGCTAGGAAAAACACTTACGTAGCACGTATTGAGCAACTGAAAGCTGTATCGGGAGTTTTTTCATGTCGCTCTATAATTTTCTCATTGACACTTTTCATCTAATTGTAATTTATTTATTTATTTAATTATTTATTTAAATACCTTCAGGGCCCCAGGGCATTACAGAAAGGAGTAGAATGCATGAAAAACAAATGTATATAACACAGAAATGCGGCAATACAGCAAACAGAAACCGCAGTTAACTGTGTTCCAGCAAAATGCAGATTACTGGAACTAAACAAGAACTGCAATAGCAGATTTAAACAAGTCAGTGTCATTAATTGCGGCAATTGAGGTAGGCAGGCGGTTCCAATCGTTACTTGTCTTAGGAATTATATAGTAAAAATATGAGTTAGTTCGAGAAAACGGGACGTCTACTTTATGAAGGTGATCTCTACGGGATGAAATGTACTCTGGCTCAGAAAGAAAGACTTCTTTAAGACGGCGATGATGATACATTTTGTGAATTAGCGATAACCGAGACACCTTCATTCGTAAGGAAAGAAAAGGAAGGTTCGAAGTATCTTTCATGGTGGACACACTAGATAAACGAGAGTAGTTGTGAAGTACGAATCTTGCGCTGCGATTTTGCAGATTCCAAAGTTTCAATGAGACACTCAAGACTGGGTCCCACAGCGAGCATGCATATTCCAGTTTTGGGCGTACGAGCGATTTATAGAGTCAAAGTTTTCATGAGGATGGTGCCATAGAGAAATTGCGCCTTAAATAACCAAGCATGCGATTGGCATTGTTGACAATGAAGTTAATATGTGTATGCCAGGACAGATTATTGGTTATGTAAACACCCAGGTATTTATAAGATGTTACTTATTCTAGTGAAAGACCTTCGATCTGGTATAAAGGCATCAGTGGAAACAGGAGGCGTTTTCCGGGGAATTCTCACTGCTTTGCACTTATTAGGGTTAAGATGCATTTTCCAGGTATTACATCACTGTGATGTATTGTTAATGTCAGACTGAAGTTGAGCGCAGTCAGAGATTGGAGACATTATTCTGTAAATGACGCAGTCATCGGCAAACAACTTAATAGATGAGTTAATGCGGTCAGGCAATTCATGAATGTAGACAAGGAAGAGTAATGGTCCCAGCACAGAACCCTGGTAAACTCGAGTAGAAGAGTTAGATTTATTAGCGCATACAAACTGTGTTCTGTAAAGAAGAAAGTTTTCGATCCAGGCTAAAAGGTTGGGATCAATGTTTAGCTTCCTAAGCTTCAGACAAAGTAGTTGATGGCTAACAAGATCAAATGCCTTAGAGAAATCAAGCAATATGCAGTCGATGTAGAATCCAGAGTCCATGGCTGCGAAAAGGTCGTCAGTGAAAGAGGAGCTGATTCATGAAAAAATTTCCGAAAGCCATGCTGATGTGGTGTAAAGAAAGAGTTATATTCAAGAAAGGTAACCAGATTGGAATAGATTATATGCTCAAAGAGTTTTCACGGAATGCTAGTTGAAGAAATTGGTCTACAATTAGTGGGAGAATGCGCGACACCGGACTTAAATAACGGTGCCACCTTGTCCACCTTCTAATTGCTTGGTATTACTGAGGAATGCAAAGATTGTGTAAATAAAATAGTTTAGACAGAACTACAGATGAAAACACATGGGTGTTCATCAAAAATTTCGAATTATTTCCGTCTACGCCTGAACAAGATGATAGTTTTAAATGTTTAATTAGGAGGTTCTGCACACCGACTGAGTCAATAAGTATAGTGTCCAAAGGGAGGAAAGTGAATGTATATACCAGGCAGGGAAACATGCTGCGATCACAAAAAGATTTTTGAAAATACCTCATTGAATGCATCACAACATGTCTCTCTAAGAATAACAACGTCATTTTTATCAGGCAAAGTTATGTTGGATTTAAAGCCTCCAATATTGTTCCAAAACCTTTTAGGATTCGCAACTAGTAAAGAAGGCAATGTCTCGTGAAACAAACAAAAAAAATGTTTAGTACTTTTCAGTGCGCACTTATATACAGAGTTCGCTACTTGATAAGCAACCCAGTGATCTTGATTACTGCTCTGATTTGTCTTGCAAAACAGTCGCTTCTTATTTAGTAGCTGTTTTAAGTAACTGTTAAACCAGGGGGATCGCTGCCTGCCCGATATGATACGTAGGGGTATGCACTTACGTGATAGCGAAATTACTTTTTTTTTTTTAAACAGACACCAGTTCTCTTCGAGAGTGCGTGCAAAGAAATTAGGTAAGTATTCATCCAAAAATGTTCCGAGTTCTCTATTTATCGAAACAAAATCTGCCTTGGTAATTTCTTAGGTATTTTGGTGCTGCTGCGGAGTGGTTTACGGTTCCTGCATGCGAGAATATAATAATACTGCGGTCACCCAGTCCCGGTAGAAAAATGAGTGCGTGAACTACATCCGGAGAAGTAGTCAGAATTAAATTTAAAATATTGGAGCTAGTTGACGTGGTTCGTGTTGATTGCGTTATGATTTGTGAGAGGTTGAAATCGGCGCACAGGTTTAGGAATGCTGCGGTTTCAGATGACTGGTCTGAGGTAAACGGAACGGGGGCGGACCAACTTATTTTATAATAATTAAAATCACCCAGCAAGAATATATGCGAATTCGGGAATCTGATGACAATATTATTTAATACACCATGAAGACTAATGCAAAATGAGGAAGGGGCATTAGGAGGGCGGTAGCAGCTGCAGAAAACAGTGTCCCGATGGTTAATGCGTACGCATGCGATTTCCAAAGCGGAGGCAGCAGGAGTATGATAACTGTGAATGCAATCTACAATAGCAATGAGAGCATCTCCTTCAGATCTGTAAGCACGATTACATCGATAGATTTTAAAAGACTTCTCGCAGGTGAAAATGTCATTGTTAGAAATCCTTGTGTTAAGCCAAGTCTCAGTAGTATGCAAACATTGGCGTTACAAGTGTTAATGAGCGAGCACAGCTCGTCACCTTTGTTCACAAGGCTTCGAATGTTTGAAAAAAGAAAGCAAACATTTCGAGCAGAATCACGAGTACACGCTGATTGCTAAGATAAGGAGGAGTCGTTATCAGCGAATGCGGCTTTGGCAGCGTTGACATGCGTAGAGGCATCATGGGGATCTTAAAGGGGCCCTGAACCACCCCTCGCGCTTGGTGAAATAACGTAGTCCGCAGGTAGCACACGCCGCTGTGAACATCTCAGCCAAGTTCTGCTGTCTTCTTCTTCGTGATTTGGGAGAGGGAAAGTACGCTCAATTCTGCAGCCCATATGGGAGCACGGCGCAGCGTACTGGGGATGGGGGCGGGGGATGAACGATGAGGGGATAGACGGGGAAAGGGAGAGTAAGTTTCAGGCAGCATACGTCAGCATCATCCAGGGGCGATGGCCGGCGCGCGAGGCAGAGGCCATGGGAGGTCGAAGTCTAGTGGCGATCTAGGAGCCCGTTTGAGTACACATATTCAAGCAGGCTTGTCAGTGCTGGAAGGTGGTAGCGGGCCGGGAAGAGTAGGTGTGTTTCTGAGGTAGCCGGGAGTCCATACCGTCGATAGGTGGCAGTGACTGGAGCGCGCTCCTGGGCTAATGCAGGACAGGTGTAGAGTAGGTGCTCGAGGGTCTCGGCGTCACCGCACCTTCTGCAGGCCGGCGAGGCGATGCGTCCCTTGGCATGAAGCCTAGCTGCCGTCCACACGGAGCCCGTGCGCAGACGAAGGAGTGTGGAACGGTCCCGTCGCGAGAGACCGTTCTCAGGGAGGAGTTTTGGGGCTCGGTTGATAGCTACTCTGTTATCCGGCTTCTGCTGTCGTACGCGGTCCGTGGAGCTCGCAAGCGGAGAGCGAAGTCACCTTTTTCTCAAACGCTCTCGTTTCAAAAACCCCGTGATCCTCGCTCTTTTCTGTGTGCTTATCTCTTCATAAAGCACACTCCAATATGCGGCTGCTATTGGTACGTCCTTACTGCAACGTCCTTATGTAGATACTGTAAATAAACCCATATTCCTCGTTCTCGATGAGAAGCAGTCCTTCCCTTCAACAACGACCTCAGCATGGATAAGTTGGACGACGGCATGGGTCAGCTACCTTCTAGTTCATGCCCGACTCCAACCTTGACAACGGGTTACGAGCGGTGGGATTGACCTAACAATCCTTACATCGCACTGAGCACGTATCTGGCTTGGACACGCCAGTTAGTGCTGCTGACAGGTGACAGTCGTATCATTGCCAATTGCTGAAAGCTCTCCTGAACGAGGTATTCCCGCGATGGTCATGATTCATCCGTGTCGAGAACCATTTTGCCGAGGGCGTCGGTCCGTTCCCCATAATCGTGCGAGCTGTGACGGAGGGGTGTCGCAGGGTGAACGGCCGATCACATCACCTAGCTGTATGTTTAAGGAAATAGTGTGGCGAACTTTTGTTTCTGGTTCCGCCTATGACTCATACCGTTGATCAGAAAGACCGTAGAAAAATAAATTTTCACGCCGTGACCGATCCTTGAGGGCAGTCGTTTCGATGTGAACAGCGTCTGATACTTTACTGGCAATGTAAACCTCAGAGTAGGATTGTGAAGCAGCGATGTTGGCTTCAATAGCAGTTACTCCATCGTATATTTGAGATGAATCATTAATTAGGGATAATTATATAATTAGGTGGAATGAAAAAATAATATGAATATCTCCAAGCGACGGTAAACAACATTACCTTGGCGCTGTCCAGCTACGTGGCATTCGAATATTTTTTTTAACTCTGGCTAAAGTTAACTGCGACACCTTGTATATGCGCTACATGTCCCGCAGACGGGAGTGGCGGCACTCGTGCATTCGAACAATCGGCCGACGCCCCCTACAACGCAACGGGGACGCCGCCGTGTTCGCTCAGTACGAGTTTTTCAGAATTCAGAACGTACACTCGAACCGCGATTTACGCGAACTCGCGGCTCGGAAGAGGAGGAGGATGATAAGATTTTAATGAAGAGAAAGGAGGAGAGGAGCGTCTCGGGCAAGGGGAAGCGGGAGATACAGTGAAAGGTAGGTGACAGGTGATTATGATATGGTACAGTGAGATACTATATACATGTCCAATATGCGGGTGCTCGTTTTAGACACGCTACAAGCTGGAGTAATCTCGTCCGCACAAAACGTTATCGCGCAAACACATTTCACACTGTTTTCACTTCACACATGTCTTAGAGACGACCGTGTAAGCCGGTCTCACACAGAAAGTTCAAGAGTGCTCTTATGGTGCATTGGGCATGGTCAACTCTTCCCCACGCGCCTAAAATCTTTTCTTCCGAAAAGGGGCGGGAGTCCAAGCAGCCAGCACTATACTTAAGTGTCCTTCGCTCGGCCGCATATTGAGGGCACACGCAAGGTATGTCATCTATTGTCTCGGGAGTGACAGACGCTACAGTAAGGAGGTACCATTGTCGTCCAATCTTGTGAAGGTATAGGGGAGTGTACGCCACACCGAACTGTAATCGGTGGATCAGTGATTCCTGGCTTCTTCGCAACCGAAGTGAAAGCCGGAATCGCAAACCAGTGTCAAGCCTATAAAGGCGCTCTTGCCGATGTTCGGGGTTGTCCTATTGTCGCAGCGTGGAGGTTTTGATGAAGTTATGGAGCGAGGCGTTTATGTTATACCGGGAAAAAAATAAGTTTTATAATCTACCCATCAGTGTGTGCTTTTTTTTCACCTCCGCGTGAGCCTGCTCATTTCCAGCTATTTCACAATGGCTAGGGATCCACTGCAGCACAATGGTTTGTCCGGATTGAGACGCCTCAGAAATTTCGCGAACCGTACTTCCCCCTGCTCTAAAGAAAGCCCAAACAGCACTGATTACTTGCACAGGCGAGCATGTTGCAACAGCTACACATACAACCCTTTAGCAATACTAAGGCTAAGTCAGTGATTTGTGACAAGGCCCACAGAAGGCGGAGAATAAACACAAATTTATCCGCGGCAGACAGCGACAATTCCACAGGCTACGCGACAGTGGTGAGTTAGCGCTCGAGAAGAGACGAAATCCGGGGTATAAGCTTAAACACCCGCTCTACGCTAAACTTTCTTCGATCCTACGAACACGCTCTCTCCCTAAACGGGCGCGAAGCTGCACTAGGCTTGTGTTTGCATAGGCGGTCAGGTGCCACCCGATTCTCGCACCTGACACAACAGTCGGGCAGATTAAAAGACACTTGTCACGTCCCGTCTCTTCCCTTGGTGAGGTTGTCAGCTGCACAAACAATGCATGCCCCGCAAAGCGGTCGCGTTCCGAAACTTCGGCGACGGGAAGAACTCACGCGGGAGCAGACAGACACATACACACGCACACACGCACGCACTACACGACCACCGCTGCGCAAACATGGGCGCGAAGCCACTCGGCCACTCCGCACGGCCGCAGTGTCGCTTACCGTCTGAACGCGCGTCGCTTCTCGGACACGAGGTGCAGCAGAACGGCCCTTGTGCGTAGGAGCCGCTGCCTCTCCTTTGGGGGCCAAGTCGTGCGTGTCAACGGCGTCGCGTCCGCAACCCCCACCTTCCTCTCCGCGTCCCTATAACGTTGCAGAGCGTATGAATGTGTCGTCGTGTATACCTACCTCTATGCGCATACTCTACGACGGCGCGAAGGAACGACTCCGAGAGGAGAAGCCGCGACACATCCAATATAAATGCTAACGAAACACCAGATCTGATCTTCGCTGCTCTTCGCTCTTTGGGACTCATTTTTCCCCCGACTCCAACGACAATTTGATTTGCCCTTTCCCCCTTCAAGCGGTCCACGTCCACTCGACATCCTCAGTCCGCGACATTGGAATTTGCATCGTGCGCGTGCGCACGAAGCGATCTGAGGAGATAAAGGAGGGCAGCGCGGAGATTCGATATACTCGACGAGCGCCGCATGTGGGCGTTTATTACACCCTCGGGTTGGCCATCCGGGATGAAGCGCGCACTTCGTTGTTATAAGGTCATCTCTACACGCACGCGAACAAGCCCTTGCCTTCGCTGCAGAATTGGCTCACCGAAGACAACGGAAAATGTCAGAGGGTTCGTTTGCGCGAATGTCTCACCACCTTCCAAAGCCAGGCACGTGTAAAGGAGAACGGTCAACCTTTTTTTTTTTTTTCTTCGGAGACACTGAGAACAGAGGTGGTGAAGGTCTTAGCCCATAGCAACGCAGTGGATGCTGAACATAGTGCGTATTAAAGTTAAAAAAACTTCGCAAAGAAAACATAACAACTTGGTTGAAGAGACAGTCAGACAAAAAAGCAGGCGAAAATTTACCACCACAAACGCTCAGCATACTTAGACTGCGATGACTGTGACGTCTCAACAGCTGTACGCGCATGCGTGAAGGGCGATCTTGCACACTCATTTATCCGAAGTGATATTTCTATACTTCATATCACTTCTGCGATTTCGTGCCCACTGTGACGGGATCGCGTACGCTAAAAATTATGGGGTTTTACGTGCCAAAACCACTTCCTGATTATGAGGTACGCCGTAGTAGGGGACTCCGGAAATTTAGACCACCTGGGGTTCTTTAACGTGCACCTAAATCTAAGTACGCGGGTGTTTTCGCATTTCGCCCCCATCGAAATGCGGCCGCTGTGGCCGGGATTCGATCCCGCGACCTCGTGCTCGGCAGCCCAACACCATAGCCACTGAGCAACCACGGCGGGTGGATCGCGTACGCTCAACACACCTGAAGTTTTCTGTTAGATATCTCCAATGTGGGTGAAGTCTGCCTGTAACGCTCTAAAGAAATGCGTGACCGATGTTTGGATCGAACCTGTCTTCCAGCACAGCAGCTCAATGCTCTAACCACTACAGGCCACGATCGCACGCACGCTTCTCTCGTTCCAAAGTCGCTATTTAAAACGTGCGGCGCGTGCCAGTTTTTCACCTTATTCCCTCGTGGCAGCTATAGCGTTTTGAGTTAAACGGATATCCACAAGTGCGTGAAGTCCACCTGTAATGCTATCGAATTAGCAGACATCAAAATCTTGCAGTCATGCGCGCGGCCGTAGCGTGCAGGAGTTCGCATTATAGATCACGTTGATTCGTGTGCTACGAATGCTGTTCTACCATAGTGAACTTGACAATGAAACGGTTACTTCTCGAAAAATATACACAGGCACAGCTTACTCTGCCCTCGCGATTGTGGTATAAAATGTCGCAAGCAATTGGTATGTCTGTCTCGAGCATGTTTAAATGTATGTTCAGTGTTCAAATGATTAGTTTTTTTTTTTTTAACGTACCAAAGCTATACTCGCGATACGACGGACGCAGTAGAAGCTCACAGCCTGACGAACTTTTTTTTTCTTTTCTTTTCGCGGGGCACACACGCGAGTGCTTGTTTTTTCCGCAATGCGGCCAGCGCTCTGGCCCGTGAACCGTGACTGTCCGTGATAAGCAGTAGAATTAATTACATCAGACGATCGCTCTGTCCACCCTCCCCCTTCCCCACAAAGAAAGGAGTGCCAGTGAATTTTGCTCCCACGAAAATATGCGCATTTTTTCCTTCGGGCAGACGATATGCACAATTTGCAAGTACGTTTCTCCTCACACATCTCCTCTGACCTAATAAATGGTTGCGGAACTCGGACTGGAATCGTAACTAGGGTGCCAACATGCGGCTCAGTATACATAATTTCTGCCGTTCTCCGAGCCGTCCAAGCTCCCGAAAAGCGTGTCTCCGTATTTACCGAGCTATTAGCGGAAACGCGGCCATCTTGGTTAGGGCAACTTAAACATGTGGCAAAGGGCCCATGGTTACAGAATTTCGCGTATAACCGAGCGCTGCACCGTGACAATAGGAGCAGTGAAACGCGGGGCGGTCCATGCAGCGTGCCCTGCGTCCACCGCAGCCACGACCGCGGGTCGAGCACGGCACGCAAAACTGGGGCAACCACTGCGCCGTTCACCGAAGGAGGAAATGAGGAGGCCGACAGCAAGGATCTTGGCGCCCCCGCATCCGCACCGATCGCGGAGCCAACACGCAGCGTGCGCGCTTGCGGGACGTCCCGTACAGCGGACGCGCGAGCTGAGTCACGCGAAGCGGGCGCGAGGATTATTCGGCCCACCCATCGACGAAGAGGAGGTGACGGTGTGTTACACGGTGCGACACACGCATACGCGTGTGAAGGCGTTGCGTTGCGTAGGGACTGCTCGTACAAGCGCCCACCCGAGACATCCATTCAGATTTCCAAGTCCGACTGATGCAACGCGAGCTGGGAGGAGGGGGAAGGCGGGCCCCTTTACAGCATTCAATAGAATGGGTGTAAATAAACCACCACGCTCCATAAATCATTACACGAGCGACAAGAAATTAAAGACTTGGAGGAGAGAAAAAAAACAACGACAAAGCGCCGACAGTTGGACGAAAACGAAAGAAAAGTGAGAAGGAAAACACGCCAATGGATGACTTCAGCACTGGTCGATTCGCATGAGTCCTCTTTGAAAGGCTGTGCGTACGTGTACATTATTCCTTTGCTTTCTCTATTGGGGAAGCAGAAAACATTTAATCTGGGTGTTCCTTCTCTTTGTTACCGTTACGATTTCTTTATCAAAGCGCAATGTTCTGCAAGCGGAGGCTGAAAATAGATGGTTTTAGATAACGCGAAAAATACTTTTCTTTTTCTTAACTTGGACGACAAGCAAGATGCACATCGGCACTTGCTCGCAAGGCTCTTAGTACACACGCCGTTAGCGAGTACGCGACCAGCGGGCTCATCATGCGCGCGCTACACCGTCGCGCACACGAGAGTCGTGCGCGCAGCCAGCAGCTTTAAATCCACAGCTTTAAACGTCGGCATCTAAGTGTCACATGAACGAGTGACGCAGGCCCGACTCAGCAGGCAGCTGCTTCTGTGTCGGCGGAAGCACTAAACCTTCGTATACGCAGTTGCGTCACTGCAACTGCTGCGACCAACGTCGCAGGAAATGTGATGATGCAAGCAGTCGCTTAGGACGCCAGATTTTGATAACATAACAACAGGTTTGCCTGTAAAAACATGCTAGTTTCCACGGAAGAAAAATGTTGGTGCAGTTACTCCGTAACTATTGTGGTAACCCATATGCTGCACCGAGGGGTCTTGTGCGCATGCGCAAGTTACCCTAACAGAGCGCCCGTGCCCTTAAGGCAGCGGACTAGGCGCCGCGCTATGCTGAAGCTAAAAGCTCATTAACGAAGCCTCGCAAGCTTCTGTTTGCCTTTAAACGGGAATCCTCGCATTCCGGGTAACGCGCGGTCGCTTAGCACAAAGCAAGTTCACCTCGCGACCCTCGCATCGTGCTGACGCACCGAACACGTCATACCAGAAGCAGACGGCTTCTTTAACGTAGTAGTGTTCATATGCAAAATCACATAGCAATGCAGTTGGGCACGAAAGCATATCCACTTCATAGTGAAAAGAGAAATTCATATGAGACCACATTTCGAACATGGTCGCCCGAAAGGCGTCGCACATTTAGGTATAAAGTCCTTCTCAAAGTTTTCGAATCCACAGCGCATGTGAGCCGACCTGTTGACAGGTGGCCTACCAGGGCCCGTGTAGAACATTCGTTGCTTCGAAGTATTGGAGAACAAGAGGGTCAGTTCTGCTCATTGTCCTATGCTTTGGAGCAGCCAACGCGCTGCAATAGGCCCCGCCACTGGGCCCGGAGACGAGACACGTCATTCGTGAAATGATAAATACTGTAGTCAGTTTGTACACGCCGTGATTTGAACGTTCTTACTTATGGTTTCGCTGCAGCGTGGTGGTGAAAAGCACGTGTGGCGACGAAATTAAAGCTCCAGAATAGTGTGCAATAGTGTGCGGCAAAAAACTATACAGAAAAAGCAAGTAATCATATTCGAGGGAAACAATTAAGCATGGCTCGTACACAGATCAACAGAAGTGAGGCAGGAAGGGAAGAAATCAACAAGACGAAGAGTGAGGCACGAGAAGCAGGTGCTACGACAGCAGCCATCTTTCGACAACGACGGTGGTTATTTGTTCAGCATATATGTATACCGCGGGAGAATCTTGTCCCGCGAGCACAACTCCGAGTGGCGAGAATGGCGGAGAGAATGAATAGCGCGCATTTACTTTTTCTATTTTAAAGACCTGGGCCTGCGGGCACGCCTTTTCGGAGACGCATAAGCCGTTGCTGAACGATGATCTAACTTTAGAAGCAGCACACAAGCAGCCACGAACTCGGCACAACAAATGGACACGTAACACATGGTTCTTAGATTCCAGTGACCGTTTCGGCGACACTGTCTATTGGCCATTTCGCCCGCACTTGTCTTTCCAAACTCACTCGAAGCAATTAAAGGTACACTAAAAGTTACTATTAAGTGAACGTGGACTGTTGAAATACCATCCCAGAAACCTCGAAAGGAGCCAAGGAGAGACTTATTTTAAGAGAAAATGCGTTCTGAAGCGTCCGCGTACCTCTAGCGCAGTTCAAATCGCCCGTCCTCCGATCGAGAAGTGGTGACGTCATGGTATCATAGTGAAGTTGCGCCATCGGCGAGTAAAACGGCGCCAGCAGACGGCGCTACGGCTTTTCTGCGCAAAACGCAAAGGCGCGGCCAGAAACAGAGCCAAGACAGAGCCGACAGCAGAGCGAAAGCGGGAGTATGGTGGCTAGCGGAAGAGGAAACGCGCGACCATAAGCTGGTACTTTATTCTATGACGCAAACTTCGACGCTCGTCGCAATGGACCCTGACAACGACAGATTGGCTCGCGATGCTGGGCTCAACTTCAGCGATTTGAGCACTGACGAGCGCGACCTGCTGCTGAGGGCTCGCGCTGCCGGCGTCGTTGCGTACTACGACGGCGGCCTCGACACCGGCTCTCCGGAGCGGGAAAGCAACGAGGGCTTCCCACGATATCACATGGACGTGGCATTCTCGCCGCTTGTTCCAAATGAAAGTTTCGCGAGCCAGCAGAACCCTCACAGCCCGACGCGCTTACGAAACTACTGAAACTCCAAAGCGTGCGCGCCGCAGAGTCGAGCGTGCAGAGTCGAGCGAAAACGAAACATTTCGACCACCCATACTACTGAAGGGTAACGTCAAAATGTTATTTTTTCTTAGAATCGAATAGACGTATACAAGTAGCATTTTCTCCGTCTTATAATCGAATGAAATGATATTCTTAATACGAGTAGTTGAGTATTAGTAACACAAATTATGAGGAGTGCTTTCGTCATCGGGCTAGTACCGGAATGTCGCTGGGGGGGTCTCAAATCGTGTCATGCATTTACCTCAATTTCTCGGTTACTAAAGCGCTGTTCGCGATTAAATTGACGCCTTAGACGTTCTAGAACATTGCTCTACCACTTTAACTTGACTTTCTGGTAACCTTTAGTGTCCCTTTAAGTATTGTAATTGCGCCCTTGTACCACTCCAACGGGAGGTCCTCAGACCGACGAGCGCAACTTATGCGCGAACCGAATTTATTTTTCGCAAAGTGATATTGCAATACGAGCTGAAGTACGTGAATTTTACCAAAAATTCGGCAGAGTTGACAGGTGTGTTCCCCTTCCTTCGCTCTTGCTGGTTATCGCCACCGTGCGGCCAGCGAAGTGCGGATGCACCGCTTCCCACGAACGGCGGACGACGACGCTCCTGGCCGCCTCCGGCAGTGAGAACGACGGCCCGCGCCCCATTAGCTGGGAACGGATGGGTTCGGCCGTCCCCGCTGCTCCGATGGAGGTGACGGCCAACGTCACGTCCTCGCTCGCCCTGCCACGTGAGTGCTACGAGCGTGACCTCGATTCTCAGCTCGCGCGGGCGCGTCACTTCCCGGCCGCCTGCGACCGAATCTAAGACAGAAAAGGAGTCGCCCAAGGGCGGAGTACCAAAGCGCGTTGTAATCCGCCGAAGAAGAAAACGCTGCTGCGCCGCGACGTACACACGCTCGCACAGGAAACCGGGGGTCTACAAAACCCGCATGTGCGTTTCTCCACATAGCTCGTATGACCTAACTAAGAAGGCGGACCTCAAGTTCGAATCGTAAATGATGCGCCGGATTTGCGGACTGGTGCTGTCATTCCTGCTATCATTCGTTCCTCCCACCATCCAAGCTTTCAAAATACATCTCTCAGACATCGCTTCAACAGTCATTAGCGGGACGTCAGCCATATTGGTTGGGTAAGTTAGCTAAGCGGGAAAGCCTTCCTACGGTATTTCGCATTCATCCATAATTCTTTTGAAATTATACTGGTGTTCATCTAAACATCTAACGCTACTGTTCCGTAAAAATTTCTGAAAAAAAGAAAATCTGATGGAAACAACAACAAAACGGTGACACTTGCGCATTACTAAGATAGGGAGAAAGAGACATGGTCGCCGCACTCACGTCGTTCGCTCACGCGCTTCGCAAAACATGAGGAAAACCCGACTACAAAGGAGAAGCGGAAAAGAAGAAGCTGACGACCGCCGTCACAAACATGGAATATTCCGCCAGCACGAAAAAAAATAAAGACCAACATACTCGTTTTGTTACTTTTACGACCCAAAATGGGAGAGAAATGTCACTGTTCCAACGAATCCTCGCAAAGCTGCAAGTGGCCAATGAAGAAGAAAAAAAAAACCGTACACGGCTAGGACTACTGAATGTAGCTGCCAATAGCCGACTGCTCGCTACCCGATCAGAGAAGACCGCGAAGAGTGCACATACTTACGAGATAAACATCGCAGAAACGAACAACGTTTCTCATACCACAAGGTCCGAGGCTCGGACGAACGAGCGAGAGTCGCCAAACGCATCAATAATTCTGATTTCGCGCAAGGCAGGGGGGATGACGCGCGCTGAATGACTAAACACGCACGCGAGGCTAGGAGATCGCCAAGGCACCGGCGACAAACATTGCGATCTTGAGGTGGCACAATGCCCAATCCGGAACAGCGCACGTGAATAAATGAATTCATTAATCAAAACTGCTAGGAGCATTCAATACAGTCAGATTGGACAGACAAAAACAAGTGCGTCCCCCTTCCTCATTGCGATTTGTGACCGCTAACTTCACAAAGGGCAGATTTGCTCGTACAAGGACAATCAGTATACGTGAGCTGCGTATCAGCCTTTACAACCCAACAGTCGTATCAATGACTGAGGACGAACTTTTCCAACTGCCCGAAGTAGGGCGTACACAGTAAATTTAGCGCGAAGGTTTCCGCTACAGAAACGAACGTGAGACAGCGCGCAAAAGCATTACACACTTGCTTGACCGAGGAGCATCAAATAGGCTGCTCAGCGCACGACCGCTCATTGTATTCGCTACAGACCTCCCCTTTCACTACAGACACCCCCCTTTACACCTGTAAAAAAATTATGGGGTTTTACGTGCCAAAGCCACTTTCTGATTATGAGGCATGCCGTAGTGGAGGACTCCGGAAATTTCGCCCACCTGGGGTTCTTTAACGTGCACCTAAATCTAAGTACACGAGCGTTTTCGCATTTCGTCCCCATCGAAATGCGGCCGCCGTGGTCGGGATTCGATCCCGCGACCTCGTGCTCAGCAGCCTAACACCATAGCCACGGAGCAGCCACGGCGGGTTTTACACCTGTAAAGGCCCTGATCACAGATACCCTGGACTCGTTTGTCCTTTTCCTTTTTTTTTCTCTTTTTTTTCTTTTCCAGAATATTTGCAACTAATGACATCACCCTCAGGAAAACTAAGTCTAACAACCGTCACCACCAACTTTCAGAACGCACCTCTCGTGCAATTACTTGCAGCAAACTTTCGTAATATAGTACTGCTTGAAAAATGCATATTATTCGGCGTCGTGCGACCAGGCGCGAGAATTATTATTCGTAAAGTTTTAAACGGCTGCGACACTGTCTCTTTCTCGCCTTCCCCCCTCAAACACGTTTTTTTCTGACGTTCGACACCAAACACACTGCATTCAGCGAATGTACGCGCCACCACTCTCTGGGAACATCTCGGTAGACGGAACACAGCGCGAGAACCAGCTCCCCCTGGATGGACTTCGCAGGATCATCGCGGAAACGACGGGACGGGGCCCCATACTCAACCACGGCACGCCGCGCATAACCCCAGTGGGCCAGACAGCCGCCAGGGACTGGAGAGATGAAGTAAGGTTGTGGGGGGAGGGGCGGGTGGGGGGAGTGGGGGGATACAGATTTGGAGAGCGCTGGCAAGCACCTTGCAGCTCTCTTCGCGGGGCGAAAGAAGCGGCCGCTCTCAAAGAAGCGCCGCTCGAAACGACCCCCCTTCCCCCCGTTTCTACACGCGCCGCCTGCGTCTTGTCGAGTGCGAGCCGGTCCCTTTGCCGCCATGTATGCCGCTGCACTACGACCGACCGAGCGGCTGTTCGGCCTCTTCTGGAACGACGGAGAAACTGACGAAAAAAAAAAAGCGAAGCAAACGAAGACATGATGGGAAATACATTAAAAATAACTCGGGGAAGACAAAACGCACACTATACGCGACAAAAGCGCGGGGCGCGGAGAGGGGGAGGGGGTTCTGAAGGAGGAAGAGGAGGCACGGCGAGTCAACAGCTGCGGTGGACGGGAGAGTTTCACCATGTTTCCGGGGCAGTTTGACACGGTCCCAGCGTCAAGTCCCAGAGCTGCTCAGCCCACCCCCCGTTACAAACCCTCCTCCTCGCCTTTGTTCTATTTTTTTCTCTCCCCTTAATTTTCTTTCGACACCATCTCACTTCCCTTTCCCGAAGCAGTTCGGTTCGTGAAGTTACGACGCGTCCACGCCCGCGACCGTCACGTCGTTCTTGAAGCAAGGGAGACTGCTCGGCCACTTTCCCCCCCCCCCCTTTTTTTTTCCACCACTGGTTGTGCTTTAACAGCGGTAACAAATGTGACCTAATACACGGACTGTGGTTAGCGGGACAGATGCCAGAAACAAATTGGCGAGTACTGCTCTTAACGTGTGCTGAAATTCCGACACACCGGTTCTTCACAAATAATGCGGATCTCACGCACTGTAGGAATCGATGGAAGCGAAGCTTTCTGTGCTGTTTGCTTTGACTGACTAATTGGCGGTGGTGTGGACGGCGAATGTTGCTTCAGTTGTTCAGGATTCAGTGCAATACGAGGGTGGCGAGATGATATTGTTATGGTATTGTTATATGGTATTGTTATATCCTTCCGTAAGAGGACCCCCGGGTGCTGAAGCGCCGTCTCGGCGCATGGTAGGCGAAAAATTGCGAGCGAAGTACGGCTTCAGCAGCGAAACGTACCCGACGTCAACAGGCGTCGGACTTGAGAATGCGTCAAACTGTAACGGCGAAATCTCGTAATTTACATCGTTAACTTGACGTAGGACTTCATAAGGCCCTGTGTAGCGAGATAGAAGCTTCTGGGAGACGCCAACCCGACGACATGGTGACCAAAAGAGCGCCCAAGCACCTGGCGCGAACTTATCATCGCGATGGCATCGGTCATAACGCTCTTTTTGCATATGCTGCGAGGCTAATAAACGAGATCGGGCGACTTGACGTGCCATGTGAGCGCGATCGATGACTTCACGAGCGTACTCAGTAGCAACACGTGGCACAGAAGGGAGGATGGTGTCAAACGGCAGTGTGGGGTCGCGACCATACAAAGGCCAGCGTGGCGTCCCAGACTGCGGACCTTCCAATCGACTGCGGCGATTGGCCAAGAGTCGGGTAGACTTTGCTTATGTGGTCAGGTAATGAATTTAAATATCTATAAGTATGTTGCATAAATTGAAGCGAGGAAAGTTCAAAACGGTTCAGTAGACTGTCATTCAATCAAGAGAAAAAAAATATATATAAATGAGGCAATAAATGAGGAATGAAAATAATAATACAGTCAACAATGAAATCGGTTTGATTCAATCACGAATTTTTCTAAGGCGATGCACACATTCCTGTGTGAGTGCCCGCGCACAGACGCTCTCAAGGACAGCAGTACCGGAGTGTTCAATGGCAGGCCAAGCTGTCGCACTGTAATTTCTAATGTCATCTTTCTCAAAGAGGACAAACGCCGGCATTCCAGTAAGTAGTGTTTGATCGTCTCTAATGAGTCGCGAAAATGGCACAAAGGGGATATTGCCAGACCAGATCGGTGCATGTATAAATTTAGAGATGGGACTCGACAACGCCGTCTCGTTGGACGGGAGAGTCCAACGAGACGGCCCTTATGTTTGTCTTGTTTTGCAAAACTTCCTGCTCCAAGAGAATTGTAAGTGATGTAGTTCTGAATATGATTTAAGATTTGATTTTGATGTTAAAATGATGTATCTTCTAAGCCTGACAGACATGATAAAACCCGCCGTTGGAAGAAAGGTAAGCACCGGGCCGCTGATGGAAGCCTTGGCCAAGCTGTCTACCACTTCATTCATAAATAGGCCTTAGTGTCCAGGTGCCCATATTAATTGTAAACTCCGCAAATGACTTGGAGCCAGTGAGCACAAAGTTTTTAATATATGCGACTCGCCGGGAGCAGTAAGTGAGGTGCACAGCGACAAAGAATCTGTGATTATCACCGCAGTTGTCCTGGAAGATTGTAGCTTACGCAAAGGTAGGTCAACAGCTAGGAATTCGGCTAGGTATATTGGAGTGAAGTCGGGAAGCCGAATAGAAAAATACCAATCCAATGATGATGAAAAAATTTCAACTCCGGCCTTTTCCTCACTCTGCGAAGCATCTGTTGCTATATTTAAGTTAGTGTGGAGCTGATTCAAGTGATCCTGGAGTAAGCCGTTAAGAATATGCGAGGGAAGCTGCTTTGCTTTATTTGGGTATAAGTCATCATAAATAATAACCAATGAATTTGATATGCTGTTTACCGTGATTACATCATTTATATTTACATCTAACGGATTCAATAACGATTGTGATATAATCACTTGTGGCGTGTGAAACCGAGGCCATTTGACTCCAAAAAATTGGGCTCGTTGCTTGATAAGATGGACTGGGACCTTCTTAGTGGGGATTCATAGAGCCTTATGAATGTTTGAACGGTGAGTATTTTAAATTTCATTTCAAGGGAGGGTAGTCGTGATTCCTTGTAGAGCACAGCGTTGGGTACAAACCTTGGTAGCCCCAGACATAAGCGAAGCGCTTCCCGTTCCAGCAAAACTAGTGGACGTAACTTGTAAGCAGAGGCGCCGGAGAATAACAGACAGCCGCACTCTAGTATAGGTCGGATATACATGCGGTAAATCATTATGAGTGTGTCTCTGCGCATGCCCCATTGATTACTGCGTATCCTTCTTAATATCCCCATTGCACGGGAAGCTTTTGAAGTTATATGTTCAATATGATGACGCCAATTAAGATTTCCATCATAAATAATTCCAAGGTACTCGACTTTTTCCACTTGTGGGATAGTGGAATGGCGGTATAAAAGGGATATTACAACTGGGTCTTGTAGAGGAAAGACAAGAACGGCACTCTTATTTACATTAAGGAAAGCGAATACTGTCCAGCCATGCTTCTTGCTCGCGAAGTATTCCTGTAAGCACTCGTATAGTGACTGAATATCACTTGCTGAAGCAAAAAACGCTATATCATCAGCGCAAACGTACGTGTTTACGTTCTGATGATAAGGAATGGAGCTGAGTGGGATGTTAAACAACAGCGAGAATAAAACCTGCGGGAAAGCGGGAAAAAGACCTGGACCCGAAAACGCAAGATCCAGCACAGATCTAAACTGTCCGCGAAGAAATGTAACTGAACCCGAATTTTGACACGAAAAGTTATTTGTGATTGCCCAGTCCCATATACGCTTTCCGCACTGGTTTGTCCTGCATCCCCATGATACCTGATGAGAGTTAAGTCACCAGCCAAAACTATATCTTTACCGCATTTTGTCAAAACCGAGTCTATAGTGGGCGTATATCCTGCACACCCGAGGGTAAGTATATATTGACCAACGAGAAAGGCCTACTGCGAGGGAGGTAATTTCTACTGCTAGAATTTCACATTCTGGAGACATCAGCTGGAATGATATATTTGCCCTGTGGCAAAACTTGCTTGAGACCATAATTAACAGTCCCCCACCTCTAGACGGGCGATCTAGGGGAAAGGAACTAAAATTGCACAGAGAAAATAGTTTTTCCGGGGTTAACCAAGTTTCTTGCAGTAAAATTACATCTGGAGAAATTTGAGAAGATAGAACGTTTAAATCAGTAGAAGCAGCGAATATCGATCTGCAGTTCTACTGCAGCCTCTACCTTCCATTGATGAGAGCACCGCATAGGCCACAGCCTCCTCCAAAATATTACATTTCGGTTTGACTTCAGGGAGGATTTTCTTAGAGTTACTAACTGAATCTGAAGCGGTATAGCCTCAAGGGGAGAACATCTCCTTTTCTGTGCCCTCACATCAATTTCCATGTTTGAAGTATCTTGATATTCAGAGTTGTCTGGGCTAGTAGTGGCCTTGCTTGATGAACCTGGAACGGGCCTGACTTGCTTTATATGGGTTGTGGACGCAATCGCCCCATCTTCCTGAGAGTGGGCTAAACAAGCATTCATGTCAGAGTTTGATGGAAGAGCAGTAGCAGTGGGTAATAATTGTTCTAACTTTGAGGATATCAGTCCATTAAAGCATTCCGTGACGCTTTCTACAATGCTGTCCATAATTTTAGCCGTGTCAGGATTGGGGGCTCAATCCCATCGTCCGTGGTCCTTTGCCAAGATTGGAGTACGGCATGAATTCGAAGGTAGCTGGCCCATGCCGTCGTCCAACTTATTTACGCTGAGATCGTTGATGAAGTGAAGAACTGTTTCTCATCGAGAACGAGGAAAAAGGGTTTATTTACAGAAACTAAATCAGTCTAACATGACTGCTTGAGAAAAAGAGTATTAGTCCAACAGGACTGCATGAGAGAAGTGACTCAGTCTAACATGACTGCTCAAGAGAAGTGTTCTCAGCATTCGCACAACCACAGTTTTTATACACTCGATCCGCCGGTCCTACGACGCGGCGACTGTTCGTTTACTCATCACCAACGCGCCGCTGCTCTGCAGACCAGTTTACGTACACAAAGGCAACCGCGCTCTGATGTCCGACGACGACGTTGTCAGGGTGCCGTTCCGGGAACTATCGACGCCGATCGAGGGTCGCTCGTTGTTCCGTGCCACGCCAAAACGTGAGACGCACCAAAATACGTCGTCCCCACGGCAGTTTGTCCATGCGTGTCAAATCAGCTCCGCGTTGGGGAACTCCGGAATCATTGTTCACGCACCGAACCAGTTCCGTCACAATGTCGAAGGGGCTGGAGGAAGGCGGCGGATTCCAGCGCAAAGGTCGCTTCTTTGAACGCCTCGCAGCTGCAGCGACGGAGAGGGAGAGGTGCACGTCTTGCACCCCTTGTCGTAATCGGGTGGCAAGGTGGCAATCCTGCTCAGCGGCTCGCCATTCTTGACAGCCGTAAGCTTCTCAATAGCTTGTGCAATTACCTCTGACAGGCTTCCATCAGAAACAGACTGGTGTCGTGCTGTCACACTCGCATAACCATGGGCTCTTTCCTTTGCCACCGCAATGGCCTCTTGGCGTGAGCAGCGCCTTTTGTCCATAACTTCCGATATTTGGACTTCTTACGTTCTAGCAGGGCAGTTTGAGCAATCAGTCTTGTGAGTGCCACCGCAGAGGCAGCAAGAGTCCGACTGGGCCGAGCACTCACTAGCGGAATGGCTAGCGCCGCAGACGCAACAATGAAGGCTGGATTAACAACTACCCATGCTATGACCATAGCGCGCGCCAACAATTGCGACATTGTAATGGACGTGAGGCAAGGGGGTCCACTCTATAATTAGAAGCCAGACATTTATCTCAGTAGGGCAAGATGTGGTCGCAAACGTGGCAATTACTGACTCAATAGGGACACGTGTATTGTCCCCCATTCTGTTGCACCGATAAACAGCAATTACCCCAGCCGCGGTGACCTTTTCTAGAGTCACTGCAGGACTTAAAGAGGAGTCTACACCACGAACTATTCCCTTAGTGCAGGTAAGATGCGCGGGAATGAAGGCACTCACTTGCATCGATCCAAATGATGAGCACTTAAGTAAGTCGTACACAACACGCCTAGTCTGGCGAACGGCAAACAATCCCACCTCTGCCAAACTGTCGTACATCAGTGATGTGCAAGTAGTGATGCGTTGCCGCCTGAAGTTCCGCCTGCACTGCCTTCGGGTTGTTGAGCATGATGGCTCCTCCATACAAAGGCACCAGCGCCACAGGAATGCTGCATACCCCACTACGAAAGAAAGCTTCAAGAGGTATTTGATCAAGCGGTATAGGGAGGCCGACCAAGGCGGAGATCGCCCCGGGCAGTCCCCGGGAAAAATTCTCGACATTTGTGGCCCTATCTCCGCGTCAGACAATTATATTAAATTTATCTTAAAACGCTGCTTGGTATCTACAAAACTGGACTAAATCTGCCCGACACCCAAAACCCACAGAGCTTACTGTTGCGATGGGGACCAGACGAAGCCAGGCGCGTGGTCGTTCCTCGAACGCTCAGTCACGAGGGCGTCTTTTTCTTCTGACCGCCCACAGCACGCAGCAGCCAGCGTCTCGCTATCTTCCCTTTCCTTTCACTTCTTTCATCCTCCCGTTCGAATATTAAACGTCTAAATGCACGCAAAAGTGCCAAGTGACTGGCCGCTTGAGGCACTTTGTGTGCATTCGCGGGGTTCTTTGACGCTCGGAAAAACACTTGTGTAGCACGTATTGAGCAACAGAAAGCTGTATCGGGATGTTTTTGCATGTCGCTCTACAATTTTTTCGTGTACGCTTTTCATATAATTACAATATTTGAGAAGTTGATTATATCAGTGACTAATCATCTAATTAGAAAGAAAGAAAAAAATAATCTGAATACCTCCAAGCGACGGCAAACAACATTACCTTGGTTCTGTCCAGCCACATGGAATTCGCATATTTTTAGACTGGTTAAAGTTAGCTGGGACACCCTGTATACACGCTCTCAACAATCCCCCGACGCGTCACGCCTGACAGCAGAAGCAGTAGCATGGAAAAGTCGAAAAAAAAAAAGGCAAGAAAGCTTCGCTTTAAAAAAAAAAAGTGAGAAGAAAGGGCAGGAACGTTAACCAGGAAAGCGCCTGGTTGGTTACCCTATGATGGGTAAAGAAAAGAGAAGGGGAATAGAAAGATTAGAAAGAGAGCGAGAGAGGGAGTGAAGACGCGCTGAATGCCTGCATGCGCGCGGAAAGCGCTGAGCAGTAAAGGGGTTCCGCAAACCCCAGTCGTGCATGAAAGTGACTTCATCGCCTTGTGGCCCGACGAAAGATAGGAAGTGTGTTCAAGTTGGTTCAAATAGCTTCTGCAGGAAAGTGGACGATCATGCAGTCGTGCCACATACGTTGAATAGTGATCGTCGTAAATCAAATTGAGGACAGTGCCCCAATAAGTGGTCGATGTTCTCTTCGCAACCACGCACACCACATGCAGTGCTGTCAGTCATTCCAATTAGTGTAGAATAAGCTTTTGTGGAGGCAACTCCTAACCACCGCCGACACGGAAGGGATGCATCGTGCCGACGCTGCCCGGCTGGATGTCAGGAGTTAAGTGAAGGGTTTATTTAGTTGGTGTAGTGCAGCGCGCTTTATATTTGAGGTTATTCCACTAGCCTAACAAGAATGTGCGTGCTAGGTGGCAAAGCTGCTTCGCAGCGTCCGTCCTGAAATGTGGAACGGGAACGCAGTGGGACCGGTTTTAATGTTACAAAGCTGCCCATCCTAATAGAGGAATGCCACATTCTTTTTGATAACCTATACAGTTCCCCAACGTAAACTCAAATCACAGTACACTACGCAGGGCGTTTTTGAATGCCGCCTCTATGAGAACGACATCGTGCTCAAGAGCCGCCGGGCCACACCGGCGGGTGCAGTAAAATAAATGAGGCGGCTCTATGCAATACTCCCGAAGATAACGGTCTGCTGCGTTTACGTCCAACAGAAGCCTTGAAGTAACGTCTTGGTTCCCACTTCTATTATAAAGGATATTCCCTTCAGTGGAAACACGCGGCCCAAGTACGTAGTACGTAACACGAACAGGTTAGCTAACCGGCGAACGGTTGATAAGAACCTCAGAGGACACCTAATAAGAGCGTCGAAGCGCCGCAATCATACGGGAAACAAATAAATAAACAGTGTGGAGCGAACTCCTGTGCAGGGGGTCACGAAGCCGCCGTCCGTGACCACTAGAAAGAGCGCCAACGATGGAGCTGAATGCCCCCGTCACGCGGAAGCACGCTGCTCTTTTTATTATTATTTATAGCGGATTAATAAGCAACGACATCGCCGCTAAGCACGCCTCGAGGGCAACTACCGCCGGCGCTGGCGGGCGAATTAGGACGGTTGTTGGGGGTCGCCGATACTCGCACCCTCGCAGTTGCATACACGACGAAAGACGATGCCACGACAGAAGTCACACGCAGCCGAAAACGCGGGATAACGATTTTTTTTTCCTTTTCCCCTGAAGAGACACCCCCGTACTTGGTGCAGAGCAGCTCATCGAATTAGGGCTCGCCTGTTCGACCCGTCCAGCGTCAAGCACTCGCAGACGGCGTACACAATCACAACAACACGCCCCGCAACTTACGCCAACGCCTTGCGAGGGCGCACTTCTGAAACTTCCCGCTACGCTGCATGAAACTAAAGAACGACACAAAACGAAACCTTTTTTGCCCATTACTCCATACACGCTGCCGGCGCGAGCACAAGCCAGTCAAGCCAGCCGGCGTGCCTCATCGGACATTCGCAAGGCGAACAAACCGCGCGGCGCGTTCGTCGGCGTGTATTATACACGAGCGTGGTAACCTCACCCATTAATCAGCGACAAGACCGCTGGCAGCCGGGAGAGGAGAGAGGGCCCAGAGATGGCGAGAGAGAGAGACGAGGGAGGAAGCGTGCGCTCGTGCAGTACACGGCAGTGACAGAGCGCACCCGAGCTAAACCGTGCGGGGTCGGGACTAGACAGGCGCTCGCAATGTCGTTATGGCTCGCCCGGCGCACAGCGAGAACGACGAGGCGGACGTATTAATCCTACATTTGGTGATTAGAAAACCCCTCGGGTCAACCATCTTTCGATGGTGCGAGGTGGAAATCCACTAATGCACGTAATATCCCCCATGTTTTCTATTGTCTTTTTGTAAGTGGACTTCGTTCTATTTCGTGCAGTGACCTAGAAGAGGCATTATCGGTGCCGACCTATTCACAGTTGATCTCTACATTGTCTCAGGTGCCATTATAATGAGGACCAGCGCCTATTGTCGGAGATCAATAATTAAATTGCCTCAAACAAAAGCAGGCAGCCACCGCCGGCAAGAAGAACGTTAAGCTCGGAAGTACTGCAAGCAAACACGCGCTGCACATATGAACTCGCACACTTCAAACAACACACGCACATTTCAGTGGTAAAGCAGCAAAACAGACAGGATCCTATTCTGTTCATTTTTGCATAAAGTCCTCGTGTTGTCCCATTTTTTGCGGTTACGGCGTACAGTACATACACTTCTGAGGATAGGATAAATGTACATCCCAATAATTTCGTAGCACTAGCATGTTCCGTATTTCCATCGAATTTCGCACCCAGCCCCGGCTTGGGTACAAATGACCTGCAAGCGATGTTCGGATGAGTATAACATCAAACATCTATCTTTCCCCAACATTCGCCTGCGATACAAGGCGCAGCCTTTTAAGGCTCTCAGGCTTTGTCTGGCCTGCAATTTGTACTGTTGTGCTAATTGAAATGACGATGTACGTATGTATAATCTACGCCACAGCAGGCAAAAAAGACGAAGTACAATTTGCGCAGCGTGTACTTTTCGAATGATCTCGCGATAACAAGTACATCAGTATGCATGTATGCCGAAAATACATGGTCACAGGCGCATACCTCCCTTGATCAATATGCGGTGTTTCTGCGCCATTGTTCATCTTCCGCACTGTCCTCGTAAGCGGCGCAGCTTTCTTAAAAGGCCGCCGGAACGCCTTCTCCACTTCTACGTACCACGCCTTCGCACATCCCAGCTGCCTTTTCCTGATATTGGCGAGGCTCAAGCGTTTCCAAGTAATGACCCATCATTACCGAAGAATATATTTGACCCAACTTGCGCAAGGAGAGCTCTTATTCGAAAGGTTTCGCGAACATAGCGAGCTGTGTGTGTACATACGAAAAAAAAAAAAAAGCCAGAGTTGTGCCACGAAGAAAAGAGCGTACTCAGCTAGAATTCTGAAATAAGAACGAAGCGAACTTACACACGACTTCTTTTACCTAACCGGAACGAAAGAGAAACGACTCAAGACCACGATTATGTCGCTCGCTGATGAGCGCTGCTGTTCGTGTCCCCGCTTCTTGGTTGTCTCCCTTTATTTCTCGCGAGTTATAGTGTTTAATCCAAGAGGAAGAAGAAAAAAGTAAGGCTTGCCCGATTCCCCCACCCCCCCAAGACGATTGCGCAGGGTTGTGTGCAGAAGGGCTATACGCGAAACATCTTGCCCAGGAAGAAAGGTTGGTGAAATGAATGGCCACGGACAGTGCGTGCGTGCGCCCGTGTGTGTATGTGTGTGTGTGCGCGCGCGTGTGTGTGGAGAGAGATAGAACGCGAGAGAGGGAGATGACAGATGCCACACTTGAAACGAGTAAGACGTAGTGCGGGCGGCGGTGGGTAGGAATAAAGGGAGAACGCAGTACGACGATAAATCCACGCATAGAAAAGATACCGGGAATGCGGGAAATTTGACGAGACAAGTGCGCGCGAGGATGGAAAAAAAGACGACGACGCGGAGGTGCGCCGCGAAGGTTACGAGGAGGAAATAAATATGGCCCCCCCGCCGGCAAAGCTACAGAGCAAGCGAAAACGCTCGGCGCGCCAGAGAAGGCACGTGAGACCCCCCCGGAGAGACCGGGCGAAGGCACGAAGGCACTGCGACGACAACGAGCGCCTGAGCGACAACGAGTCCTCAAACGCAAGCGCACTGTGTCTTCGGGGCATTGTATATACAAGTGTTGGTGGCAGTGCCTCGGCACGCCATTTTAACATCGTATTTACGACACTGATTTTACATTTAAAAAAGAAACGCTCGCGGTTGCGAAGAGAGCCACTTCTGAAGTGGACGAAATTTGCGAGAGTTTGCAATTGCAATTTGCAATTTGCAAGTGCACTCGCAAGCGCTGACGTTACAAAAGATGTCAATGGTCAAGCCGTGACCGTGTTACACTGGGGCTCGCCAATGCGACACAAAACACAGCTACTGCGCGATCTTTACTCTCCAAGCGGTAACATTTGAGCACATACATCTCCAAGAGTAACGGATAAACGCTTTCAAAATACTGACCTTAGAAAACGGCTACGATATGGAACCGCACTGCTTACTGGGCAATTACTGGGCAAATCAATTACATAGCATGTACGCAACGTGACGGGGCGTCGGGGTGTCTCAGTGGCGTTTTGCTTTTCACACGATGTCGTGGGAGGATCCCACTCTGGAGGCCACGGCGCTCACATTCCAGCGGGGATGGCATGCAAAAACATCTCTCCGGTGTAATTTAGGTGCGCGTTACGCGACTGTAGAACAGCCCCCCAAGGTCATCGCAGCAACACTAAACCTTGTGGTACTACGACATTACTCACAGCCCAGATGTAAGAAGAAAAAAACGCAGCAGATAATACGTAAGCAACTAATAAGTAAGATGACCTATGTTTTTTTTTGTTTTTTTTTTTGTCGCTCAAAGGAGTAGTCGTTCACGTGACTGCCAATCTCTAAATAAAAGACCTTGCCCTCGTGTCGTTCACCCTGACCCCGACAGCAGTGCCGCTCCAAGCGACAATAAGCCCGACACACATGTGGACCATCTCTCGCGTTGTCTGCATAGTCAAGACCTTTTCGGTGTCCTCTGAACGCAGCGGCGAGGTCGCGAAGGGCGCGGCAGGCCTCAGCTTTCTGTGCCCCTTTTGACGGCACAGTCGGTGGGAGGGGACCTCATTCTCGCCTACCCCCTGAACCGGGGTGCTGGCTTTATTTCCATGCCAACCTAGCATGTAGCGTGTAAAAGCTGAAAATTTAGCAGGGCGCAAGTAGATGAGCCTGCAAGTCGGCTTTATTCATTTATTTACTTCTTAACCATAAAAATAAACAATATGAATGCGGGGGGGGGGGGGGGGTAGTGAGCAAAAGGCGGGACATCCAAAAAACACCTTGATTCTATTAAAATTAAATTATGGGCTTTAACATGCCAAAACCACTTTGTGATTATGAGGCACGCCGTAGTGGGGGACTCCGGAAATTTCGACCACCTGGGGTGCTTTAACGTGCACCTAAATCCAAGTACACGGGTGTTTTCGCATTTCGCACACATCGAAATGCGGCCGCCGTGGCCGGGATTCGATCCCGCGACCTCGTGCTCAGCAGCCCAACACCATAGCCACTGAGCAACCACGGCGGGTACCTTGATTCTATTGTCTAAAACTTCAGCACTAGTAACGTTGGCACAGAATTCGAGTTCGCACCACCGTACTACCACCGATTCTGACTGACCTTCAACTGTGGGAGACAGTGTCCATCGTGCCCACATTACCAGCTACGGTAAACGATAGCAACACCTTTTTTAACTATAGCTTTTTCGCTTGCCTTTTTACTGTTTCGCTTGCCTACTCAGCATCTTCGGCGATCAGAACGTTACATCATAGAGCCGGAGACCAATGAATTACAGATGAAAAGCCGGTGGAAACGCACTTTGAACAGTGGCTGCGTGTGGTTAGCACCACGCATGCACGCATAGTGTGTCGTAAAAGAACCACTGCAGTACAATGGTCTCAATTAACCACGGAAGAACGCGCAAACCAAGATGAAGACAGCATGGTGCATCTCACTATTTCGCCAACATCATTCTTTTTAAAAATCATCAGACTAAATGAAGCACGCGGGGCCGAGGAAAAGCGTTTGGAACTCAACGCTCCTTCGCACATACACACCCCGTCCTCAAAACTAGAAGAAAAAAAAAAACTGCCGGAAGTATATCTCAAGCCAGCAAACACTTTGTGCACTGCAGGCCAAATCGAGAGAACCTCGCGCAGCTCACACAAAGAGCGCCTAAATAAACGCATGATGCTTAAAGTGACATCGCCTTATGACGAGCCGCTTACCGTGCAACCGGGTCATGCACCGCCGGCATACATTTCGTGACCGCTGCTAGGGATGGTGCCGCAAACTTGTTCGGAGCGGTTCGGAAACAATGTGTCTAAAATGATGTCGCCACTGCCAGAAAAGTGTGCAAACTTCGATGATGCCTTTCGGAAAGACGTGAGCTCAATGTCATGACGCGAGTGTTCCAGAAGATGCCACAACTATAGGTTCGTGCTCTGGAGTAACGACTAAGAACCTACCATTAGATTAAAGCAGGATCAACAGGGGCGCCTCAGTACGAAATAAGCCGAATATTGGAGTATTGCCACTTCTTTAAAGGGACACTAAAGGTTAATATTAAGACAACGTGGCCTGTTGAAATACCATCCCTGAAACCCCGAAACGCTTGTTTCATGCGAAGAAGACTCTTATTTTAAGAGAAAATGCGTTCTGAAGCGTCCGCGTACCTCTAGCGCAGTTCAAATCGCCCGCCCTCCGATCGAGGAGTGGTGACGTCATGGTATCATAGTGAAGTTGCGCCATCGGCGAGTAAAACGGTGCCAGCAGACGGCGCTACGGCTTTTCTGCGCAAAACGCAAACGCGCGGCCAGAAATAGAGCCAAGACAGAGCCGACAACAGCGCGAAAGCGAAACTACCGTAGCTAGCGGAAGGGAAAGCGCGCGACGATAAGCTGGTTCTTTATTTTATGACGCCAACTTCGACGCTCGTTGCAATGGACGACCCTGACAACAACACATTGGCTCGCGATGCTGGGCTCGACTTCAGCGATTCAAGCGCTGATGAACGTGACTTGCTGCTGAGGGCTCGCGCTGCCGGCGTCGTTGCGTACTACTACGACGGCAACTGTATGTCATGGCTGTACATAGTCGTACATTTGTAGTTTTTCTTTCGTGAAAACCAAATGCCGCACTCAACTGCAGGTCTTCGAGAGAACCTCGAAGAGTAATATTTACTGAAAAATGTTTGTAGTCTAACATTCAAGGCACTCTCGAACACCTTTGATGGAACAGGTAAGACAGATTTCGGCCGGAAATTTGTTATTAAATGTTTATCCCCTCCTTTGTAAATAGGGTTACTCTTTTACTCCTTTTACCCCTTTCCGCAGCACAGCGTAGCCAGCCGCTACTTACACTGGCTAACCTCTCAGTCTTTCCTCCATTTCTCGCCCTCTCTCAATCAAATGTCCGCGAAATATGGCATGAAACTGTAGTTAAAATAAAAACACGAAATCTAGAGTGTCCAAACTGAAATTTAAAGAGTAAATTCACTACTCTTGCGGACCTTTAGCACCAAGCTAACATTCGCGATTCGTGGATTGAAGTCAATATGACTAAGACACGAGCCCCTGATGAAGAGAAAAGTGCGTCCAAGCTGGAGCTCCTACCTCCATCTGAGGCCAATATTTCTGCGATTCACAAACCGGCCATATAAAGGCGATAAGATTCACGGGATTACCATCCATTTTACGCTTCAGACGATCAAGGAACACTGGCTCGAAAAACGAAAGCTTTTATCCTCAATTCAATCTGGCCTTTTCATGACTGAGAACCTTACTACGCAAAACAACGTATTGCTAAAGACGGCAAAAGAAAAAAAATAAGAAGGGGGGGGGGGACAGGTGAAAAACCCGTTTCGTTTCGTGTGGCTGCCTAATGGAAACGTTTTTGTAAACAGAAAGCAAGGCGACTATGCGCAATTGACCTCGAACGCTTGACGAGCGATAACAACGAGGAAAACGCGGCTTCGCCGTATAATCATATCGTGCGCAGACTAAATAAATTTCTCTGCGTTTTCTTTTTAGGCCGAGAAGCCTCAATGCCGAAATATCAACAAAATGTATTCAGTTAAACTGTAAAAAAAAAAAAACTGTTTGCTTAGGTTAGTCTGTTCTTTAGCAGCGTTATTTTTAACTGATTTCCTTATTGTTATTATATGGTATTTAGCAGTATCATTGACTTCATTTTCGTACATGAAAACATGATTTCTTGGAAACCACCCAATAACCAATGTTTCAAGCTATGAGAGTCTCAGCGCTAATGCAGCTTTTTGCGCACAAGACAGAGGCCAAGACACACGAGTGCATTTTTTTTTTCATGATTCGCCGAAGGCAAGAACCCACCGAATAGTGTTCGAACGTCTTGAGGCAAAAAGACGCTTGCGTGTCTTAGTCGCTTATGTGTCCTCGTCTTGTGCGCAAAAAGCTGAATTCATGTCCTACCCACATGCCCAAACAGTCACCTTAGTGAACTCTTAGCGCGGTTGTACTGGCCTGCTTGTCAATGGCAACTTCGGCGCAAATTGTCCCTAGGAGTTCAATCTCATGACTGGGATGGCTACGACAACTCTTCTAGTTTGATTCCACAAAATAAGAGAGTGAGAGCGAGAAAAGAGCAAAAAAAAAACATAAGATTACGCAGTGCTTTCTATCCTTTGCGATCACAAGTTGTAGGTTAACTGAAGCAATGCATTAGTAATTCATTAAATTCTTCAACAGCTTACCGCTATAAAACGACGACACGGCGTGTGTCGTTGTTTTAGACCTTCTTTTGTCCTCGTTTTGTGTTGCGCTGTAACGAAGCTTGCCGCTACACGAGACATCGAATCCCGGCTCATATTCGCATTTCGATGGAGCCGAAATGCAAAAAACGTCTGTATCCCGTCCACTGGGGGCACTCCAGAGTCCCCCTCTGCGGCGTGCCTCATAATCAAATCGTGGTTTTGGCGCGTAGAACCCAAGAATTCAATTCAATGCACAACAAATCGAAAACGAAATGCTCAATTTCCCACCCGGTTCAAGCATACAAGCACCAAGTTTCGAATTAGGGACTCAAGCGAACACCGACGATCTGATGAATGCGAAACCTTGACCACAGAAGTTCTGCTTCAGGCAAGTGACACGTACTACATTGCTAGCACTTGTCTACGACCGCAACCCCCCCCCCCCCCCCGCAAAGCGACCCCTTCTAAAGGCAGCCCCCAGCAGGGTGAGCAAGTCTCGCGCCTCCCAAGTTCCACGCGTCCTCATCGCCTCCAGGCACCCGCTGCAAACAGGCGCTATTGCACAACGGGTGGTCGCCCTGTGCAGGGACACCGTGTCGAGGGGTGGGGGGTGGGCAACCGCAAAAGAATGCGCGCGACGGCGGTGCGACAGAAAGGGGGAAAAAAGAAAAAAAAAAAGGCACGAGAAGACGCACGGCGACTCGACCTTCTTTTTTAGAGCGCTCACCTTGGCCCGGCACTTCCACCTATTGTGTCTCATCCACGTGGACGAACGCTAATGAGTGAAGTCGAGAGAGGGCAAAAAAAAAAAAAAAAAAATCCGCGCGCGCGATAAGGGTGACAATACAGCCGCGCGTGCCGCAGTGGTTTTAGTCGCGCGTTATTACAGAAAGCGAGGCCTTGGGGTAGAGAAGTGCTGCTATAGCAAGTGGTAAATACTGGCGGAGAAGGGAATACAGCAGCAGTACGCGTCGCCCCGGTGCCGCCGGTCGGGGAACGATAAGTGGGGGGAGCCGTTATATTTCACCGCCGGGCCGGCCTTTTCTTCTACGGTTCGACAGTGCAGGGAAGGGGGGCCCTGCCGTTCAGCCCTTCCTCTCTCTCTCCCTCACTCAACCCGTTCGCGAAGCCCATCGACCTTCGCGCTGCCCCCCCCCCTCCACCTCCTCCCCTTCTCTGTCTCTGGCGACCACACGTTCACTTTTTCTTTCTTAGAACATTCATTTCCTTGTCACTTTTTCTCTCCGTTGTTGGTTTCTGAAACCCTGCGCACGTCACATGAGTTCCCTTCCTCCCTGCCGACACCTGCTTGTCGTGCATCGCGCGCCGTCGGGCCCCGCCCGACGTCGAAGAAAACCACCGCCGCGTTTCTGCCAAATGGCGTATGCGGCTGGCTGCGCCGTGGGCGACTGACTAGGCGGCGACTCTCCAGTGTGCGGCGCCGGCATCGTCCTAGAAGAGGAATCCGACGCACTGTAGCGAGACCATCTAGGAAAACAACGGACAACTAGTTGGTGCAAGGGAGTCGCCCCGAACGGAGCTTACTCGTTTGTATACTAATATAATTTTTTGTCTCCGTTCGTGATGTTTAGCCTATAACGACTTACGAACTTTGTTAAACCAGAGAAAGATCTCTGTTTTGACCTGTCTACAACTATGCTCAATAGTGCCAGATTCGCAAAGCAGTTCGTAATGAGAGGCCTCGAGCAATCGCGTAGAAAACATATGAGCGAAGGTGGCTTGCCTATAACAACCAGTCCTTACAAACGAAAATCTTCGTGAAATCGTCCCCAATTGCAAAACAAAACTACACAAAGGCATTTGCTTTTTTAAGCGCACTCATCCGCGCACAACGAAAACGGAAGGTGCGTGTTCGTGGCAAGCAATCTATATAACCAAATCCGAGACTCGCAACAAACGCGCCTTCGGAATGCACCGCAAACAGAATTTGCCATCTTTTGGTTAGCTTTATTTTATTTGACGTCTTTTCCTTTTTTTTTCTTTTTCTGTTTTTTCGGGGAAAGCGACGGTACGATCGCTAGGGAGAAGAGTGGTCCAATCCGATCTGGCACAGTGCGCGCACGCATGCTCCGCGTTCATGCCGACCGACGCCTTCCGCACAATCCTCCCTTTCGCTCGGGCGAAACAATCCACGAGCTGGCCTCGGTGCGCCTGTGCGCAGCAGCGCGCGTGCTCTAGACATCCGGCCCGCGCTGCGGCCGGCGGCGGCAGCAGCAAGGGGCGGTCGAGCAGTGCGCCGTTTCGAGGCCAGTTTGTTTTCACCTCACGACGCGCGGGCTTTCTGGGCAGGCCGCGGCAGCGTCCATACATCCGCCATCAGCGTTCCAAACCGGAGGGGCCGCGCGTTGCGTACCGAAAAGACGAGAAAGAGAAGAGGATGGGGGGGGTGACGAACGCCAGCAGCAAGCGGAGCGCGACGCGACCGACGCTGGACGCGATCGACAGCGCGCTTGGGGCCAGAAGTGGAAGAAAAAAAAAAACACGAACGAGTGAAAGGAAGACGTGCGTGAGAGAATCCCCAATCAGCACGACTGTGGCAAGGAATACAGAAAGCGACATACCGAGGAAAGCGGCAGAGGGCTGTTAGAACTCGTCAAGAAGCCAGAAAGCGATGGAAAGCGTGCGGGAGTGGCACGCGAAGCGGATGGAGCTAAAGTCGTCCTCGCGGCATTGAGAGAGAGAGAAAGAGAGAGAGATAAAAACGGAAGAAAATAAAAGAAAGGGACGCGCAAGCACACGGTCGAAAGGACAGCTATACGCGGGCAAATTCGTATTGGAACCTAGGAGAATGACGAAGGCAAGGATTGAATGGAGGGAAGGAAGCGAGACTGCATTCCGATGGGACGCGTGGGTAGAGTGCAGTGGCCAATTCAAGGCGAGCTGCGGCGTGGGAAAAAAATAGGTAAACTATGTGACAAACCAAAGCAGCGGCATTCTAATGCCCCTACAACTACACCCCGCACTTCTTCCACCATCGTCGTCGCCTGGGTGGCAGCGTCGTTGCCTGCGGTCGCATCTTCGGGGCCGATTACTTAGCAGCGCAGTGCCGCCTGCGCGCACGTTTCCAGCACAGTTTCGGCCGCTCCACGCAGATCGTGAACCATTCCCGGCACGTAAACACGGAGAGGCGATGATGGAGGAACTCGGGTGCAAATAAAAAAAGAAAGAGACAGAGAAGGAAAGCGATCGTGATACGATTACTCCTGACGCTCTCTGCCGTTCGCTTCCACACACATACGTCCCATACCGGCCAGTTTGTTGTTCGCTCGTTCTTTTGCCTCGTGCACGAAGCGTAGCGCAAATGGCCCCCAAGGAGACCAAGAGACCAAGCCCTCACCGTGTCGCCAGCAAGCGCAGGCAACAGAAGGAAAACAAGCAGCCTGGATCTGAAACCCGAGCTTTAAAAGAAACCGAACATTTTTCTGTTTCTGTTTAGTAGCTACGTGGTGAGTAAGCATTCCGAACGGTGGGCCAAACAAGCTCAGCGCGCGATCGTAAAATAACTTGAGCATATATGTTTCTGCAGATGACGTTCAATGGTAGAACTACATGGACGACACGTAATATCAACGCCACGTGTAGAGGGCGCGCTAGCATGAAGCGGGACTTGTAACGCGCGCGCTTCGACAGCCATTTATCGCCAGCTGCCGCATAGTACATATGCGAAGTTCAATCCATATTGGAAACAGAGCCAGAACAGCGATTTTCACACTTGGCATACATTTTTTTTTCCCTACTCAGGGAACTGTTCCTTGGGCCCACCTTTAAGAATTCGTGTGCTCAAAAGCACGATAAAAACCGCCATTAGCTGAAATGAGCCAATTAAGCACTGCTGAGAAACAACGGGTAGCTCCCCAAGTGAAAAAGAAAAAAAAAAGAGAAAGAAAGGCAGCGACGGGAGGAAAAACACGGTGTCTCCCGCTCCCACGCGCCTCGGCGCATCCTGCGCTTTTGCGAAAACCGAAGCGGTCCTGGAGACGGCGTTCTCAGTGGCTCACGCGAAGAAAGCCCGCGTGACTCCACGGTCCGCTCGCCTACACGAACACTACCCGATCCGGAAACGGCGCAGACGCGACCCGCCAGGGAAGAATAACAACAGGGTCAACGGAGCCGATATCAGAGTGACGACGACGCTGCGGCGCCGCCCCGCACCGCCAATTTGTTCAAACAAATCCACCCGGCACGCGGGCTAATGAGCTGCGACGAGAGTTCGTTGCACCGCGCGCGGCTACTGCAGGCAAAAGTCTAAAGCGAGCGATGGCGCGTGCACATTGGGTCAATGAGATGCGCGAACGAATAATACGCCATCTTGATGCTGCGCAAAGTTGTCCACGTTTTCGAAGAGATGCGACGCGGAAAAAAAAAAAAAAAAGACGCGTGCGTGTGTGTGTGGGCGTGTGCGTGCGCGTGAGTGTGAAAAAAAAAAACGGAACAAAAACGAAAGCGAAGGTACTGCGATGGGGTGCATATTACGCCGCCAATAAACAAGCACGTTTGCACGAAATGCAGCCCTTTACGCCGAGGCTTCACATGCGCCGAGGCAACTTTATGAAAATATGTCGCGCTGTGAGAAGCAGAGAAGTTTGTGCGAAAACCGATTAAATGGAGAGGACAAACAAAGTAGACAGCTGCGCAATTCTGGCTTCTCATTTGTGACGACGCTATTAGTTTTCTTTCTCGTGCTCCTTTATTTTACGCAAGCGGCGGTGTAGCATTAGGGAAGACAAATGCTCACTTCCCCCAACACTAAGTGACCTGGTCAAAAAAAAAGGGGGGGGGGGAAGGGGGGCTTTGAGCCAACAAAGTAAAAGCGCTACACTCGTACGTGCGCGTAGACAAAATCCATGTATAATATTGTGCAGGGCTTTCAAAAGCTATTACAGACTGCTAGCTAGCGGGCACCGCTACGTTACAGGCAGCTCAATCCCCGAAGAGGACACCTAGGCAAGCCGTCCCGCGAGCGTGACCGAGCCACCGGCGTGAGCCAAGCAGGCCACCGTACCTAATCGCGATCGCAATTAAAGCGCGCGCGGCCTCGCCGGTCGTAGCGAGCAACTGCGGGAGGTCCTGGGAAGCTGCCGCCAGCGTGACCCCTTTTGCTCGGCCGATTCGCCAGTCCGCTCGTGAGCACATCCCAGAGCCGGATAGGCAGCTGCGCTCGGAGCCGCGTAGCGGGCCCCGATCAGCACAAGTCGCGCCGGCATGGCGGATCTCTTTCTCTGAGGACATCGGTTAACTTGCTCTAACTATACCTACGGGCGGCACCCACGCCGGTTGGAAATTATATATATTGTACAAGTTTCCGCCACCTAGTAGACGAATGTTTTCGCATTCCGCCTCTACCGGACCGAGGCCGGGAGTCAAACCAACGACCTCGTGCACCGCGGCGGGTGTGTATCAGACAAAGAAAACAAGACTGATCTTAATCCTCCTGGTTACGAACATATACTGCAACGTATGAGAGTTCCTTTGAGTAAAGGGTATTGCTCGATGACACTAACGGTGCCCACGGAGAGAAAATAACGAGCGGAGCCAAAACGGCGCATATAAATTTCTGCGGCAGAGCTTCAGTTTTTGAGCGCCAGCAGAACATTATGTGCAGCTCCGGAAAACACGTGTCGTTTGGTTCGGCCGTTATCGTACCACCTTTGCGCACTACACGTCCTCTTCTGGAATCGATTGATTGAACGAAGGGGGTTTAAGGTCGCAAATGAATGTGGCGTAGAAGCCACAGTGTAAGGACGTAGATTATTAGGGCGAAAGCCTTAGATGGCTCATGGGTCGAAAAATTCGATGTCTGGTGTTATGGCACCAAATAGGGAGTCGAACCCTCTACCTTTGGTGAAAGTCGAACTCACGACCTGTGGTGTTACTTAAGGCGAAGTTAATTAAGACCCACGACCTTTTGCGGGACGCGAACCCTCGACCTTTCGTGCTGATTAGGGCGAATTAGGCAACCAATTTCTCTATATAAGAAAGCGTGTAGCCGAGGAGAAGAAGCGTCAGCACGACTTGTGGCATTAATTATTACGCAGTTAATTAAGATAGAGGTAAGGCACTCGAATCCACGACCTTTGGTGGAAGGCGAACCCTAGACCTTTTGTAGGAGTCGAACCCACGACCTTTGGGGTTAATGAAGGCGAATTTAATGAAAGCACTCCAACACACGACCCAACATGGCGATATGGGCCAACCGGTCTCTCCAAGTTGGATTACAATTGACATCGTGAAGGTCGAGAGCCGAACTGACTACGTTTGAAGTTAATGCGAAGTGAATTAAGGCACAGTTAATTAAGATATAGCTAAATGATGGGGTTATACGTGACAAAACCACTTTCTGATCATGAGGCACGCCGTAGTGGAGGACTCCGGAAATTTCGACCACCTGGGGTTCTTTAACGTGCACCTAAATCTAAGTACACGGGTGTTTTCGCATTTCGCCCCCCATCGAAATGCGGCCGCCGTGGCCGGGATTCGATCC
This sequence comes from Dermacentor albipictus, assembly GCF_038994185.2. Lineage (NCBI taxonomy): Eukaryota > Metazoa > Arthropoda > Arachnida > Ixodida > Ixodidae > Dermacentor > Dermacentor albipictus. The sequence continues at coordinate 4,646,344 of NW_027225574.1, read as the reverse complement.
CGCGACCTCGTGCTCAGCAGCCTAACACCATAGCCACTGAGCAACCGCGGCGGGTAATTAAGATATAGCTAATCGAGGAACTAAACCCGCCACATTTAGAGGGAAAAAACGAAAGAAAGTAACTACGCATTCGAATGGAAATGTTAAGTAATGTAATGAATGTGTCGTGAGCGCGCAGGCTTTCGCCTTCATCCTCTTTTAACACATGCTGAAGTGACTCAAATTTTTTTGACCACTTGGGGTAGGTATATTTAACGTGAACACAAATCGCGGCTACGGACATTTTTTGCATGTATACAAGCGGTTTTGCAGGGTGAAAATATCACTGCTGTCACTAAGCAACGGCACGCACATTGGATGACCATGTGTCGACAAGCTGCGCAGTAAAGGTCGTGCAGATCGAGACTCATACAATAAGGCTTATAAGACCCAATATACGTTGGCTTGACGAGGCAAATGAGCCTGCTGACAATACAACGCTAATAGCGAGACGATCGATCGGACCCGCTTGATAACGAGTAACGCAAGCGTATACAGGAACGAATAAGAACTACCAAAATAAGGACATTGTCGCGTATGCTGTAGACATCTTTCAAAACTGCAGCGTTGCCAGTCCAAATGCCACGAAGTAACGTGATCTCAGAGTAAGAAGGGAACGCTGCCCCGCGGTATGTGCCCATTATCCCCGCACGTCTCCTCGTGGTGGCTTCTGCTTACAGTGATTGCAACGATCGTGCATCCCCTCTGGCCAGCGACACAAAAGATCGGTTTCAAGATGGGGCACGCCAATCAGGACATCCCTTACACTGCTTATGCTACGCGCCAGACGAAAAACACAATGCACACGTGTGGAACGCAGCTAGATGTATACTTCAGACAGCGAGAGAAAACAGGCCGCTCGCTATTACAGCTGACAAGCGCAGGCACCGCGAACGAGCTTGAGAAGCGCCCCTGGGCCCGGTCACTGGCAGGCAGCAAAAAAAACCCCACCGAATGCCAGGGAGAGGGAGCACGATGACCGCCTCTGACAGAACAGTCCTGCGCCGCACCACGGACGCGAGCGAGCAACGGCACAGCGCGCAATTGCTTTGTCGGACAAGTCGAGCGCAGCTGGGTCGTGAGCGGACGGATAACGGGATCCAAGGTCACGATGGTGCTGTTGCAGCTGCATCTTCTCCTCTGCCCGGCATTACCAAGCGCAACACACCAAACGCGAGCCGCCACCGGAGAAGAAGCTCTCCACACGAGGGGAAACAACAAAGCAACGTTCGCCGCTAGAACGAATCCCGCGGGACGAAGGACAGGCCACGTCGCCGACAAAAGCGGAAAGGGATAGAGATGGAGCTGTTCCCGCAAGGCAACGAGGGAACAAGATCGCTCCCATTCGTACAGGGCCAGCGGCCACGCCGTTTCCCCACCATCTCTCTATATGCTCGGTTGGGACCTGTTTTGTCTCAGCGAATACGTGCCGCACAGAGGTGACTGGTGCGCTAACGAAAGACAAAAGAAATCGGAACAGATGCCGGACGCCCACATTTCTGCCTTCCGGGCACAGACATTTCCGGAGCGAGACGTTTTCATTAGTTACGGCGCTTCGCAGATCCAGGTTACTCGAAGCAAACCTGACACGCGCGCTTACGTTTCACAGGCTTGCGAGGAGCGACTGAAGGGCGTCTATGATGTGGCTGTGCTCGCATTCGGGACATCAGGTGGCGCGCAATGCGCATCATTTACGATCGCCGGTACAAATTTCATACCAGCACCAAACGGTGCTTTCTCCTCATCCACGTCTCAAGTGCATCGCTCGCGCCGCCGCGAGGAAACGAAGCTTATCAAATGGACCAATCAGCCCAAACGAGCCGGGACGAAAGCGCAGGAACACACGAAGAACGGCCTGACCGGGACACCGTCGTCCCATATGGAAACAAAAGTCGCGGAGCGAAAATGGCAGCGGCACTATACATGGTGATCATTTTTAAGTTTTACGGAATTTTTAAAAATAGCCTGTTGCAGATAATGTCCTCGAGCTGGATTATTCAGAGTGGTGGGCATTACTTGCACGACGAGAAATGGTGCCGTGGTGGCTATTTATGGTAGCGACAGATTCTACTCGGCAAGACAGCTAACGACGACGACATGCCAAATCGCGGAAAGGCAGGCAAATAATTATTCGCTTTAAAAACAGCCCCAGAATAAGATTATTCCGCGGCAGAGGGGGCAGAAATCAAGTTTTCTTTTGCTCTTCTTCCTTTCCTCCGAAAGAAATGAGACAAGTGGACCAGTATGAATCGACTGGACATATTCGAAAGCAAATGATTCAGGCGCCTCCGTACGACAGTGAAGTAACGTCACTTTTCAATGTGGAAACTTGCATACGTGGAACGACGGTCCGTGACTAAAACCCTAAGCCACATAAGGCACTCGAAGTGCCTTGAGATGAGCGGCGCTGTAATTTTGTCCCCCGACACCCACGTAATGTCCCCTCACTTTCCTCGTCCTCTCCTTTCGCCGATTTGAGGCCGCACGCGCGCATGCCAGCCGCAATAGATTAAGGGCGCAAGGCAGATAGTGCGTCATCAGTCTACAGGTACGTCTTGACGATGACACCAGACGGTGCGATTCCTATAGGCGAGTTGAACGGGTCAACGATTCAGTGACGAAGCGAATTACAAGCCTCAGAGACAGCTCATCGCGGATTGCTATAGCTTGGCACTATAATTGTCACAATGTTAGCCACGTGCTTGTAATCAAAGCAATAGGATTGTAATACAAGGGCGTCCAGGCACAGCATGCAGGCAGCCGATGGTTACGTTGCGGCAACTGAATACCTTCTTTTACGCCGTGGCGAAACGCCGACGTTTTTCAAAGGCCGATTCCGCGTTCAACAACGGAAGACGCGTCTTGCGCCGCACCTCCAGAGAGGGCACGACAGACCCGCTCGAGCCAGACTAGCGCGGCGGGGTACGGGGGGAGTCTGCCCAGCGCAGCCTGAAAAGAGCGCGCGCCGCTGCAAAGCTCGGCCAAGCAAGCCGTCCTCGAGCGGGTGCGCACGCGAGGATGCGGGACACACAGCGGCCCGCGGGCACGCACGCAACCCATCGAGACGCCAGGCCGTTCGGGTTCTCGGTTTCGAAAGACACACGAGGAGGAGGACGACCGAGCCCGCTCCGATCATCAGCACCAAGCGCGCGGGAGAGGAGAGCGAGCGACCTCGAAGACTCCCACGAGAAACGCCACCGCTTTTCGGGTGCACTCCACGCCTCTCTAGTCGGCCGCAGGAAACTCGGGCAGCTCGGCTGGCCACTTGGCGGACGCTGCTCTAAAGTCTAGAGTGCCGCCTGAGCACGGTCGGCGTTAAAATTGTGTCCACTCCCAGGTTCGAAAGGACGCTGCCACAGGAGGCAGTGAAGGCGAGACCTTGCCAACATGACGACGACCCCACGCACCGTGTCTAAATTTTCGATCTCACTAGGAAAGCTGTAAACACTCGGTTGTGCCATCGCAAACGCATTTTCTTTACGTAAGCCAGCAGTACGCAGTATAGCGGAATATACTTGAGGGAACGTGATCAACAAAATAAAGGCGCGTTTCAACACGTACGCAATATTAGGAACGACAGTAAAACTGCACGCGTGTCGCACTGGGTTGCATCACAGGCCGTCCAGTTACAGGCCAATTTGCCATTTCAGCACCTTGCGAAGCTTTTTTGGTTTCTAAAATACAACACCCTCACAGAATAGCATCTACCAAAGAAGGTAACCGGGCTCAGAATCGGCGAAACCGCGTGCTGGTCGCTCGGAAATGCTTAACGCCGCACCGTCGCTAGGAGATTCCTGTCACGACTACGACACTAGCCTGGAGTGAAGGTTACGCCACACTTTATGCGAGTCCTGAAAACCAATTTAGCTATAATATCAAAAAAATCAAGCACTACTTGTGACAACATGCTGGTAAAAGTCGGTGAATCGAGCAGCGACCGGAATTCGATCAACTCCTGTGCTGAAGTACAGGCGCGGGGAAGAGAGATAAATTGACGAGCGCTAGGCGCAAAGAAGGCAGGCTGCCAGAAGAGGCAGGCACGCCGTATAAAAGGCCGTGAAACAGGTGCGCGTGTGCGCACCCGCTACCGGCGCAGGAAGGCCGATGGCTTCGGGCAACGTGCTGGTCCGTGCTAGGCGCAGCGCCCGATGACCGCCTCCCGCTTCTGTTTCCTCCTGCTAGCGCCTTAGTTTGTCCTCCACGCCAACACCCCCCCCCCTCACCCTCCTGCTGCCCGTTATTCCAGAGCTGGCCGTCCGCCGAAGTCCCCCGTGGGAATGACAGTGTGCGTGCGTGCGTGTGTGTGTATGTGTGTGTGTATGTGCGTGCGTGCGTGTGTGTGTGTGTTTGTGCGCGTGCGTGCGCGCCCGCGCACACCGCCCCTCTCTTTCTCCTGTACGAGGACACAGATCGGTACGACAGCGCGTCCTGCGAGCTCGGGTGAAGAGGCTTACCGCTGCACCTGCTTGTGCGCACACACGCACGCGCCACAGGCCGCATACAAAGGGCTCAGCAACGGTCGCTGAACGAGAAAGCAGAGTAATTGGAGCGCGCAACACGAAACGATACAAACCCCCTCCACTCCACCCCCCCCCCTTTTTTTTTATTCATATCATCGCTCTCCATCCACCTTCACAAAAGACGCACAGCCCTCGTCTACCGCTTATTGTTTTATTTTTGTTCGTTTTCTCATCCAGTAATTCTGCACCCGCCATTCGTATATACGCCAGATGCATGTCAAAATTTTTATCCCCTACCTGACATTTAGTGACGTCCTTACACAGGAACGGCCCGGCATATACAGCGCCGTCTGAATCCGCAAGCGCTACAGCCTCCCGAAGCGGACGAAAAAGAAAAAAATTCACCCATGATTACGATACTCCCTAATGCGGAATTTGAGCGCAGTTCTATGCGTGTTTGCATTTCGCGATACATTGGCTGGCGCGGGCAATCTGCCTCGTGCGGCACTTGGCAAACGGAGCGAAGTGTGGCGCGACTGCCTCGCTAATAGAGAAAGGCAGCGCGTGCGTGAGGCGTGGGCGCGATTCACAGCAGCCGCCGCAAGACAGACCTTCGCTCATGCAGCGCTTTGTATCGGCGGCGGCATCGACGAACAGACGACGCTCGTCAGTCTGGCGCCATCTCGTAGCCATCGTCGCCGCAAAGCCTGTCTTGCGCGGCACTAAGCTTTTCTTACGCTTTTGCTATTGGTTCCTCCTGCTCTTTCCTCCTCGCGCTATCTTCGCTGTCGCCGTCTTTCATCACACACTGCACTCCGCGTTCGCTCTTTCATCCTTCGCTGTGCTCGTTGGCTTGGTTACGCCGACGCTCGCCGCAGCAACGGCCGCCTAAGAAGTGCATTCTAGAAAACGATGGGGGTGCATTTTGCATAAAATGGTGCAGGGTGGTGTCAGTGCAGAAAACAAAAGGAGCGAACAAGGTATGAAGAATGCCTCGTTGTTGCACGCGTTCGCACAACCACGATTGAAGCAGCATCAAGCAGCGACTAAGCCACCACCAATCATGGTAACAACATATAAGCTGTGCGATCTGGTCGTTATTAAAAACACTTTCTTCCATCTATAAAACTAAAATGGAAGCGCATTTCCGTTCGACAAATAATCATTTTCTAAAATGGTGCTGCACAGAGGGAAAAAAATACAAACGAAGCACAAGGCACTGCGAGGTCGTCACACGGCTCTCACAAGCGGAGTCTGTCCGCGTGATATAGATACCTGGTACTCGCGACATGAACGGCGAATGAGATATATAATACAACCGCACAAACTCATCCTGCGGGACCTCCTAGCCTAAAATGTACTCCGCCGTATACGACAATATCATTAAAGAAATATCTAAACCATAAAACGCCGTGCGGTAAATATGACGCCCGAAGATGACAAAAGTGCACCGTAAAAATAAAAAATAATAAATAAAAACCCATAACGCCTGATTCCCGTGGTGGTGGGCGCCGGCGTGAGCAACGTTTTCTTGTTCGGAGAACGTCTGCGTTTTGTTGATTGCCAATGAAAGCCGCTCACCTCTTCTCTTTCTCCTCATGTACTTTGCGAATTCCTTTGCGTTCGTTTGCGCGCGGATTCCCCCTCCGACACAGCTGACAATGGAGCAGACATAATATGCTTAGGAACAAGTCAACAATCACAATTAAGACAGAACGAAGTCTCCGAGCAGTGGTCCAAGATGTTTGATGAGAAAAAAAAAAACGCGAGAGGAAACGGGGTGAAACGTACGAAGTTCACCGCAGCGACTAGTGAAAACGAGTGACCATAGTGTTTAGCGAGGACGAAAACGGTGCTCGCATGAGACCAGCCAGCCCTACGCGTGTGAAAAACGTCGAGAGTGTATTTTGAACAGCTTTTTAGCATTATAGATCGCACAAAATATTTAGAACGGTGTTTCCGTCGCGCCGATTTAGCTTACATTAGAAAAACACAAAGTAATGCCACCCACACTGGTTTTGCCCTTGTAACCATTTTTAACAACACCTAGTACTTGTTCAACAAAAATGGCCTATGTCGTTCAGTCCTTTCTCATGCCACATTTGCATGACAACTGGTACATCCGCGCTGGCTCAAAATTATCACTCGTCTTCCCTAATGGTACGCCGCCGCTTGCGTAAAATAATGGAGCACGAAGAAGAAAACTAATAGCGTCGTCACAAATGAGAAGCCAAAATTACGCAGCTGTCTACTTTGTTTGTCTTTTCCATTTAATCGCTGTTCGCACAAACTTCTCTGCTTTTCATAACGCGACATATTTTCATAAAGTTGCCTCGCCGCATGTGAAGCCTCGGCGTAAAGGGCTGCATTTCGTGCAAACGTGCTTGTTTACTGGCGGCGTGGTATGCACTCCATCACAGAACCTTCGCTTTCGTTTTTTTTTCCCTGTTTTTTCACACACGCACACACACACACACACACACACACACACACAGAACCATCACGCAATACAGAGCGAGTTTTTGCTTTTAAACAATGTGCTTTGCCATCAACGCAGATATTAGTCTCACAGATGTAGCCGAATTTGAAGAGAAAAAAAAAGTAGACACTGAAACGTGGTTTCGTTTCACATCGTCTGGCGCGCCGAAAGACGAGTCGAACCAACTTTGATGCAACGCGAAAATTATTAAGGAAGAAAGTGTCTAGGGGCAGCCTCTACGCCTCCAACCCCTTATCTTTCGTCGCGTTTCAAACAACAACGTAAAGAAATAGCAACGAGCCCCGGCACAAAGACACGCTTGCGGTGGCTAATCGCCACCTCTTGCTCCTTTTTCTCCAGGGCGACAAAGCATCGATTTCTGAGCATTGTCTTCGCGCACCGACACAAGAGAGCTCCGATGTCACCCGCGGCATCGTGCAGCTCGTCTGTCGAAAGCCACGTACTGGTGACGAATGTACAGTTCATATGGATTTGTTTCCCCAAGTCCTGCACGGTGGGCAGCTTGACACTCAACAGAAAGGCGAGGGAAATTCGATATGTCGTTACATGGAGGAAGTACACGAAGCGGCTACTGAATATATATATATATATATATATATATATATATATATATATATATATATATATATATATATATATATATATATATATATATATGGCGCTAGTATAGAAAGAGAGCGCTTCCTGGATGGCGTTGTTCCTTTCTGGTTACCTGACACGGTTTCGGCAGCGTCAATCGATCCGCTGCGGCAGAGCGCACACCTTCTTAAAATGCAGTACAATGTTTACGAGTAAATAAGCATATGTATTTGCTGTCTTTCACTGGATCTGCAGAAAAAAAAAAGAACACGTAATGTACCGCCTACGTAATAAATCTGCGACACTATTTGCTTGCGAAATGAATACACAAGGCACAACTCGCACAGGAACACCGCTTTCTTCAGTAACAGGCCTGGAAGAGCAAAATGAGCACAATCGGTGAGCGCTGCCTCTCCCAAGCTGTCCGACCCTTTTGGGACAGAGAAGTGTGGCCGTCTGTTCAGACAAGCTTCCTGTCGCTGGCGCCTCTCCGCCAGGAAGGCGAGGCGAGTCGTCCCCACCCCAGCATTTGCTGCCAAACACATCCCAGCCTAATCTTCACTCGAAAAGCGAGCCCGTCGCGACACAAATCCTGGACCCCCTACCTACCGACGAAAGCCATTCGGCTGGCTTCCCTTTCACCCAACATCCACCCCAAGCTCGTCCGTCCACCCGGCGTCACTCAGCGCTTCACTTCGGAGGTCACTTATCTCTCCCCCTTTCGCGGGAAGATTCCCCGATAGGAGTTCCGCCGAAGACGACCGTCCACAAGATGCATCCCGGGTCGCAGAGAGCTCCGCTGTGCCCACTACAGCGCAGAGAGAATTAGGACAGGAATTAAAGAAAACTTGCACGCATACGGGGAGCGCGACCACGTGCGCCCCCAGACCGTCTGAGGGCGCAGCTGACCAAAGTCTGCCCGACCTGCCTGTGCTACTTGAACTTTGCTCACGCCGCTGCGGCAAGGAATTCGTGTCATCGGCCGCGCACGATCTCGGTCCGACTTTGTCCAGCACATGCGCGCTGAAGGACCTGCATACTGTGCCGCGAGTATGCTGAGGTTGTGCCGCGAGTCTGGAAGACCTGAATGAAGCAAGCGCGCTGCTGGCATGCTTCGCGTTCTTGTCACGCCAGAACGACGCAAAGTCACCGAACCTCTGGTTCAGCCGATGCGAGAATTAACGTGAATAATAAAGCAGAAACATCACATTCTGTGCGCAGTGGCGTCCAAATAAAGTGATATGTCGATGGACGTGCATGAACGGTCGCAGAGCTATTCGCAAGCACATTTCTGAACAGGCTGAATGACTGGAGTGGGCTCGAGGGGAAGATAGGCTCGTGTCATAATGTCCGCCATGTCCATAGCCTACAAACGTATGTGTTGCCTGCCGGATTGTCACAATGAAACGTCAACTAGAAACGCAGAAGCCACAGCGATAAATTGCCATCTGGATAAACGAAAGTAGATTAAACGGAACTGCCCGATAAACAAACATGCCGTGCGCTGCGACCTTAGATGGCCGCCCACAGACACAGTAGTACTGTAATTGGAATTCACGGAACGAGTGGACCTTTGCACCACTTTTTAACTGGAACCGGTACAAAAACTGTACCACGGACCTCACCGCTATCACACTGCTCAAGTCCGACAGCCGTGCTTAAGATCTTAACACCTGGAAAGTTAATTGCTCTCCAAACCATTCATTCACTGCGATGCCAACGGCTTCTACCGTATTCGCTTTGCTCAGGTCATTAGTGTGCGCATTGGTTGCTGTTTTGTAATGGGAACAATGACACAGCGGCCGCACAAAGAGGTACCATATGTTCGCTACAATAACGGGCTTCGTCAAAGTGATTAATCGCCCGTAGAAGTAATAACTACCTAGTTCGCGAAGAGCAAGAGTCACGTGACGATAACCTAGACAGTTGAAGCTCCGAGTGCGCTATGCTACATATATCCGACAAGGTGGAAATGAAGTTTTGCCGCATTACTCTGCACACGAGGAATGCGCAGAATCTGTGCGCATTCCTATCGAACAGCAAAGAATGAACTTAAAAGGGAAACGTTTTACGATACTCCAAAGGGCGGTACCCTACTGTTCTAAGCCAGATCGGCGGGTTAGATCACGCATAGTCAAGAAAATTCGCAGAAACGGCTAATTGTGCGTAGCGTGTGCAAACAGTGCAAAAAACTTAAGCACGTTTCATAGCACGTCGCAGTTATGCATTAAGAGGTAAACGAGGACGTAATTACGTTTCCCTGGGCCTTGGTGTTTAAAGACAGTAGTGGAAAAGTGACTGAGTACGCAGTGGAGTCAAGTAAAAGATAGCTGGAAGGTTGGTGGCTGAGAGGGAGCGGAAACGTAGAATAAAACGGTTATTTTTAAGGCAAGATATTACTCGCATATTCAATGGTTTGTAAGCACGAAACACGGATCTTAAGAGCGGCCGGAGAAGAGGCGCAATAGGAAAGGCAGGAAGAGCGAGTTTCGTGGCACTAGCCATGAGATTGTTCGAAAGTCATAAAATCCGCCCGAAATCCAGTGATCCGTCTGTGAGGTTTCAGGCTTCACAAGTCTCTCCTGACGGTGAAAGGTAACTTAATTGCAGTCACTGAAGAATGATCTACCAATCTATTCGAATTTGTTTATCTATAGCATACCACAAACTACAGAAGATGCTCGCAAAATATAGGAACATTTTAATATTTTCGGGCGCTTCGGTCTAACTGAACATTTTTTTTTTGTTTTCTTTTCCCCTCTTCTGTAAGTAAACGCCCACGACATTAGAATTCCTTCCTCAGACTTATCACGGCTCGTTTCACAGCGTTTCGCAACAAGAGCGTCTTCGGTGCCAGGCCGTTCTCGAGAAGAATGCCAAGGTCCTCTTCTGAGCAAGGACAGAGCCCCGGGGGCCTCAAGTGAGAAGCCACCATGGACAGGCCCTCGCTTTCTTTCCACATCTGCAGGACTAAGCCAGCTCCGAAATCATGCTACGTACCATGGCTCGAATCTGCGCACACGGACGAAATCCAAAGACAACACAGCGACGCAAGCGGCTGCATGAACTATAGCGCGGAAAGATCGCATAAACGGATAAAAAATAATAAAAGCGAAATCCGGTCACACAAGAGCAACAAGGGCACCCGCGGTCACTGCCTTGAAGAGACGACAAAATGCGCGACAACACCAAAAATGTAGGCGGAGCCCCGAGTCCAAACGACGAACAGTGTGTGGCAGAAACGGTTAAAGGCACAGCGCGCAAAACAACGACAAAAACAAGGTGAAAAAGAAGACATACCAATATACGTCGAACGGCAACTATAACTGTACAGAATAGCATCCCTTCTCTCTCTCTCTCTCTCTCTCTCTCTCTCTCTCTCTCTCTTTTTTTTTTTTTTTTTTTTTTTTTTCCTGCTCTCGCTCGAGGAGCAGCGGCGGCGACACGTCAGGGGCCAAGCAACAGCCTCGTCTCCTCGCCTGCAGGTATACAGTTTCATCCCGCGCTTGTTTGGTGCCGGCGGCCTCGCATCCCTGCCGCCGAGGAAGCAATGCCCGAAGTAATAATAACGTGGCACACGTGTTCCTCGATGAATGCGCTCTCAATAGTCGCGGTGGAGGAGGGCGCACAATCGAGAGGGCAACAGTGCAGAGAGAAAGGAGCATCGGCGAGGGGGAGAAAGTGAAGCCGCCCAACAAGGGGGAGGAATGCGCGGAGGAATGAATCATGCTCTCGATACCGGTGACAGTCAGAGACGCGCATACCATTCCACCGAGGGGAGGGGGGCTCCTCTAGAATTTGCCTACATCGACTAATCAACAACGCGCAACTATGACATTGCACAGAGAGGAGTATAAAATAAGTGAGAGAGGGAAAACGAGGGGGGGGGGGGGGGCGACGCGCGCTAGACGCGTTTGCGATCACGGCCAAGCATAATCGGCGCGACTCGCCAAAAATCTCAACAGCTCCAGCTTTGGGGAACTGTTTGGAAGCCGTGCACGCTGGAACGCCAATAAGCCAGTCCACAGCGTTCGACTGGCTGCATACGCGCGCGAACAGCTGCTGTCACAGTGTATTAGTAAGCTTGTGACGTGCGTTAACGGGCACACAATGTCACGACCTTAATAGCACTGCCCCCTCCCCCCAGCAAAAAAAAAAAAAAAAAAACGAACACGCTCGGTTTCTACGGATCGCTTTACCTGAGTGAACTGTTGCCAGTGCAAAGCTTCGACGAGATTATGTATTACTGGAACACTGCCAATAAACGCAAACCTTCAGTCTTCAATACTAAGAAGAGAGGGAAAACAAAGCAGGATAGGAACGAGCTCGCAACACCCAATAGATCCACACACCGGTCTCTTAACATGCACTGGGCGTGTACACAGACAGGGCCGTTGAGACAGTGCGATGGGATACGGCTTCATCATAAAGTGCTGCTGCACAGCAGAATGTGCAGGACGAATTCGAGGCGGAGAGAAAGGAATAACCGAATACCGTGAATAAACACTCAATGGCCTCTTGGACAATGTTCTTCAGAGGCTGGGAGCGGTTACAGGCCACAGCACGCTACACACGAACACGCGCTTTACAGTATACACGACGAAGCGAAGGCAGGAGAGCACTTGGAATCAGCTTTCGAAATATCGAAGTCGTTGCGAAGGCCATGGTATTTATTCGCCTACAACTCACCGTCACACCATTTACTTATTTTTGTTTTGAGCAGAAAACGAAAATCCCTCGGGCCTATTCACGCGGAAAGAGACTGGTCATTCGTGCACGAAGCGTGTCCTGCTGCGCCGACGGCTACGCGAACTGTGTGTGCAAAAGAAAAATGTGTATGTATGTGTATGTGTAAATATGTATGTATGTGTATGTGTGTGCACACACACACGTACACACAAGATAAAAACGTAAGAGACCAGAAACGTTCAGGGCGTTCCGTTCAGCCACGGGAGGCAGAAAATACACAAAGCAAAAATGACACCTTGCGTAAGGCAAACCACAAGGAGCTCCGTTTCCCCGTTTTGTTCGAGGACGCACGTTTTATTCCGCAAGACAAAAGTACATTATTCGGCCGCGCCTGGCGAGGCAAGGCAGGGTTCCCCGTATCCCCGGACAAGAATAACGTAAAACATTTGCAGAACATTCCACAGACACTATTCCGCTAGTCCAACCAGGCGAGGATGAGCCCTCTTATTCCGACACTGCTAGTGTCACAGATATGGAATTTGACACTCGAGCTCCCAAACGTATGGGATCCCCAATTTCGAAAATTATGAAACCAAAATAAAAAAAGTCAACCATCTCCTATGATTACAGAAAGTATTCTAAAGGCGGCAGTTGCCGGTGCTGCGCGTTCAACACCATTGGACAGTTGAAAGTACTGCAGTGGAACTGTCGCTCTATATTTTCAGCTTTAACAGATTTATCTTGCCTATCTATTCAATTCAATCAAAATATCTTACTTCTTCAAGAAACTTGGCTTTCGGAAGAGACAAGTTTTCATTTAAAAGGTTTTCGGTCTTTCCGATTAGATCGACACTCGCGAGGTAGAGGATTACTGATACTTGCTTCCAGTAAAACTTTTACAAGGCAAAAATTTATTTTCGAATCATGGATTCCGACTGCGAAATTTTGGCTATAGATTTATGTCTCCCAGGGTACCATCCATGTTCAATTATAAATGCTGAATTCCCCAACGGTGCAAAGTACACGTTAACTTGATATGGTTGTGGCTGCCTGTAGAAAATAAATTTTGTTTGTAGGGGATTATAATTCGCGTCACGTGTCGTGGTGGCTAAAAACAGATTTGTGTAGTAAGCGACTTTGGGAGTGGACTATTGATAGTCACCTTTCATGTCAGAACACAGGACAAGTAACGTTTGCTAGAGGTCCCTTTCGTTCGGTGTTAGATTTAACATCTTGTAGCGCTGGCATCAAGGTTTTGTCGTGAGTAACGGTTGACTCAGCAAACAACAGTGATCATCTTCCTGTGTCATTTGAAATCAATTGTCCTATAAGAACTTTAGGATACCAGGCATACACATTTGTGGACCATGTGAAATTTAAGACTTTCTTGCGTTCAGCCGTTTCGAAACTTGCCAATTCCAATGATAAGGAAATCGCTTCAACCATTTGCTCAATTCTAGAGGATTCCCGGAAGCAAGTTGAATTTGTCATCCCTTCGGCTAAAGACACCGCTTGTTGGTGGTGGAATAATGAGTGTACGCGTGTCTGTAGAAAAAGAAAAGCCGCTTGGAAAATGCTTCTGCATAATCAGTGCTCGACAAATTGGAAAAATTATCAGTTTCACGCTGGTCTATTTAAGCGTACTGTTAATCGAGCCAAATAGGAATACGATATTAGGCGTTGCGATTATCTAATTCAAAACATAAGCGTGCTTTATTTGCATTCCTTCGTGCTAGGAAGGTGTTACCAACACCTTTAACATCAGACTCAATTGTTTTGACCCCGCAGGAACTGAGCGTCTCCCTAGAAGAGATTGCCGAAGGCTTAGAAAATCAATTTACGGCCAGGCTTCCAGCTATTCATTCTACATTAGATCCTTGGGATGGCTTTACTCCAATTTCCTTAGCTGAACTAAATGAGGCTGCACTATGTTTACGAATTCAGCCCCTGACCCTGATGGTGTCACAAATGCAATGTTAAAAATATTGTTACAGGAATCGCCTAACGTTCTTTGAGGCCTGGTGAATTATTCAATTAAATATGATTGGATTCCGTTGCAATGGAAGCTCGCCAAAGTAATATTGATGCTTAAGAAACAAGAAGGAAGGTATGTATTGGAGAACATTAGGCCCATTGCACTTACATCAAACGTAGTAAAATTCATTAAAAGGCTTCTTCACCGTCGTATCATGAAATTTATTAATGATAATTCCATTCTTAATTCCTGTCAGATTGGTTTCAGGGCCGGCTGCTCCATCTGGCATGCCCACGTCGACTTAGAAAGCCGAATACAACTCGCTCGACGTCATAAGCAATACGCTGCCTTAGTGACGCTCGATATCGCTAAAGCATATGACACTGTGGAGCACACTGTATTGATCAATCGGTTAACTTCATGTGGTGTTCCTGGGTATATAGTAGCGTGGATTCAGTCATTCTTAGGTGAAAGAGAATTCTATTGCTACGAAAGCTGCGTTTCTTCTTCGAAACACAAACAAACGAGAGGCGTACCGCAAGGCTCAGTCCTTTCGCCAGTGGTTTTTAATATTCTCATGAGCACACTACCTTGTCATCAAGAAATAACTACTTATGTTTATGCAGACGATACTGCGTTTTTTGCATCAGGAAACGACATCCACACGCTATACCAACGACTGCAAACTTACCTATATGCTCTGGAGAGGTGGTTAGATGTTAGTCACTTCACACTCAATGCCAGCAAATGTGGTGTTCTCGTTTTTCCGACACGTGACATTTCACTGTCTTACCACCTTCAAGACATACCACAGGTGGAATCTGTTAAATACCTCGGAATTATTTCGTGCAGGTTCCGCCTTTTGACAGTGTAGACGTTCTTAAGGATTTATGAATCACCGCAGCGTCATCCCCAAAACAATCTTTATTTCACAACCTGCATTGCTTTTCGGTGTCATCTGGCCGCGACTACATACTCCGCAAATTATATTCGTGCAAAAATAACGACTCTTTGGGCGTGCGCATATGCGATGTACTTCCTATTCCCGATAGAGCTGTTGCAACGGATATTCAATTCGATGACATTTTTCCTAATAATGCAAAATTACTTCCACACCGCATTCTAGACGGTATATGACAAGATCATCTGAAAAACCTTCAAACAATCCTTGTAATTGCGACAGATGCTTCACAATGTGAAGAAAAGTCAGGTGTAGGAATATTTTCCCCGATTCTCGATTGGACATTTTCTATTCGGCTGCCAGATTTCATACCGATCTTTTAGCCGAATTCATGGCCGTGGTGCTGGCATTACGCAAATTAGGACCATCATTTACGTCAGCCGTAATAGTCACTGATTCGTTTTCATTGTGTTCATCCCTTACTGCTTCCAGTGATTCTCGCGTGATGAGGACATTTCATTCATTGGTACCTGGGTACTTGAGAAGCGTGCATTTGATTTGGGTGCCAGGCCATAAAGGACTAATCATAAATGAAATTGCGGACTCTCTAGCCAAGGCATCGATAAGTGGCCCGATTCTGCCTTGCTGCCCTTTGACTGCTTATGTAACTGCTGCTGGATTTTGCAGGAGTGTCATTATACAGACAGTATCAGGCTCCGCAATTACCAACTCTGTGGATTACGGACATCTCCTACACCCTTGGCACAGAGATTTTCGCCGAACACGGAAAATTTAAGTGTCCATCACGAGGCTGCGCTGCCGTGTACCTGCATTGAACTTCTACCTCCACAGGTCTGGTCTGGTCCCCTCACCATTATGCTCATTCTGTGGCGAAGCGGAGACAATAGACCCTTTCTTGTTGTCTTGCAGACGTTTTTCTATAATAAGAAAACGAGTACTCGAAATCCCGCTTCGCTCTATTGGTCTAACTTTATCAGTGCCTGTGATCCTATCTTTTGGAGCCTCCATTATTGGGTTCAGCCACAGAAATGTTTGCTTGGAAATCCAAAATTACCTCATTGAAACCAATCGATTTCTTTGTTAGATTGATCGTTCTCCTTCCCAACCATAGCTTTCTTTAATTTCTTATCTATTATTAATTATTATTATTACTATTATTATTATTTTATACCCAGTTTTCATCTGATTATTTCCTTTTTTCTCCAAACACATAACGTTTACTTTTAAACTCCAACGCTCAAATTGTTAACTCCCTTGTTATCATTATTTTTATGCACCTAATTGAACCACCCGATTCTTGGCCAATCCCCCACTGTGGGTATGTGCCACGGCCACTCAGGACAACAACAACAACAATATGGCAAACAAGGCACGTAAATTTCCGGGGAGTTCACCGCTTGGCGATTGGCTGCTCTCCCCCTCCCATTCTTCACAAATTTCGCATACTGCTCACTATGCGACGTCGCAGCAATTCAACAGTTTCGAACAAAGCTCTCCGATCGCGCCCCAGTATACTGAGAAGCCGTCTGGGTCTATCTTGTCACCACAAACACTCACGTTTCGTTAATGTGAAGTGGCTTGTTACACTCAAACGGTACGACGCGGCGTATGCGACAACGTTTCCGAAAGATGTTGCTCCCGCTGTAGGGCGCTGATTTATGGAACATACTGGAAGCTTGCTGATATTGGGGCTGTTGATAACATTAGCCGCATACGTCGGATCGCACCCGGAATTGTGCACCATGCGTCTTTATGGACAGTAGAAAGAAATATTGAGTAAAATTGAGCTAGATTTGTAAACAACACTCCCGAAACACCGAAACGGTCACTTTTACTTACACGGATGCCTTGGTAAGACGGGACAAAAATTGTACAAAGGAAAGACGGGTGGCGACAGCGCCGTAAAATTTCCGCACAATAGCTTCCCATGATGTCATGGATTTTGATAAGTCTTTTCGGCACTATATGTAGCTAAGGGCTTAGATTGATTGCATTGCTTTCTAAAGGAGCCAAGGACCGACTGAGCCTGGCGAGTTTTCAAAACATTTCCTGCACAAAACGTTTTAAAAAATGTAAGTAACTGCCCAAACCCGCCAAAATGTGCTGGAATCCTCGACGTCGTCCTGAGGTACCGACCGGCGCTGTGGTTTGGAAGCAAAATTCAAGAAGGGAAAACTTGCTTCTCCGTTTTCTTCACTCGTAAAATATTAGAATTATGGGGTTTTACGTGCCAAAACCACAACCTGGTTATGAGGCACGCCGTAGCGGGGGACTCCAGAATAATTTGGACCACCCGGGGTTCTTTAACGTGCGCCTAACGCTAAGTACACGAGGATTTTCGCGTTTCGGCCCCATCGAGATGAGGCCGCCATGGCCGGGACTCAATCCTGCTACCTTTTCTTCGCTCGTAACCAACCTTTTCAGGGCAAATAAATACAGGTCCCCGAAAGGAATGTTCACCAGACTATACTGGTTCAGTATGCCTCTTTAGTGCGCCTTTAGGGAGTCTCTGCAACCCCTTTACCAATTCACAAGCACCGGTCCCGATGTAATCAGCATCAGAACACGACGTCGGCTTCGAAAATGATGCCAGCGACTACGAACAGGGTTTAAGTAGCCTATTGCGCGACACATGAAGGATCACACCTGCACGGAGTGTGTAACGTCCTGTTGCGCTCAAGCAGAACCCGGGCGGCGTCTCCCTTCCGTCCCAGGCACCGGGCGGCCTTCAGGGCCGCGGTTGTGAGTCAGGGACGAGGTATCGCCGAAACACGCCGCGAAGGAAGACGACCCACGCAGTCGCATTCCGAAAGAATTCGACACCTGTCCCCCGTGCCAGTGCACGATGAGGTTACACGTATACACACAAGCGGGAAATGCTCGTGCAAGGACTCTTTCACGCCGCCTTCTGTGAGCATGGGGGTGTGCGCTTTACCCGTCTCGCAACACCCTCGGTTACGAAGATTTAGCAACAGAGGAAATGGCGATGAAGGAAGTTTTCTTCGTAGTTTCTTCTACAATTACCGCTACAACGATTACATTCTGCACGGTCAAGGCAACGCGACTGTCTTGGCGGGGCAGAAACCCACGAAAAAATACACTTCGCCTCCTGCTTGGCACAGCAGCGCTGTCTCATACTCATTACTCTCCCAAAATCTACAAAATCTACGCATGAGAGCTCGGCACAGTGACAGCCGGATATGTACAGGAATCCAAGAGTTCTTGCGACATTCGAAAGTCGAGTCGATAGAATTCACTGCGAGCGGCGAAGCATTGTGCTGGGCGAGTGAAGAACGCCAGGACAATGGAGTAATCACTTTCACTATCGATCGATCGAACGACATGCCAGCCTTTTCCCTCGTATGCTTTATCTCGGTACCACACCGGAAAGGCCCCCCGTATCTCTACTCTTCCGCAACCACTGCGCGACACCATTCACGTATACTAATTCACTTCGTTTCCCCCTCTATCTCTTCCCACGTACGCGTTCCGCCGTGGGCTTCGTACCCACTGAGGCGAGAGACGATGGGCGGCTTAGCGCTTCCACAGACAACGCCCACGCATAGCAGATAGCGAGAGGCCTGGGCGGACACACGTTTTACAAGAACAGCACCGGGTCACAGCTGACTAAATGTGCTCAATTCATCCTCGATGGCGATATCTGTCGCAGAGAGATCATAGTGAAGTGGGGGAAATTAAGAGGCCCCACTATGAAGGTCATAAAGCAAGCGCCGATATTTTCGACGTCAGAGATCGAGAAGGGCTCGCTGTCTATACATCGCGGCATCGAGACAGTATTCGAGAGTGGAATTGTCGCTTTCAATTTAAGTTGTAGCGACCGTATACATCGCAGGTTTTTGCAGTCAACGTCCTTTGAACAACAAGCAGACGTTTTTTCGTTTTCTCAAAGGGAGACATGTGTATGCCGTGGTGAGCGAATTCTGAAAGGTTTTTTTTTTTTTGTGCTCGTGTCTTGCGAAACGCTTGAGATTCGCATCAGCATGTCGACGTTCGTGGATATCTCACACGCACACACTAAATTGCCTACGCAAGCTTGACGATATTCGAACAGTACGCAACCAACGACACGCGTTTTTCGCACAACTACAGCATTTCGTCACAGCACACGCAGGAGGAGCCGGGCCTACGGTTATAGCTGACGGTCTGTTTATGACGACCTCAATCCTATCTGGCATTTCAACCCGTTCCATTCCTCTCGCTTACTTTTTCTGGAGCCTCTACATTAGGGCAGGTCAGACGGCTGCTTGGAAAAGCAAGAGAAAGGGGAAGGAACGTCCGGAAGTTGCAGTTGACACGCACGCACGCACACACACACACACACACACACACACACACACACACACACACACACACACACACACACACACACACACACACACACACACACACACACACACACACACACACACACACACACACACACACACACCATTTGTTCAATGAAGTCGTTCTATCCGCGCCGGTAAACTTCTCGATTTAGCATCACGGACGGCTGCACCCTTCTTCTAGGGCCGTCGGTGAGTATTGTACGCACCCATCTTTATGCTGCAGCATCACACGAGCATTCCCGATTGCCAAGTTCCAAACGTAAAGAAAAAAAAACAATACAATGCCCCAATGTCCCCGATACTGGCTAAAAAATTAAGAAATACAGGCTACACACCATAATTGTAGTCACGCTGCGGCTACAGATTCCCAAATGTGCTTCGACTACATGCAAGCCATTGCATGTAGTCATTGCATGTAGCCATTGCATGCAAGCCATTGCGAGTATGAGAGACGCCTCTCTAACGATTAAGAAAACACATACGTGCTTGCTTTGAATGTAACGCTGTCCAGGGTATGCTAATCATAGAATTATGATATAGTGAAAATGCGGCTATTTGCTAAAAACATTCTTACAGGCGACAAAAAAAAGAAAGAACGAGAGTAAATGCAGGGTATAATCCCCCGGTTGGCTACCCTACGCTAGGGGAAAGAAAAACCGACAGCAACAAAAACTGTAGCACTGCTGTCTGTCGAGCGCGTTAGCATGCGAACTTGGATAATATTCTAGTTCCAGCAGGAAAAGAATAAAAGGGCCACGTAGACACCACGATGCGCATCACAGTGTTTTTTTGTCTTTTTCTGCTGGCACCGGAACGTTACGAAAAATTGAACAGTAAAGATAAAGAATACGACAAAAATTGCGCCAGTACAGTGGCAATCCTCGCTAGCGGCGTCAAACACATGGCACATCATGCAGTTCTGCAGATGCTCACAAGGTTGAAGTTCAGGGACCAACGCCCCGGAAGGGGTAAGTTGTTTTACTTTTTTTTCATCTTGGAAGCATTATTTCTGAGAAACCCACATGACTCTACCTCCGACAGGTGGGAGAAGACCCTAAGAAGCCCGCTCCTACAAGACCAGCGATGGGCCGTCCAGCAGGCTCGCGCAGCGGCCGCCAGGTATGTGGGAGACGCCCACTGCGCGCTGACGTGCGTCCTGCAGGACTTTTATTAAAGTTTTTCCAATCCAATCCAATTTTCTTTTTTCTTTGTAGCGTCGTGCTACAAAGGTGGATGCCATGTGGATGCCACTCTCCCGCTCTCATGGAGTCAAAACGTAATAGCCCCGTGGTAGCGAAAGCCAGAATGCTCTTGGCTAAAGAGGGCCGGGAGGCAGCAAGCGTGGCTGAACCTAGTCGAACCCTTATCAAACCCTGCCTCGCAGTGCCCGCGGCTGACGGCGGCCCCCGAGAGATGTCGGCACACGTGCACCCGGTGACCCGCTGGCAGCGACGGTGGCGGCGCGTGTCGCCACGTGCTTCCACCGCCGGCGCACCCCTAGAAGAAGAAGCAGGAGAAGGCCGTTTCCGGGCGAATGATGCCCACTGGCCCGAACAACGTCGGGTAGACGCCGCAGAGTAGCCCGAGCGCGCTGGAGGACGCCGCCGCTAAGTAGGCCACAAGCCCCTTCTGTTCGCCAGCACAAAACCCCGGCCGTCCGTGTGTGCGCACGCGGGCAGCACACGCCCTCTGCACAAGCTGCCGCTCGGCGCACCATAAAACACAGCGCGCGCCAAGGAGCAGACACGCAGCCGGTGAACTTGGAGTACACGCTGTCGAGGCGAATTTGGCACGCACGGAAGCGCCTGACTCGTAGACACTGCTGTATAAGACCAGAGGCGGGCACACGTCTTTTCGGTCTATTTTTTTTTACGACCAAATAAAAAATAAAAAAAAGCTTCGCGCCGCATCTCGACCGCGCAATATCACCGGCAAGAATGCACGTTCTACTTTGTCTTGGCCGGTCATGAGGAACCTTGACCGAGAAAACTAAACACGGCGAAATGAGGCTACGTATAGACTACCTAAACGTCGGAGACAGACACAGACAGACACAGACAGACAGACAGACAGACAGACAGACAGACAGACAGACAGACAGACAGACAGACAGACAGACAGACAGACAGACAGACAGACAGACAGACAGAACAAGCGAATAAAGTAGATGTAGGGAAGGTCAATCAGACGCAGTTGGTTCAATCAAGGCTGCATGAATTATACACTACGTATCCATGCATGGGTCCGTTTTAGGCTGAAATTCGGTTACGACGTGAGCTAACGCCGACATGCAGAGCGAAGCTTCGGAACACATTAGAAAGGAGGAGGAGCAGGGTTGTTGCTTGCTACAGGCGAACCTAGCCTGGCAAAAGTTGCCGGCGACTGCTCCGCCTGAACGCCACCTTAAACTGCGAAATATTTCAGACTGTATCACATTAAACTAAAAACGAGTTAACGTAATGCTTCTAGAGACATGTGAATAATCGATCACGAGAAGGTATCGGCCTCCTGCGCCGCGAGGATGTTGACAAAACCTTTCCTCTCACTCCAACCAACGTCGCGTAGCTGGCCAGAACACACTCATTCAGGTCGATCTTTTCTGCTTCCTCCTTATCACAAGTATGTCTTTTTTACCGCCGAAGGTACGTCAGCAGTTACCATCCTCCACATGTAAAGGCTACGACTGATTTCGCAACTAGCTGAATCTTTCAGAAGGAAAATGCCCAGCCGGATTTTCTACCTTGTTAAGTGCCCACGCCACATATGAGCAACTACCTAAGCTCTGGACTGAGCTACCGGTTTTCGGCCGATGATCACCAGCAGTGCCTTCTTTATAACTGCGGCCTTTCCGTTAGACTGATTGGTTACCTTCATGCCACGTACGTTGAATTAACTACCGTCTAATAGTTGTTCTCTCCACACTTGCCTTATTCTGTTGATGCACGACGCAGATCACGCCCCCAGTGACCAGCATCGGCAGCAAAATGACATGACGCACGTGGGCAGAGATCAATTACCGCTTGAAAGTGATTGCGGCGACGTGGAACGCTCATATCGAATACGTGTAGAGTGTGCTATTTAGAGATACTCTCTCTCTCTTAAGTTCTTTACGTTTCATTCTACCGGTAAAGGCGGAAAAGTGGTCGCTTAGTGCGTGAGCACGAAAAAGACATAACGACTATTGAAATCTATGCAGCTACATCGAAACTTGGAAACAGACGCAGAGCATGGCCTACGAAAATACATCGTGTAACCCCCAACAGCAGTAGGCTGCGGAAATGGTCACCACCAGCGCGCAAACCAGGCTGCGTGCGGACTATATACCCTATGTACTTCCCCCTCCCCCTCTCCCCAGGTACCCCACCGCATAAGAAGCCCCGCCATGCCCTGCGCACGGCTGCGTATACGGCAGCCACGCGGTGGTGCCCTACATACGCAAAGCTCGCGCACAACGAGGGTCGCCAGCGTAAGCGCTACGCGGAGCCGAGCACACAGCGGAGCGCTCACTCGTTTCGAGACCGCCCGAGAGACGGGGTAGAAGGGGCCGTAGCGGAGTTGCTCCTTCACGCATGCGCCCCGCTTCACACACGCAATTCGGCGAGACGCACAAACGCGCGCTACCGCTCGGGTAGTGTACCGTGTCCCGCCCTGTCGTAATACGCTACGCACTGCGCGTGCGGGCGGGCGTCAGCGCCGCAGCAGCGCGTGCACGAGAGGATTATACGCGAGCAGGGAAACGGAGAGAAGGGCCGCGCACGGCCCGTGGAAGAGGTGCACGCGCAAGCTGGCTGGCAGGTGCACGAGGGCGGGTCATGCGCAGCGAAGCCGCACCACAGCAGTGATGAAAAAAATAATAATAATAACAACGCAGGCGTCGTTTCTTTTTGGAGATATCGCGTATACGTACTCATATAAATGGTATCTTGGCACGCATATAAAGCCGAGTGGCGAGAAATATAACAAAAACAAAACAAATTGTTAGGCGTCGCAAACCAGAGTAACCACGCTTTCGCGAAAAGAAACTAGCCCCCCGTGGCTACTTTAGATGTAAAGAAAACTACTCGATTCGTATACGGAATACACATCTCTTAAATTGACCGTGTCTTTTTGACAGATACGTGACGTGCCATGTGGTGCGCAAAATGCAAGCCCAACGCAACGCGCAAATATGCTGCGAACTAGAGATCACGTGGTAACTCGATACAGACATGTCGCATGTGCTCACTTTCAATGCCACTACATACCAATAAGCGTCCAATGCCCGAAACAAAATGACGTGCTAAATAACGTCTTCCAGAGGATTCAAAGTAGATCGCAAGTGCAGGCACGTTAATATAAAGGCAGTGAGATGATCATCACTATAGTTTTATTTATGGCCAATATACAGAGGATGAAGGCCTCCCCCTGCGATCTCAAATTACCGCGCTATCAAGCGTCAGTCAAGTAGACCCTATGCCTGCAAATTTTGTAATTACACCACAGTACAACTGCATATGGATTGTAAAACTACTAGACACCAAAGGTGGCAGCGTTGACGCTCCGAAAGAGAAGGCAATAAGGATGGTGCACAAGATTGACTAGGAGAATGGTGACCTCAGAGCGCGGTACTCTTAGGATTTTAGGAAGAACTGCGGTTCAACGCTAAAAAAATAGCATCGTCGGCACTCTAACTGCCGGCTAGTTCAAATACCAAATTTTCCCGCCAGAAAAAGACAGGAGGCAACGTAACTCAGAAGATCCTTTGCAACGGTTCAACAGAACAAATCGGGCACAAACGCTGCTCAAACTTGGAGTCAAGCGGTAAGTTACGAAGAACCACGCCATCGTCGCTGTCGCCTTTTGCTTTCGCGACATCCTTTCGCGGCCAATGATATTTGTGGTGGCTCAAAGCTACACTGAAACCACTACCCAGAAACAAAAGCCAGCCCCCTAAAACAGACGTTCATCAGGCTACGGAGACAATATGGAGGGAGCACTCCTGGGACAAGCGTACGCAAATACCATAGCAATTCCAGGATAGAAGAGTTCGCAGAAAACCGCCCCAGACAGCCCAGTGCACAGGCGCTGCAGCAGCATTTGAGCGGCCGCATGCGAGAAGCAACCAGTGAATGAGAAAACCCGCGCGCAGCCCGCGTCGAAAATGAAGCGTCACGCCTCCGGCATAGGTCACACGGAACAGTCAAGCGGTCAACACGGCAGACGTTCGGTAAACGCCACGGGCGGTATATGGCAGAGGGCGCGCGCGGGGCAGGAGCTGCGACGAAGGGTGTGTAGCCGAGTGTTGTTTGAGAGGCGCGGGTGCACGAATGGCCGCTCCTGTCGCAGGCGTGAGGGAGCGGCCGCGCAGCACTGCGTAGTGTGCGCCTCGCTTTGATGCGAAAGCAATGAGCTCGACGACCTCCGTGGTCATTGTAAACTGCGCAAGCGTTCGGAAGAAACGTGTGTGCGGACGAAAGCGACATAATCTGAGTAACGAACCGACACTTCTGATTACTACTGGAAGACTTGGCATGTCAGTTATCCTGCAGTATCGACTAAGAAAGCGAGAGGTTAGAAGCGTTAGGTTAGCATTAGAGGCGGCATAACAGGAGGTAGGACAGGACGACGCACTAAAGGACAGGAAAACACGTTCTCTGCCGTCCAGTTTCCGAGCCGTTTTTCGCAGTTACAAGCGCAGGACCATCCATGCCCAAACCCAAAGGCGACGCACCCCTCAGAGGTTTCAAACAGCAGTTCACACACCTAATCCTCCAATGAGCGTTGGTGCGCGGTAAAAATTAACGACGCGGTGAAGCACGCTCAGCGGCCTCTTCGCTGCGCAACACTCTGCGCCAGGTTGGCAGCCCGCAAGAAAGCTTCACGGTTACACGCACCGGGAAGGCGGAACACAAGAGCCGCTACTGCGCCACAACAATACACATGACTCGACAACATTGCGCCACGACGTGTCGTACACGCGTAGTCTGCCGTGCAGCGCGTCAGCCGGAAAACACTCGCGCGGATCAGAGCGGCGACGTCGCACATACGCAGGCTGAGCAACGACGCGGCGCAGTTTGCCACCGCCGCTTTCGCCCAACTGCTTCATTCACGCATCGATTGATACGTGCGCAGAGAAAGAGAGAGAGTTGTGCGGAGAGACTTGTGATCGTCGTTTATCGACGGCGGCTTGTTCGTATCCATTTCAATGCGCTAATTGACTCCGCAAGAAAAAGGGGCGCGACGAGCCGCGGTGTCAAGGTCGTGTAGCGCGACTCGCGCGTATAATGCCGGTTGCGCGAGCGCCGATGATGCCACTGAGCGCGCGCGTACACATGCGCTCATGTTCCCGCTACCACGCCCCCGTCGTGCTGAATGCACTCCCGCACCTTTCGAGGAAGAGGATAACGGTACTCTTAGCTGTTAAGACGCCGCGATCGCTCTTGCAAGCAGCATGCAGCAAGCGTGAAGCGAATATGGTGCGCATAAGATCTGGCCAAACAAAACTGGCACGCACGTGTTGACAAACCTGAACAGATGACGCGCTACTTGTATGCTAAGGCACCATAGACATTGATTTATCATTTCAACGCCGCTGCAAATAAAAACTGTAAAGGAAGTTATACACAGCTGGCACAGGTATGTCGCGGGTTCAGTACAGCGACGCCGCCCATTTTGATTAGGCGCGAACAGCAAGAACGCCCGATTACATTTGGGTTACTGAGTCGATCCGCACACGTTTTGAAACCTTACCCGTGAAAGACTGCAGCCCTAACGGCTCGCATCGGCGAGTCTCTACGTACAAGATATAAACATTGACATTTAATTTTCACTGATGTTCATATTATATGCAATTCACTGGAACGTACTCAATAAATGTTCCTAACTCTTCTGCTACGGCAACGGGTTCAATATTGCGCTGATGCCCACGCAGACAACGTAGACAGTATCGCAACTGTTATATTGGAGTACGCACCTTTAAGTTAACTGCGCCACCACAACGGTTTGAAAGTGAATAGAAAAGAACGCTGATAATTATCTCAACCTATACGCACTAGAACATAACGGGAGACGGTGAGAGCCAAATTAAACCAGAAATTAACGAAACCACTGGAATTAGATTAATGGCTGGAGCAGTTGCGCAATGTCTATATTCAGAAATGGCGAAACCTGCCTAACATTCACTGCAGGAGAGAAAACAAAAATCGGTTGAAATTCTTGAGCACAGTACCATGATCATGGAAGCTGCTTTTAAATTATGATCTAGTTGCTCATGCGGTGTTAATAAATGTATACTCCAGCGAACAGGTAACCCGGTCGTCTACCCCGCGCACACTTTGATCCTGCGTCTCCAATGGCAAAACTTTGCCAGTGTTGATAACTTGTCACCATAAATTAAATTACAGGACACGATTTTTAAAAAATAACTGCGAGCACGCAGTGCTATGTGTGCACATTCTGTCTTGACTCCCCTTTTCGCAGTTTCTTTCCACATGAAATATGCAGAACTCAAACTAGCGTTTTATTTAGAGCGTCGTCGTCGTGTCACAGATGAAAGTTCGAAAGGCGCTTTCTCGGGAGGCACGGGAAAGACGGCGCCGCGTAGTTCTTTTTCTCGCCGGCGCCCGAGCACGGCATCTTTGATATCATCACGCACTACTTTTTGAGGGCAGTCACGAAGTGTACCGCCACAGTTACGAGTCTCTCACCGGCGACAGCGTCAACGGTATCGAACAATGCGCGGGAGACTCATTGGTTACATTCACTCCGTAACTCCCCTAAAGTGCACAAATTGACCGCCCGAGGGTGCGTCGTCATTCTCCTCCGTCCCACGACCATGACGCGCGACAGAGTCGTTCATCTGCTCCCAACGCCCGCCGGTCTTCGCGTGGTGTACGGCGCGCTCGTCTCGGCGCTGAGCACCGTTCTCGAGACTCCGCGTGCAACGGAGATCAAACGAAAGAGAAAAGGAGGGAGAGAAAAAGCCGATGATCCCACATATCATCGTCCTCAGTACATACAGTCCACGTACTCGGGACGAAGCTGGGAAGTCGGGCGTTCCACAAGTGGATCCGACAATGCGGCGACCCCGGGTGGAAGGAGGGCGGTTTCGTTGGCGGCAATTTGCGCCACCGCGTCGTAGTCCTCTCGCACGCGGCCGGCGGGCTGCTGCTGGCACAAAAGGCGGAGACATTCGCACCCGCGGCAGCAGCGCGTCCGACAGAGCGTCGCCAAAGAAAATCAACTTTGGAAACTGGGCGGGAAGCAGGGGGAGAAACTATACAGGCGTGAGCGGCTCACATATAGAAGCCGGTAGCAGCTCCACGAGCTATGGAGAGCGGGCGCCGCATGACAGTGTTGTAAAATAAGGAAGTACGAGAGAGTGGGAGAAAAATTCATCGAAAGCTGCGGCTCAGCGAAGGCGGTGGCGAAAAGCTTGACGAAGTGTACAAAAGCGAAGTTCGAGCGAGCAACTAGAGCTCGCCGAGAAAGCCGCGCTAGGAGAATGCAGGGCGTCGAATAGAAAGCTGCGCGGGAAAGGGCGCGTGTTGCTTGCGATACCTGTTCCTGCGGCCAGCCGCTGGCGACCCGTTTTGTCTTTGCTCTTTTCCCAATAGCTAAGAGGAGAGGGGGTGAGACTGAGCTTCCTTTGTGGCACGTAGATGAAAAGACGCGGCAATCAGCGACCTTTTAAAGCGAGAATCCGCGGCGCGACACCACATGGCCACCGCTCTGGTAGCGGGAGTTTTGAAAGCAAAAGCCTTGCCCTAAATGAAGTCTCCTCTGAGCCAAGTCGCGATCCGCCAGCACGGTCCTGCTGGAACAAAGAGACCCGATGCCAGCCGCTGCATTCTGTCGGAGGGCGGTGTGCGCGTCGGGGGAGGTTTTGCCGCAAACACCAAAAGCAAGAAGAGAGGCAGAGAAAAATATTGCATTCTCTCGCCTTTGGGCGCTCTCGACATTTCACGAAGGCGGGTAGGGAAGATGGGGATTGATTCGGGGATGTAATGGCAAGCATTCTTCGCCATGACCGGGAGCCGCACTGGAGTTTTCTTTTTCCCTCTCTGTCTCTACCCACCACAAGTAACAGGAGGAAGAGGTGGGCGCATAAAATGTGCGGCGACAAGCGCTCGAGGGGGGGGGGGGGGGGGGGGCGCGAGCCATATACCGTATCGAATCCCCTCCCACCTCCGTAATTCTTATCGCTAACTCGGCGGCTACGTCCTTGTTCTCTTCAACTTTCACCGACATGCCGGCAGTTCATTATGGAGTGTTCAATCATCGCTCTCGTACTATTATTATTTTTTTTTCTTACGTTAAGAAGGCGGAATCCCAAAGCCTAATTCAAGCTCGTTCACTTTCGCTATTGATCTCCGTTTTTTCTTTCCTGGGCCACTTTCAGAAAAGTTTCTTCGTTCCGTATGTGACCCGCGAACGGTGGGAGAAAGGGTGGCGCGACGGCGCCGTAAGAAACAACGTTCAGCCGCAGCGGGGGCGGAAGGAACATTCGCCAATCAACCGGGCAGTGGAAACGACAAGCTCGCAAATATCTCTGACCGCAGGAGTAAGAGACGGAAAGAGCACCCGGCAGCCTCGAAATCGCCGCCCCCTATACAGCGAGCGGTCGCATTTCGATTGCGGAGGACTGACGACGAAGGGAAACACCAACGGTGAAAGTACTCAAATGAAAAAAAAAGAAAGAAAAGGAAACCAAGAAAAGAGAAAAAACACGAAAAACGACACTGATGAAAAGCAGAAGGCTACCCGGCAGCGGCAGCAACAAAGAGGAAGATTGCTCAAGCCAAACGCAAATCACCTTCTCATTTTCTCTCAATCGTACGCAAAAGAATCGAGCGCTCAGCATGTCGCTCTCCCCGCAGTCTCATTCCCACGTGCCGGATTGCAAACCGCAATCAGTGGCGCTTTCCAAAGGATCTCGGAAGATAAATCCCTGCCGGTACGTTTAACGCCATGACGTATACGTTATCCATTAGCTTCCTCTATATCAAGAGCGCGAGTGGGTGTTTCAAAAGTGGATGGAAAGCGCGATACGAAACGACAAAAACCGGGGGATGCCAAACAGCGTTATTAGACGCGCATGCGACGCGTCAGCGCGCCCGATACAAGCCCGAGCAAGCGGATGTACTTCATTATTGACCAACACAATGCATGCTTGATAGTGCAATCCCGGAGCAACACTCGCACTCTAACACACTTTTTTTTTTTTTGTAGGCTACAATTCAGCTGTTTCCGTTCGCGCCGCAAGCTGCAGTATGACCCGCCGTGGTGGCCTAACGGCTATGGTGTTGCGCTGCTAAGCACGCGATCGCGGGATCAAAACCCGGCCACGGGCGCTGCATTTGGGTAGGGGGCGAAATGCAAAAACGCTCGTGTACCGTGCATTGGGTGCACGTTAAAAAACCCCAGGCGGTCCAAATTATTGCGGAGTCCCTCGCTACGACGTGGCTCATAATCAGATCGCGTTTTTGGCAAGTAAAAACACGAAATTTAATTTAATTATATTTTTAGCTGCATTATGACGCTGCACCAGTGGTTATAAGGTTGACCTCATGGTTGCAGCCATTAAACAGACACCCTGTATCTAATTCACTTCTACGAAACAGTTGACGGGCGGCAGGCGAGCCGCCAACGTGCAACAGCGCTCTTATAGGAAAGGGGTTATGGTACCTGGCCTCACATTCGGAAATTCAGTACTGTGCATGAAATCGGAAGTTCAGGCATGCATGGAAACGAGACAGAGAAGTGTAGGCAGGTTGGCCTTAGGAGCGCACGGGAACACCCCTAATGAGGGAGTGCAGGGGGACATGGGATGGACGTCATTCAAAGGTAGAGAGGCAATAAGTAAGCTAAAATATGAACAGAGACTCCCAGCATTGGAGCAAAAAAGGTGGGCAGGAAAAGTGTGCAAATATCTATACATGCAAAGTTTGAACACAAAGTGGACACTCAGAACGAGAAAGCTGAGGAATAGATACCTACAGCCTAGGGAGGTGGTCCAACGTGGTTCTAGTGTGGGATAGAGGTGAAGGAGACGGAAAGAAAAATGTGGGAAGAAAGATTGCTCGGAAAGCCAGCGCTATCTATGTATAGGTCACAAAAACAGGAGATTAAGAGGGAGCTCTTATTCGATAACTCGCGGGGCAGCTCACTATTATTCGAAGCTAGGACGGAGGTTTTGAGAACGAAAACATACAGGGCTAAATTTGAAGACGTGGACCTTTGGTGCACAGCTTGCGGAGCCGAAATGGAGACCACTGAACATATAGTGCTGAGATGCACAGACCTTCGCCCGACTCTGGCAGAGGGCACAGTGGCAGATATGGAAGGGGCATTGGGATTTCCCGGGGAACGAGGGCAAATAGACGAGAAATGAGTGGAAGTAACGAAGGGGAGGCTAGAGGATTGGTGGAGGAAGTCAAGCGAGAGATAATACCTTAAATCGGGGAGATAATGTTTCCTCTACTTTTTTAGATAGTTATATTGGGGGGAGGAGGGGAGTGAAAAGTAGGTTAAGGAAAAGAAGATATAAAGAAAGGAAAAAAAAAGATAGGAGGGGGAGCAAATGGCTAGGTGGCGCCAGCCGCCGCCCGTTACGAAGGGTATAGCCACCATCCATCCATCCATCCATCCATCCATCCAAATATCCATCCATCCGAAAGCTCGACTGCGCATGCGGAGAAGCCTGATGAAGTGTACAAATAGGCTGGTCACACCAGCGTGAAAGTTTAGTTTCAATAACAAAAACGGCTTTTCTAAACCGCTACCACAATAGAGCTTACACCAGGCGCCACCAAAAAAAAAAAAACATAAAAGAGGGAGGGGTGAGGAAACATTTCCACATAACGTAGTGCGGAAATGGTGTAGCGGTGCCTACGTAGAAGGGGCGATCAAGCAACGCTGGTTACATAAGCATTGATGTATGCAGGTAAAGAAACCGCTCGCTTTTTTTTTTTTTTTGCTTCATCGTTTCCTTCTGGAAAGAGACGAGGTTTCGAAATTTCCAAGCTGGCTGATCGCAAAGGCAATACGGGCGGAGGAAGAGACGG
Organism: Dermacentor albipictus; assembly: GCF_038994185.2. Classification (NCBI taxonomy): domain Eukaryota; kingdom Metazoa; phylum Arthropoda; class Arachnida; order Ixodida; family Ixodidae; genus Dermacentor; species Dermacentor albipictus. The sequence continues at coordinate 4,614,787 of NW_027225574.1, read as the reverse complement.
CAGGTAGATAAAAACAAAACAAAAAACGGGCAGCGAAGGCGTACCTAAAGAGAACGCACGCCAGTCAGCCACGCAGCACACACGGCGCCTCCCATTCAAGAATTTCTCTCGCTTTCGCTGGCATGCAGCGGCGCCGATGGCCCCCATCTGGAAGCGCGCTGACCGACCCACGCTTTCCGCGGCAACCATCTTTTCTTCCCACTGTGGCGAAACCCACGTTCAATGCATTTGTGCAGCTACTCGCGTCCTGCCTTTCGCCTACCTGATGAAAGAATATACAAAAATAATAATGTTGCTACCTGGCACGGCCAAGTAGAAATATATTCGTACAACGAGCGGAGGCCTTCACTATGACGCCTATACGGATCGGCGCAACGTTCATGAAGATGCATCGTGCGCGCACTACGGTGCGACATACATCGAGGACGACGTACGAGCGTTCTCGCAAGCACGAACACGAGAAATACGTGGAGAGACTGGTTGACGAAAGGAAGGTAATGACACGGTTCATTCCTTTTTTTTTCTTTTTTTTTTACACAGTGGGGAAAAAAAACGCACCTGACTAGCCAAGCCCATGTCATTTCCGTGCCTTACCAGCCTGTCGTCTCAGTGGGGGGTAGGGGGGAGGGAGAGAGAGAGAGAGAGAGTCCAAGTGATAACTGCATGGCGGGGTCTCAGTGTGAAAAACTTGACGCAAAGGTGTGAGAAATGCAAATGTAACCTCAGATTAATCAGTGACGGCACATGACGGTCCCAAATCAATACTTCGGCTGCGAGAGACGCACTCGCGAAGAGACCCACCGATTAATTTTGGCCAGCTGGAAGCAGAAAATCGAAAACACGACATAACGCAGCAGTCGACATGGGCGAATAACACGGAACCTTCTACACTGCAGGTCTAACGGCAGCGTCTCTCTGCACATTGGTTCTAGGACATGGGAGTCGGGCAAGGTTACGCGCCACTTCCAAGGCTAGCTAGGCTTTCGGAAACCTGCTTTCGATCGAAAGGACGCGCTGACGGCGACAAAAAGGGTCAGTTAGTTAAAACTACGGCGGCGGCGATGGTTGTGGCGTAACAGCGTTTGGCATACGCTTGCCCGCTTCCGCCCCTCTGGTTGCCGCGCCATCCGCGGCTCGTATACTACCTCCAATTTCGAAGATTGGGCGAGTTGGTAATAGCACATACTTGCCGACCCCACAGAGCGCAGTAGTCACACAACATAAAGAGGGACATACAGCTCTGTGTGTTTGTGCGCTCCTATTCTGTGGTTACTGTGCTATCTCCTGACAAGTACTGTACCCCGTCCTTTCTGAGATGACAGTGAAAGTGCTGCTCGCGTTCGCTAGATGCAAGTAGCAGCCGGGGAAGGAGTCATGGGAAGCCACGTCCCCGAAGCCCACCAGGAACGGGCCGTTATCGTTCGGCCCTCTTCAAAACTGCCTCGTCGGTGGCCGCTCCCCGCTCCGGCGAGGAAAACACGAGCGAGCAAAACGGATGGTTGTGGAAAAGACGCCAAGTATCGCCGCCACCGTCGAGCTTTATCGCGGCGAAGGCGAACGGCCGCCGCCCGACACTGCCGCAGATTGCTCTGTTGGAGGAAACAAACGCTTCCCACTGCAAGGGCACAGCAAGTCGGGAGAAGGAACTGCGGCATTCCGGAAGACTGGCACCATTTGATTGGACGGACAAGCTCGCGGTGCCGGAAACGACTCTTGTCGTTGCTCCTTGTTTCGCCCTAACGACGTCGTCTGACGCTAGGGAAAAGACGAACGAGAGCGAAATTCGGCAGCCATGCTTCCGGACTGGCGCAGCCAGCGCTTTCACCTGCGCGTCCGATCACGGCCCGCTTCTTGAAGCTTACCAACATAATAGGGGAAAGAAAAAAGAAAGGGCACGGTATCACTGCGCTGGTTTTTCTCGGGCGGCACCGAACGCGGTACATATTTGGGAATTGCATGCTGGTCATAAATGAGAGCGATAGTGCAATAAAATAAGCACGGGGTCCGTTCTCATAATTTCGCGAGAGACAAGGAGCACGAAATAGATGCGGAGTACGCACCCGGTGAACCATTACTGAGGCCATCTGCATACGGCTCGCGTTATAAAACGCAGGCACGAACATGGCAGCAAAAGTATACGCCTAACTCCTGCAACATGCGCGCCGTCAAGTATTTTGCTCGCCGAAGGCGTGCTAAGCGAACAAACCGGAACGCGTTCGATGAGGTGATCAACACAGTGAGAAACCGCGCGGCTTGCGCACCACAAACGGACTGAACCTGTTGGCGACCATAGCGACATCACCCCCGTGAACGATAGCCACCTGACCACCGAAGAGGCCAACGACGTCATATCCCCTACTGCCGTGAGCGTCCATATTTTCAATCTGGTTGGATAATAGTGTGTATACAAGCCAAGCATGTGGTATTTCATACCACTCAAACGCTCAGATTTAGATATGCCTTTCATTTCACCGCCGCAATTCATTTTACATATACTTTGCCATTGCACCTTTCTGAAACACACATTCGATCAGGTTCTTTTTTTTTTTTTTCCTGTTCTGCGTGGGCAAACCCGGCGGGTCGAATAACAGTGTTTGGGATGGTACACCAAAGTGAACGCGAGAATACTAGAGGCCAGTGAAGTGCGCAATTATTGAATATGGGGTTCAGCGTCCATCATAAACTCGCGGCTATGAGAAACGCCATATAACGAAGGACTACGGCGTAAATTTGGCCACCTCGAGTTCTTTAACGTGCACCCAAAGCACGGTACACGAGCGCTCTTGCATCCCGCACTCATGCTAAAAAAAGAAATAAAAGAAAGCCCTAAACGTCTAGCGTTCAGTTCTGCGAAAGTGCGCTTCAATGCGCCTCAGAAAGCACGGCACTAAAATGTATGTAGCGCTTCTTTTCCGCCCGAGTCATTCGTGTATACAGGGTACCTTGTCGAGCCAGCCCCCTTAAAACTGGAACAAAGAAGGGGAAGAAACTAGTCGAAAGAAAGCCCGCATTCATCCGATTTTCGTGCTCGCTAAAAACCGGGCCTACTGCGGTATATAAATACACACGGCCGGCCCTTGGAGGCAGAAACCAGACAGTCCCATTGCGCGCTCGTCTAGACAAAAAGAAAACGGCATCTCGCGCGCATTCCCTCTGTGGAAGCAGTTTCACGACAGCGTGCGTGACTCGATTCATCGCCGCACGATGAGGGAGGAAGTGCGCGATCGAAGGTTGCTGCTCGGCATGTTGACTCACTATACGGGCACTGCAGCTGCGGTGAGCTGCTGACTCACCCGGCCAGTGCTCTATTCTCGCAACGTGCGATTAAAAGAGAGAGCGAGAGATAAAAGATGACTCAGGAGTCGTTAATCGCCCGGAAACCGAGTACAATAGTGCCCGCTTGAGACAGGACACGAAGACGAAGACCACGGACCACACGATTGTTGCTGGTGCTGCTAGTTTTGTGAACGATCCTAAATGCTCAACCTGAAACGGACTTTAGGTCTGTTACGATATTAGTATATAACCGTAGCAGGAGAGTAGCGGTGAAGCATTGTGAATCCCCGAGAGAACTGAACAAAAAAAAAATAATCCAAGAGCGCTATACACGGGAACCTATAAATGTCTGTATATCCCCTTTAAACATTTGGGAGGACTCGCCGAGAAAAACAGTATGCATTTATTGGTACTTAAGATCCGATGTACGTGTTCCGCATGCCGTATATCCTCAAACAAGCGCGATCGGGCATGCCTACACCGCACTTGCCTAAATGTCGCAAATACTAAATTCTCCCAATTTAAAACCAAACGGATAAGATGGCCACTGCACCTTGCGTGCAACCAAACGGGAAGACATAGTCCATTTAATCGGCACTTGCAAGCTACTTACACTACAAATGACCGCCTTAATGTACGCACTGAACGTTAACCAGACTGTTATCCCTAGCTAAGACACGTCTTTGGACTAACGCTGCCTGTGATTCTCGCGCAACGAAGGTACTATCAAACTTCCTCAGAGACACTGGTCTCAGTGAGATACATTAGTTTGATTGGTGTTTTGTGTAAGTTGTGTACCTGTGTCGTGAACTGTGCTTACTTTATTTTTCACTATACTCATCTGGAGTTGGAAAGCATATTTAGCGCCAGCAAATAAGGACAGAGGGAGACGACACCACAATGCGCTAACTTCAACAACTTGATTTTCAGGAAACACCCGCCTGTTTAACCCATGCACAGTGGTGCCAGCTCATCCAAATCTTAACCATCCAAAAAAGCCGTCTCCTTATCTTACAAGTCGACCGAAGGGGCACTAACACACGTATCACTATTCCGCCAGATAGCCTGAGCCTCAATAATCTCTCGCACGTCTTTATCTTTGTGCTTCGCAAGAACCTGGCAGGATCCATACACCAGCGCACACCCGCATTCCTGACAGTGAGTTGACAGATGACCGTATTGCTTATTTTTCACGTTTAGGCTATGTTCCCGTAACCGGTCATTAAGACACCTTCCTGTCTGTCCGATGTATTTTTTTCCCCACAGGACAGCGGGAGGTCATAAACAACAGCTTCTACGCAACCCACTGGTGCTTTACGATGATTTGTAGAACATCCGACAGCTGACTTACGGTACGGGTCCGTTAATCGACATATCTTTGCCAGTTTTTCTGGTGCTGAAAAGACCGCTTTTGTGTCCACCCGGCTAGCCATTTTCTTAAGACTATGTGTCGTTCTATGCAAGTAGGGCACTACCGCTACCTTCCCTCTGCGTTCCGTCCGTTGATTTGCCGTGTCCCGAATTGTGCTATCTGACCCGCACATTTTTAGCAGCCCCTCTACGACCGAAACTTGCATTGATTCCGGAAACCCTGCTGCTAACCTTCCCGACTGATCCATAAGACTCGTATAGATCTTGTGGTGGCAGCATAAGGTGGCAATGCTCCTGTTGACGAGCTTCGAGTAGGCTGACCGATACGGCAACAGCGGCTTATTAGCTCTAGGTTTATACTCCCAACACGTGTGCCGTTCCATGAACTCGAGCTGCATATCTAAGAAACGCAGCACGTTATCGGTGGGCTCTTCAATCGTGAGAGTAAGTGGGCTAAGGCCTGCGGAAAAAACTTCGTAAAGCTTGCCTACTGTAAAACGTGCGTCTGGTTCGAAAAGGGCGAGATAGCCATCAACGTACCTGACAACTTTAACCACCCCGTGCTCCGACAAGGTACGGGACAAAATATGCTTTCCAAGTCAGTTTACCAACACGCCTAAACAAATGGTCATCTGGAGTATCATGCTAAACGTGCCGCCAGGCAATCCTCTCCTTCATATCTCTCTATATGACTTTTGTAAGGGTGTGCGAGAAAACGGAAAGGATGCAAGACAAAATCGTGTGAAACGGCGTCCACCAAGACCAGATGGTGCTAACGTGAACGCACTGCAAGCCACTTCAAGGTAATCATTCCAACTACACGTGACAATCTTTATCAAGAAAGCGACGCTCCAAGCTTGTCAGTCAGGAATACAAGGCAGTTATGGGGCATACTTTATATATATATATATATATATATATATATATATATATATATATATATATATATATATATATATATATGTGTGTGTGTGTGTGGTTAATAGTGATCTAAGTAGAAGTTTATTGACACGTAAGACGCGCCCACGCACTCGGGCTACAAGCTAGTCCACAAAGAAGCCATACAAGTGCGCTGTGCCACTGCCCGCCACAGGCTCTCATTAGCTTTGCAAGGCGTTCTGCTGTTGTGCACATGGTGACGGGCTTCGACTGAACAAAGCGCCCCTACACTCAGATTTAAGTACATGCTAAAAAACTACCAGGTTGTCAAAACTAATTTCGAGCCTGCTACTACGGCGTCTCCCATAGGCCATGGTGCAGCAACCCTTTGACGCAAGCTTCCATCAATTCACTTTGGCCCATCTACTGAGCAGGCCCGCAGAAATCTGAGCCAATTGGCGCTAAGGACTCGAGGGCAAGAAAAACATTTCCATATAGTATTACGCTTGCAACAACTGCGGGAGCACGTCAGAACGCTCTGCAGACCTGCAAGTAAACTACCCCCGCCAGCAAAGGCACGCTGTTTGGGGTTCTTCAGCGCAACTGTGCACAACGACGCGAGAGGAACACCAGCGAGAACTGCCTTGACCGCGCCGACTTTGTGAGAAAACCTACGAGAAGGCCTTGGAACCGGCTGGGCGGGATTCCATGAAGCAGCACCTTTTCCCCATTACCAGACACTCGCTTCTGCCACCTCACCAGCGCGAAAACTAACTTTTTTTGCAAAATATACTCCCAAAAACCTACTAGACGAAGACTGGCGAGTCGTACTTGGACATGGAATGTAGAAATTCCGAGACGCATAGCCGGTTACACCACCATCCATAAGCTTACGCACGCATTTGCGCAACCTCTAGGCACGACCCGGTGGGCAAGAAGTCTGTCTGCAAGCGGAGTTATGTGCTAGTGGGATTGTGCTCTTCGCGGCAACGTCTGTCGCGTAGCACTCATGTTTCAGTGAAAGCTTTTCTTTTTTTCTTTTTAAGCAACAGCGCAAGACACACTGCAGGAGCCGCACAATTTGTTTCGTCGTTGGTGGACTGCTGAATCTAGAGGCCCACCAACGGCTAGGCTCACATGCTACATCCGTGCACTTGACTCTTATGGGTGGGGGAGGGTAGAAAAACAGGCCGGCCCATTCTCGTCTCCGCAGGAGAGTCGGGGAAGAAGCGGGTGGGCACTTCTCGGAAGGAGAGAGCCTCTCCGGAGGCCACGAAATGCTGTGCCCGCATCGCGCTCGCTCGCTACCTAGCTGACCAAAGCAGCGCTTTTCGCCCAGTCGTGCGAGCAGATGCACGGATAAAAAAAAATGCTAGCGGGTTTGGTGGTAAAGCAAAGGGGAGCCCGGCAAAACAAGACAGTCGCGAAAACACACGCGACGCGTGGCACTGCAGCAAGCAACTGCTGCCTGCTAGGTTAGAGTGTCGCCTAACATAAGCGCAAAAATAAACATAACAAAAATAAAAACCAGGCGCTAGCGGCGAAACAATGCGTGGCATCTGTCTCGAGACCAAGCGCGAGAATCGAGAGCAGCAATACTGCCGCTGGCACTTCCGAGCTGGCCAGGCACGGGACGCAAGGCCGGACGGCCGCGGAACGGCGGCTGTCGCAGACCGACGGCCGAACATGGTGGGGGGACCTGCTGCCAGCAGCGACCACAGCACCGGGACGGGAGGAGAAGTTTTGCCGCTTTCTGTTTGCGGTTTTTTTTCTTCTCGGTCCCGTCACGGAGCCCAGCTTCACAACAACGAGGGCAGGAAACGAGTCGCCGCGCCGCTGCTCGCGGCGGCGGTGTCTCACCCTCCCTTCTGGCACTGCCGAGCCTTTGAGGGCGCCTCTCTCCCCCCATTGCCCTCTCACCGCTTTGCTTACCTTCATAGAGTTATCCCGACGGCGCGCTGTCGTCCGCAAAGACTCAAGGTAATCCAAAGACGCGGTCCACAGGCGACAGTCATGTTTGCCTGTCGACGACAGCACCGGCGCTGCACGGCAGGGCACGCGATTGCACTTTGTTGACGCGTCGCCGCGACCACGCGGTGAACCAGCCTCGTCGAGCAGCACAAGCGGCAACACGCGAGCACGACGGCAGCAGTACCGAGAAGCAGCGTTGGCAGCACGCTCCGCGAGCGAACGCGCCCATAACTCCGAATGGGACTGTGCGGCGGCGCGCCGGTCGCCCCGCCGAAGGAAAAGGAGAGGGAGGGAGGGGAGGGAGCGCGACCGGGACCCCCGCGGGGGGAGTAGGCCGCAGACGAGGAGGCCACACCGTCCGGACGGGCCGGCTGGCCCCGCATAGTAGTAGCTTGACGCGCTAAAAGATGGAGGCACTGTACAGGATGTCTTTGCGTGCTCTTCGGGGGTAATCGTAGAACAGAGGCGAAGGGCTCGACACTAACTGCTCAGTTAGCAACCTATTGCTGCTTCCACTTCTACAGAGGTACGTCCACAGCACAATGCAAATTTCCTGCCGTAGTTGCTAATTGGCTTTGGCGTTGCGGTGCGACGCAGAGGTCGCCGGATGAAATCGCGGCTGCGGCGGCCGCATTTCAACGCGGGCGAAATGCAAAAACGCCCGTGTATTGGGTGCACGTTAAGGAACCACAAGGGGTCAAAATTAATCAGCAGCCGCTCACTACGACGTGCCTCATAATCAGACCATGGCTTTGGCACGTAAAACCCCTGAATTTAATGAAATTCTTAATGCTAGTCTTGCCTTAGATATCCAATGAGAAGGAAATATGGCTGAAAGTACATTACACTTAATCGCGCACAACGAGATGTAATAGAGGAGAAAGATAACGCACGTGATTTGCCAACGCTGCCCCGGCTCGCATATGAACCCGCGAGAAAAAGATGACGCAGAAAAAAATTTGGTGGATTCATAAGCTTCGCCTTTAAGAGTGGAACGCGACAGCGTTCAAGAATTGCTTGCTGCTTTTCATGTTTCCCGCCAACAGCAGGTTATGTAACCGCAACGTTTACCGGGAAACGCTGGTTGCAAACGCTATGCACGAAGGCAAGCTTTGTGGTAGAAACGTGGCCTCTTGCTTGGGCCGATCTCCTGTTATTGTTTCGCACTTATGATATTTCAGTATGAGAAGAGCTAACAAAGGGCATGCGCTGTCGGTGGTTCTTTATTTTTTTTACATTTGTTTGTAGGCTGCCGTTCTCAAAAGCCTGAGGAATAACCTTGCAATAAATGAAATAAAAGGTACGAGCAACTTTGGTAGTGGTGGAATGGTTGGGTATGCGTGGTTCCGTATTTGGTTCGAAATTATTTTTGCCAAAATGACGTCCAACGTCGACGCGGGACGCCGACCCCGGATTTTCTGCGACACGCTATCGTTTCGTGTCGGTGTCGCAACGATGGCGTGTCGAAAGAAAGAATGCAGAGATGCGGTGGTTTCCTTTTTCACCTATTTGTTCAGCAAACTTCAAACCCCTCCTCAGAAGTAGGCCCGGCTGCTTTACGAAGGTAAGATGTATTGAGAGGAAGTTCACCGGGTTCAGAGGATAGACCTCGTTGGGACATGTGCATTTCCTCAATCGAATGCTTCAGTCTTCAGATGACCTATTAGCAACGTAGACTTGGAAGATTTGCATGTTCCGATTGCTCCGTCAAACTGAGCTCATTGGCGAGCGGAGCCTAGCTTTACCAAGAGAGGTGGCTGCGCTCCTCGTCAATCATACGTGTCCCACGTGTGCAATGGCAAGGAAAACCAAGCTTGAGCAGATTAAGTAAAAAAAAAAACGCACGATTAGGTTGCGACTTTACTGCTTTAGACGATACTCAGTTTAGTGAGGTTTCGCTCGAGGCTTTTGTAAAATAAATAGATAAACTTTACAATCCGAACACTAATTGAGTCTGTACAGGTAATGCACCCTTTTGAAGCCCTATTTTGTTTCTTTTTTCCTTTCATTTGGTCAAATAACTGTTCACGATTACTGGAGAAAGTGTAGGCCCAAGCGTTTCTACTTTATTTAATTTCGCGCCGATACCTCTGCGCAAGCAACGCCAGCGTGACGTCATGGAAGCATTAGATTTTTTTCGCATTTGGGCCGTTTTGCCACAGAACAAAAAAATGTCGAAACTTCCTAGATCGCGTCCATGGTTCCTTTAGAATGCAATATGGTCCTTATTTACCGACAGGCATCTAGATCCGAGCACGAGCTATTAAAATCTGTGACGTCTTGGCGAACTGGTACGGGAACTTCATGTTTCGTTCTGGCATACTTTCCGGCTTATCACGCCTCCTCATACGGTAAAAGCGGCCGCTTCGCTATTGCAGAAACGCGGTTTATTAACACAGTTCAACTTCGTTCTGTGCGCATTTAGAAAAGGCAGCGAAACGTTATCAGCAATACACTGATAGATGTCGTAGACCGTTCTAGAATACGAGCCCTGTTAAGAACGGCCCAGCTGAGGTGCAAGCGTTGCCAGCCAGTTGCGACGACGGCCGGCGTCAACTTTCAAGGAACGCCACCGTTGCGCTCTAGCCTCGTCGCCATTGTGACTGAATGAGTTCGACGAAGCAGGCTTTGTGCCGCAACACGACACCGCCAACCGGGTAGGCCGCGAGCGGGGGAGTTGCTGCGGGAACGTCGTCGGGGACCCCTTCCCACGCGCCGACCAAAACGCAGGACAATGGCTACCCGGGCACGCTGCGAGGGGCAGCTCCGAGTTCTACGAAGTCCGTGTGACGTCGGTTCCGGACTGGACCGTGAACCGGTGTGTGTGTGTGTAAGCCGTCCCGGAGAGAGGCGGCGTGTTTACAATGACTGGACGAACGTTTCCGTCCCTTTGGAATCAAGGAGGGGCCGAGTGTTTATAAACCGCTGTTGTGCGGATGCTCGACACACTTTCTTAAGCAGTCATGCTAGACTGATGAACTGCATGTAAATACTGTAAATGAACCCATATTCCTCGTTCTCGATGAGAAGCAGTCCTTCCCTCCATCAACGTCATCAGCGTGGATAAGTTGGACGACGGCATGGGCCAGCTACCTTCTAATTCATGCCGGACTCCAATCTTGACAACGGGTTACGAGCGATGGGATTGAGCCCCCAATCCTGACAACCCCCAAAGACAGGGGGCCCCAACGATTGAAGTCTCGCCACAGCGCATGCGCCGGACCCAAACAACAGCTTTCGGTTTCTACAAGTCCTTAACGCTAGATTTCAAAAATAATAATGTGGGTGCCCCAAACGTGCTCTGCGCCGTCTCAACGTTGCCGCGAACACCTCAAAAACGTGTCAACGCCTCCTCATTGAAAAAAATTTACTCAGGTATACTTTTCATCCTGTAAGATATTACGAATTGCGTTATTACACGGTTTTCCTTGTTTTGCTCTTATTTTTTTAACGGGGTTTCACGTGCCCAAACCCCAATGTGATTACGAGGCAAGCCGTAGTGGGGGACTGGACCACCTGGGGACCACCTGGGGTTTTTTAACCTACACTTAAATCTAAATATACGGGTGTTTTGGCATTCCGCCCCCATCGAAATGCGGCCGCCTTGCCCAGGATTCGATACCGCGACGTTGTGCTTAGCAGCCCAACACCAAAGCCACTAAGCAACCACGGCGGGTTGTTTTCTTTTTCCTTCCTCGTGCAGAAATGGCGCTGCAATCGCGTAACACTGACGCAAGTATTAGCACCCTCTCGGCGGGGCAGACCGCGAACGCAAAGTAGTCGCTTGCTGGGGCACCCTATGCTCTAGGCCCCTACTCTAAACGTCCCCAGCGTGGAGCCGCTGCCTATGGGTCCCTGCAATGGTCAGGCGGCGCAGCGATCCGCTTAGTGTTCCTGTATGTGCCACTTAAATGAGCAAATACGGCCGTGGACGTCTTTGAACTGTCATTTGTCGCTTCATTACTTGGAGCGTGTCTTGCACCTCACAATTGTAAAGGTTTGGGCGAATTGGCAGGTAAGTGCTTTTTTCTTCGTTGACTAAGTGCCTCGAGCATATTCTGGTATTGTCGTTCTGGCATTACCACTGAAGCATCATGGAGAGCAATCAGCTGAGACTAAACAACGTGAAGACTGAACAAATATGCGCTAGTGTGCGCGAGAGAAATGCTAATTTTCGAATACTCGACGTGTGCTGCACTGTACTCCAACCTTAGTTCTGTTGTTCTAAGCGCGAGAAAACATCGGCACGAATGAGCTCGGTTCCAGCATTCGCGTCTTGTTCTTGGCACAGGAAGAAGCACAGCTCGTACAAAGGTCCAGCACGGAGCGCTTACGAATCTAGGTTTGACACGTAACAACCACTGCGTGTTTGTTTTGGAGCAAGACGAGCTAAACAACTATCTAAATTGATTTACAACAGCGGCTATCCGTTCACGCGTTTTATGCAGTTGGCGCTTTATTGTGTGTTTTTACGGATGCCGCTGCTGGTTCATTTTTATTTGTTTTTTTTTTCGGTTTTAGCATTTACGTCTTAGTTCGTTTAACAGAAATTCGCAAGACCGACAGGAACCGCGACGATCCACTTCAGCCGCCGGGTTGCTTTCCCTGATTTTGAAGGGAAACGGTACAATTTCGCGGTTGTGACAATCCTTAATGCAGCAGTATCTGCGCTTGTTCTTTTTGTTCACACTTCTCACGAAGGAGCTCCCAAGAGGCCGCGGTGAATCCATTGGAAAATTGGAAAAGCAGGCTTTCAGGTGAGCTTGAGCTCACCACAGACAATGGTGAATGACGGTGAGACCCTACCCGCGGATGCTCACCGCCGCTGCTAGGTGGCGCGACAGGTACAGGCAAACTTCATTGCAGGGTGCCCCAACCGTTGCGGCCGCCGAATAGGCTTGCGATCGCAGAAACGCCAGTCTTCTCGGCGCATGTTGGAAGGCCTTTACTTCAAGGGATTCCCTCGCTGCCCATATACGTGTAGAACTGCAGCGTGAAACCCATTCAATTAATCAATCAGTGAGCATTGCTAACACCGCGCGCGGGTGCAGCGCCATTCTGCAGCTGACTGTGGACTCATCCACCATTCGCAGCTCATGGCAAGAAATGCTACAGGGCGCACATTATAGACGCAGCCCTCTCTCTCCCTCGAATGTTCGATCACCATACAATACGACAGGAGGAGCTCAGAAGACGAGTCAAGTTGCACTCTAAAAACAAGGTATTGTCTTTCAAGCAGCATACAAACCAAGCAGAGCCCGCAAACAGAAGGAATGTAAGTACGCCAAGCTATACATATTTAGCTAAAATATTTATCCCTTTCATTCAGCCTTCTCACCCGCCCCCTTGCCAATCTTTAATAATACGCCCATACATTTTACCGCTGAATGGTTGGACAAACTCACAGCCATCACAGATATTTCAAAGGCAATAGAACGACAAAGAAGGCTAACTAAGAATGTCCAAAACAAAAAGCGCGGTCAATTGATGTAACCGCTAATGGAAAGCGGTGCAGAAGCCGGCGTTTCTACAATCGATGCAGTTTCGGGAGGAGACCCAGCGTATATGTATGTCTCTGCTGGGCACGGTATTCCGTTTCGCTCATGGCAAGAAATGATGTACACGTGCAGCTACCAGGAATCGAGCCTGAGACATTGTCCACAAATAAATATCCACAAATGCGAATTTCATTCTTACGTACTTATTTTTAATAACGAGGCCACATAAAAGAAATACGCAGGTGCTACTGTACAAGTATGGCGGACAGGCCACCAATGGAAATTGACCCTTGCAACGTGTAACCCCGAACCCTTTCCAGTGAGGCTAGCTTAGCAGGACTCTTTGAGGAATTATCAGACATTTGTCTCCTAGATAAGAAGCAATACGGGATAGGATTTCTAATCCATAAGGGCATAGGGGGCAAAATTAACGAATTCTACAGCATTAATGAGAGGGTAGCTGTGGTCGTAATCAAACTTAATAAGATGTATAGATTAAAGGTAGCACAAGCCTACGCTCCAACATCCAGTCACGATGATGAGGAAGCAGATCAGTTTTATGAAGATGTTGAATTAGCGATGGGAAAAGTGCAAACTCAACTGTAGTTATGGGCGACTTCAATGCAAAAGTGTGGAAAAAGCTGGCTGGTGAACAAGCAATTGACAACTACGGCGTCGACTCTAAGAACGCTAGAGGAGAGATGCTGCTAGAATTCGCAGCAAAGAATAAGCTAAGAATAATGAACACATTTTTCAGGAAGCGTAGCAACAGAAAGTGGACCTGGAAAAGCCCTAATGGTGAAACAAGAAATCAAATTGACTTCATACTTTCTGCTGATCCCAGCATAGTGCAGGGTGTAGAAGTGATAGGTAGGGTAAAGTGCAGTGATCATAGGTTAGTGAGGGCTAGGATTCACCTCAATTTAAAGAGAGAAAGAGCTAAATTGGTCAAGAAGAAACAGGTCAACCTAGAGGCAGTAAGGGTAAAAGCAGACAAATTCAGGCGGGTACTTGCGAACAAATATGCAGCCTTAGAACAAAGAGATGATGATGACATAGAGGTAAATAATTAAACCGTAGCTAGGTTGGCTTCAGAGTGTTAGATATGGGGCTGTTTCCTGCGCCTACTTCGAGTTCCCCGGACCACATCGAATCGCAGCACAACTAATTGAGAAGCGCAGGAACGGGGAAAGCACATTCCAGAGGAGCGCTCGTGCAAACAAGTTCACGTGCAAACAAGTTCGTACGCCGCCGGTGGAGCTATTCAATGCTTGGATCTTCCAGAAAACGAGGGGATAGCCCGGCATTGTTGCAGGGAGAAGTAAGGCACCGTGAAAGCAAGGCACCCTGCCCGCCTTGGTCCGCCGTCGCCCCCACCTGGCTATTGTGACGGCGAGTTGTGAGTCAGCAAGGCAAGACCGCAGGGGGACCAAGCGGCGACTCTCTTCGCCGGGTATGACACCATCGCACGGGCGCCTACCATTGGCCGAAAATGGCGTCATCTGAGCGGACTCTCCCATTGGCCGAACATGACGCGACTTCCAGTCCTCGAAGGGTTTAAAAGAAGCATTGCAGAGAGACCAGTGCATTCCCTGATTCACCTCTCTCGAACTTCTTGCCGCGGGCCGCAGCGTCCGAGTTGCTGCCGGCCCGTAATGACTGTACGACTGTTAAATGACTCTCACCTCTCTGTATATAATGTAAAATAAAACCTCCAAGTTTGTTTTCATCCCGAAGTCCGTCCTCAACCCCTACAAGAGGCAGCAATTGAAGGGGGAGGCAAGGCACCAAGGCAACCGGTAGGCAAGCTCTCCCAAGTAACAAAGGACCTAATAAAGAAGCGACAAAAACTGATAGTGTCCAATTCAAGAGATCGGATAGAATTCGGGGAACTGTCAAACCTGATCAACAAGGCGAAAGTGAGGGATATTCTAAACTATAACGTAAGAAAAACTGAAGAAGCCGTAAAATATGGACGCAGCCTGAAATCAGTGACAAAGAAACTTGACATAGGACAAACCAAGATGTATGCACTGAAACATAAGCAGGGTAATACCATCAGTAATCTCGACGATATAGTAAAAGCAGCGGAAGAATTCTATACTCACCAGAGGAGTCACGATACCTCAATTAGAAACAGTAATGAACAGGATACAGGAACTCCTCCTATAACTAGCGATGAGGTCAGAAGGGCCTTGCAAGAGATGAAACGGGGAAAAGCAGCAGGAGAAGATGGAATAACAGTCGAATTAATCAAAGATGGAGGAGACATAATGCTTGAAAAACTGGCGGCTCTTTATACGAAGTGTCTATCGAATGCAAGGGTCCCAGAAAACTGGAAGAATGCAAACATTATACTAATCCACAAAAAGGGAGGCGTTTACGAGTCGTAAAATTATAGGCTCACTAGCTTACTCCCAGTAGTATATAAAATATTTACCAAATTAACCTCCAATAGAGTAAGGGCAACACCGGACTTTAGTCGAAACAAGGGAACAGGCTGGCTTCAGGAAAGGATACTCTACAATGGGTCACATCTATCTCATCAATCAGGTTATCCAGAAATCCGCAGAGTGCAATAAGCCTCTCTATATAGCTTTCATAGATTACGAAAATGCATTTGATTCAGTAGAAATACCAGCAGTCATAGATGCATCACGTAATCAAGGAGTACCGAACACTTACGTAAATACCTTGGAAAATGTGTACAGAGGTTCTACACCTATACCTTAATTCCACACAAGAAAAGCAGGAGAATAGCTATAAAGAAAGGGGTCAGACAGGGAGACACAATCTCCCTAATGCTATTCACTGCCTGCTTAGAAGAAGTATTCAAGCTATTAAACTGGGAAGGCTTAGGAGTAAAGATCGACGGCGAATACCTCAGCAACCTTCGGTTTGCCGATGACATTGTTCTATTCAGCAACAATGCAGACGAGTTACAAAAAATGATTGAGAACCTTAACAGAGCGAGTGTAAGTGTGGGGTTGAAGATTAATATGCAGAAGACAAAGATAATGATAAATAGCCGGGCAAAGGAACAAGAGTTCTAGATAGCCAGTCGGCCACTAGAGTCTGCGAAGGAGGACGTTTACCTAGGTCAATTAATCACAGGGAACCCTTATCATGAGAAGGAAATTCACAAAAGAATAAAAATAGGTTGGATCGCATACGGCAGACATTGCCAGCTCCTGACTGGAAGTTTACCAATATCATTGAAAAGGAAGGTGTACAATCAGTGCATTTTAGGGGTTCTGACATATGGAGCAGAGACTTGGAGACTGACAAAGAAGCTTGAGAACAAGTTAAGGACCGCGCAAAGAGCGATGGAACGAAGATTGCTAGGCATAACGTTAAGAGACAGAAAGAGAGCGGTTTGGATCAGAGAGCAAACGGGTATAGACGATATCCCAATTGACATCAAGAGGAAAAAAATGGAGCTGGGCAGGTCATGTAATGCGCCGGTTAGATAACCATTGGACCATTAGGGTTACAGAATGGGTACCAAGAGAAGGAAAACTCAATCGAGGACGACAAAAGACTAGGTCGAGCGATGAAATTAGGGAATTCGCGGGCGCTAGTTGGAATCGGTTGGCGCAGGACAGGGGTAACAGGAGATCGCAGGGAGAGGCCTTCGTCCTGCAGTGGACATTAGACAGGCTGATGATGATGATCATGACTGTACAAGTACAGCGTGATTCATACAAACTGCACTCGCCGAGAAGGACGCAGAAGCTTCACTTATCGAAGAGTTGAAATCATACGCCGCTCCTAATTAGGGACGTTAGCGGGTGGGCGCGCGAATGAAATCAATTAGCACGAGATCAGGGTGACAGCAATATTTCGAAAAAACTTAGCCAAATACAAGAATCTTGCACAACCTGTCTCGAGGTGTACTCATATTTTATCACCCACGGAATAACGCTCAAAACATTGTTTTTTAGCTGTTAGGTATCCCACCAATTTCCGAAGACATTCGCACGTGCGAAAAGAAAAAAATAAATATCGTAAACAAAATATCACCTCTGCTCAGTGGTCGTAGCCCCCTCCTTGTCTTTTCTTTTGCTGTGCTCGTGTTGCGTCACTACTTAAGAGGAAGCTTTAGCTCAGGTGCTCCTATCTAAATACTTGTAAAAGGAGAATTCGTTTTTCTCGGCAACCACTGCACCAAACTTGACGGGACTTGTTGCATTTAAAAGAAAAACTTAAAATCTAGTGACTGTTGGTTTCGTATTTTCGATTTAGGTAGTCAATTCTTTATTAAAAATTGGCGAAAATTGCAAATTTTCAGAAGTTTACAACTCCGTAACTCAGCAAGAAAAGATGATATCGCAATTCTGTGAATTGTACCTAATAGCACATCTAAAGCGGACAAATTTGACATTGTACACATGAATCTCAAGAAATTTATTAATATGTAATTACAACTTTTGCAGAACCCTCGTAAACAACGTAACAAACTCACGTAAGATGTAAAATGACATATGAAATTTGTCCGCTTTGAATGATCTAATGGATGCCGTTTACAGAACCGTGATATCTGTTCTTGATGCAGAGCTATTAGTTTGTAAACTTCGTGATTCTATTTTTTCAAACTTCTGAATTTTTGAAAATCTTTTTAACAAAATCCAAGCCCTAAATCAAAATTCCGCTTCCAACAGTCACTAGGATTTAACTTTCTCTCTCAAATGCAACAAATTTAATTAAAATCGGTCCAGGGGTTATCTCAGAAAAACATTCTTGCATTTTTACATGTATTTGAATAGGCCACGTCGGAGTTGGGCACGAGCTAAAGCTTCCTCTTAATGTCAGCAGGTGAACGTCCCACATGTACGCAGAATTGATGGATATGGTACTTTCAAATCTGCGAGCACTCACCTCCATGATGATGCAGATATTTAGCTAATGACACTTCCTTTGAATCAAGGTGGCAACATATAGTTACCTGACCTCTCTTAATTACGTATGTGTTACCATAACGTAATCTCTCGTTTTGCTTCATTAAGTAAAGTCGCCTACAGATGGATGACGATCGCGTCCCCATTCCTTGCATGCTTCTCTTCCACTCTCCTTGGCAAATCTCCACTCGCTGACCAGTTAACGCCTCCGTCGCCCAGGCCTAATCATGGGCACATCATACTGGATTTGCGGAGAGATCGGAAAGTTTACTCCTGGACGCCCGGTAACTATCTCAGCAGATCGGTGTCCGGAACCTCCAACGCTCCTCGGCCAGATATGTTGAAAAGCGTGCTGAAGGGATGTTTACGCTCGAGGAGTACATTTTTTGCTGTCATTTCGCTGGGAAGAGAAAAGTTACGAACAGAAACATGAATTGATCTCGAGGGTGCTGCGATAGCAGCAAGTTTTCCTTCTGCTTCTCGGACGACTGACGACTGACGACTGACTGACGATCTCTGGAATGGCGTCGATCAACTCGCTGAGAACGTTTGGGCTACTTGGCAAACGACCCGTGCACTTACCACACACCCACACTTTGCACGCGTTGCTGAAATTCCAATGGTGCGCAGTGCGACGTCATTGGGTCTGCAATCCCCGCTGTCTCGCACAAAAGCTTTGGAATGTGGCTGCGACGGCGGGTGATTTCTCGCATGAAGCAGAGGCGGCAGGCGTTTGGCTGGTATATCGAACACGCGGCAAACATCTCCCGTTAAGGAGGCTCGATATATGGCCACGCTGAGGGATCACTGTCTCTTCCTCATCAGTTATAGCGGGTAGGAATTCATACTGGTAATTTTCGCAAGTGATGACGTACGTTACATGGATGGCCAGCTCTATAAGGAGTAACCACCCTGTTCGGGACACTGGCGGTCGTCTGCGAAAAGTTTGGCTGCAAAGCGCGACCGCATTTGAAAGCTTAAGTGCTTTAGTTTCATAGCTCTTTCGTCGCGGCGACCTTGCGGATATTTTACGAGGTCAAGAGCATGGAACTACAAGCATAAATAAATAAATAGTAAAAAAATAAACCTTAAAAAACGTAAATTCTCGGACATGCGCCCAATACGAAGCTCCCAGCACTGCCTGCGCTGCTGCATTGTATATCTTCTCAATTCTTGTAGCGTGTAACGTTGTAGCGCGTAGTTTCGCGTTACTGTGTGAATTTTCTTTTTCCCATTTGTTTTCCTCTTCTTCTTCTTTCCCCTTTTATTCCCTTTACCCCTTTCCCCAGCACAGGGTAGCCAGCCGGTACTTACACTGGCTAACCTCCCTGTCTCCTCCTCCTCCTTCTCAATTCTTCTTTTTTTCCTCTACGCTCACTCTCCTTCCTTCTCGCTAATGAAACGAGGCGCATCCGTAGCCGCCCTAGGCTGCCGTGCTTCCTGGTCGTAATTCTTCGTCACGTCGCCGCAAATAAGCGAGCGCTGTATTTTCCTTCGTATACGGCGGCGGCGTCCAGGCCGCGGGCTCATCACACATTAGGTGAGCCCGCGGCCCACGCTGGGCGCCTTGCCCGAAAGCGCGTACGCACACGACGCGAGTGGCGCGCAGCGCATATGCCGCAAGGCGCACTCATCCATGTATTGAACCGCGGCACACAATGCACGGCGCGTGCGCCTCCGTCGCCCACCGTTTATTTCGTTTTTTTTTTCTCCCCCTCCACCGCAACGCGAAGTTCGTTGAATGCCGCGGCGGCGAGCCTTGTGGGACGCGCCTAAAGGTCAGGGTTTTGACCTTCAGACTTGCACTGGGTCGGGCTAGACCATGCGACCACCGAAAAAAAAAAAAAAAAAGTGGCGCGAACGTGCACGGTGGGCGGGAAATGCTGCTAATATAGCGAAAATGCGGGGAGCCCGTACATTCACCGATGTAAAAAGGACGTATACACACTACTCTCTATATATGCACTGCACCGTGTTTCCTTTTCCTAGCTCATGCGATACGCGCCTTCCACGAAGTGTGAGAGGTGACGATGGCCGCGCGCTTACTTACAATAAAGGTGAATTCCGTGCGTTCGTGCGACTTCCAAGAGGAGAAAAAGAAAATGTTTGCCGCAGCTCGTCACCAACGGCGTAAGACACCGCTAAATCAGTTGCTATATCTGTGAGCTAACAACGAAAGAACAAAGCAACCACTTGTCAGGTATACGCACACTCTTCGTCAAAAGTATACGGGCTACGTTGCCCGCGACTGCCAGCATGACGATGGATGGGTCGGCAAGGAAGTTCCAAGTGGTATTCCCTATAGATGATCCATATAGATGCAGATACTCTGGGGAATGAAAAGAACTCCCGCACTCGCCATCGAGCGGTCTGCAGTGTTGGGATCGCCGCGGGAACAATAACGCACAGCCGAATGACCTATAACGAAGGCCCGTGTACATTGAACAAAAGCTGCACATGCTCAGAGGCACATTATCACAGCTAAAAGCTAGACAGGTTTCGGCAGCATGCACCCATGTCCGCGCTAAGTATAGTGTAACTGCACCACCAAAGCAGGCGTAGTAGAAGAATATTGAAAAAAGAGGAATAGCGAAAATAATAAAAGGGGGAGTGCAACTCCCAGTAAAGTTTTCCCGCGTGTTAAAACTACGGCGCAAGCAAAAGGTAGGCGAACACGGAAAGGAAGGCAACACAACACCAGACTTCCCGACGCCGGCGCTACGGTCGCGAGGTCGTCAACTTTTCGCGATGAAGTTTCAACGCAAACAACGTGCCAACTTACTCAGTTGACCCTTCTCTGAAAAGCTGCTTATTCGTCCTCGTTACGCTCTTGGCGCCTCGTTTACCGCCGACGGATTCTTCGGCGAACTGTACCCCTCGGCATACTGCTAGCGGAACATCGCGATAAGGACCGCGACGAAGAAGGCTCAAGACGATATTCTTACTCGACGCTCGCCCGACTTCTCCCTTTCGCATCCTCCATCGAAGTATAGGAAAATGCGCGCCTTGACCAAGACAAAGGCGTCGGTCGGTAAGGAGAACTGGTGAGACAGACCGAACGAGGCAAGCAGTCGACCGTCGTAGCGCAGGTGTACCTGCATACACTCCCGCCACAGGCTATACACACCGGCGATGCAAGAAATATGCACAGCATGAGCCACCGCGGAC
Source organism: Dermacentor albipictus (assembly GCF_038994185.2). NCBI lineage: Eukaryota > Metazoa > Arthropoda > Arachnida > Ixodida > Ixodidae > Dermacentor > Dermacentor albipictus. Next base: position 4,593,726 of record NW_027225574.1, on the reverse strand, counting down.
CGAAGAGAAACCGGTTCCTCCTAGGAAACCAGCAAGCGACGCGGCCGGAACACCGCCCGCCTTTAATGTGCAGAGTGCGCGCGCCCCTGGCAAGGCCACGATTTCGTTGCACCTTCCGCGAACCCATTTCCATCGGTGCTCATCTATATGTGAGCATTACAGCAACGAATCTGCCAAGCAATGTTTCGCCTACGGAGACAAGCAAATCGCACGCAAGCGGTCAAAGCGGCGTTAAAACTGGCGCATTATGCTACGTAACGGCATTCGCGGGAGCGTTGCCTCGGTGTAGGCGCGCTTTGAGCTCGCGCCACAGGAACGTCGTTCCAAAGGAAAAATTAACAAAAAAAAAGCTCAGATTCGACGCAATGTTGGAATAAGTTAGCGAGCTATATAGCAGCACCAGAGGATGACACGATCACAGCCTCGTGGCCTGTGCAAAGCTGCTACACCTGTCTTCGTCCGACGAGCACGAAGCCCATACATATGATGCTCGTCGAGGGAACCCGGTTAAGAGAAAAAAATAAGGCGTTTCTCTAAAGGGGCACCAAAGCGACCAATGTATTCGAGCAGTAGTAAATTGTACCGCTCTACATTACCAAAGAAAAGGCCACTCTTACCGTGAGAGCGGGCTCGATCATTAAGCCAGAAGATGCACAATAACGAAGCACAAAAGGGCAGAGCCACCTTGAAGTTCCCGCACTACGTCGCCGTGACCTCATAGATCTTGACGGCATCTGCTCTGGCCCAGTTAACCTTTTTTTATCGGTAAAAACGGACTGATGCACGTAGTGTTTTAAGGAAGCCGAAGACTGAACATATAGCACATTTCGAGCAAATTTTGCTGCCACCACAACGGTCCGAATAGGAGAAAAATACTTTGAAATCCGTGACGTCACAGTGATGTATAACGTGCTAACAAGTTGGGCCGTCATTTTCGCTTCGATTAATCAGCCTCTTACCGGATAAGTAGCGAAAAGAGTTTAGACAGGGTAGTTCACTAACGCGAACTGATTCAGCGTTTCGTTTCTCTTTAGTGTGCCTTTAAAACGCGTATGTCGCACGCTACTGTTGTACTTGCCAAGCGTACATATATATGCTTAGAGTAACGATACGTATGATACATACATATGATACAATGACATCTATATGTACATGCTTAGACTAATGATGCAATCTACCTTGTAATATATAGGGCAACAGCCGTAGAAAGGCAGCCTTTGTCGAAATGCCCAATTTTATCGCGTTTCGAGGTCGCAAATGTGTATTCTATTTCTGACAGACATTTTGCCTAAATGCCCACAACCCTGTAAGCACTGGATTCCTGCTACTATCGTGAAGGATTGACGCGCGCGCCATGCGTGCCTTGAGCGATTGCCGCGCGCGCTTTGCGACAGGTCTCCGAGTTATCTGGGTTCTGACACACGCGTAGCGTGTTCCCCGCATATAATTGCCCTGCGAAGACAACCTTAGTCCTGGGCAAAAAAACAGTTGGAATAACTTGAGATGCTCCCGGCTTTCCATGCACGAAGGTGTTTTTACAAAGCGAATGCGGCGACGGGGAGCGGCGACGGGGAGCGCCGACGGCTTTGACTGCAGGAGCTGCGACTTCTCTGCAGAGTCCTACCTCGTTCCCGATTCTATCGGAGCAAACTCCACGAGAAAAAAAGAAATGGAAGCAAACCAAGAAGTGTGGTATATGCTCCGATATCTTATGTATTGCTGCATAGCAATCCCGGGTGGTCATCTAAGGCCGAAGTATCACGTCGCAAAGGCTAGAGTGTTCGGCCATTCGATCGTGTCATGCTTGTTGCAGCATCTCAGCCTGGCTCGGGAAATGTGTGTCGCCTACACAGCTTTAGGGCGCAGCTCGTTACGACAGTGCTGTGGCTCATGAGTGTGAAAATCGGATAGTTATGTACAGCTATATGTGTGCGCTGTACACATTCTTTTAAATATATTGGGTGACTGGCGAATCAAAGCAGCTGCATTTAAACGTTACAGTTAGTGCGAAATGCGGGCGACTGGTCAGCCGGCCAAGCTCACAGCTGAAGTCGGTGCATTGAACACCGTACTGAGTTTTGCACACTTGTGTATATACCCCACGGCCGGAACTGTCGAGGCAGACACACTGCGTGCATTGCGGCACGCCGCTGTAGGTTAACAGCGTGTTCATTTGGGCTGGCTGGCACATCTTGTCAAACAGCAGAATTTTGAACATCCTGAGGCAGGACAAGGCAAACAGGCACAGGACGGCAGATCAGATTTCGGTGAAGGAACACTGGAGAAAAAGTAGAAAACGTACACGAACGCGGTGAGGCAGGCGACCGGCTACTACAGCCTGCCCGTGTCCATCTCTCACAATGGTGACCAAAAACTAGCGTTGCCCTACTGCAGTGCAGTGCTGTCGGCATTATGCAAGTCCCCTATAGGACTCGGCATGCGGGTCCAGCGCATCGAAAGGGCCAATCCCGGAAAATCTAAACTAAGGAGAAATTGCAATGTATAGTTTAAGTAAGTCGTGCATCTCGATTGCTACGCAAATGAGCTTGACGAGCACAGTGAGCTGTTAGCGCGTTCTTTCTCTCGTTCTGATCATATTTATTTAGACCGCCAAGTCCAGCCTCGAGTGGGGGCCACAACGATTTCGAAGCCTCGACACTTTACTGCCCGGGTGGAACGTTCATCGCGAGAGCTCGCTCGCCATTTGCGAAGCTGCGTGTTGCGCAACGTCCGTCACTCGCCTCGCCGTGGCAAGCATTCCCCCCTCCGGAATCGCCGCACCGCTTCCGCTAGCGAAAGCGGCCGCGTTCTCGTCAAAAGAGAACGCGGGTTCGCTCTCAGCGCGAAGTTCGCACGAAAGAATGACCCGAGTGGACGAGACAACGAGGGAGCTTCTCGCGAGCGAAAGCGACAGGCGACGCGCCATGCACGCGATGATTAGCCGCCGCGCGACGACCGCGCCAACGGCCGACCGCCCCGAGACCGCCGAAAATTTCGCCGGACGCGCTTCCCCGGTTCTCCGCGACCTCCAGTGCTGCGTCCCGGCAACCTTACCACGAGACGTCGGGCTCTACTGCGAGAGGAGCCCTTCTTAAAACGACCGTGGCGTAATCGCTCGACGACAAGAGCAAGAGGAACGACTGAGGAAGACAAAAGGGACGCCCTCCTCTTCGAGCAGTGGCAGCGAGGCCAAGAAAGAGGGGAAGAGAGCGAGTGAGCGGGGGGGGGGGGGGGGGCGCTCGGGACGCCTCGCGACCTTAGGGGCGGGCGCGGCACTGCCTCGACTTGCCGTGTCCCAAGGTCGGCAAGAAAAGGCCGAAATAGACACATTTAAGCGCTCGTCGACAGCGCGGCGCCACCGGGCGGCCCACACGCAACACCGCTCATCACGGCGAAAAGTAAAATAAAAGATGAGCCGCAGTGCACGAGTGCTGCCAGCAGGCCGCGTTCATACGCCCCGAGCTCCCATGCAGGGTCGTACATGGGCTAGCAGCCAGCGTCGTGCCCTTGCCACTCTACACACCTTTCGTCTCACACGCAGCGACTCAGCTGCGGCCACGAAACGCCTGTTCCCCGGGCTGACTCGCAATGGCCACGGACAGCACGGACAGCACGGCCATTCCGCATGACCACTCGTCGAAAACGCCAACATTTGCTCGTTCGCAGAGAACGCCATTTCGTCGTCTGCGCAGCCGCCACGGTGGCTGCGGAACTTGGAAATGTGAGACGCTATTTTTGAGCGACTGCGGCGAGTGGGGCAAGTGGGCATAGCAACGCGCTATAACGGAATCGGGGCAACGACTAGCCAAGACACCGCACGCGAGCAGCCCAGTGATGACGTCACACAAACTCACCCAAATGCAAATGTGGCTTTAAATAGTGTCCGCCATCTGACTGATGAAAACCGTCGCCTCCGCCAACTGCCAAGTAGCAGGCGCGCCGACGAAGCATTACAGGCATGGCAAAACTGTTCAGTGGAAGGTCGCATGGTGGAGGAAACTTAATGAACGGAGAAAAAAAACTTGACGTCCACGTGTTTTGTAGCACAAAAATTTCCTTTGCAGCTTCGTGCTACGAAACAGGTGGTTGTCAAATTTTCCTATTCATATACAGGCATGTATGTACTCTTCTCGAAATGACTACGAAACCTGTCCGCTGCGTCAGGTATTCGGGTAAGGCGGGATATTTAGGGTCTTTTAGCGGTGCTACGGAAAGTACGGTATACGGTACGGTAAGTGCGTAATACCGTACCGGTCGAGGACTGCGCATGCGCGAACTTTACCGTACGGAATGACTTTCCGTACGGCATACAAGACGGTAAGGAGTCGGTAACGCTCGGCTGCCACCGTGTGTCGCGAGCCGAGCTGCACCAAGCCAAAACAGTGAGTGAGAAGCTGATGTCGCCCACAGAGTCCACGCCTCGCGTGCTTTTTTTACCGTGATAATACCAAGGCAAGTCGTTACTTTAAACCACCTTCTGCAGAGCGACGAAGTGACAAGTAAACAGTGGCATAAAAAAAAAAACAGGTAGGTGGCGCCATATAGTAGTGCAGAGTTTACTTAGAGGGGACGCAGAGTTTTTATTGCAGTAACTAACTATATTCTACTTATCTGCTCGGGTAAAGTGTCAGCAGCGGCGCAATTTACAAGAAACAAACCCTTCTTTATGTACTGATTAGATAAGAACATCTATGTAACAAAAGGTTTCACGTGTTGCAGGACGAAGTGTCACAAGATGTCGCTACCGGCCTTGTGACTAGCGTTTGCCGTAGCCGGGCGCTTCTGTAAAGAATAATGCGTGTATGGAAAAGCTAAAGCTTTCTAGTATTGGTCAAAATGAATATTTCGCGCTCAGCGCATAGTCATTGTATTCTGCAAAGCCCCAATGTTAGCCGCTATCATCATTATCACGTTACCGTACGCATCGAGCGGCACAAGCAGCTAAAACGGCTTCGGTCATCGCGGTAAGTTAGTACGGAACGGTAATACCGTACCGTATACCGCACTTACCGTACCGTAATACGGCACTGCTAAAACTCTCTCGTGCAACACTCGAACGCCGTGACAGTCATCACGGTGCTTTGCCCTTGAGCTGATGTCTCAAACGATAATCAGTCATACGCGAATGCGCAATACAGTAGCGTGAAGTACGGCGAACTCGGTTTAGAAAAGTATGCTACGAAAATTCCATAAATTATAGCGTAGCGGTTTGCAGCGATACTTGAAGAGGCAAATATGATTACATATTCAACCCGAAACATAGGCCACTCGACAATGCCCACGTTGAGATTTTCCACTGCAGAAAGTCGTTTTGCGCAGCGTTGTCGAGGTATCCGCCTTGAAGGCAGCAGTTAAAAATGACCCGAGGGAACCATCCTCGATCCCTCAATGAAATACGTGTTATGACTGGCAGGATAAGTGGGCACGTTGCCGTGAAATGTTGTTCGTTCGTGCCTTGGCTGCGGAACGCTCAACCCCGTAGTCACAAAATGGCCTCGAATCGAAACTCTTCCTCGACTCCACGGATGGATGGATGCATATTATGAGCTTCCTCTTTGAAGGCTGATGACCCCAAGCTCGTAAATGTTGCCTTTCTACTGCGCTTACTGTCGGCCGTTATGATACGTGGTCCGTGTTCACAAATCCTTCCAACCCGAAACTAATCTATCGTCCTGAAAAGCAATGTCTTTAGGCTGAAGATTCAATTACGGTTCTCCTTGATTTCGACGACGCTGAGTTTTCTTTAGAAAAACACAATCACTCCGGCGCATTCGAAGGGAAGCGGAGAGCTAAAAATGGTTAGAAATTTTAAAAAGAAGTGAACCACGTAATAGGTGAAAGGTATCACTTCAATTATCATAATCCTTAATTCGTTTAGTAATTTAACGTTGTGGAGGAACCGGCGACATACTGTACTTGTTACAAACATTTCCAATAAATAAATAAATGAAAGAAACGGAAAGCACGCACCATACACAGTTATCGCTCAGGTATCGCTTCAGAGTTAAAGTACACTTTATATCGGAGTTTCATTAAAGCACACAGTGGTGGCATAGTCAAGGCGTGGCGTTGCCATCCCCTTTCTCGAGTCGAGCGGTGAAACGTTCTAAAGCACGGGAGTGCGGCTTTTATCCTCCCGCGGCGCATTGACGTGAAAACGAACGAGAGGTCTCTGATGGAAAAAGTGCCATGTTTTGCTCCCGCGCGAAGAGAGACGAGGGGAAAGGGCCATAGCGTACCGGCGCCCGACTGGCACAGAACAACTCGTACGCGTCGCACGCTGGAGCGCAAAAGTTCCCAGCATCGCGTCAAGCAGTCGCGACAGTGAACCCCGCACAAAAGAGCACACAAGTGCCAAACATTCCTCATCGCAAGCGTGTTGTCGCGTCAGGAGGCGACCGGCCTTGTTCGGGCTTTATTCTTTAACGAAGGCGGCGAGAGTTCGGAACTCATTACATGTGTAGGGACTCAGTATGGTGCGTGACGCAACCTGTCCTCGGCTTTATTGCCTCTGTGTGTTCAAGTTTGTCTAGCCCCCCCCCCCCCCCCCCCCTGCGCGTGGACTTCACTCGCTCTCTTATCGAATTTCGCTCTACATTTTCGGAACCTGTGACGCTACTTCTTATTTTACAATGTTTTTATTAGTACTATTACTATTACGTGAAAAGGAGTACCCGTCATCATTATAAGTGACTAAATCTCTTTCATTTCAATAATAAAAATAGGCGCAAAACGATTTTTTTTTCCTTATACGATCACAAAGCCAAAGGTTGCATCCCATATCGCAAATGCTCCTTTACTGCCCGCAGCAAGCCCAATTATTTTGGTAACGGTGTCTCTATACAGGCGGATGTGCGAAGCAATAACACACCTGTGGACGGCTGTGGGTCAATCCGCGGGCACATATCTTTTGTTTCGTGCGTTACAGAAATCATGCGCATGCAGAAGCCGCCGCTAGCGAGAACAGGACCTTGTGCCGGATGCATGCGCGCTATTTGACGCTATTTATTGCAACGTGGCAAGGTATATAGCTTCGATGACGCATACAGCTCCAGTGTGGACATATGTAGAAGGGTCCCTCTTCAGGCTATATTTCTAATTATAGTATTACAGTACGACCGCTTATCGGGCACAATTTAAAACGCGTAACGTTAATGCGGTAAAGATGTGCGTACTGAATTAGCCTGTGCGTACTCAATTACACAACAGGGCCAACAACGCACCGAATACCATCCGAATACGAACAAACGGTTTATTCACAAAAATAATAATGATAATAAACATGTCGGTGTCTCGGTGCGCAACGTAACGCCGGAATCTCTCGACGGAGCCACACCGCCGATACCGAAACTACCGCGTATCGGCCGCCACTCTCTGTACTGGAGACGTGCGCGGGAAAGAGCGCGATGATATGGCCGGCGTGAGTCACTGCCGCGTCGGCAGCAGCAGCAGCGCCGGCAGGCCTGACCAGCTGGGAAGCCCGCCAAGGTTCTCGCTTTTCCTGCCCCCGCCTCACGGCGCGGTTGGGAATCTCCGGAGCGTGACCGGCAACGGCGGCAGGCCTCCACCGTGAACGCCGTGCGAACCGACGCGCTCGTCTGCGTCGCGGCGCACGCACAACGGGACAGGCGCACGCACATTCGTCGAGATTTTTTTTTCTTTCTTTTTTTCTTTCTCGGAGACGCGGAGAAACGCGTTGTCTCCGAAACACACACACACGGGGCCGCGGGGCTCAGCGTCACAGCAGCCCCTTCTCCCCCTTTGTCCTGCTGTGCCGTGTCCGCGCAAAAGCGCGTGCGAGACCTCCTCTCTCCCGGCGACTGCCGTGCGCGAGTCTCCACGAATTTGAGACGGAAAAGCCCCGCCAGCTCCAGTACGGAAAAACGCGACGATTGCAGTAACTAGCACTTAGGAGAAGGCAAGAGCACGGCGGTAACGCGAAATGCGCAAATTAAGATTGGTCTAGTAGGGTTGGGCGTTGCTGTGACGGAGCACCTTGTACTACACTGGGCGACTCCGGCGCGCTCGGTGTCACCCGCAAGCGGTGACGCAGGCGAGTGCTGCAAAGCAAAGACGCCGCAAACAAGTCGCACGGTCGCCAAAAACTTATAAAAAAATGTAGTGTAAGACGAGGGAAAAGGAGTTTATGAGGTCAGATGCTCGTAATAGAAAGCAAATTCACGCTTTCGTTTCTACTTCAGTTTTTTTTTTTTTATGCACGGTGTGTTTGTATCTCGTATCTACAAGTCGATACGCCATTATCTCGGAACGCCAATGGTATTCCAACGAATAACCAGTGAATTACGCATGATATGACAGACAAGGCTGCTTCAGATAAACACTGAAGACACTGAAACACTTCGCGAGCCGTTTTTCAGTGACTGTTTGAACATAAAACATGAACTCTCTTCGCAGCTTTCACCACTTAACAAACTGAACGGTTGAGGCAACACCAACAGAAACAGAGAGGAAATGTAGAACCCTCTCTCCGCGCATAGTTTGGCGTTACATCCACGGACAGAACCCACGTGGACCAGGAAGAGTACGTACAGTTGACACATAAGTATTTACGGGGCCACCAAAATGAGCCAGTCAATCATGAGCACTTTCCTCCTGCTAATTTGCGCATTTAATCTTTGCCTCTATTCGCGCTCGCGCACCTCCCCCCCCCCCCCCCGCACACACACACACAGTTATATACGATGGAACCGTTCGTAAGAGCAGATTCCAGCCAATGGTGATGTTGGACACATTAGTAGCGAAGTTAATCGGCCAATGGCAAACAGCCCGTACAAAGGGAACGCTTTGTCAATTCGGCCCCCGGCTATTGGCAGACGCCGTGGTAGCAGCCCATAAACCACGAGCAAGCAACCAAACTTCGCACACAAGTGACAGTGATGATCACCTCGCAAATGTAACGCTGACAGCGAACGTGTTATCATTATTCGATCAAATAATTTGGTTTACTTGCGATAATCGAATTACAATAGTGCAATGCTATTTACCGCGCATGTGAGAGCTGCGACTTGCACGAGGATCGATTTTTCCGACATTTCAGCGCATAGTCACTTCTCTTCAAGCCCTCACCGGCCGGAAGGCGGAGGGAGTGGGGCACTGAGCCAAAATACGCCTCGATCCCTGTGTTACAGCTCCCCAGGAAACACCGACCGCACTTTCGCATACGACCTTATCACGGCTGTCCTCCGACGATCTTTGCTGAGCGCGCTGCGCCATCTGACAAGCGAACAAAACACCACCGTTCACGGATCTCGGATGCTACGCGAAACGCGCGGAGGAAAAACCGGTCCTACGATACCTTCTCTTTCCTCGCGCAGCGCTCAACACGCCTCGTACCTAGAGTTACTGTATATGCTACCGCAGGTAGCAGAGTTGCGCGTCTGTTTTATCACGCCGCTAGCGCCCCTATTGGCAGAGCGTCATCACGTGATAGTCAAGCAACCGTGCATTGCGGAGAAGCAGATGCCCGGGCCAATTTTTGTATTTCCCGACGCCGCCGCTGCAGCGAACTGGATTGACACATGTTATCGCCAGTCAAATTCAAAGCGAATCCGGCCGATCTTGGCGTTCGCTGTTCGCGTGCGCGCTAGCTGCGGAGCAACAACACAACGTGCGCAGCGCATCTCACAGTTGGTTCATCGCAGTTTCCGCGCAGTGCCATCGGAATGATATAATGACCGGGTGCTCTGCTCCCGTCTGCACGAATGGCTCTGAAAGCGGAAAAGCTTTTTATTCGATCCCATTCAAACCCATGCACCACACTGCTTTCACAGAACTGTCATAAAAAACCAGCTCACATTTTCAGGATAATGCACTGCTTTGGTTGCTGTTTCTGAACATAAAAGAGGTTACACAACTAAGTAAAGATATTTCATCTACTACTGCTTATGTGAAGCAGGATGCAAGAGGAATTAATGTCGTTATTTACCAGGGCCTTTACTGTGTTTTGCATTATTACCCATATTGTAGCTATGTCAATCCTGTGAGAGAAAAACTTTCACTACACTCCCACAGAAGGTTACTTTTCGAATCCCTGCAGTGAAAAGGCACATAATGAAGTGACACTTGAAGGTGTGGTTGATATCCAGTGCCTGCTAGAAGGTGGGTACGTTTCTACAGCAAATTTAATGGGGTACCAGAGTCGAAATACTAATGGTTGGTCATTTATTCACCAGTAATATTTAAGACTGCCTACACGTTGAGAGCTTTGGCACATAAGCAGGTATGCCTATTGCAAAACCCAGTATCCAGTGTCCAGTGCAGCGCCGGATTATGGGCCCAGTGCCGCGCGCTGGATGCTGGGGTGCTGGGCAGGCGCGGCGTACTGCACTGGGTACTGGTGCGAAAAACAGCTCTAGCGCGTTAAATACGCGGTGCCTGGACACCGTATATATATATTTTTTGAGAACAGAAAGAAACGGAGAGCATTTTGGCGCAATAAAAAAAAACAAAAAAAAGCTCCGACCAGGATTTGAACGTCGCCACGCCAGAAGCCGGGCATAGGCGCATAATTTTCTACGTCAAGGACCATGAAGCAGTTTTAGTTTCACAGAGAGAAGCCTCGCTCAGTCATAGTAGATGCGCTATCGCCCAGCAACTAAAGCTCACGCCTGTACCACAAAGAAAATTTTGCTGTCCATATTCAGTAGCTTGCTCGGAAGTGCCACAACACCGATTTTCACTTCCGATTTGCATTTTAACTTCGAAAAAAGTCCTAAATGAACCACCGACCCGGGACGCTGTATGGGCTGTTACTACCGATTTGGATAGCCGTTTCTTGTTCTTCATGCGAAGGATATGCAACGTTTTCTTAGTTCAGTGATGCCTTTCAGTCGACACGTCTGTCTATTCATATATCTTCGTCAGAGAAGCGCAGGCTAGGACTGTGATCGTTCGGCGACAGCACATATATACTTGTGTTCATGACGCGTCACATTGGCGCTCATCGCTACTTGTGCGCTCATGCTACTTGTGTTTATTTAAGGACACTGATGCGAAAGCTGAAGTATGGTTATTTATCCTTGTTAGACTTCTTGATTCCTGAGCCTAAACGCGCCGAGAGCGTGCAGATGGACTCGGCGGATACGCTTGGCATAAACTTCGGTGGGGACCGATCTCGGCGCCTTTTCTTGACGATCTTATTCAGTCAGCTGTTTCGATGCACTTTGTTTGCGATTAGGCGGAAAAGCAGTCCACAAGCGATGCAAAAGTGCCCACGGTCGATCGACAATATGGTAGGCGAGTCGCCTGCAAAAACAGAGTGCGGCTTCGCCGCATAGATTTGGTTGCTTGCCAGGCAAGATGGCGGGCCTACGCGCAACTCTGCTACCTGTGGTAGCATATACAGTAACTCTACTCGTACCTGCAGGGTCGGTATTTTGTAGCGATGCCTTTTCCGATTCTATGCTTTTTCAGGCTTTTCGCGCTTGGCCACTGGTCAGAGCGACGGTCTGCCCGCATTATCACCGCGATCAGGCGGCCGTGTGTGGTGGATGATAAGAATAGCATAGAAGAAGGCATAAGGCATCGCTACAAAATAGCGGCCCAGTGCAGCGCAATGCTTCGAAGTATTCTTTATTTGGCAGAAAAATCCGAGGAGGAAAAACATTTATTAAAAACAAAAGCAGGTGTCCTCCTGCATGTAACCTGCGGTAGTTGGCCATCTTTCTCTCACTTTTATTAAACTTCGAATGAGGTCTTATTCGCTTTCATCAAAAGTCCAAAGCAGGTGTGGGCAAAACAAAGCGTACTCGCCAAATCGGCTAAATAGCCGCTGCGCGGTATCAATGAAACATTTTTGCCACATTTTTTATTTACCTGCAAAATTTTCTTCGAACGTACCGATTCGGTTGGCTATGAGCTCCTCATTGTAGGGAATGGTTATGTAGGTTTGCAGAAGTTCCAGCGAATTATATTCCTTTTTGAACGCCACGATGGCACACTGTTTCAGTGGCGCGTGGATCTCTCCGCGTGATTTACCAGATCAAGGACACTCACGCAGACTAACGCCTTACTATTCATTAATTCATGTAACTCAACGTCTAATTCCCATCTATTTGCATAGCGATTAGGGTGAACAACGGTCCCTCGTGTAACAAGTGCTACAGTCATAATTACAAAGCACAATTTACACCATTCCTTATTTTAAAAAATTGAAGGGGCACTTATCCCTACCTCGATGAATGCGAAAGCATTGCGACCACCGCGCGATGCATAGGCGTTGTGCCACAACACAAGGGGCGGAGCGTTGGTTCGACTCTCACCTAAGGTCGAGGATTCCCATCAATTAACACCAAAGGTAGTGGGTTCAACTCCCACCAAAGTTCCTGGGTTCAAGTGCCTTAATTAACTATATCTTAATTAACTGTGTCTTAATAACTTCGCCTTAATTAACACCAAAGGTCGTGGGTTCGAGTGCCTTAAAGGGCCTCTCACCAGGTCTGGCAATTTTGAGCTGACAACCGCAGAGCCTACAATGCGCGATAGCGATCGTGTCTGCAAAGTATCAGATCGCTACGCACCACGGAAAGCTGAAATTTCAAACCGAATGCCGTTTTTCCTTCTCCTCGCGGCCGCCTAGCTCCAAGCCGGAGGATGACGTACACGTGCTAGTGCGCCTACGACTACGTGGACGTGTTTGCAACTGCGATATCGCTCGTGGTGACACGTGACTTCGAGAATTATTCAAAGCAACATCTGTTATTTGTGTAATGTGTTGCTTGAATAGACGAATTAAAGCTTAGAGAAATGATAAAACACACAAACCAAGTGTCTGCAGGTTTTTCTTTTACTTCGCAGCGCAGCAAGAGAGATGTACTTCCGTTTCGTCTGCTTGACCCCACGTCGTGCAGTCGCAGGCACAGACAACGAGACTATGTCATTTTCTAACGTGTTTCAGCGCGGGATGATGCTCTGTGATCCGCTTGTGTCTGCCTCAGTATTCGTGTAGCACTGACTTATACCACTAGTCAGATGTCCTCGTGCACAGCGCGCAAAATCTTGCGTTGCGCGAAACGAGACAATTACAACAGCTCGCGCGCGACGCCGTCAGCGGAAGTGCACCGCGCCGCAAGAACGTGAGGAGAAAGAGAAAAAAAAAAAACTGAAGGCGGGGCCCGTGATGTATGCGTCACGCAATCCTCGAGGCCCGGTATAGGAGAACGCAGGGAAGGAATTTCGCTTCCAGAGGCTAGTCGGGGCAAGTGGAGGGAGTGTCTTGCTTGGCAGGGGAGCTCCCCTCCTGAACTCATGGGTTTGCGGCTCTGAAATATTTCTATTTCGGCTATTAATGGGTTGATTTGAATGTATTTTTTACATCACTACGCTCCCTAGAGGACACGTAACAACTTCCAGCGTATAACCCAAATTTCCTATAGAGCCAGGTGAGGGGCCCTTTAAAGAGGCCCTGAACCGCCCCTCGGGCTTCGTGAAGTAACATGCTCCGCGGGTAGCATACGCTGCTGTGAACATCTAGGTCAAGTTTTGCTGTCGTACGCGGTGCGTGGAGCTCGCAAGCGTATCGCAAGCAGATTTCGCTCAAACGCTATCTTTTCAACAGAAGACCCTGTCCTCACTCTCTTCCGGACGCTTTATTACGTGATTCCCTTGGCGACTGCTATTGGCCGATAGCTGACATCAAGCTGCGGTCGCTAACATAATCCTAATATAGAGACTTTTAGCTTGTACGCTATTCCGGTAAACGGGAGCGGTTTCGGCGGATTACCGGATGGTCGGGGCGTAAACGTGAGCGGCCGGAGCGGTGAAGCCACCTGGTGCTGTAGAGCTCAACCAGACAAGCGCATAGCTAAAACTGCAGTAACTCACAATATCCTGCTTCGCCACTCGTGCACATTTTTGGCAGCGGCGTAACTGTGAACACGATTACGGCACTGTCGAAAATTTACGCCAGCAGCTAAGCAGAATATAGTAATTAGCTCTGTGTTTGTGTGGTTGAGCTTTGCGCCACCAGCTGGCGCCACCAATCTGGCCGCTCACTTTGACGCCCCCGCTAAACCGGAAAACCGCCCGCGCTTGCCCGAATACCGGACACGCTAAAGGTCTCTAATCCTAAGAACGGTAACATAAACCTAATCCATAAGAAAGATGACGACAATTGAAGACTTGAAAAATTATAGACCAATCAGCTTACTGTCCGTTGCCTACAAAGTATTTACTAAGGTAATCGCAAATGGAATCAGGAACACCTAAGACTTCTGTCAACCAAAGAACCAGGTAGGATTCCGTAAAGGCTACTCAACAATAGATCATATTCACACTATCAATCAGGTGATCGAGAAATGTGCGGAATATAACCAACCCTTATATATAGCTTTCATTGATTACGAGAAAGCGTTTGATTCTGTCGAAACCTCAGCATTCATGGAGGCATTACAGAATCAGGGTGTAGACGAGCCGTATGTAAAACTACTGAAATATATCTATAGCGGCTCCACAGCCACCGTAGTCCTCCATAAAGCAAGCAACAAAATCCCAATAAAGAAAGGTGTCAGGCAGGGAGATACGATTTCTCCAATGCTATTCACAGCGTGTTTACAGGAGGTATTCAGAGACCTGGACTGGGAAGAATTGGGGATAAGAGTTAATGGAGAATACCTTAGTAACTTGCGATTCGCTGATTATATTGCCTTGCTTAGTAACTCAGGGGACCAATTGCAATGCATGCTCACTGACCTGGGAAGGCAAAGCAGAAGGGTGGGTCTAAAAATTAATCTGCAGAAAACTAAAGTAATGTTTAACAGTCTCAGAAGAGAACAGCAATTTACAATAGGTAGCGAGGCACTGGAAGTGGTAAGGGAATACATCTACTTAGGACAGGTAGTGACCGCAGATCCGGATCATGAGACTGAAATAATCAGAAGAATAAAAATGGGCTGGGGTGCGTTTGGCAGGCATTCTCAGATATCATGAACAGCAGGTTGCCATTATCCTTACCAGTACTCACGTACGGGGCAGAAACCTGGAGGCTTACGAAAAGGGTTCTACTTTAATTGAGGACGACGCAACGAGCTATGGAAAGAATAATGATGGGTGTAACGTTAAGGAATAAGAAAAGAGCAGATTGGGTGAGGGAACAAAAACGCGAGTTAATGACATCTTAGTTTAAATCAAGAAAAAGAAATAGGCATGGGCAGGACATGTAATGAGGAGGGAAGATAACCGATGGTCATTAAGGGTTACGGACTGGATTCCAAGGGAAGGGAGCAGGGGACGGCAGAAAGTTAGCTGGGCGGATGAGATTAAGAAGTTTGCAGGGACAACATGGCCACAATTAGTACATGACCGGGGTACTTGGAGAAGAACGAGAGAGGCCTTTGCGCTGCAGTGGGCGTAACCAGGCTGATGATGATGATGATTTTTGAAATAGCCTATTTTTACTTCAAAAAAGTGGTTCAAGGTCCCTTTAATGAACTACATCTTAATTAAATGTGCCTTAATTCGACTTAACACCAAAGATCGTGGGTTCGAGTGCCTTAATTACCTCCATCTTAGTTGACTGTACATTAATAACTTCGCCTTAACACCAAAAGTCGAGGGTTCGAGTGTCTTAATTAACTGTATATTAATTATAATATTTACCTAGGACTTAAATCGAGTTAGTTAACACCAAATGTAATGGGTTCAACTTCCACCTAAGGTCGAGGGACCCAGTGCCCTAATTAACTCCATCTTAAGTAGGTGTGCCTTAACTACCTTCGCCTTAGACCAAAGGTGGAGGGGGGTCCGACTCCCACCATAGGTCGAGGGTTCGTAGCCTTTTCTTACAATCGTGTGGTCACGGCGCTAACGCGGGATTTTCCGCCTCATGAGCCATTTAATGCTTTGGCATTAATAATGTGCATCATGTTACACGTAACTCGTACCAGCTTACTGTAGCTGCGCTTGCGATGGTTCGGTTGCGATGCCCTGAAGAAGAACGGAAGCTAAAGCAGAAAGGAATGACGCATGGAAGACGGCTGCACTGCGACACTGCAAATACCAGATTATTGTTCACTTCTTGTAGCGCGCTTTATTAACTTATTGAGGAAAGCTTTATTAACTTATTTTATTTATTAACTTATTTAACTTATTTAACTAACTTTATTAACTTATTTCATTTTATTAACTTTATTAACTTATTGGGGAAAGCTTTATTAACTTTATTGGGGAAAGTGATACGCAGAAAGCAGGATTTCGCGTCATTAATTGCAAGTAAATGTAAAAAAAAACGAACAGTCGTGTAAACAGGTAATGATACGCTACTGCTAGCCGTAACGCCACTAAAGAGAAAACCGTCCCCGCTTACACTACACACCTCCTTGACGCCACATAAAAAGCGCGCCCACACCGTTTTTTACAACTTCAAGAGCGCGCGCGTGCGAGGCGGCGCTACCGCAGCAGCTTGTAGTCCGCAACACCCTTCACAGATGGCAGCACGCGCCCACTGCTCGCTGGCCTTCAGGTATGCCACAACAGCGGCGCGCTCAAATAAATGGCAAGGTAGACGGCAAACACGGCAAACTTTCTCTCCCGCATGATCGTTCTCTCGTGCCCTCCCCCTTCCCCCCACACACCTCCCCTGCATTGCCTCTTTCCCACTTTCCTTTACTGCCACTCGGCTCAAACTTTGACGCCCGCGCGAACGCAGCTGATTCGATCGGATCGAGCCAAAGTGGCCCAGCTGTGGGAGGAACGGCGTCGCGCAGGCTAATTATATCGCCATTCGACAGCCGCCACTTCCCGGAAGCCAAGTGCCGCCAACGACAGCGATCTCCTTCCGCGCACACATGCGCGCGGCCAAGTTATGTCCTAGGAAATCGATGCTGGCTGCGCGCTGCTCCGGGGCTTTTCTTCTTCCATCTGGAATTCGAAATGCCTAATCTCTCCTAGGTGGCCTTGCTGCCGAGAGAGTTCTTCTTGTGGGCCCTACGTCGCGTCTTCAATTGACGGCCTCTATCTAATGTGCAAAACGGTTAGCGGCGCTTACGATAAAATCCAAGTGAGCATTAGAGGACACCGATTGCGCCCGAAATATCCTTACCAAGCATGCTACTACAATGCTTATCCAAAAGTGTATCTAGATAAACGAGGATCTCGCATGACCAAAAGCAGGTGAAAAAGGGCACGACGGGACCCTTCACCGGGTCTATTGACACGCGAGTACACTCCCTACTTTAAACGCGATTCTCGGCACTGATACGTTTCTATGATGTTTTGAACCATTTCAGCGGAGCGCTGTAGGGGTTGGAGTACGGACTCCGGGATGAAAGCAAAAACTTGGGGGGGATTTATTCTACATTATGTACAAGGACGAGAGCGTCAATTAACCGACGTACAGTCATTACGGGCCGGCAGCAACTCGGACGCTGCGGCCCGCGGCAAGAAGTTCGAGAGAGGTGAATCAGGGAATCAGGGCATGTCCCAGAATGCTCAGGTCTCTCTGGAGGGCTTCTTATAAACCCTTCGAGCACTGTAAGTCACGTCATGTTTCACCAATGGCAGAGTCCGCTGCGATGACGCCACTTTCAGCCAATGGTAGGCGCCCGTGTCGCGTGGCACACCTGTCGGGGCTCTCTGCGGTCTTGCCACGCAGACTGGCAATCCACTTGTAGGCTGGAGAAGGAGCGGGGGGGGCGCTCGTGCACCTGCTTCATTGTCGGATGCCCACCTGCTAATCCCGGCGGCTCACGAACTTGTTGGCATGTAAACTCGTTGCCTTAAACTTGTCTGCTTGGCCGCTTCTCTGGAATGCGCTTTCCTGCTTCTGCATTCCTCAATTAGCTGTGCTGCAATCCGATGTGGTCTGGGGAACTCGAAGTAATCGCAGGAACCAGCTCCATATCTAACAGCGCCAAGGACCGGCCAGGGCAAAACATCGCGACAGCGTCGTGCATTTGCTGTCTTCCAGAGAGACTGCACAATGCTCTCCTCGGGTCGCGCAACTTTGTCTAAGTATGCAGGAGCCTCCGTGCAAAAATTGACGTTTGAAATATGAGCGCAATGTTCACGAGTAGCACGGCAAAATAGCGTTTTGATATTAGGTCCTAAACTGGAGAATATATATATATATATATATATATATATATATATATATATATATATATATATGTGTGTGTGTGTGTGTGTGTGTGTGTGTGTGTGTGTGTGTGTGTGTGTGTGTGTGTGTGTGTGTGTGTGTGTGTGTGAATGAAAAAACGAATACCACCGCCATTACCACTCGCCAAAAGTGACGCAGTGAAGCGCAGCGGCTGCCCGCGAAGCGCTGAAACTAGACTGAAACGTCTCGCAGGCAGAGTGCTGGGATTCGTCACAGCGACAAGCAACGCGTCGTCTGCTTCGAAGCTGTTTGAAGGTTGCTAAGAAGAAAACTACGATTAGCAGCCCCGCGGCTTTGTCAAAATTGCTTTGGTGGCGTTTACTACTAATCTATAACGGATTTAGACAAAGCGGAATTTCGTTTCTGTTAGCCTCTGACCCCCGATGTTCGTTTCCACCTGGCTATTCACAGAGCCATCGCTTCCCGGAATAAATATGCCTCACTTAACTGCCAGTTATATTGTTCGTAGAAGCATCACGCACTCCGTAAAGTGACACGTGACTCGAACAATGACTTGATAGGTAACATGGGGTGCTATAACGTAAAACTATTCCAAACTTTTCTATTCCAATTCTGCAATCAGCCCTCCGCGACTGGTCAAAAACTTTTTTGGATCACCCACACTGCACCTGTCTGTCACGCGACGTCACGAAAACCGCGATAGCTGCCCATCTAATATGACGTGTACACACTGATTATGCAACATTTGGCCGAACAAAATAAAAATGGTTATTTCTGATTCGACGCCTTTTTGCCATTAGCTCTCACCTATAGGTCAAAAGTTTTCGGGCGGCACCAACTTCACCTGTCTGTCACACGACGTCATAAAACAGCAAAAGCTCACCGCGTCAGAGTGACGTATACGCGTTAAAGATGTATTGATATACCGAACAAAACTGAATTTCCTTCTGAATAGCTGTAGGCAGCCCCGTTCCGAAAGGAATGAGAGATGGCTGCCGCCGATCACTCAGGCACTGGCTATTCGCACCGGCCGGAGAGCATGGGTTTATTTGCGTATAATAAAACTTTTTGCATGGCTGTGTAACCTTTTCGAGCACTTTCGGCACGTTTACGGCCTCCTTCTGCCAACTCTTCTTTGATGAGGATCCGTTTTAGCGTCATTCTTAAGCTTCCCTTGCATGCCGCCGCGATGTTCGACCAGCCACCGCAAGCTAAGTAACGGAAGCAGACCAATCGCAGACGCACTCTCTTGATCCGGTTATCGATTTTCAGTGCACTGGCTCGGCCCCATCGAATCCCTCTCCACTTGAGCGTGCTCCTCACCTCTTGTGAGTCAATTAGATAAGACAAGCCGCTCAGTGTAGGCAATGTTATTCGTTTTTCAAGCAAACAAAAGTGACCTCCTATGAACGAAGAGAGCGCTTGATCGGTCTGCTCAGACAACCCTGCGGGTCACCGCCCGATGCTTGCGTCGGCGGTTGAGCAAATTTGACGTCAAGAGATTGGAATAAAACATACTGGAATAGTTTTACGCTACAGGGCCCATGGTCCCGTTTCTCTAAGCTATGATGCCACGCCCCCAATCCGCCCATATAGTTTCAGTTTAGATTAGCTGCCGAAGCACTCAGTCTGTATATTAAAGGCATTCCCATAACTAGCAGAAAGATATAGTACCCGCTAAGTATAATCTTTCGATTCGCAGAGAAACGAGGACTGGCAGCAGAAAGCAGATTACAGCAAATCATGCACTTTGTAAACTGTCCAGCTTTAAGGGCGTTGTATATCGTACATACGACCGCAAGCTCATTAAGCGAGCGTTAGATAATCAGTCTGGTCGGCGACTAATTTTGTGCGAAGTATGTAGCGAGTTAACATAGGCGCCAACGTGTAATTCGCGTAACACGTCATAACGAACAAAGTCGTGGACGTGCAGGATCGGTCAGAGCGCGCTTTTTCCTTTATTCCCCCCTCCCCTCTCAGAAGCAGCTGCTAAAGGCCGATCTCATTGTGCGTGGAGGGAGCTCCACATACCAGAGTTCAAAGACAAGTGAGAATCCAATTAAGCAGGCAAGCCACAAATAAGGGTGCACACACATCTATGATCCCTATCCCCCCTCTTCTTTTTTTCTTCAGTTATGTACGGACAACTTAGCGACATAAAAAAAATGAGGGGGAAGTAGGGGAGGGGGGGGGGGGCACGAAGGGCTCGTTGTCGAGGCGTCTATAACGCGGGACGCTGTAGCCCCACCGCGGAATACGGAAGCATTATCAATGCTGCGTCATGCCATATTGCAACGTCACATCTCGCGTTCTTTGGTGCTTACGCGTTTGATTTCCACTGCAGCATGTAATATTCCGTGCCTCCTCTCGTTTGTGAGACGTTGAAAGCGACGTCACGTGATCAAAAAATGGTAATGAGTTAGAAAATATCGAACGCAAGCGGGAGGGAAAAAGAAATGCGCCACCCAAGAGCTACGGCGCCTGATAACACAGAGAAACATCCGGAACGATAGCAGTAAAAATAGGCAGAAAATAAAGAAAACATACCTAGTCCCGCTACTATGTAAGATACATCACTACGAAACTTCGCATAAAGATGTACTAAAACAAAGAAAACTGTACAGTAGAGACTTTCACGCATGTGCAAGTCACCTCATGCAGAAACCATGCGAAAGTTTCTGTAAAATGTGACAAAAGTTCAGAAGTGCTTCAACGAATTTACCTTTACAAATCGACCAACAAACCGAACACCAGGGCCGCTATTTCGTAGCGATGCCTTATGCCTTATTCTATGCTATTCTTATCATCCACCACACACGGCCGCCTGATCCCGTTGATAATGTGGGCAGACCGTCGCTCTGACAACTGGCTAAGCGCGAAAAGCCTGGAAAGGCATAGAATCGGAAAAGGCATCGCTACAAAATACCGGCCCAGCATTCGAAGGCCTTGTGACCTGTCTAGTGACCAGCTTGCGTATCTATAGAGGACGCGCACTACTTACTTGCATTAATTAGGCCTATGAACAAAGAGAAGATAATTCCGGGGCGTCAGATGGCAGACGCAATGACTAAAGGAATGCTTTTATCGGTCACACGCCTCCAGTATATTAAGCTAGAATATTTTCAGCTTGAAAGCCACCCATGTCGACGTCCGAAAAGAAAGGACGATCGTCGTGACGTGTCCAAAACAGGAAGACCCCTCTCTAGTTTAATGCACGTAACGCACCCGCACTAGTGGCTCCCATGCACGTCAGCGCTGTGTACAAGCGCTGTAGATTGGATAAAGATTGAATAAATAGAGAGAACACAACATAGAGAATAAAGCTAAGGGTCAACCTTAGGCGTCGTAAACCCCGCCGAATTTGCAGCGCACGCCAGATGGGGCACCCAAATTAACGGTGGCATTTTGGCGTCGTCGGTTCTAGCCGCGACGCGGACGCCAGGAGGAGGAGGAGGCTATCACCAATGCTCGTACAGCGGCAGCGCGTAGAGCAATGGGGGAAGGGGAGGCGGAAAGGGGTGGCACCCGGTTGGCAGGCCAGTCGAGAACGCTTCTATACGGTGCAAGCTTCCGCAATTTCGTTGGTTTAGGCGCGCGGCGGGCCCAAGCAGCGGGCTGGGAGAGCGAGCACACCCTCACCCCTCCCCGTGAGCAGGGTGTTGCGCTTGCTCGCTCCTTCCGCAACCCTCGTCCTCCTTCCACCAGCGTGTTCGCGGTAGCCACGAGAAGCGCTCGACAGGCCGCTAATGGGACGACGACGACGCCCGCGCACTGCGGGGCAGCGCGGCCGCAAATTGGGCCGCCGCAGCGGCAGCAGCCCCCATCGCCTCCTGCTGCAGACGCCTACGCTATACAGTCCGCGGGCTGCGCCGCGCTTTACACGTCGGCACGCTCTTCGGCGGCCATGCTGGGCTCGGTATAGCTTGGCATTAGCGAACTCGGGTGCTGTAGGCTTACGAGGAATAGACGGGGACCGGAACAACGGAACGGTGGGAGAGAAGGCGACGCAGGGACAAAGCTGTAAAGACAACGACGTTGGCGGTGGCAGCAATAATAATAATAATAATAATAATAATAATAATAATAATAATAATAATAATAATAATAATAATAATAATAATAATAATAATAATAACTAGAACTTACAACTTCAAAGTACCATCTGCACATTTCAAGGCGTTTGCAAAAAGGCACAGGCCCAAATGAAAAGAAATAAATAAAGAGGTTGTGGATACAAAGTGCGCACTTTGCCAGATTTTTCCAGACTTTGCCAGAGAAGCCAGATTTCCCTGGCTACTCCGCGGCTGCGAGAGATACAGCAAGGAGATTGCGGCGAGTTGGAGAATAGCGGCGCTATGTTCAAAACAACTGCACAACCTATTGGACGATTGGACTACTCGGCGAAAGCGATAAGTAACAACCCGAGTGACCCACTCAGTTGACAGCTTTTCCTACCATCCCTTCATTTGGGATTCTATGTATTCTATGTCGAAACGGTATTCGACCGCCCTCCAATCCGCGGGTTCCTGACGGCGGTCCTTTTTACGAGTGCGCGGAGCTACCGATATAGAGGCACGTTCCCACTTGCACGAAAACGCAGCTTGTAAGGACGAATGACATTTTAACATGCTCGTGAAATTAAGACACACGGTCTTCCCCTTCTCTCTGTAAAAGCAAATACAGTGAAAGCTCGTTAATTCGAACTTCAATAATTCGAATTTATGGATAATTCGAACTGTACCATTTGGTCCGGCCAAGCTCCACAGAAGTCTATGTATTAAAAAGTCCGTTAATTCGAACGCGAGAAGGTTCCCTCACGGATAATTCGAACTACGCTCGCCTGGCACACGGCCAGAGAAACGCGCCTACTGCCTATAGGCACAAGGCTGTATTGCCTCCGAAACGGAGAGAACGGCGAGAGAAGGCAAAATCGGAAAAAAATCTAATCGACGCGGGGTCAGCCAGAAGGCAGCGGCGGCTGCCGCCTCTCCGTTCTACGTAACCTCCGAGACTTCTTGCCCGTTGCGAATCTCGGAGGCTTTGCAAATCTTGTACAGCTGCTAATGTTGTGCGGAGATGGCAAGGCAAGCACCAACACAGCGAACCAAGTACGTCGCAGCTGCGCTTGCAATCAAGAACCAACGAATCGGGGCCTTCGCCACCTTCACATGTTCAGGGTTTTTGTCTCGGCAGTATTCATCACTTGTGCACCTCTGTTTTGAGCTTAGGAGGTATCGGCCGTCGCGATTCATTGTGATGGTGTTAAGCCTCGGCTAACGTTCGTTTTGGAGGACATCGGTGGTGTGGCACAGTCGGACCCAGAGCTTCGACTTGAAGATGGCGTGTGCCCGCGGACACGCCATCACTTTCTGACATGCCCTACTGCTTCCAAATCGCAGCGAACTGTTGCTCTCCTTCACTTTCGTTAGTTCGAACTTTCGTTAATTCGAACTGAAGCAGCTTCCCCTTGCGGTTCGAATTAACGAGCTTTTACTGTATATATATATATATATATATATATATATACAACCTCGGGAAGCTGTCAGGCCTAAACGCTTCTTCTAACGAGGCTGAAATGAGAGAAATCGCAAGCAAATTAGTAAAGACGCTTCCTTTCCGCCAACGCATCGCTCTCTATCTCCCCTCCTCCCCTTATCCAGGAGGCACAGGGGCCCGCAGTTGATTATGGCGACGTACAGCAAAACGTTGCTCCCGCACATACGTCCGTTTCCTTCCCTACTTCGTCGCTTTTGCTCGTCGTCACCGGAAATAAACGTGCAATAAAAGAGAGAGAAAAACCCACCCTGGCACGCGGTGCGGCGCCAATTGGATGGAGCAGGAATAATCAGGACCACCATGCATCGTTAATGAGGTACACTTCCTCGCCTTCGCCGCTACCTCCCCTCTCTCGCCGCCCACCCTGCCCCTGCTTCAACGGCTTGACTACGGCAACAGCATCTGGTTCCTTTCATTTGCAGTCCAATTTCCCCTTGCTGCATCCATACAGATTCAGTCGAATAAATAAATCATCGCGCGGTACTGCACAAAGAAAAGTCGTATTATTATTATTATTATTATTATTATTATTATTATTATTATTATTATTATTATTATTTCAGGGGGGCGTATCTCTTGTGGTATATACTATACGCCGGTTACAAACGTAAAAAAAAAAGAATGTTAAAAATCAGTTTCGCGGAAAGGCAAAGCATCCATTGCGATAGCTAATCAAGGGCGCGATCGCAGATCTTTGTTCGATAGGCGTTCTGTTCTGTTGCTGCAACGTCACAAAGTGGCAGTATGCAAAATGTGTGAGAACGGGGCGAAGAGAGCAGCCAATCGGCAAGCTGTGAACTCCCCGGAAATTCAATTTCCTCGTTTGTCGTCTGCTCGCAGACAGTATATATACTACAAAACGAAACGTTTCTCGTCTTCCAATGAACTAAATCTTTATCTAAAAAATGTGTATTTTTTTCTTCTCAAGCTAAACATGTTTTGAAATAGTAGTACGTGTGACTACTACAATTTATAACTATTAGTTTCTCTGCGTAGTCCCTAGGTGTTGTTGCGCACAGCCAACAGAAAAAAAGAAACGACGCGAACAGTAGCGCACTTTTCAAGAGGCAGCAACGACATTTGTTATTCATGGTGTTGGGCTGCTAAGCACGAGGTCGCGGGATCGAATCCCGGCCATGGCGGTCGCATCTCGATGGGGGCGAAATGCGAAAACACCCGTGTATTTAGATATAAGTGCACGTTAAAGAACCCCAGGTGGTCCAAATTTCCGAAGTCCTCACTACGGCGTGCCTCATAATCAGAAAGTGGTTTTGGCACGTAAAACCCCATAATTAAATTTATTTGTTATGCATAATTATTTTGCATTCATGTAATTCGCGTTTCTTTCCTGTTGCTGGCTTGTCTCGAAATACGCTTACCTGCTCCTCATGCAAAACCCCGAAAAAGAGGTAGATTTGGGGTTTATATATATATATATATATATATATATATATATATATATATATATATATATATACACGAATCCACAGACCACATTCTTAAAGCGTTCCGCTCGTAAAATATGCCGAACACGCTGCTTCCTTATATCTCTCGGTGCCAATTTTATGTTCAAAGTCAAATCACTACACGGAAACTGTTTCCTCGGAGTGCGAGCAATGAAACTGTTTCCTTCAGTTCGTAAAGGAACTTGCTGTCATATTTCTTCAATCACTCTACATTTTGGTCCTGTACAGAGGCTGCCAACAGAACCGACAACATTTGAAAATGCATTAAAACAAATGGATTAATCCAGTTTCCAACGACAGCACACGAACACGACAGGGTTGCTCTATAGCATAAGATTTATTGTTCTTCTAGATAAATAAATAAAGGAAGGAAGGAAGGAGAAAAAATGCAGAAGCATGGCGTGTACATGAAGCGTATACACGTATTCCACCTAAGAAAATATTCACTGTTTCGTATAACACATGCCGGACTCGCGAGGCGGTCTTTGCAGCTAACTCTAATACAATCAATCGATCAGCGCAGATCAAAGGGTGTAAGGAGAGTGCCGCACCGAGTCTCTCGGCAGTTAGGATGAAGGGGACGCGTAGGTGGGCGTGGCTTTGCTTTTGGGCGCCAAGCCGACGACAGTGCCTTCACCCCGAAGCGAACGATGCATGGTTGCTGGCGCGAGCACGAAGCTGGTTGACCCGTGAAAATTCTTCCCGCGAGCGGTGCCTGCGCAATGATTGGATGATGCACGTTCGCCGATCTCCTGAAGCGAGGTCAACGCCGGCTTGCTGAAACACACCACGAATAAGCCTTATACGGAAAAATGTACAAAAATAAATGAGGGGGTGGTAGTGTGAGGAAGAGACACGTTCACCTTTTCTTTTTTCCTTCTTTTTCTTTCGGCTCGGAGGGCCTCGCAGACAAGACGGATTAGAACATCCTCGCACAGGGTCACCTCAATCAAGCGCGTTCTTCGTGCCTGTCGGCGCTCGAAGCTTCGTGCCAGCCATGACAATACGCACATCGATCTGCTACAACAGTTTCGAAAAGAAAGGTCCATGAAAAAGTGCGCACGGACGACGCTGAATTATACGCAAAGGCAATATCCACCTCGCGGGCTAATTACAGGCGGCTGTCACATGACACTTTTTTTTTTTTTCGCAGCGAGGCGTCGCTTATGCGCCGCGCAAGTTACGCGCAGTTATTGCGGCCGAAATGCTTTTCGCGGAATATCTGCTTCTATCTGTAACCACAGGAGAGGCATTTCGGCCTGGGCATAGCAACGCAGCCTCAACTGCACGGCGTAACATCGCCCACGGCGCGCATATTGTGGTTGCCACGCAAGAGTTGCACAGGAAACGAAGTCGTCAACACGCAGCAGATCGCGCAAGTTAGCTGCCATTGTTTATCTATGAAAGACGGACAGAAGATCTTAATGTCCGATAGACGGATAGGTTATCCGAAGCAGCTATAACTCTGCCCATGGCTTGCTTTACTACCCGTGGGAGAAGGGTATAGAGGCGATGAAAAACTAAAGAGAGTAAAGATGACCACGACGACGATGATTATAGAGTTAGTGACGATGAGCGACGTGCATCTCTTCCGTACTACCGCGTCCCAACACACAGGCGGTGCAAGTTGAGCGCTGTTCCACGGCCCAGCATCCCACTGCGAATGAGGTCAGTCGTCCAAACGAAACGATATGACTGCGAATGTTTGCAGTTACATCTGCCACAATCAAGACAGTCGCAAAGGATGTGCGAGATTGCTCCTGGAATCTTACAAAAGTGACACACATTTTTAGTTATCCAGACGGCATATCCTCAAGAAGGTAGCCATCGGATAAAACGCCACCTATAGAGTCTCATTCTGTGTACTAAAGTTTCGCGTCTTCCTTTTTCGTCTTAGGCTCGCATAAGGTGGAATCCAAAGGCCCCGCTGTGGTTACTTAGTGGCTATGGTGTTGGGCTGCTATAACACGAGGTCGCTGGATCGAATCGCGGCCACGATGGTCGCATTTCGATGGGGCGAAATGCAACAAAAAAGCACCCGTGTACTTAGATTTAGGCGCGCATTAAAGAACCCCAGGTGGTCTAAATTATTCCGGAGTCCCCCACTACGGCGTGCCTCAAAATCAGATCATTGCTTTGGCACGTAAAACTCTATAATTTATTTTTTTAAAGGCTGCATTCGCAAGACGTAGCTTACTCAAGATTGGGTCCTCGTCCGCTGGCGCGATATATCGATCGGTTTGATGACGAGTCAATCGCCGTGGCAATATGGGTGATCGCGGACCGCACGAAAGAAAAGTTGTGATCGCCAAAGAGAAGTTTTGCGATTACGGGCCCTGAACCGTAAGTATGGAGGTGGCGTGAAATGCGAATCGTGGCTATGTGATAGCGCAGCTTCCGTATCCGCTGTCTCACTGCATAAAATACCGGAATTAAAAAATTAAATTATGGGGGTTTTATGTGCCAAAACAACTTTCTGATTATGAGGCACGCCGTAGTGGAAGACTCCGGAAATTTCGACCACCTGGGGATCTTTAACGTGCACCTAAATCTAAGTACACGGGTGTTTTCGCATTTCGCCTCCATCGAAATGCGGCCGCCATGGCCGGGATTCAATCCCACGACCACGTGCTCAGCAGCCCAACACCATAGCCACTGAGCAACCACGGCGGGTAAAATACCGGAATGTCTTGGTACCCATCGGAGCAACATGACGTTGCACTTTTCATGTGCTTGCGCATACCACAAAGCTATGAACAAAGTGAGTTGCTTGTTTGTTCCTTTTTTTTTTTCACAGTGCATCCGACCTTCGCACAGCTGACTTAGGATGGAATTGGCAAAAGACGGCAGGGAAGGTGATATACAAGCGCAACTTCCTGCACCCGCTCTCCCTTCCAATCCGTCTCGCTACGAACTAACTGAAGTTTGTCGAGTGAAGGCCACGCATTCCCATTACTATTCAATAACACTATGTAGCGCGAAGCCAATAATCACCCGGCAGCGATTAACCAGAGAAACTCCGTTATGTTGAATGGCCACGAAGCCCACCTTGCGTGCTTCAGCAGAACTGACTTGCCATATTCAGTGTCCCTGTGCTTCGAGTTGTCGATTGATTCGACCTCAAGATGGTAGAGCGACCGCCCCGGAAAGGCCGTTGGTGGGGTTCGGTCTCCGCACCAGTACGATTTTTGCAGCGAAGCTGTTTACCTCTAGCACCGCACGCACACCGCTGCATGACTGCGGCTTACGTCCGTATAGGCGACAGGAATGTGTGCGCCGATATCGGGCCGACCCGCGGCGGAAGTGGCTTCAGCCACTCCGACAACTTCCAAAAATAAGTTTAATATCTTGGCTTCCAAATACAACCACATAAATTCGGCGTTTTAAGATAAAAACTATATAAGTGCACTTAGTGTAGCAAGCTGACCTTCATGCGCTTTATTTTCATTTTTAAATCCTGTTTGACGAATAATGAGAGGGGGAAATAGTGTGGCGACGGCTCCCGTGCAAGTGGCGTACGCTTCTGTGGTCATGACGTCACGCGCGTCGGAGGTGCCGGAGCGGCTGCAGCAGCGCTTGTGGCAGACGCATGGTACCGCGCGACGGCGCTCGTGTCGGCAAACGTGGTATATATATTGTATACAGCCTAAACAGCTCTACAGGTAATCCGTCCCCATGTGAATGTTGCGGCCCCACGCAGCTTCATGCTATGCCAGGTGGTTGACCATTTTAAATTTCACGCCACGAAGTGTAGTCAGATTTGTCGAGCCACGCGTACATCGAATATGCCAGTCTGTGACCTCACGGTACGTGCCTTTACGTCCGTGCATAGTGCGTGCCTCCCGTCGCCTCGCTTATCGTCGACTATCATTTCCATGCGACACTGCTCTTACACGCCAACTCTCTAAGCTGCGGTAGCATATCTTCCACCTATGAATGACACCTGAGAAAGCCGGTCATTCAAGAAACTTCGCTTATAATTTGGCCGCCACGGCCTTTGTCGAGAGTACACGTGCAATGCGCGATGACAAAGAAAAACGCTGCGGTGCAGACGATGCCCTCCTTTCTCACCAAACTTTCTCCGGTACTACTTTCACCGGTTCACGCCCAAGCAGCATCTCACGTCGAGGAATGGAAGCCGCGCGCATTCAGTGAAGCCGTATATAATACACCGTTGGACCCGTTGCACTTGAAGCGATTCCGCGACTGCAGGGAAAAGGAACGCGCGGGGACACGCCTGGCACGGATGCCTAAAGAAAGGAAGTTGCAATGGCGCACGTGCAGCGGCGTGGTCACCAATACGAGCTCACCGGCCGAAACCACTCAAGGGCGGGCAGGCGCGCGCGCACGCACGCACGCACGCACGCACGCACGCACGCACACGCACACACACACACACACACACACACACACACACAGTATACGGTATCTGCGCACGAATGAGCCCGATATAGCGGCGGCGGATCACTGTGTATCTCCGCTGCGGCGCTCACAGCCTGGTGCTGCGCGCGCTCCAAATAAAAGCGGGCACAGAGAAAGGGGCCGCAGAGAAGCGAAAGGCCGAAGCAGCGTAAGTATGAGGCGAGAGAGGGGGGAACGAAATTGACGGCGGCGCCGCCGCCACCACCACTCAGCCGAGTCGGGGAAGTCGAGCAGATGCCATGCGGTACGAGAACAACTTCTAATATTAGCGCGACCAGAGGTCGACCAACGACGTTGGGAACGCGCCACACCGGGTCGGCGCCGCTGGAAAAAAAAAGAAAGAAAAAAGAAGAGGACGTTCGACCCAGCGGCGGGGGAGGAAAGACCACTCCCCTCTTTAACCGCGAACACGTATGGGATTGCTCGCGCCGGAGCGCGATGATATGCACCGTCCCTATTATTGAGTGTTCAAAACACCGCGTGCACTACCAAGGCTGCTGCTGATGCTGGTGTACCGTGTAGTAATGCTTAGGGGTTATGTGACACTCCTGTAGCGATTAAATCACGTGGAAAGAGGTGACGGTTTGCTCCGCCTTTCAGATCCGTGATATATATATATATATATATATATATATATATATATATATATATATATATATATATATATATATATATATATATATGATAGCCGACATCATCCGTTTCAAAGAACACGCGTTCATGCTGGAAGCAGCGCCGTTCACCATGTGCACGCGTTTCCTTCTTTGGGCGAGTACAACCTGTATACAGCTGAGCGGATTATCAGTTCGTTCAGGCTGCCCCATTGTGACAATCCGGGGCAGACATACTCAGTCCACGTCACGAAGCAGTAACAGACAGGAAGCAAAAATCCCTCTGAAGCGCCATCAGATAGCGTCAAAAGCGGTGTTAGTGTTGTTAGATATGGAGCTGGTTCCTGCGATTACTTCGAGTTCCCCAGACCACATCGGATTGCAGCACAGCTAATTGAGGAATGCAGAAGCAGGAAAGCGCATTCCAGAGAAGCGGCCGAGCAGACAAGTTTAAGGCAACGAGTTTACATGCCAACAAGTTCGTGCGCCGCCGGGATTAGCAGGTGGGCATCCGACAATGAAGCAGGTGCAGCCCTCCCCTTCTCTTTGTTCGAAGTGCATTGCCAGTCTGCGATGCAAGACCGCAGCAAGCCGCCAGGTGTGACACCACGACACGGGCGCCTACCATTGGCTGAAAGTGGCGTCATCGGAGTGGACTCTCCCATTGGTCAAACATGACGTGACTTGCAGTGCTCGAAGGGTTTATAAGAAGCCTTCCTGAGAGACCTGAGCATTCTGGGACATTCCCTGATTCCCTGATTCACCTCTCTCGAACTTCTTGCCGCGGGCCGCAGCGTCCGAGTTGCTGCCGGCCCGTAATGTCAGTACGTCTGATACTTGACGCTCACCTCTCTGTACATAATGTAGAATAAATCCTCCCAAGTTTTGGGTTTTTCATCCCGAAGTCCCGTCCTCCAACCCCTACATCTGGTTGGCAGCGGTAGGATCGCCTCCGAATGCATCAGCTGGTAGCAGCGCTACGGATAAACCTTCGTCGAGAGAGATCCTAAGGAACCGGGAAGAGCGAAGAAGAGAGAGCCTTCGTCGAAAGAGGTCCGAAGAGACTGGGAGTATCGAAGAAGGAGCGAGCCTTCGACCCAGGGAGTCCGGAAGGAACCGGGAACAGCGGACAAATGAACCGGATGGCAGAGTGCTGCAACCGTAAGTGAGCGCGTGGTTTTTTTCCTTATGATTCGCCAGACTCAAAGGTTGTGTGTTCAATTTTGATAGTTCTGGGAATCGGGAATTTGTTGCATTGTGTGTTTGCACAAATTAATTAAGGAAAACAGTTTTAACCACCTGTCGGGGCAGCTGCCATGGATCTTAGAAGGTTGACGAGGTTAGACTTGTTGTTGGTGTGCGACGATTTGGGAGTTGAGGCGGACGAACGGATGGAAACGCCAGCTATCATAAAGGCGATTCAAGATAGTGGCAATGATGATGAAAGCATTGCGCTTGCTTGGGAGGTGATACAGGAGCCACGGGAGCGAGAGCGTCGTGTACGTTTGCGAGCGCGTCGTGAACTTAGGAGTGAGCTTAAGCGTGAAGAACGCGAGAATGAACGGAAGCAGGAGCTTCAAGAACCTACTCTTAGGTGTCAGCGTCACGAACGTGAGAAGGCACGCGAACGTGAGAATCAACGTAAGCTTGAGCAAGAGGAAAAGTATGAGAGAGAGAAGGCAGCACTGATCAAAGAGATACAGTATTGTGATCAGGTATTGGCACAGAGAGAACGGCTGTCTGAGAATTCTGTACGTAGTACAGAGCGAAAGAATGAGGCAGCGTCGAGCGGATTTTCGCCAGAAGCCGACGAGAAGAGTAGTGCCTGTGAGATTGGCTGCCGATTCATAAGTGAAGGGAAAACGCTAGCTGCTAACGATGCCTTAGTGGCAACAGAGGCCGTTAAAGGCCGTAGTGAGAGCGACGAGGTGCTGTGCCAACAGATGACTGTGGAGACAGCTAGGCCAGCTGCGAACAAATTGGCACAGTTACCGAGCGTGTGCGTCGCTGGTAATGTTAGCGAGGTTGCTAGCGAAGAGAAGGGCACTTCTGACCCGACAGAAGCGAGCACCCATGTAGAGCCAGATCTGCGTGCAGAAGTGAAGTGCGAGCTGGACGATGCAGTTGAGAATAGCTCTCGGGGTGGCGAGCTCCGTAGCTCACGAGAGAACAACTGCATTGTTCAGGGATCGGTGCGGCTCTCCGCCAGTCTAGATAGCCTAGATAGGGATGATTCCGTTATTAATCATTCGGACTGTGCGCGTGAGACAGCGATCGATACCGACGGGCTGTGTGCCGATTCACAGCGTGAGCTGGGCAATGTTGTAGAGGGCAGTTCGCAAGAGTGCGAGTTGTCTTACTCGAGTAAAGCCTGCTGCATTGTGCCAGAGTCGGTTGAGCTGTCCGCCAGTCGAGGCAGAGAGAGAGTAGATGTAAATGTAAATCACTCAGACTGTGCGGGTAAGAGACCGATCCGGGCCGACGAAATGTGTACCGGCCAGCACGAGGCACGAGGCGACATGAAAACGAGTGCAAAGAGAAAGCGCCGTAAAAAGAAGCGCGGTAAAGACCGAGAGACGGTAATTAATGTAGCGCCGCCAAAGATGGCGAGAAACCCAAATGGGCAGGGCGCGAGGAAAAAGATGCGGTCGTCTCGGACGATGTTGACGCATCGAAAACGTTCAAGCCACCGGTCAAAGGGGGACCGCGAAGAATGTTCTGCACGGACGCGGACAAAGGGCACGAGGCAGTTAAGCTCCTCGTCGTTCCGTAGTTCTTTTCACAGCTCAGCGTGCAGTTCGAAGAAACGCAAGGTGGTAGGACGAGACCAGGTGGGGAATAGCGACGCGGTCAATCGAGTTTGTGTTGAAAGCGGGGCGCGAGGACGCAAATTGGCAGGAGACCGTAACGTCTTGGGGGAGCTGATAGTGAATCAGCCCTTTTGTTGTCTCTCGGCAGCCAGAGTAGCTTTCAGACCACGTCCACCCCGGGTTAGACTCAAAGTATGAGTCAGACGTAAGCGTTTGCAAAGGGAGGCCAAGAGCCCTTCCGTAGAAGTAAAACGTGTTAGTTTGTTTTATTTTTGGGCATCGGAAAGTTTTCGCGATTTGAGACTAGGATTTCTTTCAAGGTGTAAGGTTTGAGCTTTGTGTTTTCGTTTGAGAAGCTCGAGATTTGAAAGATGCGTTTTAAGTAAACGTGTAGTCTCGCGAGATGCTCATTAATAAGTAGATAGGCTTTTTTTGTGTGTTTGAGTAACCAAGGGTCAAGGTTATTGTTAAGAGGCCTATCGTAACGCGCGTGTGTGTTATTTAACCTTCTTTCTTTTTAAGCGTTTTTGAATTTTCTAAGGTTAAGCGCGTAGATTTTCAGTGAGTGCATGATTTGCACGGAGAAGCGTTCTTAGTTCCATTAGCGCGTGTCCTGTGTGGACGGAAGGAAGCAGACTTTATGACTGGGTTGCTAGTGTGTGTGGAGGGCAGCCGTATTCTGACTTCTCTTATAAGTACGCGTGGAACGAGTTATTAAAAGACGCATTATTTTAAGGGTTCTGCGGAGTGTGTAAGTCCCGCAAGTTTAATTGTTCGTTTATGTCACGTGTCCTAGATGGACTAAAGGAAGAAACGTGAGTAAGCGTAATGAAGAGTTTGCCTACAACGCAAGTACGCGTTCTGTTTAGTGACCACAAGGCTGGTGCACTTGTGATTACGTACTTGTGAAGTTGACCAGATTGTTCAGTGGCACCATTACGTGCGATAAGTACGCCACTGCGATAGATTGGAAACATGCTGTTCGTGTAGTTAGGCCACTTAAGTTATGTTCGGCTGTTTTCATTTGTTGTTTGCATCGTCAACGACCCTTTTGTTTTGCAACAACAATAGTACTCTGGTCTTGTCGGCATTCGGGGAGAAATGGATAGCGGTTTGGAAGGGTGGTTGGAACTGTTTTGTCGAAATTGGGGAAATAAAAGATCAGGGTTGATTTTGACTCAGTAATAGTCTGGCGAGTCAGGGGTGAAGAGCCTGCGCTTACGCGTGGTGCAGCGCTGTGCTGTTTTGTTTGTTTGACGTCTGTTCTCCAGGGCCAAGGATCCCGAAGTTCGTCAAACGAGGCTCGACCCCAGTACCCTGCAGCTTCTTTCAGCGTTCCTCATGGCCAGCGAATTGATTTCACCGGCCATTCAGAACAACCGGGGCGAGGACGAGCTGTTAGATATGGAGCTGGTTCCTGCGATTACTTCGAGTTCCCCAGACCACATCGGATTGCAGCACAGCTAATTGAGGAATGCAGAAGCAGGAAAGCGCATTCCAGAGAAGCGGCCGAGCAGACAAGTTTAAGGCAACGAGTTTACATGCCAACAAGTTCGTGCGCCGCCGGGATTAGCAGGTGGGCATCCGACAATGAAGCAGGTGCAGCCCTCCCCTTCTCTTTGTTCGAAGTGCATTGCCAGTCTGCGATGCAAGACCGCAGCAAGCCGCCAGGTGTGACACCACGACACGGGCGCCTACCATTGGCTGAAAGTGGCGTCATCGGAGTGGACTCTCCCATTGGTCAAACATGACGTGACTTGCAGTGCTCGAAGGGTTTATAAGAAGCCTTCCTGAGAGACCTGAGCATTCTGGGACATTCCCTGATTCCCTGATTCACCTCTCTCGAACTTCTTGCCGCGGGCCGCAGCGTCCGAGTTGCTGCCGGCCCGTAATGTCAGTACGTCTGATACTTGACGCTCACCTCTCTGTACATAATGTAGAATAAATCCCTCCCAAGTTTGGGTTTTCATCCCGAACTCCGTCCTTCAAACCCTACAGTGTGTGCTCGAAAGAGCCGGCTCAGTTTGTACGGCGCGTGCAAAATGCTGGGGTATAGGGTCGAGGGAGCGGCAGACCAGGTCGGGTCAACCAGCCTGCGAAAGCTCGGCAGACGTTCCTGACCCGCTTGGCAAAGAGCACGCAAACATCGGTCGAGCCGATGAATTGGGCTAGCGGCACGTGACCATTCGAAAGGAAACCGGCTCCCGTGCTCGCGCCATGGCCTCCGAGATCTCGGCGCCGGTCCGCGATCCCTGCTCGCCCCCTTTGCTTCTTTTCGACTCGGCGCTGGACGCTGTTAGATATGGAGCTGGTTCCTGCGATTACTTCGAGTTCCCCAGACCACATCGGATTACAGCACAGCTAATTGAGGAATGCAAAAGCAGGAAAGCGCATTCCAGAGAAGCGGCCGAGGCAACAAGTTTACGTGCCAACAAGTTCCTGCGCCGCCGGGATTAGCAGGTGGGCATCCGACAATGAAGCAGGTGCACGAGCGCCCCCCCCCCCGCTCCTTCTCCAGCCTACAAGTGGATTGCCAGTCTGCGTGGCAAGACCGCAGAGAGCCCCGACAGGTGTGCCACGCGACACGGGCGCCTGCCATTGGCTGCAAGTGGCGTCATCGGAGTGGACTCTCCCATTGGTCAAACATGACGTGACTTGCAGTGCTCGAAGGGCTTATAAGAAGCCTTCCAGAGAGACCTGAGCATTCTGGGACATGCCCTGATTCCCTGATTCACCTCTCTCGAACTTCTTGCCGCGGGCCGCAGCGTCCGAGTTGCTGCCGGCCCGTAATGTCTACACGACTGTTACCTGACGCTCCCCTCCCTGTATAAAATGTAGAATAAATCCTCCCAAGTTTGGGTTTCCATCCCGACGTCCCGTCCTCCAACCCCTACATCTGGTTGGCAGCGGTAGGATCGCCTCCGAATGCATCAGCTGGTGGCAGCGCTACGAATCAACCTTCGTCGAGAGAGATCGTAAAGAACCGGGAAGAGCGAAGAAGAGAGAGCCTTCGTCGAAAGAGGTCCGAAGAGACTGGGAGTATCGAAGAAGGAGCGAGCCTTCGACCCAGGGAGTCCGGAAGGAACCGGCAACAGCGGACGAACGAACCGGATGGCAGGGTGCTGCAACCGTAAGTGAGCGCGTGGTTTTTTTCCTTATGATTCGCCAGACTCAAAGGTTGTGTGTTCAATTTTGATAGTTCTGGGAATCGGGAGTTTGTTGCATTGTGTGTTTGCACAAATTAATTAAGGAAAACAGTTTTAACCACCTGTCGGGGCAGCTGCCATGGATCTTAGAAGGTTGACGAGGTTGGATTTGTTGTTGGTGTGCGACGATTTGGGAGTTGAGGCGGACGAACGGATGGAAACGCCAGCTATCATAAAGGCGATTAATGATAGTGGCAATGA
The DNA here is from genome assembly GCF_038994185.2 of Dermacentor albipictus. Taxonomy (NCBI): domain Eukaryota; kingdom Metazoa; phylum Arthropoda; class Arachnida; order Ixodida; family Ixodidae; genus Dermacentor; species Dermacentor albipictus. The sequence goes on along the minus strand of NW_027225574.1, from coordinate 4,557,381 downwards.
TGACAAAAGCACTGAGCTTGCTTGGGAAGTGATACAGGAGCCACGGGAGCGTGTGCGTCGTGTCCGTTTGCGAGAGCGTCGTGAGCTTAGGAGTGAGCGTCAGCGTGAAGAACGCGAGAATGAACGGAAGCATGAGCTTCAAGAACTTACTCTTAGGTGTCAGCGTCACGGACGTGAGAATGAACGCGAACGTGAGCGAGAGGAAAAGTATGAGAGAGAGAAGGCAGCACTGATCAAAGCGATACAGGATTGTGATCAGTTATTGGCACAGAGACAACGGCTGTCTGAGAATTCTGTAGATAGTACAGAGCGAAAGAATGAGGAAGTGTCTAGCGGACTTTCGCCAGAAGCCGACGAGAAGAGTAGTGCCTGTGAGATTGGCTGCAGATTCATAAGTGAAGGGAAAAGGCTAGCTGCTAACGATGCCTTAGTGGCAATAGAGGCCGTTAAAGGCCAGAGTGAGAGCGACGAGGTGCTGTGCCAACAGATGACTGTGGAGACAGCTAGGCCAGCTGCGAACAAATTGGCACAGTTACCGCGTGTGTGCGTCGCTGGTAATGTTAGCGAGGTTGCTAGCGAAGAAAGGGGTACTGCTGACCCGACAGAAGCGAGCACCCATGTCAGGCCAGAGGCGCGTGCAGAAGTGAAGTGCGAGCTGGACGATGCAGTTGAGAATAGTTCTCGGGGTGGCGAGCTCCGCAGCTCACGAGAATACAACTGCATTGTTCAGGGATCGGTGCGGCTCTCCGCCAGTCTAGATAGCCTAGAGAGGGATGATTTAATAAGGAATCATTCGGACTGTGCGCGTGAGACAGCGATCGATACCGACGGGCTGTGTGCCGATGCACAGCGTGCGCTGGGCAATGTAGTAGAGGGCAGTTCGCAAGAGTGCGAGTTGTCTTACTCGAGTAAAGCCTGCTGCATTGTGCCAGAGTCGGTTGAGCTGTCCGCCAGTCGAGGCAGAGAGAGAGTAGATTTAAATATAAATCACTCAGACTGTGCGGGTAAGAGACCGATCCGGGCCGACGAAATGTGTACCGGCCAGCACGAGGCACGAGGCGACATGAAAGTGAGTGCGAAGAGAAAGCGCCGTAAAAAGAAGCGCGGTAAAGACCGAAAGTCGGTAATTAATGTAGCGCCGCCAAAAATGGCGAGAAAACCAAATGGGCAGGGCGCGAGGAAGAAGGTGCGGTCGTCTAGGACGATGTTGACGCATCCAAAATGGTCGAGCCACCGGTCAAAGGGGGACCGCGAAGAATGTTCTGCGCGGACGCGGACAATGGGCACGAGGCTGTTAATCTCCTCGTCGTTCCGTAGTTCTTTTCACAGCTCAGCGTGCAGTTCGAAGAAACGCAAGGTGGCCGGACGAGACCAGGTGGGGAGAAGCGACGCGGTCAATCGAGTTTGTGTTGAAAGCGGGGCGCGAGGACGCAAATTGGCAGGAGACCGTAACGTCTTGGGGGAGCTGATAGTTAGTCAGCCCTTTTGTTGTCTCTCGGCAGCCAGAGTAGCTTTCAGACCACGTCCACCCCGGGTTAGACTCAAAGTATGAGTCAGACGTAAGCGTTTGCAAAGGGAGGCCAAGAGCCCTTCCGTAGAAATGAAGTGTGTTGTTCTTTTTATTTTTGGGCATCGGAAAGTTTTCGCGACTTAAGACTAGGATTTCTTTCAAGGTAAAGGTATGAGCTTTGTTTGTGTTTTCGTTTGAGAAGCTCGAGATTTGAAAGATGCGTTTTAAGTAAACTTGTCTCGCGAGATGCTCATTAATAAGTAAATAGGCTTTCTTTTTGTGTGTGTAAGTAACCTGAGGGTCAAGGTTACTGTTGAGAGGCCTATCGTAACGCGCGTGTGTGTTATTTAACCTTCTTTCTTTTTAAGTGTTTTTGAATTTTCTAAGGTTAAGCGCGTAGGTTTTTAGTAAGTGCATGATTTGCACGGAGAAGCGTTCTTAGTTCCATTAGCGCGTGTCCTGTGTGGACGGAAGGAAGCAGACTTTATGACTGGGTTGCTAGTGTGTGTTGAGGGCAGCCGTATTCTGACTTCTTTAGTGAACGTGCGTGGAACGAGTTATTAGAAGACGCATCATTTTAAGAGTTCTGCGGAGTGTGTAAGTCCCGCAAGTTTAATTGGTCGTTTACGTCACGTGTCCTGTAGGACCTTCAGGGAAAAAACGTGAGTAAGCGTAAGTGAAAAGTTTGCCTACAATGCAAGTACGCGTTTTGTTTAGTGACCACAAGGCTAGTGCGCTTGTGATTACGTACTTGTGAGGATGACCAGATTGTTCAGTGGCACCAATACGTGTGATAAGTACGCCACTGCGATAGATTGGAAACATGCTGTTCGGGTGGTTAGGCCACTTAAGTTATGTTCGGCTGTTTCATTTGTTGTTTGCATCGTCAACGACCCTTTTGTTTTGCAACAACAATAGTACTCTGGTCTTGTCGGCAATCGAGGAGAAATGGATAGCTGTTTGGAAGGGTGGTTGGAACTGTTGTCAAAATTGGGGAACTAAAATATCAGGGTTGATTTTGACTCAGTAATAGCCTGGCGAGTCAGGGGTGAAGAGCCTGCGCTTACGCGTGGTGCAGCGCTGTGTTGTTTGGTTTGTTTGACGTCTGTTCTCCAGGGCCAAGGATCCCGAAGTTCGTCAAACGTGGCTCGACCCCAGTACCCTGCAGCTTCTATCAGCGTTCCTCCTGGCCAGCGAATTGAGTTCACCGGCCATTCAGAACTACCGGGGCGAGGACGAGCTGTTAGATATGGAGCTGGTTCCTGCGATTACTTCGAGTTCCCCAGACCACATCGGATTACAGCACAGCTAATTGAGGAATGCAAAAGCAGGAAAGCGCATTCCAGAGAAGCGGCCGAGGCAACAAGTTTACGTGCCAACAAGTTCCTGCGCCGCCGGGATTAGCAGGTGGGCATCCGACAATGAAGCAGGTGCACGAGCGCCCCCCCCCCCCCCCGCTCCTTCTCCAGCCTACAAGTGGATTGCCAGTCTGCGTGGCAAGACCGCAGAGAGCCCCGACAGGTGTGCCACGCGACACGGGCGCCTACCATTGGCTGCAAGTGGCGTCATCGGAGTGGACTCTCCCATTGGTCAAACATGACGTGACTTGCAGTGCTCGAAGGGCTTATAAGAAGCCTTCCAGAGAGACCTGAGCATTCTGGGACAGTCCCTGATTCCCTGATTCACCTCTCTCGAACTTCTTGCCGCGGGCCGCAGCGTCCGAGTTGCTGCCGGCCCGTAATGAGTGTACGAATGTTACTTATCTCTCACGTCCCCTGTACATAATGTAGAATAAATCCTCCCAAGTTTTGGGTTTTCATCCCGGAGTCCGTCCTCCAACCCCTACAACGCCCCCTCGATCGTGAGTCGCTGGCTCGCTAAAAAGGGGGTCGTGCAAGCGCGGAACGGGGCGGGGTTGGATGAGCTTGTCAGCACGACAGCCGAATCAAATATCCAAGAACTGGAACCCGTGTCCTACTGGCACTATCTGATGGCGGAAAAGGCAGACAGCTTCACAGTTTCCACGGCACACAGTATACGAGCTTTCATTCTCAGTTTTTTCGCTGGAGAGTGAAAAGAATAAAATTAATTAATTAATTAATAAGCCGGAGGAGGAGGAGGACAATTCGATTTTGCACGACTCAGATGCTGCCAGTCAATGAGTCCCAAAGCATGTCTTCGAACAGACAGCGTCCCTCAAATAATGCATGGCGACCGTTCAAAACTGTCGTCGTGATCAGCTGCCAACGGCTCACGCTCATCACACAAGCCAACAACAACGCCAACGAGACAACACGATCTCCTGGCAGCGCTAAAAGTTTGCGTAGCCCGTCATGCAGATGTCGCTTATCTATATGCTTCTCCTTATAGAGTTCTCTCCATGTTTTCTTTCGAGTGATGCGATCTGGTCACGCATTAGCCTTGTTGCGTATGCGAAGCTTTCATTCCTGTACCATGGCCTCCGAGATTTACCCCCGCGGTGGGTCTCGGTGGCCATGTCCGTACACTTTTATTCCGCGGCAAAGGCCGCTAGGGTAGCAACGCCGTCAACAAGGTGGGAGAGCGCGCGGAAAACCGGAATGACGAGCGAAAATTTCGCTTTTTCCAACGACAGCTTCGCTCCCCAGGCATCGCGAGTCGTTCAACTCTGCTTCTGCGTTCGTTCTCATTCCACCAGTACAGAGCAACGCAATATCCAAAGCAACATCCGCAAACAAAAATACTGTGCTCATGTTTCCACGCTGGCGCCTCCCATTTCCTCCTCCGCTGACCTTCCAATTTGTATTTCCGCTTTCTGTTAGTCCACTCGGAAGCCACCACTCGTCTGCCGACTGTCACCAGAAGCATGCAACAGGCCGCGGCCCGTCCTCCTATCCGCGCAATCCATCACCGAGCGCCGCCGAAAGGCTTCCACTCGAGTACGCAAAGCGCCGCCAGAATCCGCTATTTATGCTACATACGCGCGGCTTCGCGAGGCGCAGTCGGTTCGCCGATAAACGCGGCGACGAAGCACCGGCCGAGCTCGAATCCATCAGAGCCCGCATGATTGTCATCAATCACGGCGGCAAGCAGCCATGCAACCGCCGCCCGCTTTCTGCTCGTTCCTTGCTCGTCCCGTAGGGCTGACTGTGAGTCTCCCCGAGGTTCCTGCGGCGGCGCCATCTGCGGGCGGCCCGCGACGCAACTGTGACGCGCAGATCGCTCGAGGAACCGGTTGGGATTCGGCCATGTGCACACGCTCCGCGGAGTGGTGCTGGACGGGCGTCAGCCAAGAGGCGCGATCGGCCATTTCCGATCCGGCGACCGCATTCCGGAGTTGACCACCCGTGCGAGCCCGCGCGGACGGCAGGCTCTCGGTTAGCCGCGGAATCCTTCTCCTCCTTCAGCCGCCCGACTTCCTTAAGGCGATCGACCACACGCTCGCCCAAATCGACCCGCGGCCCAAAAGTCTCACTTCACCGAGAGCGCCGGGTGTTCCAATCTTCGAGGACAGTGGGGTGACCGATCGCTTCTATACGAACGCCAACGTGTCGGTGGCGTTTTTTTTTTTCCCCTCTTTTTTTCAATTTCTTTTTTTTCGATGGATCGCGAGTTGTAGCACGTTTTATTACGAAGACATCGAGTGAATACGAACGCCTTTGATGAAGCCAACTACAATAAACAGTCCATTTAAAAGAAATACGAGGACGCAGGGACCTGCGATTCCGCTCGACAGACGCTTAGTTTAGACGGAATACGTGATATAAAGTTGGAATATGAAGATAACATATCGCTTACCTGTGGGCGTCAAACACCTTTGAGAACATATTTCGGTGCACGGTGTATAAGAGTCAATCTCACACCGTGTATTGGCGCCCATACAGACTGTTCTATATTGTCCATTCTTTCCGTCTTTTTCCTTCTTTTCTTTCGTCTTTCGTTTTGCATTCATACCCCTTTATCCCTTTCCCTGGTACAGGGTAGCTACATACCGGAGATATTCTCTTGTTAGCCTCCTTGTGTTTCCTTTGCATTTTTTCTGTCTCTCTCTTGGAAACCTAGCACTAAAACCTATAACACTGCAAGTAACGGCGCAAATAGCTCCTACAAGGAAGCCCGACACTGAACAGGACAAAGTAATTTCCTGCACACAAACGCTGATGACGTCAGAGAACAACGCGGCGGAATCGATCAAACTTAAAGTGCTGCAACGGGGTCAAGCAATGCATACTTAGGAGTTCAAATGCGGCGCGCTCTCAGGGAAGCAACACAACACCAAGAAGGCACAATGTCCCTTTCTTGGCGCTGCTCTGCCAGAGAGACTCCATACTTACGTGATGTCATGCCCGTACAAGTGCTATCCACGATTAGCAGGGACGATGTGCGAATTAGCCATTATTTGGTACATCACCACTTTCACTTAGTTGTTACGAAACTGCATCACGCGTGGCAAAGTTCCGCTCGATTGAAGCACATAAGTGTACCACTGCACATACCGTATACATCTGTGGTACAGCTCCATTGATAGTACATGTATTGTTTTTACTAGTGTTTGTTCATCCAGAGCCCCACTGCACAAAGCACGAGTCGGTCAAGCCAACTTTCCATGACCACGAGGTAAGACGTGTTTTGACGCAACACTACGGTATAACCAGCTCAACCAGTGCGCACTGGCCGCGACAAACACAGCCTTTTATGACCATCGCCAGCCACGCGGTATGCCCGCGAAGTTTCAGGGAAACAAAAAAAAAGGGGGGGGGGCTGTAACATCGTCCCCTATACTTTTTACTATCGCCTTCCTTATCTTTACGGCTAACAGTTCCTCCTCTCACGAAATAATAAAACAACGCTTAGCGGCTCTATCTTCGTGAAACAATAAAACGGCGCATAGTAGCGTATTCCTTAAGACTTGTCGGAAGTGTTGTCATCCAGAATGCGACTGAATGAAAACGGCAGAAACTCCACCATTGCAAGGGTATGCATGCGAGACATATCGTTTAAAATTTGGAGACAAATTTTGAAAGCGCGATTATCGGGCATATACACACACGGAGGACCTGAGCACCACAGTGGTGCATACTAAAAACAGAACCAAAGAGACGACGTACTCCGAGACAAAGTAGCAAAATCGGCAATGCCGTACGTAATGACACGCTGAATAATGGTGCACATCACTGCAATGGACGGCGCAACCGAAACGGTGTGTAAACGACGTCATGTTCACAGTGCCGCAATCTGCAGCAGGGTGCTGAAGGCCTCCTTGAACATATACCGACGCCCGTTGGGCACGCATGTCAATGTAGGGGCCTACGCTGAGCACTTCTACGAGGGAGGTTTTCTCCTTTTCTTTCCTTTTTTTTTTTGGACGCGCACGATTAGGACCATTTGATTGGAATGCATTTCGCGTCCTGCAGTGCTCCGTCGCAAAACAAGGTTTTTCGACGAAAAGCGGCCGCGCCTAACGAAGGAAGCCAAACGAGCAAACAAACTGCGAAAATACAGCCACAAAGACACGAAAGCAACACGCCAACTGGTAGAACCACTGTTGGCGGGGAGCTCAAGTATCGCACAACATTCCAGGCAAAAAACACGCCGACCCGTGAAATGCATAATAGCGCAGCCATTATGCAGCTTATGCGTTGTGTTACTTCATGTACGAAGCCCTCAAGTTGGAATGTTCAGAGCGTTAAATGTGCACTCCGAATATTCTGGCCATAACACGCGCATGTAGGCGCAAGCAGGTTAAAAAAAAAAAAGGAGCCACCGGTTGCCTACATACTATGATAAAGACAACCACTGAGACGAAAAAATATAGAGACATAAAGAGAGAACAAAATGTATGATGCCCACGCACTTTTTTTCCCCCCATCTTTCCACCGTTTTCATCGAGGTCCCTCCGATTTAAACTAAGTAAATTTCTGCCGAGTTTCCGTTGCAACGCGTACTTCGCTTCTTCTACGTAGAGGGGTAACGCGTTTTTTTTTATTTCCCCCGTTATTGTTATTTTCTTTTTCTTCATTCCTTTCATTTTTCAGTCTCCACTATAGTACGCGCCTTCGCAGGAAATCAGCTTCGGCGAACGCTTGCGGGGAGCTAGAGGCAAGTTCAAATCGGTCTCTGCCTTTCGGCGAAACGAAATCAACGCCGTTCGCGCCCCAGATAAGGCCGCCAATTCAATTTCCCTTCCAATTCACCCCCCCCCCCCCCCACACACACACGCACATTCGCGAATCGACCGCAGCCTGCGGGCGGCGGCTCAAACCCAAACCGCCTGCTCACGCGGCGCAGTACGGCGGAGGCAGCGAGATCCGAAGAAGCTTAGCGGAGTGCGCACGCCATTTACGGCGACCCGCGTAAATAAATAAATTGAGCAAGGGGCACGATTCCACGAGCGCGGGAGAAGAAAACAACGACACGTCGTCAGCTTACACCGTGTCGTCGTAAAACGCATCGAGAGCGCTATGCGCGAGGAACTCGGACAAGAGAACCTCGGGTCAGTTAGACGGCGATGTAGGCACTCTAAAAAAAAACCCATCGATGTCTAAAGCGGCCTTCACTTAGCTCGTAAAAGCAAACTATTTCACCCAGAAGACGGACGTGGCTAAAGAGAGAGAACAAGGACGAACGCTTTCTTTTTTCGCCCACAAAGGGTAAAAGACGTGCCTCCTGGTCCCTCGTCGAAACATCACGCTCCACGCTGACGCTGCAGCGGCGAGGGAGGCCAACGTATCTAGTAGCGATGAGGGAGGCACGTCCCACCGTATATGAGCCTTTCGCAGTCGCTATGCATGAGCTCACGTGTTTATGTTTGACGTTTTCTCTTTATCGCTTTTTTTTTTCTTTTCAACCTTGCGTAATGGGAAACGCACGGGCGGTAGAGGGGGGAGGGAGGGGGCACAAGAAAAAAAATTCGAAGCGACCATCTGTGGAATTCAGCAACTTTCTCGGCCCGTGGGCGTCTGCGTGCACAGTGAGTCTCGTCCGGATGGGAAGCTCATCGACTATACAAGATGGGGAAAGAGAAACAACCTCTCTATCTCCTGCACCCTCGCTGCCGACAGCGTGGAAACCAATTTGCAAAGAAAATCTCGTTTCGTTTGGCTGGGCGGCCTTTCGTTCCGGTATAGTACAACAGTGGGCCCAAAGCAAACAGCCGAGCAAAGCAGATTCGCCGGGCACTTGTGATGCCCCAGACGAGCCGGGTGTTTACGAACTGCGCCGCGCACTTGAGTGGCAACCGCTGGCTGAACGGCGCTCCGGGCCAGTCGCGCCCATGGCTAGCTCGATCAGGGCTGGTTCCAGCACCAGGGCTGGGTCCATCTATCTACTGATGGACCACAGCGCCGGATGCCTCGAGTCGTGCGCCGCACACACTGTGGCGTCGGACGGCAGGGGGCGCCACACACGCAGAAAGTGGTAAAGGTTACGCGGGAGACGGTGGAAAGAGAGAGAGAGAGACGCAGGCTAAACACGTATGCGGCGACTCTTCCATCCGGTCATTGTGGGACGTGTACACTCCGGCAAAACAACATGGCTCAGTTTATAGAAGGTCACGTACTATAGGTTTAGCAGACCGCCAAATACCCGATAGGAGGGGGAGGAAAGCAAGCTCTCCTGTTCGGTAATCTGTCTCTCGACACCCAACCGAGGCACGTGTAGACCCCCTAAACACGCGGCTCGTGATGCGAGACTAAATCTGCGAGAAGGGCAGGCGCGCTGGAGAGAGAGCCACGTGGAATGTGGCAGGCGGTCTGAAAATGCTGCGATCATCGCATACGGGACGTAAACAGAACCACGCTCCATATTCCGATGAACCTAAATCGATGCCCTCGGCGCTGCCCATGTTTACGAGCACAGCATAAGACCTCGGGGCGGACGCCAACCAGCCGAGCGGATTCCTTCCTTCTCCGGCGCTGACTCCCCCCCCCCCCTCCCCTTAATTTCTGCGCCGAGCGGTAGAAAACACGTCGCGCAATCAACTGCAGGGAGGAACTATACAAGGTGTCCCCAGCTAACTTTAGTCAGAGTTTAAAAATATTCGAATTCCACGTAGCTGCACAGAATTATGGTAATGTTGTTTGCCGTCCCTTGCAGATACTCAGATAATTGTTTTCATTCCGACTAAATTAAGGACTCAGACTTAATTAATTAACCAACTTCTAGAACATTATAATTAGATTTAGTGTGTCAATGAGAGAATTGTAGAGCGACATGAAAAACTCCCGATACAGTTTTCTGTTGCTCAATACGTGCTGCATAAAAGCGCTTTTCCGAGCGTGAAAGAATCCACCAAAAGCGTGGAAAGTGCCTCGAGCGGCCAGTCACGTGGCAACTTTGCGTGCATTTGCGGGCTTCTTTCAAGCTCGGAAAAAACACTTTTATGTAGCACGTATTGAGCAACAGAAAGCTGTATCGGGAGTTTTTCATGTCGCTCTACAGTTCTCTCATTGACACACTAAATCTAATTATAATGTTTTAGAAGTTGGTTAATTAATTAAGTCTGAGTCCTTAATTTAGTCGGAATGAAAACAATTATCTGAGTATCTGCAAGGGACGGCAAACAACATTATCATAATTCTGTGCAGCTACGTGGAATTCGCATGTTTTTAAACTGGTTAAAGTTAGCTGGGACACCCTGTATATAAGCGTATTATTTATTATACACGAGAGTCACATTCACGGGTAACGCAAAAGTCACGGTCCAACCGAGCTCATGCGTAGTTCTTCGTTAAAGAGCCGCAGGTGACACGTGTACAGCAGATGTTGCTATCCACACAAAATGTCATTGCAATTGAATCTGTCGATCGCGAAAGCAGACTGAGAGAGAGAGAGAGAGAGAGAGATGTTTGCTTTAATGAAAAACTGGAGTTGCTGAACCAAGCAGACGGTCTGGCATAGGCTATATCAAATGCTGGGTGAAATACGGCATCCCACACCGCGAACACACAGCCGACACAAAGTTAGACGTTTACGCTAAATACATGTGTAAAAAACCTCGTTAGGAGCCGTAGCCCTTAGCAACGCTCAAAATGCCAACGCTCTGCATATCGCGACACCGGTGGAGATGCAAATGTGCTGCGACCGCAAATGTGGCGATGAGCCGGCAATGAGTAAACTTTAGATAACGCGTACGCTACAGCATCAATGGCAAACGAACTTGAAAAACAAAATAATAACTAGCCCTCTGCGGCGAAGCGGAACAGACCCAATACTGCGGAGCGCCTCAGCACTTCGGCCAGGACGGGTGTCCATATACTTGAAGGAAACAGCGCTAAAGAACAGGACGGTGACGAGAGGGCACAAACATGGCGCTGTTATTTAAAGAAAATGGGAAACAGCACCATGCTTCTCTCCTCTCGTCACTGTCCCATTTTTAGCCCTGTTTCCTTCAAGCACAGTAATGTACCAACTGGCCTAACTCAATGAGTGTCCAGCCTACGTTTGTGGAAGCGTCTAGGAACCAGAACTCAGACAGAGACGACAGCGATTCTGGCCCGTGCAGCAACGGTATGCTTTCGACAGTCTATTTTTTCCGCAGCGCTTCTGCTTCTCTGCTCCTCCTCCGCAGGCCACCTATGACGCGCCTATATTTCACAATAGCCGGCAGGTCTTTGCCACACGGTCTAAGGCGTCAGACCGAAGTCGCAACAGCCTTTTCTCGCACATTTTGCCAATTGGACGCCAAAAAAAAACCATGGCTAAACAGTAAACAAATTTCAACATTCATAAGTGCTGTTTGCTCGTCGTACAGGTACAGAACAAAAAAAAAAAAGACAAAACCCAGAAAAAGAGGGGGTCATCAGATTTCAGTTCTTTCTCTGGCTCTGAAATCATATATACTGCGACCGCTGCTGTTTGACCCACTATGCTCCGATGCCCCGTACTTACTACTAAACCATGCAATCCTACATGTGCGAAAGCTCCACTATACGGCATGCAACGACAACGATGAATACACGAAAAGACGGCGACGAAGACGCAGCCTCCGTCGTCTCTAGACGGTGAGTAGTCGTATTTGCGAAAAAGAACGGCGATAATCACTGCATGCAGTGCGCTAAAACTGCGTCGCGAACGACAGCTACACCGTGCACCAGCTATTATGCGGGCGAGTGCTTACTTTACGTTGCCTACGAAACGCCGATATAGGCGGACGCCTCCCTCGCCTCCACTATTCGAATCCACATCGCGCACGCTGTACAAACCACCCGCAAACTAGAAAACTCGCAAGCTGCGCGAAATGGTGCGCGCGTCAGGCTCCAAACTGCACAGTGATCGTTCTCAAGTTCGATCTCCAGTGGCGGTGTCGGGCAGTCTTGTTATTCTTCGACGGAAGGCGAGGCAGAGGGCTTCCGGCCGCGGATGGCTTAGAGGCTGTGACGTTGAGCTGCTATGAGCACGAGCTCGCGGGTCTGACTCGAGGCCGTGTTTCGAAGGGGGCGAAATGGAAAACCGCTCGCGTGTAACGCGCATTGGGTGCACGTTACTAGAACCACAGGTGGTTAAGATTAACCCAGAGTCCCCCACTAAAGCGTGCATCATAACCATATCGTGGTTTTGGCACGCAAAAACCCACAATTTATTTCAGGCTGAGGACGCGGTTAAGAGGAAGCCTTAGCTCGGGCCCAACCCCAATGCGGCCTATTCAAATATATATAAAACGCAGAAACGCTTTTCTGAGATAGCCCCTGGACAGATTTTAATGAAATGTATTAAATTTGAGAGAGAAAGTTAAATTCTAGTGACAGTTGGAAGCGGAATTTCTATTTAGGACCTGAATTTTGTTAAACGAATTTTCAAAAATTCGAATGTGTAAAAAAAAAAAGAGAGAGAGGCACGAAGTAAAAAATTAATTGCTCTGCATCAGGAACAGATATCGCGGTTCTGTAAACGGCATCCAAAGCGGATCATTCAACGCAGACAAATTCGATGTGTCAACTTATATCTTAAGTGAATTCGTTACGTTGTGTACAATTGTTCTCCAAAAGCTCTATTTTCATATTAGTAACTTTTTTGAGATTCACATGTAACCTATAAATTTTGCCCGCTTTAGAAGTACTGTTAGATGCAATTTACAGAATTGTAATATCATTTTTCATTGTCGAGTTACAGAGTGGTAAACTTGATAGTTTCTTTTTCTGAAAATTTGCGATTCTTGGCAATTTTCAATAAAAAAATTCAAGACCTAAATCAAAAATTCGAAACCAACAGACCCTAGCTTTTAAGTTTTTATTTTAAATGCAACAAACCTCGTCAAATTTGGCACGGCGGTTGCCGAGAAAAACGAATTCTCTTTGTACTTAGGAGCCCCGGAGCTTTAAGCTTCCTCTTAAAGACGTCGACGGCACGAAAGACGCGAGAACAGCGAACGCTGCTGCGGTGCAGCGGGACAAAACGCAGCGCGAACCCTGTTTCGAGCGCTCACCGCTGTCGATGCAAAACGTATCACGAAGCACAGGGCGATAGCGTCCTAAATGAATGCTGCGTGCGATCCGAATAAGGCGTTCCGGCGAGAGAGGATGGGTCGAGGGGAAAAGCACGGAAGTTAATTGGACGGTGGCCATCCGGCTTACTACACTCTGCACCGGGAGACCGTAAAAAGCAGGTTAGAAAGGCTAAAATGAACGCAGAGGGGGGCAACATCAGCAAGGGAACAAAATATAGCACGAAGCGCTACGGCCATTCGCACGCGCCGGTTGATTGCAGGAAGCGCAGCAACGCCTTTCCTGCCTTGTGATGCGATTCAGGACGAAGTCGGTGTTGCGAAATTTGTGCCGGCAGAGGCTGATCATCCAAGAGGCACAACGCCGTACACATCCAGCTTGCATCCAGTGTTGCACAGCTGCGTCATTCCGCGCAGTTTCAGCACGAGTAGGGCGTCAACAATATCTCGCACGCCAAACTTGAAAAGCTGTCTGTGCGTATCCGTGGCCCAATTCGCGAAGCTTTTAGTTCGTATGTCATTGTGTGCCATTGGCTGGCCGCCGTCGCTAATACGTACACCATGACCATTGGTCGGCGTATCCTTTTACGCACAGTTGTAGCGTAGAAGCGTACGGCAATCGGGCTGGCTGGTTGACGACTTTGAGCGGAAACAGCGCGAAATAACAATGCATGAAAAAAAAAAAAGGAACCGCGATAAGCCGGCGCCTTGAACAGCTCGGCTAGCCGGCAGGTTGCGGCCGATCCCGTAAAATGCGAACACCTAATCCTCTGCGAAATTAAGCCTCACGGATCTCCTGGCTCGACAGGGTCGTACTGGAAGCATTTTGTTCTGGAGCCGCCGACGCGCGCTGCACGTGTGTGCAGACAAAGCAGCGCCCTCCACGGCGGCCGAGCTCACCCCGCGAGCGCATGCAGTCGTCGCCTTCGCGTCTGTGTTCGAGAAGCGGGGGAGGGAGCCCGAAAACACGCATTCCGATGCCGGCCCGCGCGGCATTCCGAGGCGGAGGAGGAGCAAGAAGAATGGCCGAGGAAGAGGCAAGGCGCCGAGGCACTGACTCCAGGACCAAGGTTAGAACGTGCCGGAAGACAGATGGCGACGCACGGCAATGAAGGCTGCTCTCTCCCTTCTCTTCCTTCTAATTACTTTTTCCCGATCCTTTACAATGGCTTGCTACGGGACAGGACCACCTTCCTAAGATGGGGAAGAAGAAAAAAAAAGAACTCTGAAGTCCTTGCGCGCAGCACTGTACCAAAGCTTAGCGCATTAATTGCGATCTACAGCCCACCAGCCCCGCTCTCTAAAAGAAAGAAAGAAAGAAAGAAGGAAAGAAAGAAAGAATCTTTTAGGCAAACATGTAGGCTCAATTACACGAAGTACAAAAACGATGTCTTCGGAACTAATCAGTAAAAAAGTGACTCGCCATCGCGGCCCTGCGAAAGTGGATGTCCAGCGAAGCGGTTGAAAATCACCACTAAACTTCTGAGGGGAGTAAGCAGTGCTTTACTGCTTCAGAGTAATGGTAATTTAGAGTAATAGTAGTAATGGGAGTAACTGTAATTTTGACAGCACGCCACCGCTGGTCGTAATGCAATTTATTTTTCCCTTTGTCGCTCCTCGTATTCACGCTGCGCTCCTCGGGAGTCCTAACTATGCGTAGCCTACCCCTAGCGGTTCTGCAATAACAATGAAATCCGTTGCTAGGCTGGTTATCTTATATATGAAAGGCGAGTGACGTCACTCTCCACGTCGCAATCTGCCGTCACCGCGGCAGCTTGCGCAACAATAATATTTACGGGAAACGTATGCGGGGAGCGCTAGGTGCTTCGCAATGTTATAAGGAGCGCCTTATCATCAATTATGTGATTCGGATGCTTGCTTTGTGCTTGTTCTTCATTGAAATGAATGCTGTTCTGTATGTTGTATGCGTTATTTCAAAGTATGCACGCACTTTTCCCTTCACTTTGCTAAGTGTTTGAAAGGCTGCTTCACATCCGCCGCGGTAAAAGCCCGGTATATATTGCACTGCCTCCGGGATCTGCCCACATTTTGCCCGCAGACGACGACACGAAAAATGCCGCCCAACGAAAGGCTAACGGCTTCGATGGAACAAAGAAGAAGCCGACTTGAGAAATTCCACCGGCTCTGAATTCGTTTACTGCGACGGCATCGGAATCTCGCACAACGGAAACTGCATTCTCTTTTGAGTAAGAATGGTACCAAAGTAGGCGAGTTGCTCCTGGTTCGTTTTATGAAGGCGAAGGTTCCTGGCTCCTGGTTCGTTTTATGAAGAGACAAGGCGAATAGGGAAGTCAGGGCGCACGTGTCCTATCGTTCCTTCTTTACCTTGTCTCTCGTTTTGCGCAACTCTTGAAAAATGCCGTTAGGGACACCAGTTTATTTCCCAGTGGCGGTGATGGGCAATGACTTGTTTTGTTTGGCCGTATACAAGGCGAGCATGAAGCTAAAGTACGAGGAGGTGGCATGATGACGACGGTGTAACGGAAAAGACGGGCACAGCAAACGTGATTCCAACCTATAGCTTTAAACTGCTGCGACAGTAACACAGAAATGTGTGTCGATCTGCATAGGTCAGATTATTTGCGATGCAAGCGACCGTCACAATCGCACAGCCTAAGACAGGCGCATAGCAACACCCCCTCCCCCCCCCCCCAAAAAAAAAGAAAGAAGGAAAATGTTCGTTCCTGCTTCCTTTTTCTCTTCTTTTTTAACTATTTCCCGCGTTTTCTTTTACAATACAAATGCAGGCATACTTCGCGATGTTTCACCAAACACGAACGCAAACGAACGTGCGAACCTCACCATACTCCGCATCCTCTCAGTTAAAGCGATGATTTCAAGCGCGACGGGTTCCAAACAGGAGTGAACTCTCAGCAAAGGCCGAACCACGGTGAAGTATCGATTCCTTTCAGCTGCAAAAGCGCTTAAATAAGTTGTGTACTACGTCCGTCGTCTTAAACAGCTCATTATCAACGCCACCACGAAAAGCCTGCTATTCCAGCACATCCTTAAACAAACCTGCAACGTCGCATAATTGCTTGTGCGTCAACTATGGTCAACGCTATCGGCTATGACCATCTCGGTCGCTCGCGGTGCCTACGCGCGTGCAGGGTATTCGAAATGACTCGGAGACGCAGCAAGAATTGAACAAATAAAAGGAAAGAAAGAGAGAAAGAAAACGAGGACGAAAGGTGAGCCCTCTCATCGCAGACGACGAGCCACCGTTATTATCCGCTGCTCATCAGTAAACAAAGGAAGGCGCAGAACGAAACGCGCTCAACCGCACAGGGGCGGGCGCAGGCCGGGCGGCGGGCCATGCCACGCGTTAATACGAAAATAAGACGGTCCAACTGCGAGAAAAGAGTCGGCGAAGTCGAGAAAGGGCGTGAGTCATCTCGTCCACGGAATGCAACCTCTACAGAGCCGTGAAGGCACGCAGATACGCCGAGGTACTACCGTCGGCCCGCGCTACAGCCGGCCGGCTCTCAAGCTGCGAGCCGCAGGGACAGGAGGCTTGCGAAACGCAGACCAAGGTCGTATACCATATGGGTGAGAGGATGCGTAAACAAAAAGAGCAGGCGTTTTTCTTTTTCGTTTATCCCGATGCAAACGAGCCGCGAAGAGGCAGTAAAGTTCACTCGACGCTGCCAGAGCCACATCTACTATACAACAACAAAGAGGAGGAGAAAAAGAACCCCACGGAGTGGAGAGAAGAAAGGCGCTTGTCTTCGCGTTTGTGTTCCACATCGATTCCATCCCGAGGCCAGCGACGGCTGTGAATCGCTCGTGCGCGCCTCGTTATGCTAATAACGAAAGTGCGCAGATAGCCCGCGGCGGCCAAGAAACAAAACCAATGAGCCATCGATAAAGGAGCCAGCGAGCGGCAGGAAGGCACCGACGCGCCCGCAGCTTGAGAGTGAAAGGAATGCACGAGTTTGGGCGGCGATGAGACGGCGTCGAGGAGATGGGTATCTCGATCGGCGCGGCGGTGGGTACGTCCGAAACGCAGCGCGCGCAACCTAGCTGACGCCTTCTCACGGACCACGTAAGGGTCGCTTCGCCGCAGCGCGCACGAGTCGCGAGGTGCAGTTCGATCCAGCGCTGCCTCGAACGAAGAAACAAAGGAAACGGGCAGACGAAACTGGGCCTTCGCGATTCCACCTGGACATTAAAATGCGGAAGCGCTCCCCTAATATTGGACTTAGAGCACTGCATAATTAAACAGAAGTGGAAAGAAATGAAGGCGCCGCGTGAAAAAGAGGGTGTCTCCATACATAATGAAGACGACGACTGCGCCGTAAAAGTTTTCATTTTTTCGATGTTCCCTACGTACGGTAGCTGCGGACGGCTAGGCGTACTGACAGCATAGCCGACCCAGTGCTCCGATAAAGAAGGCGGTCGTTACTTGAGCGCCGGCGTCCCAAGACGTTATCGGCGTGGCGTTCTTTCCTTCTCATTTGCGAAACAGACACCTATAGCAACGCGGCATATCAGCTTTAGCATCGTGGCCCGAGTGGCCCTCCGGTGATTCAAGAAATGAGGCGCCATTGCAATTTCCCTTCCCTCTCGTTGAAAACTGTCTCTTGAGCTCGTTTCCTTCGGACTGAACCCAAGCGCGGCATTCTCCTAAACTGCATTCTTAAAAGACATGTTTTTTTGCCGCAAGTTAAAACACACACAAAAGGAAGACACATATAGGAGGACGTGGCGTGGCACATTTGGCAGCGCACTGCAAGGTCTCCATGTGCAAACCACGTTTTTCTGAGATTACGATTCTTGGCAGAAGTAGAAATCAAACAGCACGTGAGCTAATGGAAGCTTACTATATAAAAAAGAAAGGTTCAAGTTGCATTAGCGATACATCTATCTTGCTCTACAAATCGGAAACGAGATTGTTTGACCACTGGATAACGTAGATTTGTGAAAAGCCTGCGCACGCATGTGTATATACATTCATGGGTCACAGCCCAAATAAAATCAGTTGAAAGTGCCGCCCGTGTTGTCTTTGTTTCTTCCTTTTGGGCGTGTTTTAACTTGCGGCAAAAAACATTACTTTTAGCAAGCACCAACTAGGCCAACAAGCAGTTCTGTTGCATTCTTAAAACAGCACTGGTGCGCCATGGATTTGGTACATACCCCATATATTAGATCATTTCCCGATTGAAAAAATAAAACCTCTCCTGATTTGTAGTCATTCAAAGCGAGGTCGCACTCGGTGGCCAAATATTACAGTACAGAGGGAGCTAAGGCGGACAGGTTAATCAGGTTGCTCCTGGCTTTTTATGCTGTTGACTGGTAAAGCTGTAAGGAGGACATAAAAGCTTTCCCAGCGCATTCAGACGGTCGCACAGCCAAGTTGTCTTAAATAACAGTATCAGCACCCTATATAGCTGCTTTCTGTGTGGATAGTGCTCAAGACCACACATTTTCTATTCTGTACACATGCAGTCCGTCGTCCACACCCGTCGTTCTAAAGTAGCGCAAGAGAGAAAGTCTTTGGTCGTCAAAGGTAAGGCGATTGCAGAGGACATGCTCAGTAGCCTTGTCGTAACAGCTGGAGTTCCACGAAGTTGCGTCCGTCACGCATTACGAAAACAATAGGCGCTCACAAACGCGACGCTATGCGCGAACGCAGGGTTTCGACGACATCTGCCAGCCTTGACTTGTCCAAGCGAGGCACCTTCGAGCCTCTCTAGGTTCCACTCCATAATCATGCGTGGTTTGTTATTCGATGCGTGCTAAGCTCGCACCACCCCACGAAAATTTGCGAGGGCGCAGTCACGCGCCCTGACCCGTTCTTGGTACAGCCAACGCGCGGTCACATGCTATCTATTTCCTTCGTTTCGTTGGCGCTGACTCAACATGCTGCAGACATTTTTTTCTTCCGGCGACACGCAATAACAGCCTTTTGATTACAAGCCGCCGTTTCAACATTTCCCGCTTCGCGAAGAACCGATGAGTAACTTGTCGCTAAGGGCGGGGAGGGGGGGGGGGGGGCGGATACGATGACATCACGCAAAGTATTATGATGCGCGAGGATCAAGGCGATGGAAAATGCTATAGGCACATGGTGTTTATCGGAACCAATAAAATATTCGCGCCATGTGTTTGGGCTCTTCAAAACAACCGGCGCATATTACTGCGTCGGTTGCGCCACTGAAAATGAAACCTGCACATTGGCACGTTACCTCGCACGAAGGGAGAGAGAGTGCTCCTGCAGAAATGACTCGGAGAAAGCGGTTGTTTAGAAAAAAACAAGAAAAAAAAAGGCATGACTGTCCGTGCACCTCGGACGTTTATCTGCATCTACACGCACGTTTAGCACAATTAAATGAGCTCGCAATGGCGAGAAGGGAGGCAAGCCATTGGAGACAATGACATAGCACATTCCATCAAAGGTGTATACCAGGACCTCTTTGAAACCACATCGGCAGCTTACATTTCGGTTCTGAACAGTAAGGGCAGCCTGAACGCCGCGGAACACTCAGAGCAGCCGCCAAACAGCGGATGTGTGCGCCCCCTCCCCCACCAAGGCTTGAAAGAAGAAAAAAAATACCAAATGTTGAATTCCAATGGCAGATCGCGAGCGCTCGGCAGGATCACGAACGGAGCGCGTCACTCAGACTGAAATCGCTCTCACCAAATCTGCGAATGGAATGCGTTCGCTTCCGCGGGGGCACTTAGTACGCTGGAATTAAGTGAGAGGGCGCTGCTAGATGTGGAATATATAAGAGAATGAGTGCTTGGTGCGCGACCCACCACCCGGTTTCAAAGTAGGCACTTATAGCATTCATCCATCCATCCGGATCATCACAGCATTCAATGCGTCACTAGGAGCAGGAACAAATGTCAGACAGATGTCACTATCTAGGGGCAGGAATAAAAGCGTACGGCGCGACGCAGCGTCCATGCTTTCCATGTCGTCCATAGCAGCCCGCAACCGGAAGCAGGCGACCGTGACAGGAAGCGGAGGTGGGTGAAGAAAACACGTCACGCGAACTTCCGGTCAAATCTGCCGATTTCAGTAGAGCAAATATTGCTCCACAGAGCGATCAACAATCCGCGGCTGGTCCCAGTCTGCCAGTGGAACACACAACTCACGTTCCCATTCTGACTTTGGAATAGGATTGCTCCATGCAGAGCAGAAAAACTTGATCTGGATCTACCATTCGAATTGAACATTAGATGGTGCTCCACCCATGAAAACCCTATATAAACCATAAGTGTCTTAGCCAGGCTGCAGACTGAAGCTTCATTGGCGGCAAAAGTTCAATTGAGTTCAAAAGTTCAACTTTAGTTGTTGCTGAAGTCGACAGACGGGCATATTATACCATGACGGACAGGCGTCTCATCGGCCTCCTTGCCTTTCCTTCATTCGCTCATTCTCTCAGTTAAACGCAGAGCACCCAATTTCATTGGTGACATGGCTACTCATCTCACGAGTGGATGCAATACGGCACATGTGCCGAATATATCGAGGTAAACACGACGAATGAGGAGATAAGTCTTAGGCCCAAACAATGAAACGTTCCTTTCCTTCGAGCGCTTCCTAACCTTACGTGAGGCCTCCTTACAGCGAAGGACCGATGGAGGAAGCAAGCGTACTCTGAAAGCTCCCTTCACCCGTCCTCACGTAAGGAGCGGTTGCCGCATGCCTGGTTTCGAGATTATCTCTTAAAATCTTTACACGAACACCATTATTCCATAAAGAAAATGTTGTATCGTCGCACAATCTTTAAATTGAAGAGCTAATAAAGAGAAGCATGGACGCTTTCTTCTAGTTTTGTTTACTAAACCTAAGAAATGTAGCGCATTACAGTGCAAAACTTGATGTGCTTCATGAACGCTGGCAAGCCGGCGTCGTGCAACGCCTAGCCACTCTTCCATGCCGCACGCGTGACTGAAACGAACATGCCTGGCAAGACGTACCGTGCTCGCGCTTCTCGCCAGGTGGGCGACAGCGCGCATGCGAGAGCAAACGTCACGTGGTTAAGCAGTGAGGTGAAGCCCTCGTTCAGGGCCAGGAGCGACGTAAGGACACATGAAGGAGACTTTGGAGCTACCTTATGCTGAGGAAACACCAAGGGAGCCTTCACTGAGGGTTCCTCAGTAAGGAAGCTTCCAGAGTGACATAAGGTAGCCTCACCGCAATGAAGGCTTCCTTACTCAGGTAAGGAAGATTTCATTGTTTGGCCCTTAGCTTCAGTCATTTTCTTCGCACGACCTCCTCTTATCTGCTTATACAATCAAGTAACATAGAGTTATGACGACGGCACATGCGTCAATTCTCTGAAAAACGAATCCTTTATGACGACTCACGGACAGCGCCACAAGAAAAAACACACACCAAAAAGAAGAAGAATCGAGATTATTCGTTTTTTATTCGTTCGTTCCCGCGAAAATAGGGCACTTACAGGCAAGCAAAATGACATGTCGACATGGACATGTCGACATCGGCGCCCCCTTGATGATACCGTTTTCTCAGATGGGCATGCCAACTACACTCGTCTTGCCTGGAAAATGAGAATCCGCGCAGCGAGACAATGCACGTATAGCACTGACATTTAAAGGGAAGCTGAAAGGTTTTCCAGAAAATATGAGTGAACATCTGTACATAATTGTTTTCAACCCTCCGAATTCGAATATCGTATCGAAATTGAGCGAAAGAAAGCGCAAATATATTTTATTTTGACGAAAAGTGCAGCAGCGGACACGCCCAGCTCGCGCGTCTTGTTTCCGCCTGTGATTGGTCGGTGCGCCTCGTGATGCCAACTCTAGTAACCGACCGCTGCCGCTACACACGAAGCGCGGTGCCAGGTAGTTTGGTGCTGTTTTTCTGAGACGGTAATGGAAAATTCAGAGAGACTGCGTTTTTCTGAGGAGTTCGGCGTTACTCCCTACATGTACGAGCCGATTGCGAAGAGCCGGCCTCTCGAAGAAGCAAACGATGCTGGTGCGAGCAGTGCTTTCGACGCGAATGAAAGCAAAGTCTTGGGATCTCCTCGTGTTGGAAATGCTCTTTGGTGAGTATGTTTTTTGCAAAGCGATCTAGTGATCTCGCCGATCTTTCGCCGATCTAGTGAGCTCGTTTCCGGTCAAACAACTGTAATGTTTTGTTCCTGCATGCCTCCTCGTGGAACGTAAGCGGGGATGCGATCGTCGGCATTTGTGCGCTGTCCAAAGCTGTCAGCAATCTACAAAGACGGTTTAAACGCGTGAAAAGCTTCCCGGTTCATGCAGTACGTGTAGTGACCTTCAGCTGTTGACTACCACGTTGACTACCACTCGCGTTGATTACCACTCACGTTGACTACCACACACGTTGACTACCACTCTACATACACGCAGACGCACCAACAAAGGAATGCAGGGTCGATCGAAGCAGTTTACGATGGCACGTATGCAGAAACAAGCGCGGTCCGGCACGGTCGCGGACGCTGCGAAGGAACGAAACGCTAGAGTTGACGTCACAACACCGCAGTTTCCGGTCTCCGCTCGCATCGTCAGCGTCAGCAGCAGCGCGCGGCATTCGATGGTGGGCGGAGCTACAGCGCGATTTCAACCGACGATTACGCCGCTCCTAACTGAAAAAAAAAAATTTTTTTACCTACATGGTTTATAAGGTTCCCGCATCCGTATATGAGCGTCTTATTGAATTCGACAGACTCTTCAGGTTCCCTTTAAAGGTCACCGGAAAGGAAATTCGAGCGAAGAAAGCAAAGAAAGGTCCGAAGAAAAGCCACGCACCATCCTCAAAGCGGAACGCAAACGCCAACGCGCGAACGCCCCTTCCCACGCTAAATAAAAGAGCGGAGGCGAACGCCGTCAGCCGTATGACAGCGGCTTAATCTACCCGCTCTCGAAACCACGAGAATGGGTCATTCCAGCCGACGACGATAACGAAGAGAATGGTATAAACGAAAAAAAAAAACAGAGAAAGGGGTTTCTTCTTTTTCTTTCTATTTTTTTTTTTCAACGCAGAATCTTTACGCGAGAGAGCGAAGAGTACGGAGGTGACTCGAGGAAGGCAGCTTTCTGATAGATATGCCACAGTGGACCCTCTTTTGTAACCACAGTATACGCCGACCGTGAGCCACGCCCGAATCCAAGCGCGACGCCGCCGCTACCGCACAGTGACGCGTATCAGATTGTGACGCAGCGCTGAGCAGCAGCCTTTCGCAGCTTTTGCTTCACTGGAACACAAGTAGGCTCGCTTCAGATGCTGCTGTATTTTTTTTTATTGTGATGGTAATTATACGGACACTCTAGGCCACTGCTCTAGGCGCATCTATGCCGTCGCCGTCGCGTGATGTTCCGCATAAAGTCCAAGCCCCAAAACACCGTCGCCGCGTGCTCTACGCTGTATCTGCGAGTGAAAGCGTGCGAGAGGAGCCGACGATCGCGGCTCAATCTCGCCCGCGTTAATGGGAGGAGAGCGGGGAGGAAGCGCGCCGTTCTCCGTCGCGCGCGAGGCACCCAACGTTGCGAGGCACCGTGGGGAGGCGAGGGAAGTGGGGGGAGGTTCTAGTCCGGCTGCAACTGCGCATGTGCCGGCTGCGCGCGATCGCGCGGCCGTATGGGGCTCTTGCATTGCACAGGGGGCGCTGCGAAAAAGGTGCTAAAAAGCGCCCTCTGTGCAAAAATGGGTCGTACCAAGCTCGGTCGTCTGCTTCGGAAAGCACGTTTACAATATGGACCCGCCGCTTTCGGTTGTGTTGTTTCACGGCCTGCAGCGAATATCGGGCGCCGAAGATTTTTTCAGGGGTGGCACGCTGCGTAAAGGCAAGAAATTATGCAGTGCCGAATACGTGTACGCCGTTCAAGAATTAGGCGGCGAAGTTTTAGCACCGTGTCAATCGCAAGTGAAGCGAGTCGCGTACGAAGTGGAACTTCAGGTAAGGTTTGCACGACAGCTGCTAGATTCAGGCGCTCAAACGCGAGGAAATGCTTGTTATAAATGAATCCACAGCAGCGATAAGCAGGCATCATGTGTACAGAACTGCTCGAGCACACGACGGTACGTGCCGCGATGTACGAACTGCTCGAGCGCACGATCGTACGCGCCGCGACGGCAGTGGTCTTTCGACATGCCGCGAAACGGTGGGCCTCCTGCATTCTTTGTTGACTGCATGCCGCTAAAGAAGTAGTTATGCCTGCGTTGTAGTAGCGGCCATCTGTTCCTTTTAGTAACTGGTAATAACTGATGCAATGCATATGAGCTCGCACGTAGTACGTACGTGCGAATCGCGCTGCAGTGCGAGCTCGTACGCCGCTCGCTTGATGTAGGTTTTAATGACAGCGCTCGAACATCGATGTGCTGCAATCAATACTGCCTTGCTGCGTTGCCTCAACGTGCTGGCTTGAGATCAAGGATGAGCGCATTTAACTCTCTTAACCTGTGCTGCTCGTAGTGGAGTAGTGAATTGTCATCGAATGAGCCCGACCATTTGTGCTCATTTGCACACACCTGGTCACTTCACCACTTCGCATCGGTCGAATTGTTAATTGTCGCTGTGGCCGGGTCTCGAATCGTGAAATACCAGCCATGCCTGCTGCTATGTCGGTCTGCTGTCGGGACTGTAGGTGCAAAATACCGAACATTAGAACGCAGATAATCAAGCAAGCTTCAAGACAGGCGAAGCAGTCAGCATGGCGCGAAGTTTCGCTTACTCAGCGCGACGAACTGCAGCTATGCAGCGCGCCCGACGCTCCACTTCGTGAGGCCTTGAAGGAAAACGGCAGAATATGATGTTGGGATTCAGGCCTTCTTGTTCATGGCATCCCACGACGCAGAAGTAATGACGGTGACGCCTTCTCGAGGCTGGGCTAGGTCTCCGGATCGGCGCTACCGATTCCGTCTGCTCCCAGCATTGCGTCCCACGGCACACAGAGAGCCCGTTTTCGTTAAACTATAGGCTGCGGCGAGCTCGCAGCGTGGTTGACATGGTCTGCGAGAAGTGACGAGCCTTTTCGCACTCGCAACAGGGCAGAAATAAGTGCGAATCGACGCAAAACTCGGCCTAGAAACGTCCTTCGCCACAGCCAGGGCTCAATACAACCCAAGCTGGTACGACCCAGTAGCGCCGCCACCAGGCGCCGCTACTATACCTCAAACTCCAGCGCAAGACGCCCATCTCGAGAGCGATCTGCGTTGGGAGCAGCTAGCCTATGCGAGTCGGCGGCCGGTCGCTTTGTGCGTGGTGCGTGTTCTCGGCGCTCATTTTTCATTGAAGCGATAAACAGCACGAAGGTCACCTCGCTCGCTGCTGCTGCCGCGCTTGCTCACGCCAGCGTTTCGACAGCGAGTGTCTGCTGTGATCGAGAATGATGTGTTCATGTGTGCAGTGCACCCTGACATTATGCTTGTTAATTTATTTAGCAAGCGAATGTTTACAAGTTGATACGGCTGATAAAAGTTCCATTCTATACTCCGTATGAATGTTTATCAATTCGCTATCGCACTCGATAGTTTGCCTTTCTGGCGAAACTGCGACTTTAAATATGGAAGAGGTAGAAAGAGAGAAGGCGGATGCGGTGTAATAACCATTTCCCCTTTCGTCGGCACTATTAACTGTATTGTATGTGCGAGGGCGACTCAGAAAGTTTTTGCCACTATATTTATTAGCCAAAATAAGATACATACAGGTAATTACAAATATACGTACTACTCTACGTACCTTAAATTGTTTTTTTACCCACCGTGGTTGCTCAGTGGCTATGGTGTTAGGCTGCTGAGCACGAGGTCGCGGGATCGAATCCCGGCCACGGCGGCCGCATTTCGGTGGGTGCGAAATGCGAAAACACCTGTGTACTTAGATTTAGGTGCACGTTAAAGAACCCCAGGTGGTCGAAATTTCCGGAGTCCCCCACTACGGCGTGCCTCATAATCAGAAAGTGGTTTTGGCACATAAAACCCCATAAAAAAATACATTGTCTTTCCACATAGTCCCCACGCCTGTTCATATATTTGTCCCATCGCAGCACATAACTTGATATGCCCATGTGGTCAGTCTGCTATGCCCGAACCCTCATTGTCATACAAGTCATCACGGCCTTTTGTGAAGTTCTCACACCACCACCTCACACTTATCAAAGCGAGACACCTTTTCCCATGCGTGGCCTGTATTTGCCTGTGGATTTCGATGGGCATTCGTCCCTTGCTCGAAAGAAAAGGAATCGCACTTCGCTGCTCGTGCGCCGTGGACGTGTGAAGCACAATCGCCATCTTCAACAACTGACAGCAGCGCCGTGCCGCGGAACTACCAGCAGATAAGGCCAGGCCGGTCCAAGAAAGGTCCACCGCTGGGAATGGATACGTTAACTTCGCATTCACAGCCGTATTGGCTAAGAAAAAAAGGGGGGGCGGGGCAAATACTTTCTGATTGGCCCTCGTATCCAGTTATTTGTTTCTATCCTTAAATACCAAATACAATGCTGTATGAATTATGCAACACCTAGGTCGTGGGTGCATCCCAGGGCAGCTGAAAACTATGGCCCGTATCCAGAAACGTCCTCCTAATGTAAGCTAAAATCGTTCGTAAGAACAGGTGTCGGCCCAATGGCCATAGCGAGCAGCTGACTAATGACAGAATGTTCTTAAAAAAGCAAAACCTCTGTGAATGCGCTTTTCCTTCCCCTTCGTTTGTTTTTTCTAAATTACGCGCAGTCTTACACTGTATCATATTGTATAGTACGCGTAGGTTGAGTCACTACAAAAATACAAATAAAGCACCAAAGTCGCTTTCGCGAGTGCACCCAGCAACCGCAGGTGCGCTTACGGTGCGTTTATTATAGGAAGCGCTCATGCTTAGTCTGCAGTGGATGTTTATAGCAAATTCAGGTAGGGCGTCGTCCGGGCAACCATGTGCTTTGATGGAGAGGCGAGGGTACTGTACGAAATTTCGATCTCTTCAGCTCTTGAAACTTATCATGATCAGCGGAAACATCGAGCAGTCAATATACAAAGATTGCCGATTAGAAGACAAGTTCTTAAAGGGGCATTTTCAGTAATATGGGGTGCTATAACATAAAGCTATTCCAAGTTTTTCTATTCCAATTCTGCAATCAGCCCTCCATGACAGGTAAAAGAAATTTTCGGGCCACCTCCACTTCCGACGTGGGAGCGGCCCGCAGCGGCTCCGTCCTCGTAAAGGGTTTTCGGAGTCGCCCCTCAGGACCTAAATAAAGTTTATTGCCTGCCTGCCTACCCCCACTTCGGGTGTCTCTCACACGACGTCACGAAAACCACGGAAATGCCCCATCTGATATCATGTGTGCACACTGATCATGCTTGATTAGACCGAACGAAAAAAAAAATTCTCATTCGACGCCTTTTTCGTCATAATACTCTGCCTTTGATAGAACGTTTTCGGGCTGCGGCCACTTCGCTTGTCTGCCACGCGACGTCACGAAACCGTGAAAATTCATACCGTCAAAGTGATGTGTACGCATTAAAGACGTATTAATAAGCCAAACGAAACTGAATTCCTTTTGAATAGTCGGAGACTGCGCCGTTCCGAAAGGAATAGAAGATGGCTGCCCACCGATCGCTCTGGCACTAGCTGCTGGGAGCGGCCGTGGAGCACGGATTTGTTTGCGTATAATAAACATCTTTCCATGGCAGTATAACGTAATCGAGCCCTTTCACCCGTATGCAACATCCCTTTGCCCACTCTTGTTTGCTGAGGATCCTCTGGGGGTATTTTAACGCGACAGCGTTAAGGAACTCGCGTCGCAGAAAAGCCGGTGTCGTCGGCGTTGGCCGTGAGCGATAAATCCCAGAAGGCACTTCATAAATAAAAAACATCTTGTAAGATGGGCTGGTGGGAATCGAACCAGGGTCTCCGGAGTGTGAGACGGAGACGCTACCACTCAGCCACGAATTCTATCGTTCAAAGCGGGACAAAATCGCCTCTAGTGAATGCGGTGTTGCCTTAGAAACGTGCCGTAGAAAGTTGTACTGCAGTGTATATCGGTAATTATGACCATGTAAATTACAGAAGTCGCAGTTTCACGAGTAGCGAAGTACGTTTCCACTACATTTCTTCTAGGCTCTGCTCACACGCAGAGTCATCTTGCGGCAAACACAGAAGACCCCCTCCTCGCAATGTACGGCGCTGCCCCGACACGTGGCGCGCCACTCGCCCCATGATCGCGTCCGCCTTCATGGCGCGTCGCGGCCCAACTGTTCGTGCCGATCGCGACGTATGGCTCGCGTAGATCGTTTGAGTAGGCGGTGCGAACGGGGTGCGATAACGCGTTCCACCCTTGAAGGCGAAGCTTAAGCATCCTCCAATTTTTACCTTTCCGTTGCACACCGCCGCGATTTTCGACCAGCCACCGCAAGCTAAGGCGAAGCGGATCGATCACAGACGCCGGCACCACCCTCTTCATCCGGTTATCTACTTTCACTGTGCTGGTTCGGCCCCATCGAAACCCTTCTCCACTTGAGCGTACTCCTCACCTCTATGTCAGCCCATTCGATAAGGAAATCTGCTCAATGTAGGCAATGCTATTCGCTTTGAAAGCAAAATAGGTGACCTATAACCGCGGAGCGCGTTTGGCTGGGCGTTTCACACAACGCTGGGTTTATCGCCCCATGCTTGCGTCGGTAGTTACGTAAATGTGACACCAGGAAACTGGAATAAAAACAGATGAGAATAGTTTTACGTTATAGGACCCATGGTGCGAACAACCGAAGTATCACATTTCGTTTTTGTAGCAGTTTCCGGCGGCCATGCTCGTATAGCTATTGCTGTTATATTGTTATTATTATTACGTACGAAAACATATCACGAAAGAGCGAGTGATCAGTGCGAGGGGCCGAGCGGCTATTAGTGCGCAAATCGCGAAAAACGCACGAAACACCATGGAAAAACGAAGAGATGTAAACTTTGCCTCATACACCCCTGAAACATGCCCGGTTTCTCTTCTCCTCAGTGGACGACATACGCGATTGCACGTACAATATAATCATCTGGCAACAGTGCGAACGCGGCGCAGCATATACATGCCATGCTAATCTCAGTCTCAACTGCCAAGGCCAAGCCCTAACGATTGACGTGTTTCTGAACGGTCAAACCTTGTCGACACGGCACGCGTCCACTCGTCGCGGGCTGTACGGATAATTCAAGAAAGCGTGATATAATATATAATTTTGTTGTTATTATTATTACGATAATTTATACCTTTAGCCAGAAAGGGAAAGCGACGGTGGGGGCACCGTCGACTCGTGACCGATGCACAGCCCACAACAATAACAACTCTGGCGCCCAGCTTTGCGATCGCGGTCTCGCCCCCTCCGAGCTTCACGCTCACACGCTCTTTCCCATCCCGCGCGAGTCTCGGCCACCCCAGCGGCGACGCGACCGCGCGTGGGACGTGCATGAGCTGCACTGCCCTAAGAGGTCGACACTAGAAACAAAAACAACCGTGCACCCCCGCCCGGTTAGAAGGCGGCGAGTCACCACTGCGTGACGACACCGAGACTGGACGCGCACGCATATTGCGTAGGCAGAGACGCGGCTGGACGCTCGCCTCGCCAGAACACTAAATGAGAGAGGGGGGGGGGGGATCCAGGTGGACAGCGTTAATGCTCCCGCGAGGCGTGCCGCCGCTTTCGCGGCCGCGAAAGTGGCCGTTGCCGTCACCAACGCCTCCGGAGCCCGTGCGCGCCGCGCTCCATGACCCTTCCCAAAGGGCTGCTACTATACGCATAATATACGGATGGGCACCGTGTGTGCCCACGACGAATTGCTATGCCCCCGCAGCGTGCCCCCCTCTCTCACTTTCTTTCCTTCTCCCTTGCGCGCACTTCGTTTCCCCTCTACGTCGCCACCGCTGCAAAGCGTCTTAGGACTGCATATAAAATGCGCCATACTGCCCCAATCTGTCCCTCCGTATCTGCGTATCCTATGCGAACGCTTAACATCCCAAGCCCGTACACGGATATGAAGGTCTCCTGTGGTTGCTGAACGCTAACGAAAGTAAAATATTTGACATTCAAATCTACACAGTTCACGAGGCCGCGACAAAGAACGACAAACGTATCGCCTTGCAGAGACTACATAAGGTCGCAGTTTCGCCCGAAAGGCGAAGCGTCGATTGCGATAGCAAATTATTGGACAGTTATTCGTAAACTAGTTAACAGAAGTTAACATTCGCTAATTAATTAAATTACCAAGCGTGGTGCCCCATGCACACTGGCAAATATGAACACATCTCACTCGATGACTGCGGATACTTGCTGTCAAAACGGCGGCGTGAGGAATAATGGTAGTAGCAGCGAGCGAGTTGCCCTTCGTGCTGCATCACGCTTCAACGCGAACTGAGCGGCGAAAACACAGAGCACACGAAGCTATCAGCCCTCGGTGCACATAGAATCTGTCCCCATCCCAGATCGCTTTCAAAATAGGGCCCGCGCGGCCGTGCCATACGCAGCCGCCGCCGAAGTAGAACCCCCCTCCCGGTGCCTTGCGCGCGATGGAAGACGGCGCGCTTCCTCCCCGCCTTCCTCCCTTGCGCGCGCGAGATCGCGCCGCCGTCGTCGGCTGACTGCAGCATGCTTTCACTCGCAGACACAGCATACAGCATGCGACCACGATGTTATCGTATTTGGACTTTATACGGAACACCACGGTGACGCCGACGACAGAAATTAGCCTTGAGTGTCCTATGTAATTGCTATCGCAATAAAACAAAACAAGGCACGTTTTAAGTTAAATTCCTTTTATTTCTTAATTATGTGCAAGTGCAAATATACTAAATCTATTCTTAGCATTCAAAACGTCAAGATATAGCTAAGGAGCCACAAGACGCCGTTGTTGGTATAAATGTTCACGCACCATGCAGGACACAGCCAACCATTAGCTAGAGTAGCAAGGCTCCAACGCGACGATGCAAGCTCCGTCTACGAACGCGGGCTGGAGGCGTTCCATTTGCCAGATGCTGGTCTGGAGTCTGCTAGAGGAGGTAGCGACGAGTCGGCAATCGAGCATCATCAAGCATACGCAAAATTTCCGGTCATTGTAGCTCAAATCGAAGCCAGCCGACCAGCCTCTACATTTACCGAGATCTCTACGAGCGAAGGTCTTCATTAGGGACACTCCACGATATGTAATTTTATTGTCAGAGTCAGCAATGTTACGCGTACAACTGGACAATGAGCGTCACATCCGCAGTCTGCTAAGGGCCGGGTGGGATCCCGTACAGATGCCAATCTTCGATGCGGCTAACTCCTCTTAAATGTATTTCAGCGGAACATCGATCCCTGCTAGCTCCGCAGTTGTTGACGAAGCTGGATGCAATATGTGAAATATACGTCTTATTTCAATCGAAGTGCAGGAGAAAGCTGCAGATCGGCCTTGACGGTTGCTGCGTACAGAATCTGTGAATATTTGAATATAATCTCGAAATCTTTCGAAGTGTGGCTGGGCCAATTGGAATGGTGCCGAAACAGGCAGTTCAGATGTTTTGTGTGTATTTCAGGGATTGCGAGGTAAATAACTAACGGGAAACCAGCCAGAAAACATACACACATCAATCAGCTGAAGCTTTCCTTCTCTTTTATCAGCGCTTATCATCAGGAATGAGCGAAAAAAATGGGAACCGCTTGTGCTCTCTGTATCCTATGTTCATAAATCTGCGGCCAGTCAAGCCCGAAGTAAAAGTTGCAAATTTGGAACCTTATTAGAATATGCACATAAGGGTCGTCCCAGCTAACTGTAGCTAGAGTCTAAAAATATCCAAATGCCACGTAGCTAGGCAGAAGAAAGGTAATATTCTTTGCCGTCGCTTGGAGATGCTCAAACTATTCCTTTCTTTTCGCCTAATTATATAAATAGTATTAATTAATCAACTTCTCAAATATTATAATTATCTGAAAGGTGTCAATGATGAAATTGTAGAATGACATAAAAACTCCCGATACAGCTTTCTGTTGCTCAATACGTGCTACCTAAAAGTGTTTTTCCGAGCGTGAAAGAAGCCCGCAAATGCACGCAAGATTACCGCGCGATTGGCCGCTACAGGCACTTTGCTTGTATTCGCGGGCCCCTTTCACGCTCGGAAAAACACTTTTATGTAGCACGAATTGAGCAACAGAAAGCTGTTTATATGGCTGCTTAAATGCAATAAACTTCTAGTCGTTAGTCAGCGCTCGTGCTTCGTCCCTCTTCGTCCGTAATTTTAGAGCGCGCTGTAATAATAATGCAGACTGACAGCTAGACAGATGACACCGTGATTGAAGCCTCCACTAGCGCATGTGCTCACTGATGCTGCCCACCGCGGCGAATACAATTAGCAATGGTCTTATCAAAGTTTTATTACCACGACGGGACTACTACCAATGTCCGATAGAAAATGTAGCGCTGCCGCTGCCCAGCAGGTGCGCTGCAATCCAATGAGGAGGCTTTCGGTAAGTATGTCGGCAAGTGCTTGGGCTCCACTTGCTTTATCAGCACTTTCCACCCGCATAAATGGACCTAAGTGGCTGCACAAGACAGGCATCTGCGCGCCTTGCCGATCGCACATGACGTGCCCCATTAGTATACCAACTAGTTCACACGCTTTCGCGTCCCATTACGCACTCTGCCACGGCGTCGTGTACAACAACACACGCGCAGCATCGCGGGCTACACACAATCCGGCTACACACAATCCCACAATCCCGCGCGGCCTCCGTCTAGGCCTAGAACCATAGCCGTTCTCGCATGGCAGCATACAATAAAGGCTACTAGCGAGAGAACGCCGCTCCCTTGAGCGGCATTGGTCACTGCAATTCCCTTTCCCGCGGCGAGAGTTGACAATGAGGCTAGTGCACGCTTGCTTGGCTCCCACTTTGCGCGCCGTTAAGCGCGCGCTTCCGTTCGTCAGAATGAAGAACTCTCGGCCGGCCAACAGACGGGGAGAGGAGCGAAGGGTCAAAGCGCGGTCAACAAACCCGGCGACGCCCGACGCGTCGGGGAACGCAGCAGAGCTCGCGGCCCAACAACGAAGGAGGTTTCTGCTCGGAGAGGTAAAAAAAAAAAAGTTAAAAGAGAAGCAATGCCAGTCTTTCGATACACAAAACCGTGCCATGCTGTACTATACTTACACTGCGCTGCCTGCACATGACGCTAACAGCATGGCTCATACGAGGGAATATTCCTCCGAGGAAAAAAAAAAGATATGACAATAAATAACAAGAGGGCTCGCGTCGCCAAAGCGGTCTTGTTTCCCGGGGAAGTCCACGCTACTCTTCTTTTCCCTTCGCGTTCATCGCGCGGGTCAATAGAACATGTTACCTGGCCGCGGCTTCAGTCATCAGGCGGGTTTCCTTGCAATTCGTTGCGTGTACGCGCACCCTCAAAAATTATGCGTATTACCCTTTCTCTTTTTCTGTTCATTCCTCTTTTTTTCTTTTTCATCACTGCCTGAGAGAAAGTGGAAGTAATTATCGGAATTCTGCATTCCTTATATCTAATCCCAGCCTCCCAAGTGGCTCTTCACTGCTAAGTTCAAAGAAGATGACAGCAATTTTTCATTGTTTTCTTTTCTTTTTGTTTTTTTAATGCGTACCGCCAATAAACAAAGCCAGCAATCTCAGGCACTAAACATAAAAAGTTGTATTTCACGCAACGTAAAAGACAAATCCACTTGTGTGTCATGTGGATATATAGAGGGAATAAAATTTTATAGTAAAGCTCGTCAAAACACGGCAGCACCGTGTGACCGTCCGTGAAATGCATTGCAAGCTACTGCCGCGTGTAATTTATATGGTCCTACGTTTGTACGACTGAAACGTAACTCGATACGTCACGCCGATGAACCAGCGTCGTATTGGTATTATAAACAACGCGGGGACGCCCCAGATGGAGTTGCTACACATGCTACCAAAGGTAGCATACACAGTAACTCTGGCCGCAGAGCCACGACAGCGACGCGTTCAGGCAACGCGGCGTACGCCGACGACATCGGCGTTGTCACAGGCACCACTGTCCCAATGTTACGACTACTGTATTGTTTGTTTCTTCGGCGGTCTCAAGAAATACGGCGCTAGCGTACATCAGCCGCCTCATAGTCTGGAGTGACGCACGAAAACCTGCATTCCAACGCCGAGGGATAAACAACCCGCAAGAACTCCTCACAGAGGCTACGTCGGACGACGCTGCGCTGAAAGTTCTCAGCAGATACCGCCCCCTCTCCTCGCCCCTAACCCCACAACAGTTACACGTGCAATCTCTTCGGAGGTCGGAACCGGCTTTACGGATACGAAAGTAACCGAGAAAGGCTGCACTTTCTACGCGGCCTGCAAGGGGCACAGCCTGGAATTCAGTGGTGCATCGAAACTATATCGCATAACCCTCGAGTTTATGCGCCTCTACCGGGTATTTCACGTAACCAGAACAAAACTTTAACAATATATCGGTACACCTTAGACGAAGCAGAACAGCGGTATATAGCATGCAGTCGTCTTGATTTATTCAGACAAGATTTTGAAGCGCGGTTAGCTAGACAATTAAGCCTAATTATGTAACTTTTTTTATTGCGATAGCAATTATATGTACACTCCAGGCGCATTACCGCCGCCGTCGTCGTCAGCGTGAAGTTTCGTGTAAAGACAAAGTGCGATAACATCGTGGCCGCGCGCCGTATGCTGCGTGTGCGAGTGAAAGCGTGCAAGGTTGAGCCGAGGGCGGTAGCTCGATCTCGCACGGGCAAAGGAGGTAGCGCGCCGCCTCCCATCGCGCGCAAGGCACAGGAGAGGGGGAGGGGGTTCTACTCCGGCCGCGGCTGCGTATGAGCGCGGCCGCGGGGGCCTTATCTCGAATGCGATCTGGGATGGGGGTAGAGTCTATGTGTACCCAAGGCTGGTAGCTTCGTGTGCGCTGTGTTGTCGTCGCTTGGTTCGCGTTGAGGCGAGCGGCAGCGCGAAGGTCAGTTCGCTCGCTGCTGCTGCCGCGCTTCCTCAACGCCAGCGTTTTGACAGCAAGTATCCGCAGTCATCGAGTGAGATGTGTTCATGTTTGCCTGTGCGCGCGTGACACCCATGCCTGTTACTTTAATTAGTAGGCGAGTGTTTACAAGTTCATACAGCCAATAAAGCTACTACCCGTATTTCGTATAGCTGTCTAATAATTTGCTATCCCAATAGATGCTTCGCCTTTCGGCTGAAACTGCGACTCTCTGAAGTATCCACTATAGAGCAAAAGCCTGAGGTATTATTACAATCATACAATTACAAGAACACAATCTCTCAACCCACAAGAATTACAGCAACCTCAGCCACAATCATCGACCATATTCTATGCAATCACAATAATATTCTCGCAGGTGTATACAATACGAGTATAACAGATCACTCTCCTGTCTTTGCATTAATACCTAGTGATAGAAGCATTACTAGGAATAAACTAAATCCACGCACAGGTCGAATAAATTACTCGCTGCTTCGTGAAAAAATTAAGAAGATAAATTTCTCTGATGTACTCACTGCAGACAACAATACCGAATGTGACAAGCTACTGAAAACCCTCTCCCGTGTCATCTCTGAATGCACAACTACCAATCATCACAGGTACGAGCAGCCGTTGTGTCCATGGATGACTAAGACTATATTAACTGCCATTAAGGAAAGAGACACTTGGTATCAGAAGTGGAAACAGCAAAGACATAATACGTACTATTTACAGCAGTTTCGTGCAGCAGTTACAGCAGATCGCGCAATTTTGTCGTTGCAATCATTCGTATAAGGAAAAAAGAGTTTAACGCGCAACTGATCCGTAAGGCTCAGGGTAATTCTAGAAAGATGTGGGACATTATTAACAACGTAATTAGTGCACCTGTGAAAATGCACATTGCTCCTGACCGGATTGACAACGAAAAAGTTGATGAGTTTAACACATACTTCACCAACGTTGGGCCAGTTCTAGCTGACAGTATAACTCATCAGACATGTGATGTTAATTACCCGTTATTGAGCTGTACATTTTGCCTTAAACCAATAGAAGATACTCTAGTACAAAATATATTAACCGATATGAATGCTAACAAGGCAGCTGGTCACGATGGCATTACTGTCAAAGTTTTAAAAGATAACGTTGACCTCCTCTGCCCTGTTCTTACAATCATATTCAATCTTAATATCGCACGCGGTACATACCCTGAAGCTCTAAAGATTGCTAAAGTATCTCCTATATATAAATGTGGTGATAATAATGACCCTGGAAGTTATCGACCAATCTCGGTTTTGAGTGTTATTAATACCGTGTTTGAAAAGGTTATTTCTATTCAATTGAAAGAGTACCTGAGCACAAACAACATTTTAAATGAATCTCAGCATGGCTTCAGAACCGGTCGCTCTACGTCCTCAGCAGTACTAGAGTTGTCGCAGCATATAAACGAAGCACTCCATAATAATGAATTAGCCCTAGTAATATTTCTAGACCTCAAGAAAGCTTTCGATACAGTTATTCATTCCATACTACTAAAGAAACTTGAATACTACGGTTTCAGTGCCAGTACTTTAAATTTATTTGCTAGTTACTTAACCAACCGACAGCAGTTTGTTAAAATTACTAATTTTACGTCTTCATGTTCTTTTGTTAAAACTGGTGTGCCACAGGGTTCTGTCCTAGGACCAATTTTATTTTCCTTGTATGTCAACGATTTTCCTTCAATTCTCACATCTGCCAAAGCTGTCATGTACGCGGACGATACTGCACTAGTGTTTACAGGCAAAACACTTCACGAAGTCATACAGATTGCTAATAAAGAACTAATCTGTGTTTCATCGTGGTTTGGAGCAAACAAACTTACACTTAACAAAGCTAAAACTCACTACATGATTTTTCATTCTAGACACAGTCATGTTAACAGTGCACCCCTGCAAATATATCTTAATAGCATTCTGGAACAGGTGAACACAATTAAATATCTGGGCGTGACACTAGACAGCAGTTTAAACTGGAAACCACACATTGATAATGTATGTTCGAAGCTAGCGTCAGCGTGTTATGGGCTCTTAAAGGCGAGGGCATGCTTCGATATTTCGGTACTGAAAATAATCTACTTTTCTCTCTTTCATTGTCATATGACATACTGTTGCGAATCATGGTCGTCCACATTTAAAACATATTTGGATCCAATTCTGCGCTTACAAAAGAGAGCGGTGCGGATAATGACGTTTTCTTGTCCATTCGAATCCAGCAGTCATTTATTTTGCAGGTTGAAAATACTTCCCTTTAGCCTATCCTCCGAAATGAAAGTTGCTATTTTAGTGAATAACATAATATGTCGCAATCACTCATTGTCGTTTAGTATATTTGCGATTCCTACACGAAATACTAGACACGCCACTAACATAAATTTCAATTTACCAGTTACCCGAAACACATACGGTCAAAGACTAATTCAGTATCATGGTACAAAGATATGGAACGCCTTACCAATAGAAGTGAAGAGTGCCAGTAACTTTTTATTTTCCATAAAAAGATTATATTTCTCAAAAATTAGTTAAGAATGTTGCTTTGTGGTGATATTTTTTCTGTAACACTATTCTATTGTTGCACTGATGTATGTTTTCTTTTTTCCCTCTTGTTTCTCATCCTGTACAATTATGTATAATCAATATACATTTGTTCATCACTGTCCTGATCGCCGCAGCACAAACGCATGTATACCACATGGGCCCACACTAGCCTTGGCTATGGGCCCAACAGTTGTTTGCCTATGTTGATGTACAAATTCATGATGAATAAATAATGTCTAATGTCTAATGTATAGAGGGTGGTCGGAAACACCCAATGAAGTTGTTTCTATGACTATGTATTTTACGTGCTTATTATTTTCTTCGGGCTCGAAAGAAACCCCGCGAGCTATGAAAAAAAAAGTAAAAGGAAAGACGTACCTGCCCTCTTGCACGTGTGTGCGGCAGCCCTCTCAGTCGTATTTTTAATGACCATAGCCCACATGTCACCCGAAAAAAAGAAAGCATGGGCATGGGCAAAGTGTATGGGCATCCGCGTCCGGCGCCTATAATATATCTTATCGTTTAGGTCCGTAGCATATCGATGTCGATCTTCAAAGAGAATGTGGTACGTGCGCTGGACGCCGTGACCGGTCGCTTTTCTTCTTGGATATGCACGCGGACTTCGCCCTTTGTAAGCGCGATTGAGAGCGCTGCTATCCACTCGGTAAGCGCGCATGCATTCGCGTAATTTCTTTCATGCCACAGTAGTTTTCTTTGAAGCCCGGAAAAAGAACCATGTCCAGGATAGCGTCATGGAAACAACCTCATATTGATGTTTCTGAGCACGCCCTGCAACTTTTCAAGTACGACTTACGCCCTAAAACGAACATTTAAAATTTGGCATAGCTGAAATTAAATAATTAGCATATTAATAGCGCACGAAAAACAAATGAAAAGGATTAACTCAATACAACTACGAATAATATACCGTTGGTCTCACTCGTCTAAAGTGTACGTACCAGTGTATTTTTGAAGTTTGGTTCTCGGTATATTTCCCGGTCCAACTGCATGCTACAAGAAAATCAAGTTCATTTGTCCCTACATCAGAAGGCAGGTAAGCTCTACATAGGAATAACGACAGATCATTAGCCCGGCGAGCCATGAAGACAGAAACCTCAATTAGAGGCCTCTTCGGGTCCTTATGATGTTGTTGGCGGGGTTGTTCTCTTTGGATCGAACAGCCAAACATTTCGTGGCTTAGCCGTGCAAAATAATAAAATTAATAGAAAGAAAAATCTAAAGTTAAGAGAAAAGTACTACATAGCTACGTGTGGGCCTTGATCAAGAGCGCCCCAGCCGGCTCTTCGCTGAGATTACTGGCACGTTTCTGCCGTTACTCTCTGAAGTCATCAAATCACTTCCCTCCTGTTCCCCCACAGCTCTCTCTCTCTCTCTCGTGACTGTAGTACAAGCGAATTCGCTCCCTGTCTATTTCGCGGGAATACCGCGGAGCAACCTTAGTCGGCACTTCTGCATATGCTCACTGGCTTTTCCGAATGGAGTTACACATGCACATCAGTAAACTATACCCTGTAACTGATGTTCGGACGACTATACAGCAGCCAATAGTGGTCATCGGATGTACACCGTGAACAGCTCAAAAATTCAACTGAATCTTAACACTTGGAGCGTCAATTTCATTACGTCTATTCAGCAGCATAGCACGCCCGCTGTTCCATTGGTTAAGCCTTATTCGTCATTATATATATATCACAATAGACGTCGTCGCCTGCCACTCCGCCCGTTGAAAGCACACAGGAGCAGCGACGCCACCTCACAGCTTCGCATTGCGGCGTCCGCAGGCCACCATTCAGTGGGAATAGAGCTGATATTTTGCCACGTGCAGGAACACTGCATGCTGTTGGCAGTGCGCGACCAGACGGTGCATGCGTTCGTAACTGCATGGCCGAGAAAGAAGGGAGGGAGGTGTATATTGCGGCGCGCTCTCAAGACAATAGGGACGCCTAAAAAACTCTGACGCAACCCGCGGTGCACAGAGTATACAGCGGCGCTGTTCAGCTGACGGCCACGGCGCAGTCGACGGCCGTGAGAACAAAGGGACGGGCTCGAATTATGTGGCTACTCGTTTATGCCGCCTCTTGTGTAACAGGGGAGTACGTGGGCACGCGATCAACTTTGGCCAGTTCCACGATGGACGAACGAACACACACACGTGCGTGCGTGTGTGGCCTCGCAGTAGAGTGATTGCGACAGATAGTATAGCGGAAAAATAACAGTGCACATTTTTAACAAACGGCGCGGTAGGACAAGACACAAGAAGTGAGACATACGAGCGCAGACTAACAACTGATTTCTGTCCGACTGCGCAGTTTGTTAAAAAAGATGAACCCGTACCAACTCGCCCAGCTGTCAACGCTTTTTACGTAATTAGCAGTGCGCCACGAAGTAACAAAAACAATAATTAATAAGAGTTAAAAAAAGGTGAATTACAATCTCAGGGGTCTTAAGAACAAACACTAAAGGTCGGAGCTCCAGCGGGAGCACGTTCTTGTTTGCACCAAGGTGCTGTCCTGGATTAGTGAAAACGTGAAAGGGACAATTCAAACCAGGGCACCAAAATCAGAAGAGTGTGTTGATTACACACTCCGAACGTGGCGGCACAACGCTCTTGTGCGAGACGAAACGAACTGTTTCCCTATAAATCGAAGCTGTCGAACAAATGGCAGCATTTTTTAAAGTTAAGTGTGCACACATTCTTCTTTGAATTGTCCATGGTTGCGCTTCGTTTGCCAACTGTATAATACGGTTGGGATGGTTATCTCTGTCGCTGCATCTCCCTCACGGCGACGCAAACCTTAACCACCACCGTCCGTCGCTTCATTCTCCTTGTTTTCCAGCGCGTAGCGGAACCACTCCATCGCGCTTAGATCAACCTTATCGGTTCATGAGCTTCTCGCTACTGCCGATTTCTGTGACAAATTAATCGTCGCCTCATATTTCTGTTTCTTTTCCCCCTTCACGATTACTTCAACACGAGTCACGTGCAAGCAATAGCAGCAGCTCGTTGTATGCCCACACAACAGCGCCGATGAGCTCACAGCTTGCCACCCGTATTCCGAAATCATCTTGAAGCCCACGCTTGACTCGATCGAAATGACACCAGTCGTGA
Source organism: Dermacentor albipictus (assembly GCF_038994185.2). Classification (NCBI taxonomy): domain Eukaryota; kingdom Metazoa; phylum Arthropoda; class Arachnida; order Ixodida; family Ixodidae; genus Dermacentor; species Dermacentor albipictus. Next base: position 4,516,793 of record NW_027225574.1, on the reverse strand, counting down.
ACGTGCCCAAGAGATCATTGCGTTTCAATCAAGCAGGGGCTTCAAGTTAAGATACATTTCTGAATAGTCTGTCCTGCACGCATCTCGGACTTGACAGTGACATCTCGGGCTCCACTGCCAGTTTAGATAGTGTGAAACATTATCAGCTTTCTTTTGCTCTGCTGCGCAGCAATCGGTGATTTGACGAGTGGCAAACCGGTGTTTGCTTGACCAGAAGACTAGGCGAGATCAGTGAAAGCGGAGAGATAAGATAAAACCTACGAGACCAGCCAGACACTAGAAGACGCATGAGACCTCGCCTGCAGCCTATACTTTGCGCCAGCTACAATAACCACTTGAAAGAGTACGCGATCAAACATTGTCGTGGCAGGTCTTATTTCATGTCGGCGAAAATACGCATTTTCTAGAAAGTATCAAATAATATATTTTTTAAAGAAAAGATACAAGAACAGGACAAAATTCAATGGTGATTTAGCCGTGAATGGGAGAGAAATGCGTTAGCACTACGTCGCACCTTTGACGGCGGTCAGGAGCAGACCACTGTCAGTTGCGATATATATATATATATATATATATATATATATATATATATATATATATATATATATATATATATGAAGCCGACAAGGACGCCAAGAACCACATAAGGTGTTACGAGCGGCCTGCAAAGGTACCGACCTACAAAATTTTCCCAGCCAGCTGTAGCTGCGGAGGTGGCGATCTTCCCAGAAGCGAGCTTGGAACCCTTCCCCACCTGCTGCGGCGACTCGTTTTGTAGGGACGACGATGTGCCGCATCAAGACCCCCTCGGCGCCTCTATGACTAAACACGGTCGGCGGACCAAGTATTGTTAGTGGATTCGCCGTGGCCGTCACGGCTTGTTTGAAGCGGCGGAACTCCTGGAAGATGTCTTGCGGCCGTCCCACGGGGCTTAGAATTCATGGACAGACGCGACGGCCATTGTCTGCAGGGTCAACACTGGGATGTATTTAAGGAGCTGTTGGCGGCTCCTCAGTGTGCATTCCTCTTTCAGTCATGTTAGACTGATGAACTGTAACGTTCTCATGTAAATACTGTAAATAAACCCATATTCCTCGTTCTCGATGAGAACAAGTCTCTCCCTTCAACAACGTCCAAAGCATGGATAAGTTGGACGACGGCATGGGCCAGCTACCATCTATTTCATGCCCGACCCCAACCATGACAAGGGGAAATTAGTTGTACCAGCTAATTGAATTAAAGAAATCATAAATTAATGGAAATGAAAGTGGATGAAGAAACAACTGGCCGCGGGTGGGGAATTCACCTTCGGCCAGTTGTAAGTGCGGAGCGCTTTAAGGGCCCGGGATGTAATCTGTACAATGTCGTTGGACGTCACGCACCCAGGCTTATACCGAAACTAGACAAGAGAGCTAGGGCGCCACAGCACCCAGACTGATGGATGCAACTCCCAGGTTTATTTTATGCGGACGACATTGTGTTGCTCGCTAACAAGCAAAGTGATTTGCAACGTCTGGCTAATATCTGTGGACAGGAAGGCAACAATTTAGGTTTGAAATTTAGTGTTAGAAAATCAGGTGTTATGGTATTCAATGAAAACAGTGAACAGACAGTGGAGATACAGGGCCAAGAAATACCTCGGGTAACAGAATATAAATACCTTGGTATATGGATAAACGAAGGCAATGGATATATGGAAGCACAGGAAAAAACCATAACAGTCAAGGGGAAGAGAAATGCAGCCATAATGAAGCACAGAGCGCTATGGGGATACAATAGGTACGAGGTCTTACGAGGTATGTGGAAAGGGGTAATGGTTCCAGGACTTACTTTTGGAAATGCGGTTGTTTGCTTTAAATCAGGGGTACAATCAGGGCTCGACGGGAACCAAAGGTCAGTGGGTCGCCTCGCATTGGGCGCTCACGGGAAGACTACAAATGAAGCTGTGCAGGGTGATATGGGCTGGACTAGTTTTGAAGTGAGGGAAGCTCGCAGTAAAATTGAGTATGAAGAACGGCTGAGGAATATGGAAGAAAGTAAATGGGCTGGGAGAGTGTTCAGGTATCTGTACAGGCAAAACATTGATTTACAGTGGAGGAAAAGAACTAGGAAGCTTGCCAGCAAGTATGCGGCCTGTGGGGTGGGACACAGCAACAAAGAAGGTCAAGCGGAAAGTTAAAGAGGCTGAATTAATCTCATGCGTGGCGGCAATGGAAAAGAAACCTGCCATGAGTAACTACTTAAGAGGAAAAAACGAAATCAGGAAAGAAACCATTTATGATAACTCAAAGGGAAGCTCATTACTTTTCGAAGCGAGATCGGGATGCCTTAGAACACGCACCTATAAAGCGAGATATAAGAAGGAAGAAGAAGCATGTGCTTGCTGCGGTAAAGCTAGGGAAACGACGGAGCATATTTTATTAGAATGTGAAGACGTCTACCCAGCGGTCGATTTAGGCACCACTGGCTTCCTTGAAGCCCTTGGGTTCAGCGGGAGCAGTGGTAAAGCAAACAGGTCCGCAATAGACATTAGTAAGAGGCGATTGGAGGATTGGTGGAAGAAAAGTAGGGAAACGACAAAAAACGGAGACGTACAAAAACACAGTTCGCAATAGGGGATCAGAAAATTTGGACGTGTTAGTTCATAGTGTTTTTTTTTCTTTTCTTTTTTCATTGGTTAACCTAGGTAGGATATCAGGCAGCATAGTAGCAAGAGCTTGGTGGCGCAACCCACCGCCACGTTCCAAAGGGGACGCTCATAACATCCATCCATCCATCCATGATACCGAAACTAGTCAAGTGAGGGCGCCGCAACCTCTCTGAATAGAGATCATACCATGGTGGTGAAGCAGCGCATTGACAAGGACACGGCGAAGACAAAGAAAAAAAAACACGACACTCGCTGTACTCGCAGTTTTCACTACCAAGGTATGATGATTAACCACCAACTTGCCCAACTTTTCACATTACTCTCTGAATAGACCCAGCGAACAAAGAGCCGGTCTTTCCCGCCATGGACGCCGAACAGATAGCACGGATCGAGTGACAGCGGGCGCTTGCTCGCGAAAGACAGCGACGCCGGAAGGCCTATTCGTCTGTGCGACAACGTGAAACCGAAGCCAAGAACAATCCCTTCGTTCTAGTAGGAGACTTTAACGTTAACATACTTGAAAATGATTGGATAATTCACCACATGAACTCCCAATTTGAATTACACTGCATAACGTGGGATTACAAACAGCCTAGAACGATTCAGGGAACCTGCAAAGATTTCGTCTTCGCGAACATTAAAATGGATCCAGTAGAAGAACCATTGGCGGTTCACTTCAAAGAACACAAAACAGTAATAGTGAAAGGAAAACGCAACCCTGTACTTGGCACTACGTACGAACTCCAAGAGGATGAACCAACGCAACAAGAAGACGACTCTTCAATTCAACAACAAGACAATGCGAAATCATGATGTCAAAGAAGAGAGCATACGAGAAAATTTACACACACATTTCCAATCAAAAGCCCAATGTATATAAATTTACATATGTAGAAAGTTTAAACTATGTCTACGGCGTTACTAAACTAATATACTAAAATTTAAAAATATATAAAATAATACATCTAAAGTCAACCTTCAAAGAAACAATGGATAAACATAAGAAAAGAAAAGAACAGATACACAAAAGCAAAACACAGAAAAAGGAAACCTATGCACAGAAAAATTAACAGAATAAGAACACTGAAAAACGAAAGCAAAAAAAAAAACAGAAGATAAACACAAGGTACTCACAACAATAAACCAACGGAAACACTGGCGAATCGCTGCTCCGCACTTCCGACAGCTTTCATGCTGAGTGGAACTGCATCCATTTTTTTTTTATCCAGTTTCATTCCCATTAATTTATCATTTCTCTGATTCAGTTAGTAAGTACAAGCAATTTCGTCTATGTGGTGCTTGGTGTCCTTGTTGGCTCCTATTGATATGATTAATAAAAATCGGGCCCCTCGGTTCCCTTCCTTCTCATACTATATATATATATATATATATATATATATATATATATATATATATATATATATATATATCGTTGAAACTAGATTTAAGGAAGTGGTGACTACGCTCGAATTATTTCGTTAAATCGGCACGTTCGGAAAATCGCGTAAGGGATTTTTCGGTCCTTCGAAATCTAAAATTGCAACGCAGCGAGACTCAAAAAGTACCGTTAAAAATTACGTGCCGGTTTAACGAAATAATTCGAGCGTAGTCACAACTTCCTTAAATCTAGTTTCAACGATAATATATATATATATATATATATATATATATATATATATATATATATATATATATATATATATATATATATATATATATGATCTTCTGAGATTCCCCATCTCCTCTCTACCTATACCACGTGACCGGCTTACCGCGCTTCACACACATACCTCCACTTTTTCCCACTTTGAGATTTTAATGCTAACGCATTAGAAAAGAAGGAAAAAGAACCACTCGAAGGCCAGAGAGTGACAAACACGCCATACGGAAAGCACAGAAAAAGTGTCACACTATACAGATCCGGACTCAATTAAACCGGGGGCGCAGGCGTCCAACGACTGCAGGTCGTCTCCGCCGGCAAACAGGGGGGCTTCGCGCCTCAGAGGGCACTGAACCCCCAGGAAGCAAATTTTCGAGTCACAAGCCACGAGCGCTGTTTCGCGGTGCTCACTCGGCGCGGCGCTAATAAATAACCGTAAAACTGCCGGAATTCGCCTCCGATCAACAGACGCCGGATATAATGCGCCGGGCGGAGGGGAACGCGCCGCGCAGCGCGTGCCAAAACAAAGACCTGGGCCCTATTGCTTCCGCCTCCCCTTAACCAAACCCGCCACGCCGACAGGTAGCGCATTCGAGGCTACAACACGTGCGCTACGCTTTGGACGTGCAGGTGGGTTGTCTGAAGCGCCTCGAGATTAACCCTTTGCTCTTTCTTGCCCTTTTGAATTTACCTTTTTCTTACTTCTACTTTTGAATTTGAATTTACCCTTTTCAAACGCCAATTCTGCCCACCAAAAATTTATTTTTCGTGCAACTTCAAAATCATGAAAAGCAAAAAGCTGGAAAGTGGATCGATAATTTTGAATTCTTCGGCGAGTTTCATCGGGTTTACAGAATGTGAACACATGCGAGTACTCGTCAGAACGTCAGAGATGAGGACATCAACTATTTCTCGTCTAGCGTACTAGAAGGCCTGTACCTAAAGAATACGGCAACTGTAAAACACTAGGAAAAACGATGAAAGAAATGGACCCACTACATGACAACGAGTAGACACTGAGAGCAAAGCCCCAGCCTTCCAACTTGGTTTTACCAAAACACTTTCCACATATTATTCAAACTTGCAGCATAGGTCCAATCAGAAGCGTTTAGAAATGTATGAGCCACGTTTCACATGTCGATATTTACATCAGTAGTTTTTTTAATGCTATTTATAATGCATGCACAAATATAAGCACACGGCGCCTCAGGGGGATATATATATGCGGTCGTGAAGGAAAAACATCAACACTGCACACAGACCCTCGCAAGGACTCTCTACTGGAACCTACAGCGTGCACACTAACGCAAGACCTCGTGGAGATATCGCGCGGGGCCCTACATAGGCTTGGCGACAACTACGGCCAAGTGCTGTGCAACGGCTTCGAAACCTTCGCAACAGCCGCACCTGTTGTCATAAGCAGAATATATCCTTCGCGTTTTTCTTCCGTGTCATTATGTTTCAGACGCGAGCGACCTCTGCCCGCGCGGTTTTTAACAGTGCATATCCATTTCCACCTCCGGCAAGTAGCCACATTAGCGCGAACCACCCCTGACGGCTGCCTCGCCACCTGTTCCCCACGAAATACAACAGGTGTAGTGAGGGGCAATAGGCGGCCGCCGCGTCATGCATGGGAATACATCCTGCCGAGTGAACTTCGCCATAGTTCGAGTTCGCGCTGTTCGGCCTTGAAAGTTGCTTGAAAGGCGTGACTAGGATGCACAGGGCAGTCGGATGACGATGTCTTCGCCGCTAATGGAGCGGGCTCCCGTTTCCGGTCAACGCGTGCACCTGTCATATTCGGTGACCACTATTTACCGGACCTTGAATGCATGCAGTCGACCACTCATTGGCGTTGACACAACACCGTGTGGCCCTCAACAAAAATAATACCATTCGCCTGGCTTTGTTTGTTTCTGATTGATTGATTGATTGATTGATTGATTGATTGATTGATTGATTGATTGATTGATTGATTGATTGATTGATTGATTGATTCCGCTTAGGTAGAGCGACGCACCTACTGGAGGGGCTCGCGCTCGCCTTCTTGACTAGAAAATGACCTTTCATTATTACCACCGTGTCGCGTTGTATTTCTCCCGAAGCTACACTGGCCTACCGTTGTCATATATAAAACTAGCATTGGCTCGGTTGTATCATTCGCACTATAAGTGCTTCAACGGCTGCCCTCACAAGGGTGGCTAGAGAACGCGACTAAAAACACGTTACAAGAGTAGTAAGTTCTTTCCTGCGCATACCCGCCGCGGTACGAGCTCCAAGTGCGATGCACACACAGCCCCGAGGTTGCGCAAAATGCTTTACACGGCCTCAACCCAACGAGTGTCAAGACGCTACAATTCCCTTTTTTCCCCATCCAGGAACGAGCTCACCAAAAACATACATACCTTAAACTTGTGGCTCGCGGTCTTCGATATCGGCTCTAACTTCCTTCCCTTCCTCGCCCTGGCCTCTTTTAAGTTGTCAGCTCCGGTACCAGACGCGCCTAACGTTGGCGATGTAGTCTTTTTTTTCTTCCCTTTTGGAACATTACCTTTATTTTGTTCTTAAATTGCATGCAGAGGTAATGTGCTAGTTGCATGTGATGCAGGTGCGTCTCCATTGTTGCTGTTGCTTTTTAAATTTGGCATGGAGCCACGAGGTTGGGATTGGTCGTAATATAGTCACGCCAACTCATGTCTTCTCCTTCCTCGTATTATTATTATTATTATTATTATTATTATTATTACGACCGGACATTAACGCACATATTTTACAGGCTCGCACGTGTTATCATCCGAGAACATTCTCCTGCTGGATTGGACCTTCATCCGGTTTTCAAGCCATCACCACTTCGCAGACGTCATCGCAGAAGGCCTTTGCAAAATCACACCAGCCTCTGGAAACCCTGGCAGAAACGCCTACTTAAACAGCCTGCAGCACGGGACGCTCTGCAGTCGGCGGCGATTCAACGACCGGACATTAACGCACATATTTTACAGGTACTGTGCTTGCCTTGTGAATCTAACTAAGGGTGTTGGCCGCCAACTGCAGAGTGTATCTTGTTGAGTGTTATTATGGACAATTGTATTGCTTGTAACAAACTACTACCCGATGATGGTCGTTTCATTACTTGTTCGGAGTGCGGGAACCCATATCATTTGGGTCAACATTGCTCAGGTGTAGCTCAAAATACTTTCGCAGCGAAGAGTCAAAGTAAACGTGAATCATGGGTGTGCAAAACGTGTCGCGCGGTAAAGCAACGAGGGGGGGCGGGCTCACAGTCTGCGAGTACGACTCTACCAGACGAAGACACTTCAGAAGCCACATTAATGTCAGAGCTGGCAGGTATTAAGCAAACTTTGACCTCTTTGCTGACGCTACATGGAAAAGTAGATTCTCTGCTCCTCCTCAAGGCAGAATTCACAAACTTGAGCATAACAATGAAAGACCTAGAAGAAACAGTCTCCTTTTTGTCTAAACAATACGACATGGTGTTAGCACAGCTTTCCGCCAGTAAAGAACGGGAAGCTGCGCGTGAAGCACAAATTACTGACATGAAAACGCAACTGGAAACGCAGGCGGAACAGCTGCAGCAGCTGCAGCAGCTGCAACAGGATCTAAATGAGAGCGAACAGTATGGCAGAAAAGTAAATATGGAAGTCGAAGAGCTACCTGTCAAACACGAGGAAAACCTAAAAGAAGTCTTATCGAACATAGCCAGCAAACTGGAGCTATCAGATTTCTGTAGCTCTGATATCGAGGCGGTGCATCGCTTACCAAACAAACATAAGGTGAACCCAACAGTTCTAGTACGTTTTTCTTCCGTGACCGCAAGGAATGCGTGGTTTGATGCGCGGGGCAAGCTAAGACGCTTGCATCAAATTGGAGAACTGCCGAGGCTTTTCATCAATGATAATCTGACAAGAATGAACCGAAATCTGTTTTGGCGAGCTAGAACTACAGCAAAAGAAAAGAACTACAAATTTGCATGGGTCAAGGGCGGAAGTATTTTCGTGAAGAAGAATGAAGATGCACCCTTGATTCGAATTAAGAGTCTAGCCGATATTCTTAAAATTTCATAAGCAACATGGCAACGAATTTTTCCTCTGTCTCAAATTTCAATGAGTTCAAAGATATATTTGCTACCAGCCGTGAACACGGTTTCACAGTAATTAGTATTAATATCAGAAGTCTACGAAAATATTGGGAGGAATTTAGACAGGTAGCGGAATCAGTCGCAGATGTAGTAGATGCATTTATAATAGTGGAAACAAATGTACCAGAGGACTGCACTAACATTTACAATTTAAGGGGTTACAAAGCCCATTTCATGTCACGACAGAAACGACGAGGAGGGGGCTTAGCAGTGTTTGTTAAGATAAGATATGACACTGTGGTTACAGACATTTCTTTAAACCACGCCGAAAGTTTGACAGTAAAAATTACGCTTACGAACACAGAATTATTGTTGATAGCTATTTATCGTCCACCTAATCACAGTGTCACACGGTTCTTGCGTGAACTTGAGGAAATTTTAGAAGGCCACAAAGCAGCAGATCAGATTTGTTTGGCGGGTGACCTAAACATTAATATATTGAACATCAGTTCGACTACTGTGTCGGATTACCTCTCCATCTTATCAACCTATGGCTTACAAGTGACTATAAATCAACCTACAAGAGAAGAACTTTTACAAAATAGACTAGTATCCTCCTGTCTAGACCATATAGCAATAAGAGCACCGAATTATTCTTTAGAGTCATCTATCATAAGGCAAAAGATAGCGGATCACTATTTTGTCGCATGTCGCCTTCAGACACTTTTACCCCTGCCCGGAAAGGACAAATCAGAAGAAAAACATGACAGTAATCAATTAAAAGTGCAGATTTTAAACAAGAGGACATTTGATCATTTGATCGCACAGTTTAACTAGGCGGAAATGATTAAGGATTGTAATTATGCTAAAGTTTATGAAAAATTTTGTGAGCAGCTGAAAAAATTTGAGCTTTCTAGTATGTACACAATAACTAAAAAACAAAGGAAAAGTTACCCCTGGTTCACAGCCGACATAATGAGAGCTATTTCCAACAGAGACTGGTTGTTGAAAAGGAGCAGGCGTGCGCCGAAAAATCAAGATTTGAAAACTGAATATAAGATTGCGAGGAATAGGGTCGTTGCCCTCTTGAGATCAGCAAAACGGCGGTATTTCGTAGACAGATTTAATCAAGCATACAAAAATTCTGCAAAAACTTGGGCTTTAATAAATACGCTCCGAGGCAGTAGTGCGGCACCTGCGAATTTCTTGGAATCTTTTTCAGAGAAGCCAGATGTAGTTGTAGATAATTTCAATAATTTTTTCACGCGTTTTTCTAACACTGCGCAGTCGCAGAGACACACTTGCTCACTCAAACATACTGTTCAAGCATCTGCTTTTTTGCCCACGTTGTCGAAGGACGATCTGAGGCGAATAATTTTTAGTTTCCGACCTAATAAACAACCGGGCATAGATGGGTTGGCTGTGGCCACACTAAGAAGAAATTTTGATACATTAGCAGACATAGTGCTTTTTATGATTAATGGTTTTATAAGCACCGCATCAATTCCGGAGACCTTAAAAACGGCGATTGTTAAGCCACTGTATAAAGCAGGAAAAAAAGATGAAGTTGAAAACTATAGACCTATTTCTGTTTTGCCTATACTCTCTCAAATACTGGAAAAGTTTCTGTTTGATTGCATGACTTCCTTCTTAAAGAAATTTTCAATCCTAACACCAAGACAGTTTGGATTTGTTGCTGAGCGAGGTACTATTACACTGTTAGAAGAGTTCACAGATGAATTATATTCTGCTCTAGATAAGAACCTGTATAGTTGTGCCTTGTTTTTAGATTTAGCAAAAGCGTTCGAAACTGTAAATCACGATATTTTATTGGAAAAGTTGTTTCGTTTGGGTTTCAGGGGACCCTTTTTTGATATTATTTGCAATTATTTACAGGATAGATCACAGGTGGTCATGGGCAGTAAAGAAATTTTTAGCGTTAGAAAATATATTACAGCTGGTGTTCCACAGGGATCCGTCTTGTCCCCTCTTTTATTCAATTTATTTATGAACGACTTTCCCACGATAATTACAAAGGCCACTGTGTATCAATATGCAGATGATACAGTTCTACTCACTCGTCATATGCATTATGAAGAAGCAATTAGCGCCCTACAAAATGCAGTCCATAAGGCTATGCAATGGTTTGAAGAAAACTGTGTTTATATCAATGCTAAGAAAAGCAAAATCATGTGCTTTCGCAGTCCATTAAAAACTCAAAAAATGAACTTGCCAATATTTCTGCATAATGAACATTGTATTTCATGTAAATGTACTGCTATAGAATATGTGGAGACATTCAAATACCTGGGTATAACGTTCAACAGCGGCATGTCTTGGCAACATCACATGGCGTTTTTGTGTGGGAAATTACGTAGTGTTGCATATTTACTTTTCAACATAAAGGGTTTAGTACCTCTACCAGTCAAGAAAATGATAGTGCATGCACTTGCGTACAGTGTGCTGAGGTATGGGATAACGATCTTCGCCTTTTGTACAGAACACTGGAAAAATCGGATTGATAAACTACTAAAAAATATATTAAGAAATGTGGCTTATGGTAGTAAACTTAACGACAATAATATTTTTGAGGAATTAGGATTTTGCACATTGGAGGGTTTATTTACCAGAACTGTTATTATGCGGCATAATTGGAGCGATGAATTCAAAGAGGCATACGATACACCTCGTTTGTTAAGAAATAAAAAACGTTTTAAGGTACCCTATTCCACTACTAAGTATGGTGAAGCGAGAAGAAGTGTATATATCCCAAAAATATTTAACGATTTGTCCGATGAATTCTTCTTGGCAACTTCGAAAAAACAGTTGAGGAAATTATTGATGAAACGGTGAAATTTACTCCTGATCTTTACTTCAGTTGTTGATGTGTTTCTCTTTTATGTCATTGTCTGTTAACGGGTAATACTACGAAACATTCTTCTCAAAGTAGAAAAAAAACGTGTTATTATGTATATGTCTACCTTTTCACTTTTTATGTAAATATGTAACCACATCGCTTACCGACTCTGCCGGGCCTAGTCGCACAAGTCCTCGTAGACTTAGACAGGCCCGTTTCTTTGTATTGTGTTTGGATGTGTGTCAATAAAATATTATTATTATTATTATTATTATTATTATTATTATTATTATTATTATTATTTCTTTTTGTTGTTGCCACTGCTGGTGCGCAGTTTCGCAATCGCCGCTCTATTATCTCGCCAACCAATGGCGCACGCATCCCGGGCCTCTCTATTTACAGGAAGCTGAACGCAGGCGCACACAATAGGCCGTCGGCGGCACCGGATTTCACGCTCGGTCGGCCGTCTTCGTGGCGTCGCACGAGACACCGCGCGCGCACACCTCGGATGCCGTGCCGAACTGAAGATGTCGTTCGTGGCAATAACGCGCGGCGCCGCACAGAGGAGGAGGTTTTGCTTGGCCAGTTCGAAGGACAATGGGGGTGCATTAGGTCCGATCGCTTCCACCACGCCTACTCGCCGCGTGTTTGGCTCCGCGAGGTGGAGCCGCAGGCGGTGGTGGGTGGCACAGTGGAGTAACCGACTGTGTGTCCCACATACAGCATCCGCCAACGGTCGTCCCGTACACTTGAGACCAACCACGTTCTTCAAACGACTTTGTAGTGCCCGGTGCCCGTAACCGGCCGTGAAGAAATCAAATACTGATGACGGCTTGGGGAGACCTATGCGCGCCCCCCGCCACCTCCCTACGCATACACACACGCACACAGAGCAAATGTCGGTACGCACACACCACTTCCGTTTCGAGCTTCGAGTACACCACATACGAAAAGGCCACGTAAGTCATGCTAAGCGTGCAGGGGCCACCGCACGCGGGCCGCCGCTGGGAGCGCAGCGATCGCTATCGCAGGCTCTGCGTCGCACATACTCTGCAGGCGGTGGACTTGCGCGTTTCGTTACGATCGAACACCCGTCGTAGTCCATTCAAAGCTCCACGACGCGTTCTAGCAGTTTCGCGTAAAAAAAAAAAAAGGAACGCGAATAATAATAAACACTTGGACATTTCCCGATAACACTAATTGAAAGCGGGAATCGTCTGGCTGTGAATGTCCTTCACAGACCCTCGAAAATGCGAAACAATGCAATCTGACACGCTACGCGCAGAACAACAACAAAGCTCTAAAGTCCCCGAGTGGTCGATCCTTGACTTCGTTCAGACAAGCAGCAGGAGCGCGATCGCATTAGCTTCACACACAGCGGACACAAATACGCAAGCCCACACAGATAAGAGGCGCGCGTCAAGGACGGCGTTCGCAGAGCGGGCTATATAGGGGGACAATCGCGGGCCATTTCATCCTTCCGGCGTAAATATGCGACGACAGGAAAAAACAAAAACAAAAACACGCGCGGCTAGTTTAAAAGCGCGCACGCACAAAATAACCGGGCAAAAAAAGACTAATAACATTTGCGACTACGTCTTGTGCATATGGCCCCCGCAGGCCTGCTTATTTTTTATTAACATGTTTAGCCTTTCGGAGCAGTCAACGACGAAAGCGAGTCGCGAGAAGCTGCACGCGGCAGACTAACGCATACGTGTCCGACTCAGGCGGGTGAGGGAAGCTCCTTTTTAGATTTCCTGTAACAAGTTGCCACGTGGAAGAGCAATTCTTTTTACGCAAACAGGCTGTTCGAATGCGCTGCAAAATTACACGGATTGTTTTCGCTATGCCTTCCGATGGCGTTATAGCCTCGATGACTGCACGATATGCGCGCTACGCCATGGCAAACTGAAGAAGATAATGAGAGTGAATGTCTTTATAAAAGAGCTCATTCAACACAACGAAGATATCTATAGAAAGCATCGTTTTCTTGAGCGCTGCGGACGTGACGGCTTGGCCTAATTCGCTGACAATCGAGGGTCACGGTCACCCAGTGTCGCTGCTTGTCATGCGGAGCAGGAAGTAGGAAGGGGTCAAGAAAGTTGGCAACCAAGTACGGGGTAGTTGAAAGTGTAAGTAAACAACCGGGAGCCATCAGAAAACGAGAGAAACAGAGACAGTAAATTTGATGCAAAGGCTAGAAACCAGAAAGACCGTAGAGATTTACGAGAATGGCAAGAAAGAAATTAGAAGGGGGAAAATCTGTACGAAAACACAATTAAAGGGCAGTGCCTTGATGTTTGAGGCTCGAGCGCGGATTGCCTAAGGACAAAAACAAACCGGAGCAAGTGTTCGCAACAGCATGTGGCATTTGTTTGCTGCAGCAAAAATACGGAGACAACTCGGCACATCCTAATGAAATGCGAATGTATCCACCCAGCGAGACCCGTAGGTAACGTACGCCTTCAAGAAGCGCTAGGATTTAAAGTGAATGAAAGCATTACCGATCAGCAGCGAGATAGCACGAGGCGTTCAGAGTATTGGTAGAAAAAACATCAGGGAAGAGATTGATAGGACCGGATCCGTTACCCGCATAGGTGACGGTACAAAGTAGATATAGAAGTTTTAAGGAATTTCTCACCGCCCCGTTTCAAAGGGAATATCAATCAGTCATCATCAGTAGCAACGAAAAACCCGTTGCGACAAGGCACTCGACATTCACAAATAAAACAGACAGATCATTCACTTTCCAAGCATAGCAACCCGCTGGCATGATAGTAGTTTTCTGTTGGATATTCTAACTACTGGCCTGTTCACTATACAGAAAAGTTCCGCCGACAGGGCACGGGCTGTTTGCACAAGCTTTAGCAACCACATTCCTAGCAAAAATGTGCAAGTAAACTGATTCTTAACACTATGGACCACCTCATTTGCCCTTACCTACGTTTAACGTTCTTTCGTCGGAGGCGGGCCTCTTGCGAAAGTTGCTTACGGTCCTTGTAACAATAAGACATCGTTGCCGGAATACAGGCGGAGGTCAAAGCGACCATGACAACTATCCCTAGTTGCATTTCATATATATATATATATATATATATATATATATATATATATATATATATATATATATATATATTCCCCATGGTTTTGTCACGGCCAGACTAGGTTGTTACGACATTCGCGAACCCAAGCTTTTCTGCAACCTGATGCAAGGTAACAAGTACCACTGGCGCTGAGGATCCAAAAACGGCAATAAGAAATCGGCCTTCGGCGCATCTAGTATTACCACTTTGCCTGTATGTTGCTTGTCTATAGCCGCGCAACAAACGTGTTTCTACCTCAGCATCCTTCAGAACCCCATCAAGCGCCCGAAAGTAACAAAGCCGCCCTTCTTGCCGAGGGCTATTTCTCCGGTAAATTACTAGCGAACTCCTGTTACGAAACTTCGGAACAAATGAGATCGGTGCCTGGCGAGGCGTCCGCCAACTGGGGGAACTGCTAAGCAACGTGGGCGCCAGCGCATCAAGGCACCTGCGCCACGTCACGGTGACGTAACGTGAGTCACGCGCTGGGCGTGTAGACGCACGGCGCACAGAAACTGTGGCCTTGGTAACCGCGTGCCGCGCGTAGTGCAGCTTTTGGGCCGCTGCTTCTTCGAGGGGGGCGAGGAGGCTTGAGATGACGCCATCGCCCTTCGACTCCAGCTTCCTCCCGCGCGGCGATGCGGGCCAGAGACCCTTAACCGGCCCATTCACAAATTCTGCAAGGCACGAAGTGTCCGAATGCAAACAAGAAAAAAAAAAGGGGGGGGGGGCAATATGGGCGGCAAGCAAGAGTAACTTCCAGATTGCCCCACATAAC
Source organism: Dermacentor albipictus (assembly GCF_038994185.2). Classification (NCBI taxonomy): domain Eukaryota; kingdom Metazoa; phylum Arthropoda; class Arachnida; order Ixodida; family Ixodidae; genus Dermacentor; species Dermacentor albipictus. The sequence goes on along the minus strand of NW_027225574.1, from coordinate 4,501,669 downwards.
AGAGTCCCTTTGAAGAAGGTCAGACGCTTGATCGACCACAGGGAACCCCAGAGTAAGGGCACTTTGGGAGCAGCACATTGGCGCACGCGGGACATCCAATGCGCAAAGACTCCTTAGCATGGCGCTGCGAAGTACTTGCGCATTTTCAGTGCGGCACGGGACAGTGACTTACGAGGGACAGGGCAGGGGACGCATACGACGATGCGCCGCCTGCGTGTATGGTCACGACGAGCGAACGATGCAGGCAAGAAATTAGGCTGCGAGTACTCACCACGACCATCTCGGAGGGCTCCAGGATTAGGCATTCGTTGACGCGGCGGCCCGCGCCTACGGACCGCTTGCCGAAGCTGCAAAAACGCAAGAAGAGCGTCGGTTAACATTCGAGCATTTGCCAAATCACACGTGCACAAAAAACGCGCACGCGCTGTTTTCTTTGTGTGTGTGCGTGTGTGTGTGTGTGTGTGTGTGTGTGTGTGTGTGTGTGTGTGTGTGTGTGTGTGTGTGTGTGTGTGTGTGTGTGTGTGTGTGTGTGTGTGTGTGTGTGTGTGTGTGTGTTCTGCAGTAACATGTAGGCGCGGCCGCATGAGGCATGCGGCTGTGGGTTCTAGGTGTGGGTTCTAGGCGTATTGCATATAGTACAACTAACGAAGTCCACATCACTTCAGAATCATTCGCTAGGCAGTTAGGTTTACGTTTGCGCGAAGAGGATAACGCGTAGTACACGGTTTCCCTGTATTGGCTGAAAGCTTACCAGTGCTCTAAACTAACGTGCAGAGGATTCTTGGCATTCACATCAGACTTTCACCCTTGTCGTGGTGCCAGTGCGAGAGGCCCTCAATCACTACCGTGGGGAACATAAGCAAAGGCAGGCTAAATTTACCTACATCAAACAAAAGTACGATATATCTTGTTTACGCCGTGCGACCGTGCGTAGTATGCAAATTGATTATCATTTTACATCGCTATCGAAACAAGCTCGACGCTTAGAGGCCATATAGAAAACAACTGTTATCCTTATACGAGGCATATTGGCGAGGGTCAGCTTGCAATACATTAGCTCAGCTTTTGTACACTACACATCACCGTAAACAGTACCACTTCAGCAGAAACTGAAGTCGAAACGAAAAACTCGGAAGTGTCTATAAATACAAAAATTTTGCACTCATTCGCTTTCCGCAATATAGGTGATGACCTCTATCATCAGCAACGTTGACATTCAGGCAAGTTAGTATTGATTTATTATGAATTAAGGGTAGCGCGACAGACAAGGACAAAGAAAGAATTGACATCATAAGCGCTTGTACAGTGTTGTGCGATTGAAACGCGATAATAAAACCGCATTAACGACGGCACATTACGCGCCACCGGAGACCGATGGGTGAACGCTGGGGAGACCAAATGCAGTCATAATGTGTCACAAAGGCTCGCACTTTCATGGTTGCCACTATGCATCAGCTCGGTGCCGCCAGCACCCTCCGGTGTCTAAAAAAAAAAAAGCGCACGCAGCCATGCGGTCCGAGTATCGCGTTCCAATCGCTGAGCAGCGTCTTCGTCTCGGTATTTCTCGTTAGCCTGAACTCAGTCTGAACTGATTTCCGCATCCATGATAAGCAACCCTCTTTTCATTTTCGAAGCCTGTTTGTTCAAGCAAACGACAAACAGAAGGAAGACCGGAGTTTCTGTCGCCATGGTGCGAGAACACAACCAACCTGTTTTTCTTTTTTTTTTCAAAAACTACGTAAGTCACTATGTAGCACCCCAAATATTTATTGACCGCTGCTTCGATTTCCTACGCTACAAATGACTCGCGAACTCCCGTATACCTCCTCTATCGCCTAGTCACGTCCGAAAACACGGTCGTGCAATGCTGCGCATCTTCTTGACCCAACCGATGACCGTCCGAAATTACAGCGTGTGCGGCGGCGAGGTAGCAGGCCAATGCTCCTCGGACCGTGAGATGCATCAATTGTCACGGTGTCATTCCGACATCCAGGGTGCGTCAACCCTGCCCTCCTCGATGCTCTAGCGCTTCACCCGCGTTCCCGGAGCCAGAACACTAATTCTCGCCCAGCACACAGCCCGAGACGTATCCCGAGCAAACGCTGGGCCCTTATAGCCGTGCTGCCGATGGGCTGAGACGCATCGCTGCCGCCGCCAGCTGAAGTCCGTGTGCGCACACATATATTTAAGGCGGATCGGCAAAACGGCAGAGGAGGACCAGCACACACACACACACAACAGGCGTCATATCCGCGCCGCGAGTCGACGGCGCGGAGGAGAGGGGAACGTGGAAAGAGAGAGAGGCCGCGATGCTTCATCTCCTTGGTGGGAAAAGTGCCCGCCGCGCGCGCCATAGCTCGCTGCCGGGGCGGCGGCCAAGAGACCTTGGCGCTCTAGCGCGACGACAACGACACGGCGCGAGCGGGCATCCCAAGGAGAAGGCCAGTGACAGCGCTGCCACGGCGCGCGCGTCAAGACGAACGACATTGGCGGCGTCGCCGGCTGCGCCAGACGGGTGTGTGCCAGCGCCGGACGGCTGCAGCTGCTCGGCACGACGAGAGAGAGAAAAGCAGCGATGCCAGCGCGCTGGGGGAAGTTCAGAACTCAAAGACTATACGGTTAGCAATAAATGAGCCTCCTCGACAGTTCCACCGGTAAGCGTCGCTGGAGCGCGGGGGCTCGTCGCTGCAGCAACGCCGTGACTTGCGCGCGCTGAATGCCGCGGCCCCCTTTCGTCGAGAGTGCGCCTTTCACTAAGGGTTGTGCGAGCAACGCTCAGCGCTGTTCATAGTCTAGGTATAATGCAGGCTCAGGAAGAGAAAAAGCTAGATTTGCTTCGTAAGATAATTTTTTTTAATAAACTTTACGGAGGAGGGGATCCTGTCATGTGCACACAAGTTTGGCGTTGGAGAAGACAAAACCAAATTACCTTTACGGAAGATACGGAATATATTGCCAGGGACATTTGCGTACCTTGCGTTACATATGCGTACCTTGCGTACCTTGCGTACCTTGCGTTACCTTGCGTTACCTTGCGCAAGGTACCTTGCGGTACCTTGCGTTACAAGAGGTTTCACGTCGTCACGACATTCGTCACCACATAACCTGCGACGCAGGGCCGTCAAAAACGCAGCCAGAATTGACGTAAGACCGCGGCGCACCCCATATTTCATCGTGGGTGCTTCTTCAATACGCGTTTCTTGTTTTACTCTGCGCTCCGGTATCACGAAATAGGAAGCGCATAAAACAAGTTGCGTCAAGACGGAGCGGAGTAAGGCGAGAGTGAAGGAAAGCGGAGACGCTGCCTTAACGGCGATATACGACGAAACAGTGCTTGGTCTCGACGGAGCCGCGGCTGCATCAGTGAACGAAACGCGCGCCTACAGCTCGCAGCACCTCCGCGCGTCAAGTGGGTCGCGCGCCAACACCCCCGCTACCCGTTTCGCCTTCGTTAACGGGGTTGGCGAGACGGACGGGGAACCCTAGAACGCGATTTGTGGAACCAGTGACGCAACGCCCCCGCCATCAGTTGCGTCACAATGGCGGCAGCAGTGCTCGCGGGTTCGCAGACGGCGTTGCAGCGCCGAAAGGTCGTGCGCCTATATGCTGGAAGCGCCAAAACGCGCACCACGACACTGCACACGAGTCTGCAGGAGCTGCCGCCCTTGCAGCGACACGTTTACTTGTACACGGCAGCAGTAAGCAACTGAATACTTCCACCACCCGCCCGTCCCACATCGGTCATCCAAGCTCGAGGTTCACCGTCTGTTCGCTCACGCAAAAGAAAGGGAAAAAAAGAGGGGGGGAGGAAACAAAGAAGAGTCGGGCATCCCGCCCCGAGAGAGGCACGCGCTTTTCTCGTCGCCCAAGCTATGTGGGGCGGGCGCCTTCTCTCCCTGCTTCGAGCGCTTTATTTCTCAGTCTACCCGTTTTGCACGATGACAACACTGCGGTGGCAACACGGTGAAAAAGGGCGACCGTGCGCACCCCCATATAGCCAAGAATATATACCGTGCTGCACAACCCACACCAACCCATAACGGGAACATTACGGGGCGAACCACGTCTACGCAATAAATTTAGCGGTTTTAAAACACACACACACACACACACACACACACACACACACACACACACACACACACACACACACACACACACACACACACACACACACACACACACGCGCGTGCGCGCGCGCGCTCGAATTCCGCCCAAAGCGCGAAGCAGTGACAGAGAGCGCATTTATTACGAGCAGTAACACTCGGGTGTTCAGTGCAGTGCAGGTTTCAGAAAGCGTTAAAGAGACACTAAACAACAACACTGAATCAGTTTATACACTTGGAAAGTACTCCTTCGAAACACTATTTTCATTCACTCATTTGGCGTGGTTGGTTACTATCGAAGAAAACCAATCAAACAGACCCTTTTCTTTATTTCGCGCCGAAACCTAGCGCGAGACTCGAGAGAGGTTGGACTCAGCACTGGGGGAGGGCAAGCGAGATAGACAGAAGGAATGAGGGTTAATAGTAGAGTACGCAGAGTGCAGCCCTGGGGCGCGGTGGGAGGTCGTTGTTCGAAACTCGCGTTCAGTTTTGCGTTCAGTTTCGCCTCACGCGAATGGCGTAGGCGGCGCCGAGTCATCTGTGCCGCAGTTTCGAAACAGCTATATGCGCCAAGCGAGAACAGTTTCAATAACGAAACTCTGTTCGACCGTTGAAATGCGCGCACGTGGGTATAAATTTATCTCTAACATTACGTGAGAGTGCTCAGCTTCAGCCTTTCCTCGAGTCTGCGCGTAATTATGCGCCGGCGCTCACTTGAGTTGCCGTCCCGCGGACTGCTCAGGAGTGCCCGAGACACGGCTTTCAACCGATGAGCGTTGGCACAAAACAACTGAGCAGAAACTAACGACGATGATTGCCGATGTAAGCGAACAGTCGATCTCTTTCTAGAGAGCTATTTGCTTTATGAAAGAAATGATGCGCTCGAAGGCGTGTCATTTCATTGTTGCAGTGAGAATATTTGGGCAGCATTTCGTAAAGAACCGAACCCAGCCCATCTGAAGCGGTAGTATGGGTGGCGATACATATACGCATAAGCCGATTGGTCATGTGCGTGTTGTCTCCAGGGGCGCGCGAATGCCGGCGTGGATTGCGACTCTCACGCTGCCGGAGCCCTCTCCAACAGCAGCCGCCGCAAGGGGAGAGGGCGGAGGGAGAACAGCAGGGCTGTCCTTCCCGAGCGCTCCACCACAGTATCTCAACCTTCAGACGCCCCAAACATGGAGGAAGGCAAATGACAGGAAGGGGCATACCGCAACGCGATTGAAGCCAACTTGGTGGCCCCACACGTGATCACACGTCAACGTTCGCGGTTGGTTTTAGTGTTCCCGCTCTGCAGACAGAGCCACGGCAGGGCAGCACCGAATAAAATATTCAGTGCCATTCCACTGCGCATCACCAGCGAAGCTGTTTAGCGCACGACACATAGGTGACCCAGAATATTGAACAAAGGTACGAACATGTTTATTGTCCTAATCTGTGGTCATCGTGGCGATATAGGTACGCACATGTATTCGCCTATCAACTCTCTTATTAATGCGTCTGTCACTTAAGACAATGAATGGCCCACACCCCCTTAAGCAATGGCTCATACCGCCCCGAAAACGCGGCCTCTCCCTTGCAACGACACAACTGAAATTCTACGCTGGAATGATGTGCGGCAACGGAGCCAGCTGTGACGACGACTACGACGACGAACGCGGGAGCATGCAGTGGCACTAGCGCGTTTGCGCGGTTGGCACCAATAATTTGTTTAATTATCAGTCCTTTTTGAAAAAAAGTACAAAACATTCTTTCAAAAAAACATTTATTCTTACCCTTGTGCTTGGGCCTACCTAGCTCTTTGGGTCCCACGTGTGACAAAAGTAGTTCAAGGGCGCGTTACAGGTCCCCGATCCCACAGGGGTATGTGCCCTTGAGCTTGGACCCTTTCTGCACTATCACCCGGATCGGCCCACATATATGATGATCTGGTTTTTGCCAACATCTCGGTCACATTTTTTTTTCTTCTAATAGACAGCTTCACCGTAAAAAATTACACTGGCATAGCTACTGGGAACCAATCCGTCTCAGCAAATTTCGATTCTTGCTCCATGATCTCGACGCAGGAAGTCACGTGTTGTGCCACCGCTGAGGAGTCACGGAGCATCGCTTGCTAAAGCTGGCTGCGTGACGTAATGCTCCCTAAGGACGTGCTATACTAATGCGGGGTAGCAAACCAGGCCGCTACCCTGCACTGGCGGAGCGAAAATGGGGGGAAAAAGGGGGTGCACCTGGTGACAGCAACCTCGCGTCGATCCCATTTGGACCGTACATGACGGACCGAAGCCACGCAAGACCTCGCACACGTCGTCCCAGGTTCGCATACGAGCAGGACGATATCGTCCGTTTCGCTCAGTACGTACTTGAGAGTCTTCCAAGCCTCGAAGCTGCAAACCTGTAAAATGATGACTTGGCGCTATGCTAACTGCCAGTTAAACGCGCTGGCTGCAGAGAGACCGCGGAATCACGGCCGCAAAAGCCTCCCTCGCGCAATGCGGGGCGAAACCAATGCGGGGCACATTTCAGAGATGAATATCCCAAAACCGCGATATAGCTCAGCATTTTACTCAACGGGCGCGCCTCGAGTGCTGAGCGCTTTCAATTTAGCAATTCTAAATTACGAGATCCAAGAAACTAACTGATCTATTTAGTTATTTATACAACGGGTCACAGTGCAGTCAATGGCTATAGGGCCTCCTCATCTGTTCTACGTTGTAAATATATTATATCGGGTAATAAAATTTCGTCTTATTTCAAAACAATTGACTAGTAAAATATTGATTTGTTAAGTGGGTAATGGAACAACGCGGTGTGTCGAGCAAGTCTCATCAACAACGAGCAAGAGCATGCAGTCTGCCACAGGCGATTTCTGAAACATGTGCGCAACCTTAAAGAACAATAAAGAACACCCTGTATATAATACGTAGGAACACCAGAACTTTAATCGCGCAAATTGCATGCCCTCGGCGGCATGGGCTGAGCGCATGCCGCTGAGCTCAGCGGCCGTGCTGCACTCAATATTGCGCAACTCGATTAGCGCAAGCACCGGCGAAAATCAGCCCTGTGAATGCATACGTTTTTGCTGAATAAATAAATAAATAAATAGGATTAAAAAGAATTCGTCAGTGAGCCATGCAAACAATTCCAAAAGATTCTTTAACAATCACAATCACGCCAGTGAGGCTCGCTCAGTGATCTGAATAAAAAAGAAGAAGAATAAATACTGTCCCGCCAGCGGTAAAAAAAATGTTTTGCCGAGGTTTTCTGAGCTAATTCACCGGTTTAATAATACAGTACGTCACGTTGCCAGTTCTGTAAAGGCATTATAAGCAAGTACAAAATCAAGTGCTGCGCTTTCGTCTGCAAGGCAACCCCCAACTCCTACACGTTCCGTGACGAGACTGCGCTCTATTAAAAATTTATTTCTTCATCTTGCTCTACTGATAACACTACCACTACCGGCCGTTGGCGTACATGTGCATATGCCTCAAACGCCATGGCGGGGCAAGCAGCGCGGTTTATTACGGACAAGGTACACGCTGAGAAATGTTGCATCCTTACTAAGCACCGAGTACGGGTTTAGGAAGGCGCAACTAGCCAAACCGCGTCAACTTCGCGAAGTCACGACAGAGTTGGCAAACCTGAAAAGCTGACACCAAATGTTCGGCGCGCAAGCAACTGCTCCGCATACACACGAAGCTAGGACGACAGAGGGGTGGCGGCGGAGTAGATGCACTGTTGGCTTGTTCTCACTTCGCCAACGAAAAGTAAAAAAAAAGAAGAAAAAAGAAAAGAATAGGCCACATGGCCGACGGAAAAAAACTAAGTGTGGTCGCTCGGCAACAGCTTTACTTGGCTCGCACAAAGAAGAGATGTAGAGCATAATAAGACAAAGAGCTCAACGCAAAGCAACAAAATCGACAGAAACGTGAGAATGAAGTTTTCGAGCGCGATTCAGATGGAGAGAGAGAGAAAATGACGGGAATGGGCGAAAAAGCCGGAAATGAAGACTGCGCGGGCCGTGCCTGCGTGTGGGCGAGGAGAGAGCGCGCTAGCAACGGCGCCAGTGCGCAATTTTTACGACGGACCGTTAATTGCGTGCCGAGACCTGCGTTGCGCCGCTGCAGAGCCGTTGCCCGGGCTGCCACCATGGGCTGCATGCACGAGCACGGTGATGCCGAGGCCCGGTATAGCAGCGGGAAAATGATCTGGCCTTAATACGCTATACCCAGTACGAAAAAAAAGAAGTATAATGTCGAACAAAAAGGAATGTCTTCTATACCAGGACGCCCCTTACGACTCTGTATACAGCGCACGCGCCGACGTAGGGACTGCAGAAATGGCTTGGAAACTGAGGCGGCTTGGGTGATAGCAGCGATAGTGCCTTACACGCAGCGAATTCTGTCACCTCATTGTGGGACGGCGCATACACTGAAGGACTTCACCGGAGCCCGCCGTTGCCCATAAGTCAGAAAACTCAGTGCCCATTTTTCTTTAACTTATTCCTTTTTTTTTGCGCCTCTCTCTCTCTCTCTCTCTCCCCAATTCCCTTCTCCATGCAGAGTAGCATGTCAGCGACGTCTGAACGCCGGCTAAAATCTCTGCCTTTCATAAAGGGTTCTCTTTCACTCTAGTTTAAAACCGAAAAAAAGGTACGTAGAATTTTTTTCCCCCGCAATTCGGTTACAACGGTCAGCTCCTCCATAGCGCGGTACGTACATGCCTACTGTTATTGTGCGATCTTTCGTATCGCAAAGCTGTTGACCACCCTATGCACTTGTCCCGTCCGTTTGCTCGGAACAGACGCAAACGCTTACTTATACTGTACATCGAGGTACGCTGCCATAACTACTGTATCCTTTATCAAACCGTGGGATTCTGGGCCTATGACGCAAATAGCTAAGATTGCGGAACAGGCGTAGCCTCTCGGTTCTCTGCGTTCTCTTCAGCACACTATGGAGCCAGAGGGCAAACACATGAAAAGCATATGTTCAGCGTACAACGCAAGAGTGGTTCGTCCGGAACGGTCCAAATGGAGAAGCAAACATCAAATTTGGCGAGTACTAATATTCACTCCGGAAACAAACAGCGACGAGAGAGAGAAAGCATACACGTAGACGACGGAAACATAACCATCACTGAGGCATTCGATTCATGCAGAGAGTCGTAAATATAAGTTAGCGGCTGTAACAGCTGGATATCATAGACGGGCAAAGCTCTTAGCTGCAGGCGGATACGACGAACAAAGCACACAATAAAATCTCTCATTTCTTGGACGCACAGACAATGCATGCACACAAAACACTCGCCGATCCGCGCATTTACGAGGCTCGATCCTTTTCAGGAACACATTAATCGGAGAGATCCAGGAATGCTTGCACGAGACACAACCAATATGCCAAAACACGGCGCTCCGGCAGTTGCGAGCCGGCGAGCGGTTCCTGGATTGGCAAATTTTTTAGCGCTCTCCCGAAGGAACGGCACGCGCGTCCAAGGAATGAAACGAAACAGAACAAGAACAGACGGGGCCACGCTTCCCTGACACGCGAACAATTTAGTTAGGCACGGACCGCAGACGAACGGCGTAGACTGGACACAGCTCAAGGAACACCTTCGATTCCCCGCGTTCGCATTTTCCGTATAGCGAAGACTGCGAGGGTGGAGACAATAGCGTGGCGGAGACAATAGCGCGTACACTTATTGGGCATCCCGCGCGCGCGCACGTCTAACGGGTTCGGCGGCCACTGTCCGCATATACATGGCTGCAGAAGGAGGCGTGTGCATAGCCGCGGGCAATCCGGGCGCACGCGGAAAGTCTACAGGCAACCGCTCGCACGCACCGAGCTCCCGGACAGCGAGGAACGGTCGTTATCCGCGGGCCGCGGGGTGGGGGGGAGCGCAGCTTCCCACGGACGAGATGGGCGCGTCCGCGCGAGCGCCCTTGCACACGCGGGCCCCACGTCGCGCAGCGGCACAGTTCCGCGCGGTGCGGTTGCGCGCAGCGCCGCCAGCTGCCCGAGCATTGGGAGAAGAGGAGCCGCATACAACGCGCATCGCGAGCGCGGTGCTCGGCCGTTACACTCCACAGACTGCGACCAGACGTGGAACGGCCACTGCAGGCCAGCAACAAGTGTTGCGCGACTGAACGGACACACCACCGTGTTCGCACAAGTACCATCCACCCAGATATCCTGATTTCGAGATGCGCGTACTCGCGTCTGTCTGTTTGTGCCTCTGGGGCGCGCGTGCGTGCGTGCCCGAAGGCAGACGGTCTGCCACGTGATTTTCTTCCCTCGTTCATTCGAGTGGCCGTTCGTTGTGCACGTCTCAAAAACAACTCGTTCAAATGATCGACGCCACACTGTTATGCAATACTCGTCATCTTCAAATTCCAGTGCTCGGGAAAGCCAATTAGAGCAGTATAGCTGCCATACACGAGACAAGAAACGTTAGTGGCGCGAATAATTCTCACTGCGCTCTACGGTTTCCGTGAACGCACTTCTCGAGTAAACGATGCGGCGGCACATGACACCGCTGATGTACAAACTCGGCGCGCGCACGCGACAGCATGCAAATGTGAACGACCCGGTCCTTGAGACGTGCTGAGATGTAGCCCGCCTTCGCTTTCTCCTTCACATGCGAACAACCGCCCTTCACGTGCGAACAACCGAGACCATAGAGCAAACCTGCAACGGTGCTTACAAGGAACGGGAACGGTTGAAGGCCTCCTCCGTTTGCGCGGATAACGCCGCTATAAGCTGACAATCGAGAAACTTCCGATTCATGCAGGCGCGTCCTGCGCGGCGCAATAACGTTTAACACTTGTCAGCCGGCGAAAGCGGCCACAGGAGACAGATAAACAAGTACACGTTTCCGTATGTATGTATGTATGTATGTATGTATGTATGTATGTATGTATGTATGTATGTATGTATGTATGTATGTATGCATGCATGCATGCATGTATGTATGTATGTGTGTATGTATGTTTGTGTGTATGTATGTATGCATGTATGTATGCATGTGTGTATGCATGTATGTATGTATGTATGCATGTATGTATGTATGTATGTATGTATGTATGTATGTATGTATGTATGTATGTATGCATGCATGCATGTATGTATGTTTGTGTGTATGTATGTATGCATGTATGTATGCATGTGTGTATGCATGTATGTATGTATGTATGTATGTATGCATGCATGCATGCATGCATGTATGTATGTATGTATGTATGTATGTATGTATGTATGTATGTATGTATGTATGTATGTATGTGTGTATGTATGTTTGTGTGTATGTATGTATGCATGTATGTATGCATGTGTGTATGTATGTATGTATGTATGTATGTATGTATGTATGTATGTATGTATGTATGTATGTATGTATGTATGTATGTATGTATGTAAAACAAGAAGCGGAAGCGGGCACACGTATAAAAAAAGCACATTTAACGTTTTCCCTATGGCACGGGCACTGTCTGGCTCTAATAAACCATGTGTCCCACACAATTTGTGCCAAAATTTAAAAATATGCAAGTGCCACGAAGCTGGACAGATCCAAGGTAATGTTGTTTGCCGTCACCTGGTGCAAGTCAGGTTATTTTTTTTTATTTTGCTTAATTGCATAATTAGTTACTAATTAATCAACTTCTCAAATATTCAGAGCAAAAGCGTCTATGAGAAATTTGTAGAGCGGCATGAAAAACTCCCGATACAGCTTTCTGTTGCTCAATACGTGCTACGTAAAAGTGTTTTTTCCGAGTGCGAAAGAAGACCGCGAATACACGCAAAGTTCCTCGAGCGGCCAGTCGCGCGACAAGCTACACTATATATATTACGCGGTCCACAGTTTGGAAGAACCCCTGAACCTTCGGCACATACTGCTGCTCAGATTTAATGCAAAGACCTGTACACTAATACAGCTCACACATATGGCCGCGTAAACCACCACGCCGTCACCCATTTACTCTATAAAAAAAGAAAAAGAAAAGAAAAAGGAAAAAAAACCGCCCAATAGTGAAGCGTTTATTTTACTACACATGCGCCGCACTATACGCCGTCACTACACGTCAGGCGACCGGAATATCGCCGCGCGGAGAATCGCGAATAAGAAACTTAACCCGACATCCCCGCCAAAGCAAAAACAAATTGCCACCACAACATTACGTCAGTTTGTTGCTCAATGAAGCCGTATACCTGTCCTGTCAACGCCTTGCAGGTCAACCATAGTGGCCTCACGAGTCACGACCGCATACCCCACGAACGTCGGCTCGTTCGAGTCAATCACTCCATCCGAACGTTCATTTACTCCGGCGAGCTCGTAACACACTAGTGGGCATTAATCCACTATTGAGTCTTTCAGCGCAGGGGTTCTTGAGATAAGAAACTGCAGTCACGATGAACATAGCCGACAACGAACGCCGACCAGAGTTCGAAGCATATCTATACGGACCCGAAACAAACAAGCGCTGCTGCACGCCAAAACGGAAATTACCAAACGTACAAACATAGGTGCTTTTCCTGCTCCTCTATACATTCTTTTTCTTGCACGGGGATATCGCAGGGTAAGCGAATGATGGAGGCTGCGAGACAAATGGTGAACTAGTGGGAGAAGCATAAAATCTCCGCCGTCTTTGGAGAAGGATTCCATTACACGGGTCCCCAAAGCCTGCTCGCCCACATATTACGCTGCCGCGCGGTTTCCCCTGAGCGCCGCCAAATCGTTCTCCGCACGAACTGCGAGACACGGCAGAGCGCGTCACCTGATCGCTACGCCCTGCAAGTTGTGCGGACTGCTACGGCGGGCTCGATTGGTCGAACGGCGCGACGTTGCCGACGAAACTACACCCAATGCGCGCGCATGCCGTTGTCGGTCTTCTTTTTTTCTTTGCCGTACACCTAGCAACGCGCAAGGCTACCAGCGTCGCCTGTCTGTACAGTTTTCGTTTCGGTAGTCGCTTTTGTTCTTCGCGGCTATGTAGCTCATCTCTCCCTGAATAATTCATCACAGGTAACCACAGAGCAAGGGGTTGGGAGTATGCCGAGAGGGCAAAAAGCAAGAGGGACCGCAGGAAAATAAACGCAAGGAGACGACGTTCGCGTATGGGCAGTGGATGCAGTGGCGTAGCAACAGGGGGGGCCGGGGGGCCGTGGGCCCCGGGTGCAAGGGGACAGTGGGGGGGTGTCATATACGTCTGAAGACACCCGGAACTTGTTGATATCCTCGCCTTCCTCGACTACAGCTGGGGGGGGGGGGGGGGGGTGTGACAGAAGACCTATGGGCCCCGGGTGCCAGACGACCTAGCTACGCCACTGAGTGGATGATAAATAAATGGATGTCTGTGCCCCGTCGGTAGGGTCGCGAGGTTCGACTGACGTCTCCGTCGTGCGTTCATTCATCATGAAATGCTTCGAGATCGTTACACGTGTGAGGTGCCCATCGGGTGACGGGGGGTAGTGTATATATATGTACACGTTATAGTGCGTATATATATATATATATATATATATATATATATATATATATATATATATATATATATATATATATATATATATATATATATATACCATCTGTCGGGCAGCGCCGACGATAATACCTTTCGCACGGCTGTACAAAAGAACATTAGTTTCGGAGCGTTTACACTTGTTCACTGGGGATGAGCCCGCAATTGCAGTGCCTCAGAGGAAAGCAGCCAGTGTGCCTGAATCACTCGTCTTCAACTCGTCAGCGCCGTCAAGGGATCCCGCGCATCGCGGCGAAGAGTCCTGGTGCATGGCGCGCAAGGTTTTAGTCTTGTTCGCGTTGCGCTTATGCGCGCCGCATAGTGAAATGGGCGTGTGACTAGGGCATTGTACAGTAGGTTCACATCCAGCAAGTTAAGGAAAAGGAAGAGCCGAATGGGACCGTTTGTACTTGGCCATCGGCAGGTTTCGTAACAAGCAGTCTACACTGCTGAACGGGTTTCGACATCGATCGGTCTCCGCACCACTTTCGCGCCAGCTGTTTCGTCACGCCTGGTACGCACACCCACCCACGGACCCCGAGAGGCACACATTTCGGCTCGCACTGCGTGGCCGTTTATCCTGTGCACCGTTACTCGAAGAGAGAGAGATAGAGAGAGAGAGAGAGAGAGAGAGAGAGAGACGGTGCTGCGACGCGATGATACCAAGAGCGGCAGAGAGACGCGTACGTGTTGACGCATGCCCGGGAGTGTGCGTGCTGTTTTTGTTTCCGCCCGGGAGCATGCGCCACCAACTTCGCAACCCCAGATGCTCCCTCGGCGACCAAATGGACGACCTCCGTGCAGCGTCTCTGGCGGGCTTTCTCTTAGCCGAACAGAGTCCACTCATTCGCTCGATGGCACCGATGTCGAAGGAGAAGGAATAAATAAGAAAAGAAAAAAGCAGGGAGACGTCACATAAGCAAGCCCACCGGCCGATCGTCTCCGGTTGTCAGTGCCCGGCTGTCAGGAATCGCGCGGGTCAGGACAAGGGCGTCCGGGCTTGCGTCATGCGCCGCAGGATTTCGTGAATGCTCATTGCTCAACGTTGCAAAATCAGTCGCCCCTTCTCTCTCCCACTCTCGACGTCGTTTTGCTCATCGTAAACTTGTTCTCTTCTTTGAACTGCCTAGTACCACTCCCAATCTCTCAGCACTTCTTTTTTTATTATTATTATTTTCAGCTTTCTTTGTTTTTCTCGACGAGAGGCGGCAGCCAAAAGAGTGACATTACCGGCGCAGCAGTGTGAACAGCTTTAAGCGTGTTGAGTAATGCAGAGACGGTGTTGACCAATCAGTGGGTAAGCATAAAGGTGCGCGCGGTGATTCCGACTACCGCAATGCATGTTGTATACGTTATGTATAGCGCCACGTAACGCCGGGCAAGTTTCACGCTATATTCCGTTACGCATAATGGCCATTTCTGACATATTTAATTCACGAAAAGCCCGCTATATACGTCTCGAAACGACAGAGGTTGCTACAGACGGCTCACGGTGCGAATCGCCACCAGATAGCCCCTCCTGCAACCGCACATGTCGCATTACGACTCGTACAGATTGCTGACAGTCCATTTCATAGACACAGTCCACAGTCCATTCATAGACACACAGTCCATTTCGTAGACGATTCCATGCGTGAAAAATAACATCGGAATAAAAACAATTGGTCTCGTACGTATACGCACGTACGTATGTACACGACTCGTCGAAGGTTCCAGGGTAATCGCTGGTGCCCGCGTGCCTGCCAGAAAATACTGCACGATTCGCGTCGCGCGTACAATCAGATTACACAAGGTTCAGTGGCAACAGACAATGCTTGGAACGATCGATAACATTCGAGAAACTTTGGATTAATGCAGGCGCGTGCTGCGCCGCGCAATAACGTTTAACACTTGTCAGCCGGCGAAAGCGGCCACAGGAGCCAGGTAAACAAGTACACGTGTCCGTACGTACGTACGTACGTATGTATGTATGTATGTATGTATGTAAAAGAAGTGGGCAGACAAAGAAAGCACATTAAACGTTTCCGCTACGTACGGCACGGCCGCTGTCTGGTTCTAATAAACCATGTGTTCCACGCAATTTGTGCCAAAATTTACAACTGGACAGAACCAAGGTAATGTTGTTTGCCGTCACCTGGTGCAAGTCAGGTTACTTTTTGTATTTTGCCTAATTGCATAATTAGTTACTAATTAATCAACTTATCAAATATTCAGATCAAAAGCGTCTATGAGAAAATTGTACACCAACCTGAAACATTCTTGATACAACTTTCTGTTCCTCCATACGTGCTACATAAAAGCTTTTTCAAAGCCAGAAAGAAAGCCCGCGAAACACTAAAAAGTGTCGCACGGCACTGTTCGTGTTTCGCGGATTAAGTAGTAAAATAATAATAATAATTATAAGTAACAATAATAAACCATGTGCGAGCTTATTAAGAACATCGGCGGAATGTCAGCAAAATATTCAACGAGAAAGCGGGCGCTTCAGGTTACAAGCCTGTGCCGGAATTACTGCCAGACGAAGTGATTAGATTCTATATGCACTATACATGCGCAGAAGACAACACAACAAATAGGTCTCCTCAATAGAATAAGACGTATACACGCGCTGCACGAAAGTACGTTACCACTGGAAAAATAGTTATTATGCAAGACTGGCCGCTGCAGCATACGGATCGGCAAACACAAGTCTCTGACCGTTATGACAGATAAGGGGCGCAAGGTACAAACCACACCGAGTGGTAGATCGACCGCCGGTCATCCAGAACAGCCTGTATGTAACACACACACACACACACACACACACACACACGCGCGCGCGCGCAAGTATCACACAAAAATATCAAACCGAATTATCTAATTCAAGAGGCCCTGGA
The DNA here is from genome assembly GCF_038994185.2 of Dermacentor albipictus. Taxonomy (NCBI): domain Eukaryota; kingdom Metazoa; phylum Arthropoda; class Arachnida; order Ixodida; family Ixodidae; genus Dermacentor; species Dermacentor albipictus. The sequence goes on along the minus strand of NW_027225574.1, from coordinate 4,485,173 downwards.
AGAAGCAGAGCACGTCTGGCCTTAGTTGGCGGGAAAAAAACAAAATGGGAGCCCACTTTACCTCCTTGCAAGACGAGACTTATAAAGAGGGGAATAAAATACATCTACTACATCCTTGGAATTCATCTCATGTAGTTCGTATTTTGCCCCTGACCACATAGTTCGCCGAATTAACGTTGCCTTTGTTCCGCAGTACCGACAGCGTACGAGCTGCGGCCCGAGAAGGCGCGTTTAGCAACAGACACCATTACGTCCCCATTAAATATAATGAGGTCGGCCCTCCCGCCGCACCCCGGAGCATGTCAAATTCGTTCCAGACGATCTCAACCGAGTGACATTTGCGGTATGAGAGAGCGCCTGCCTGAGTGACATACGACGACTGGGCGAGAGTGGACGGAAAAGCGCGAGTGAGTGGGACAGGGGGAGTGCATGCCATCTTAAAGCCCCTAACTATTAGGCCATCTCTCTCTCTGTCTCTCTCTCTCTCTCTCGTGTGTGTGTGTGTGTTTGCAGGAGTTGTGAATTAACTACTGACTTCATTCTTATTCCTTTGCCCCTCTGTCGGTTTGCGGACCGCCACAGTGTCGTTTTCGACATACGAAAGGGAAAAACATGTTTCGACACACGCCTGCGCTTCCGCAGTCAAACATCGACAAGTACACAGCCGGGCGCAGTAGTACGAGGGGAAATAAGGACACAAGCAAAAGCCTCATCGATTTTCGTGGTTCCGTCGCCGACGCTTATGAGTCAGTTTCTATCGGAGAAGCGAAAGCGAAAGGCCCTGGACAGAGCGGGATTTGTCAGAAGGACGACGACGAAGGTTGGCAGATGTGGGGGACCCCGAATCTCGCGCTCCGCAACGAGAAAAGAAAAAAAAAAGAAGAAAAGTGATGATAATCAAATAATTAAGGAAGACATCGCACGGAACGATGAGAAAGAGTGGCTGTGAACAATGAGCGACGCTTCGAAAGGAAATCGTAGGTCGCGGAGGCGAGGCTGTGCCAGCAGACAACGATACGACCCAGCGCTATTTCGCCATAGCGGTTTATCGGCGTGCGCAGCGTCGTTTTCGTTAGTCTGGTATACACTCCTTTCACTAGTAGATCGGAGAACATTTTGTTTCTTTTCTTTTTGTTTCATACAAATCGAGTCCACGAAATGTCTGCATTCGTGCAATACTGCGGTGCATGCATTGCTCATTCGTTAAGTGTATAGTGGGAAGACGACGACGTTTCCACGCAGACGTGGTTTCCTTGTGTTCCTTGGAAATTGCTCGACAGCAAAGAAAATCTCGCCCTTATCCGGATACGAAGCTCATCGGAAGCCTATGGGGACCTGTGGACTCTGGTGAGGACTCTTCTTTGCCTTGTCCTACTGATCCTGCTCGTCTGATAGACTCAAAACAAGCACGGTTGGCGCTTAGGCTTAGTGCGGCCGAGCCGCCGCGCTCGCCCGACGAAGAAGAAGTGTTTGTGCCAGATGTGAGCTCCTCATCTGTACCTTCCACCGGACTGCTGCGCGTGACAACATCCATGCCAACCATGCAGCCGAAGTGTGCATCCGATAGCTCGAATACCCAAGATGAAACACCGAAGGACAGTCCTCTGCGTGATGTGAATGTGAACCTATCCGCAGTCGTGCCGACGGACACTGGTGACCCTATGGACGTGCAGCCCTCTGGCGGTTCGACGAATGCAGCCAAGCGAGGTCCCCCTATCAACGTGCTTCAACAAGACGCCATCGCATCGGAGCAACCGGCAAAAAAGGTAAGGGCCACCCCAGACTATTCCTCCACGGCCTCCCCTACGCCCGCTCCCTCTCAGTCTTACCCAACGCCCACCCCTTCTCAATCATATCGAGTTCACATACGGCCCCTTTCATGCTACGACATAACTTCAGTAGCCACAAAATATGTCCAAAGGGTCATCGACCAATCTCTTGAAACCACCGGATACAAAGGGTTCGCAGCATATAAATCTACCAACTCGATCACTGTGCACTTGGCATCTCTCAGTGATGTGCAGAAAATGTGCACTTTAACATCTATCCCGCTGTCAGAAGATCAACACCTGCCTGTGCAGTGCTACTTTGCATCGGGCCCTAATATACAGAGGTGTGTTGTCTATGGCATTGACCCAGAAGACACCCCTGAGATAATATGTCGTGAATTGACCTCCACGACACACAGGGTGCTCGCAGCCAGATTCATGGGCAAAAGCCGTACATGCTTAGTGACGGTACAGGGCCCTCAATGTATCCCAGAACGGTTTTATTACTATGGTTGCATATTGCGACCTAAACCATACCTCCCTCGAGCAATATTCTGCTACCGCTGCTTTCAACGTGGACACATGCAGGCATTTTGCCCACAGCGTACTATTGATCCAGAAAAGCTCACACCAGAAGGCCAACCACGATATCGATGTGGCTTATGTAAATCTGATGAGCACGATTTGACAAGCACAAATTGTCCGACTAAACAGAAGGCCACAATCCGGATACGAAAGGCTATACCAAAAACGACTATAGTAACAACACACAATCGTTATGAGGTTCTTGCAGAAGAGCCAGAGATGCTCCTGGCAGAAGAAGAAAAAGCCCCAGAAACACAACTGTATTCTTCTGTTCTTAAACGTGGCAAGCAGTCGCAGACAAAGAAACAGAAATTACCGGAACCTCTGCATCAGTCAGATGATGACCATGATGACATTGACGCTCGGATAGACGCACTGGCCAGAGAGATTGAGCGACTACGCAAACATAAAGAATTGGTAATTCTGCGTCGTCAGAAAATAGGACCGACACGTGACGCTTCAACCACTGCTAATGCCACCGTTACGCCTGGATCCCGTCCGGCACCACAGGTCAACCAAGCTGTTTGGACAGCAGTTTTAGATCAACTTGCTCAGCTAACGTTGCTCATTCAGAATTGCCTGCATCATGGCTAATTCTCTGCAGCAGCTGTCACAGGATGGAATTCTTCAGTGGAATTGTCGGGGCCTAAACTCCAAGTTAGGAGAAATTAAAACCAAGCTTCAATACAATAAGCTACATGTGTGGGCACTGCTTATTCAAGAGCATAATAAGCTATGCTCCCTAACCAATTTTAATGGGTACCATAACCCATCTATTAGAGATAGACGTGCTACTACAATGGCTTCAGCTCCGGGGAAAGCTGCAGTTTATATATCATCGCAAATTGCTCACACAGTGATTGACCTGGAGCCATGGTGTAGTGGTAATCAAGAAGTTGTCGGGGTCCTGACACGACCAGTGAAGACTCCTGTCATTCTAGTGTCATTCTACGCCAGACCGCAGCGCACACGTTTGAACTTGGGGTGGATAGCCCATCTCCGGTCTACGTACCCGGGAATTCCTATTCTCGTGGGTGGAGACTTCAATGCCCCACATACAGAATGGGGGTACAAGTACAACTCCCGAAGAGGATGCCAAGTTAAAAACATCATGAGCGATGCCACTTTTACACTGCTGAACCATCATGCTGTGGCTACCTGTACTGTACCCGCAGTATCTAGAACAAACGCCCCAGACCTCACGTGGTGGTTGGGTCCTGGAATGCCGCAGTGGCGGGTGGAACCAGATACATGGGGCAGTGATCATATGCCAATAATAATTGGTTTGCACAGAACGTGCATAAAGAAAATTCGACGACGAGTAACAGTCACGCATTGGGATAAGTTTCGGGAATCATCGATTGATAAAGTACCCTCAGAGACCTCAGAAATTCTTCCCGCTTTGCAAGAACTGCTACGGAGGAACACCACTGTAACCACAGTTGACGAGGAACAACCTCAACCGGACCTTACCCTTTTGCAACTTTGGGCAAAGCGACGTCAGGCAGAAGTGTATGCGTCGAGGAATCCTGATGCACCAGGTAGCCGTGCACGTGCTAACCATATAGCGGCGAAGGCGCGTCAGCACGAAAAGCAACTTTCTCGACGACGATGGTATGAGTGGTGCGAGAATCTTGGATCGGGCATTGGAAACAGAGCGCTTTGGCGCACGTTCCGGTCAATGGAACGCGGTCATAAGCAACCTGACCCTGCAGCGAGCGTTAGGTTAGCGATGCAGAGTTCGCCGCATCAATTTGCAGAACACGCTGCTAGAGCGTTTTTCCCGAAATACGATCAAGCGTCACCTATAAACTGCCCCGAAATTGATGAGTGTGACACAACTTCCATATCCGATATATCCAGCCCTTTCACCATGGCCGAACTAATAGCGGCGATTGAAACTTCGAAGAAACGAACAACACCTGGTCCCGATGGTATTCCTTATGAGGTTTTCAAGAACATGGAAGGAGCAGCTCTCGACGCACTTCTTCAGGCTATTAATAAAGTATGGGAGACTGGAAACGTTCCACCTGATTGGAAGCACTCAATTGTTGTCGCGATTCCGAAACCAGGAAAGTCTCCAAATAGCCTGCAATCTTTACGCCCAATTTCACTAACCTCAACTGTCTGCAAACTCGCTGAAAAGATGCTGGCCACACGAGTTTCCTGGTGGCTTGAACGCCACGATAAATATCATCCTGCTCAAATTGGATTCCGTTCTTACTTGGGAACTGAAGACGGACTTTCTATCTTATCAGACGATGTTTTACAGGTTTCTCCACACAGTCACGCTGTGCGCACGGTAGTAGCAACAGACATAACGAAAGCTTATGACAATATAGACCATGAAATCATTATATCCAACCTCATCGACCTGGGACTTCCACCGCGGGTGATAAGATTCATCTACTCATTCCTTCAGAATCGCACATTTGCGATTAGAGTAGATGGAAGGCAAGAAGGATACTTCACATCGAACAGAGGAGTCCCACAAGGTTCGGTTCTGGCTCCTCTTCTCTTCAACGTTGCTCTAATACCTCTAGCCTGGCAACTACATCGGATTCCAGATGTGAGGTTCTTAATCTATGCAGATGATGTCACTTTGTGGTCCGTGCATAAAGATATATCTAGACAAACTCAACAGCTTCAAGAAGCCCTTGATGTGCTGAACAACTACGCTCGGAAAGCAGGATTGGACATTTCCGCCCAAAAATCAAGCTATGTTGTGGTGGCCAACAAGAAAGGACGCACAAGAATCACGCAGCACCCCTTTACATTTAGACTCGGCGCAGTAACAATCCCTGAGGCTTCTGAGGTCCGCATACTGGGTCTCGATATTCACCAATCCGGCAGTGGTGCACACTGGCTCCGTAAAACCAGACAGAGTTCGACAAAAACACTTCACCTTATTCGTCGCATTGCAGCAAAAGCAGCTGGAGCTCGTACTGACGTAGCTCGACGGTTGGTACGTGCAGTCTTGCAGCCACGAATTTTATATCAAGCACAATTTCAACGGCTGACGTTGGCACAGCTAGCACAGTTGGAGACGATTAATCGCGATGCTATGCGCACAATCACAGCACTGCCCCGCATCACTCCGATACCAGCCCTACAGGAACATGCCCAGCTCAACACAATTGCAGAGCTAATTTTGCAACGTGAAAAAGCACGTGAAATAAAAAAGCAACTTATTCCGGCTGTCGCTGCGCTGCATGCTCATTTTCACCGCGGCTCTCGGATTGACAATCAGCCCTGTCCAATGCCTCCCTGGGAATTCACCAGCATCACAACTAATAAGCCAACGAAGTTACGACGCAGCGATACAACAGGTACTATTGACGAACACAACATCGTCGCTGCATCATGCGTTAACACCTGCAAAGTCTATACGGATGCTGCCATTCTCCCAGACGGCGGAAGGACATCATTCCTGAGTACAACGCATAATTTCATCAGCGGCCACCAGCGCTATTTATCTACGGAAGCCAGCGCTCTAGTAATGGAACTTCAAGCCATCCACGACGCTATGCAAGATGCGACATCTAAGCTGCCTACCATCAAGCAACTAGACATCTTCACGGATTCTTTAGCGGCTATGCAGGAACTCAAGAAGGTCGATAAGGCGATGGAAATCTGCGAGAGAATACACACTATGAATAGTAAGACAGCTACTTGCGTCAAGGTACACTGGATTCAAGGCCATTCAGCGAACCCTCACAACATTGCTGCTGACAAGCAGGCACACTGCCCTCCTAATCCTGATCCTCCACCTATTCCCCTCCCACCCCAACCCCGTAACTCGCTGCGAGCCCGTAAAAATGTTCTCCGGCAGGACACACGCGCTCTTATCCCACCGTGTGTCTGCTCCCTCCCCCTTCACCTTACTAGGGCGGAGGAAGTTGTGCTTAGGAGGCTTCGGGCCGGGGTGGCCCTTACACCGGCTGTTGTCTCAAGGTGGAACTGGTCGCATTTACCACTGGGTGCTACGTGTCCATACTGCTCCGTTCCTGAGGTGGAATCAGATGCATACCACCTAATATGGACATGTACGGGTTTAAGTTCGGAACGCTCGCGTCACCTACTGCAAGCCGGCCTCCGCTACAATGTGACAACCAGCTATGACCGCTGGATACATGATAACAGATTTCACAAAACACTGCTTCAATTCATACACAACACAGGCCTCACAGCACACATATAATACACATATACGCTCCAACAATTATGCCTTAAGGGCAAGCCTTCATCGCAATAAAAAAAAAAAGTGTATAGTGACACTTAGCTCATTATTTTTCGTAATGTTCGAATGCATTCGCGCGGCGTATCGTCTCAATATCTCATTGCGGACAAAGAGCAGCGATGCGACAGAGAGGGTGCGATATATACAAATTCAATGCGGTACGTTCAATGTCGCTGCCTTATAAAACGCAGCGTAATGCGCAAGTACACAATTAATAACAGATCGGCCATTTCAGCCCTCTCCCCCATACCCTTTCACTTTATTTTTGATTGTTTCCAAACACGAACAAAATAGCAAAGAAACAAAAACCCGCATAACTAATAAAAATTGTTACGCTAGAATTGCTTGGTAGAGCGAATTCCAACCAATCGTAATGCTGGACATATTATTAGCGAAGGCGACCGGCCAATAACAAAGTACACTACCGAACGAGAAGCCTTTTCTTTTTTTTTTTTATTTCCCCAGAGCCGAGATAATGTGAGGATTCCATTTCAATAGCCATTCCTTGTCGTGCTTCGTTAGTGTTCAGAGCGGCGCTCCGCTACCGGCAGTTATCGACGGGATGAGCCGGCCGCGAATGGCGGATGATGAGAGCGGCATAGGATCGAACGCAAGAAATCGCGACATTATAACCACCCAGTAATGGCTCACAAAGACTGCATGCCGGATAGTAACGTGGTTCCGCCACGAAGAGGAGTTTTCCGGAACCGAGGAGGCGGCCTGTTCTGTTACTCCTTCCCTTGAGACGCAAAACTGCGCAGTGCCGAAGGTAACGTCACTAAAATAACCCAGTGTTTCCTAAACTGCGAGTCTGCGGCACTCGGGACGGCCAAGTGAATGCATTAATGAAGCTCGTAGCAGTCAGCGTATATCCCGTTGGCTTTGAACGCACGGCTCATAACCTGAACAAATAACGTTCGGAATGCGAAGCATTCGCACGGTGCGCCGCATTCTAAGCTCTCCCGAATCCAAGCCAAGAACTGGGCTGCTATCTTGCACACGTTCGAAAAGCCGACGTTCGATTTTGCGACGCGCGATTGTCCAGGCTGCGCCGATATTGCGGCCTAGGCCAATCTAGTCCAATCGCGTGAGGCGAAATCGAACGTCGGCTTTTCGAACGTGTGCAAGATAGCAGCCCTGTATACCTCTGCAAACAGCCGACACCGGCGCACAACGGCTGCGCACGGAAATTGAAGACCACGCAGCGAAGCTATTTACTCTTTTTGACGGACGCCCGCGGGATTTCATTTAGAACATTGTGCGCAGATGGAATCAGCGAAGCAGAGGAAGGAGAGTGTGATGGATAATTGGGCTAGCGTATAAGTCCCTATTGAGAAAAGAGAGCGTTGCGATCATGAAACGCGACACAGGAGGGAAAGACTAGCGCCCTCTCACAACTCACTGAGTCGTCAGTTGGCGCTTGTATATGAGTAAACTGTGCTTCCTCATCGCAACGCTTTATTTTTCCCAAGAACAACATCATGTGGGCGTGACAAAGCATATTCAGGTCTCAAGATGAGCTTTCCGCTAAGCGATGCTTGCTAGGCGAACTTTCCTCACCTTTGGTGGCTGTGGTTGACACTGCAATTTAAGGGGCGAAAAGAAAAGAAAAAAAAGAAGAGAGAAAAAAAGTTCCTTTTTTTTTTAACAGTATCACCGCACTTGTGAGAGTGTCCCATGCATTTTCAGTAAAGTGTATTTATGACGGCCTGGTTTTTCTGTAGTGGCGTCAACGGAAAACGAAATGTTCCATTTTTATGTAGTTGCTGCAAATTGCGCAGATACGCGTGTGTGCTCTCCGACGATTTCTAGACTTAAACTGATGCAATCTCACCTATACCTCATCTAGAATTTCACCGTCACTTTTGTATAGCTGGACAAGTGTGGAAATGGAAGAGCTCAAGGAATCGCAAAGATCTATAGAAAAGCAAGGTCGCGGCAGAGTATGGACCACTAACTTTTCGGGAGGTGCCAGGATCAGAAGGCCTCGAAACGAGCGCTCAAGGTCAGTAAGTGAATAATTACCTGAATGAGGTAAACTATGTTGAATATGCGCCATTATATACGTGTTTGTTTGTTTGTTTACGAACACTACCTGTAACATGCTTTGTGACGGCGCTCGTTGCGAGAGGCCCATCGGACAGCGAGCGCCCCCAGCTTGCGTTTCCGTATACATACAGAAGCGAGAGCTCCGCTGCGGTCGCCTCTCTATTAAACTTTCAACGTGCAGCAAGAAGCCCCACAAGTTGCCGCCGTTCCGCACCGTCAGCGAGCGACACGAACCCACAGCCGCGGGCAAACGTGACTCCTGGAGATAAGAAACGCCGGCTGTTCTCCGGGAGCGCAGTTATCAGGCGCACAGTGCCGCTGGCCGGAGCGAGAAAGTCGGTCCGCTAAGGCCACGGGCGACCAGAACGGGCGCCTCATCTCGAGCGCTACATACGCCCGTATGTTGCCGTCAGATACCGCCACTTGCGTGCCGGAGTAGCGGCAGCTCCTCTTCACGTGCTTACAGAAGGCGCGAATGCATGTCACCGAACACAAAACGCGATGGAAACTTCCCGGTATCGGCGGTATCGGTAGCAGTGAGCCTCACGCTCTCTTTGGAGGCCTCGCAGTCACTGCCGCGTTTCATGTGCAGCTCGTCGAGGCCGCAAACGTGTTGGACGTATAAGCGCGAGTGCCTTATCTCTCAGACCCACAGAGACGCTACGTGGGCGCAACACAGATCCGTGAATCGCACGGGTGAGCGCGTGTGGTCCAACGCCTTATGTGTAATCAACAGCTATCCGTGAGACATCACGAACAGTTTGGGTGCGTGTCTGTGGGTGTATGTGTCGTTTGTGTGATCACTGTGTATATCATATTCTCCGCCCAATACATGCAGCTGGGCATGCCAAGTAGCCAATCGCGCAAAGTCATCCCGCTTATCATTGCGGGAGAAAACTAGTACGCGGAATCTCGGTTGCACATCGTGTAGTGTGCATGAAAGTTGTGTGAATTTCTCACTAATGCCGAGCGATGAGCTCGAGCAGGTCGATTACGCACCACTGGCACACATCAGTTTGATATAAATTAAGGGTAACATGTGTTTTCTTTCCGCAGTCCGCGCTTTCATTGCGGCCCGGTAACGCAGTGCGAGCTCGCTGTAACAAAAGGACTTACAACAAATTCGCGAACACTGAGACATCATCCTCCTTTACCCACAAATGTGGGAATGCTGGTTAGGGGAGAAATACCTCTGCCCGCAGCTGTAGGCTATCTGCAACGCAGCTTCCATCAAGTGCCACGCTCTCGTGTTTACTGACCTTCTACAACTTTTATAGCACAAAGCCTCACAGGACGAATTCTCTGCTACAGAAAACGAATGATCATGAATCTGTCACAGAGGCACGCGAGGAAGAAAAAACAAATAAAAAACGCTTCAGCGCAGCTGGTCGAGAAATGAAAAGGCAGCCTTTTTTTTTTCCTCGAGTCACTAATTATGCGCAAAATACTAAACCCAGACGCTCAGTAGACGGAATCGTACGAGACACTGCGAGCTTGTCGCAGGGTAAAACGCCACAGGCAGCGGATTACAATACGGTTGATAAGGCACAGCGGTAGAGCTAACAAGGCGAATTCTCTATTGCAATATGTGCGGAAGTATGTACCACTGGCCTTATGAGCATGAGCAGTTAAGTAATTTTTAATTCCAAGCAAGGAACAGTGGTTTTCCATCGCTCGTGCAATGAAAAATCACTGCATAGGAACTAAGGCAACCTGAACGGTCAACATAACATCTGCCTGCATGAAATGCAGGTCTGTGCGCATCGTACCTGAGAAACATGGCGTTCCCCTGGAGCTCCGACAGTACGTCATCCATGCTCTTCTGCTTGGTAACAAGGGGCCTGCCAGAGCCCCGAGCAAAGCGTTCCGTCATTTTGACGACTTCAGATGAATGTCGCACCGTCGCTCACAGAAAAGATAGCTCCTCTCGCGAAGTAGTGGTATCCGCAACGACGGAAGGACGGCCGACGAGCTTCCCAACGTCTCCTTCACTCTGAGCGAGCATAGTTTTCACATCGGCCACAGTCCAAATCGCGGGCCTTCGTCTCTACACATATCACAACACCGACACGAAAGCACGTCCGCAAGGGTCAGGGGGATTCGGTGTCGCGACGCACCTCATCAAGTGCCGACTCGCTGACCTTAACAAGTGTACACCGCAACAAATCGTAACATGCAGCGCACGAACAGATAAATAAAGTCGGTGGCGCAGGACGACGTCTGCGAACTGAACAAGGAAGTCAGGCAACGGTAGCTTCAACAGCGGCCTGGTCCGGAATTATGAAGCAGTGGGCAGGAGCCACGCAGGCTAGCAAGCATCGTAACGAGACAAGGTTTCTGCGGTTCAATTCAACGCGGCGCGGTTGTTTCGGTTAAGCCGCTCCCAGGCTGCGCGCGCCGTCATCCCGAACCGACGGGCCGATCACCGGCAGATTCCGGAACCCCCGTCGCACCGGCAGCAGGAAGCCTCGCCCTCGTCGGAGGCGCACTCTTGTCGGAAGAGTCCGGCATTCCTCGCGCAGGGCGCACACACTGGGGTCAGGGGTCGAACGCGAAAGCCGATCCCAGCGGTCAGCAGCCGCCTCGGCCCAAGTTTCGCGAGAGCTTCTCTTCCCACTCTCTGTGGCTCCCTTCCTCCTCTGGCAACGCAGTTCGAGGCTGTTGTTGTTTGTCGTTTCGTTCCGGATGCCCCTCACTCCTTGAAGAGCAGGAGCAATGGCAGCGGCAGCAGCAACTGGCGCGGGTGAAAAGCGAGCTTGCGTAACCGAAGCCACCACCCGGGTACGCCGCGCCTCGCGATCGCTCCCTTCGGTCCCGCGCGCGAGTGAGAAGCCTCCCTTGTACGTGGTCAGTAGAGACGGCCTAAATGCAATCGCCGATTGGACCGTCCCGTTGTCTCCGAACGATGAAAGCAAACAGGTCGAAGAATTGGTTTTTAATTCAACGAAATGTGATGGCCGAAGAAAAAAAAAAATACCTCGGAGTCGTCGAGCCTCAATGTACAGCAACCGAAAAACGGGCAAGAAAAACTACACTTGGTCCGTTCAATGCTATCATTGAAAGTCACAGAGAAGCCTCCTTTGATATAAATCGATAATATAAAGGACAATGCGACAACAAACAAGATGTAGCAAACAAGCAAATGCTCAATACAAGGTGGACGCAAATGTTTACAAATATGAATCCTTCCTAGTTCACTTGGATCATACGTTGCTGCCAGAAACCTAACACCGCCATTCGCTTGCTATTCGGGCATGAGTCACAGCTCCAACAGTTGGCTTGTGCCGCCGACACGCCGGCATCGCTTGTCGTCCGTGCTGTGACAGCAAGCGATGTGACAGACGGAGCGCCGCAGGGAATGATACCACAACTGAAATAGGGGACGAACGGCGACACCACGTTAGGCCCGTGGTTCACTGGAAATACGGACAGGAAGGTGGCGTCATTCGCACTAGCGATGCCGTTACAGGGCAGCAGAAAGCGGCAACCACAAGGAAGAAAATTGGGAAAGAGCCTTCTGCGAGGCAGGCGACTGAGAGACACACTCCACTAATCACCCACCTAACAAACCGCAACACTGGCGAGAGAAAAACTGTGAAAAATGGAGGTTGGATGGATGCCGCTCGTTCTACCAAAAGCTACCCAAGACAGAAACTAACCAGTTAGTACACAGTGGTGGCTGCGTCGTGAAACGCGGACATGCGCGCGTCGCGTCAGTTCTCGCTTTGGCTCCCGTCCCGTAGGAAGCAAAACATTAGCGAAAAGCACAACGCAAAGCGACAAGTCAAGAGAACACGCGCACAATGCGCCAGGTATAATAACGGTGCCTCGTATTCTTTTTTACCCGAGTGCTAAGCGCGGACCCTGCTGGCGACAGAGAAGACAATGCGAGAAAGAAGGCCGGCTGACCGCACTCAAGTGCTCACGGAAAAGTTTCTTCCTCAACGCGGCCCAACTCTTGCTTGCGAGTCACGGCGTTTATTCAGAAAAGGCGGCAGTGAGAGAAGAGTATAAGGTGCAAGCGAAAGACGAGCACCGGCCTCCAACTTGTCCCTTCTTTGCTCAGAACACGCGGCGAAGAAAGAGTGGAAATGGCGAGGTGGGCCGTAACAAAAGACCTCTTTCTTTCCTTCGTGACCTGAGGTGACCACGCAATCTTTTGTTTCAAAAACAGCTTGGGCTCCAGCTATAGCCCTCGTGTAACTCAGGTAAGTGCACAACCCGGCGTCAAACGTGTTACGCAAATGCGAAAGATTATGATGCTCCGCACATTGGGACAAGAAAGTTGCGGACACACAGTACACCTCCTGATTAATTGTATTTCGAGCACCCCTCACTTTCGATTGCTTTCGTTTGAAAGAACGTGACTGCCAACGATACTAGACAAAGGGACCTCTACTCCGGCAAGCGTAATTAACTAATTATTCAGACAAATGGTTGACTTGCAAAACATCTTGGCTCAGAAACCAAATACATAGTTCAAGCTCCCCTACACTGAAAACAGAAGCTGAAGTACAAATGCACGAAGCTTGGAAGAAAGCAAGTAAACCTCGAATAGTTACCAAAACCTGCGCATCCCGAGCTTTCAACAATGAAACGGAGGAAAGTCCACACTGAAAACCAGTACGCTAGAAAACAAACAAAGAATAATAAACAAACTGGCCGTTAACCACAGGCCTGCCGTCGGTGCACGTTGAGCTGGTTTACGCGAACAAAGCCGGTCAACGCGAATACGCACTTTCACGTACAGGTCACGCCGGCACAATAATCGCGCACACACAAGTACAGACGGGCACAGGCGTAAACAAACGGGGGCACGTAGACTCCAACTCGTCGCCGAATGACGGACTTCAAAGGCACCGCTTAAAAGAGTACATCGTCACATCGAGTACACCGCGCGATGGACAAACCACCACCGCCGGCGCCCGCAACAACAAAATACCTCCACTTAGCGGGACCTCCGCTACAGCCAGCGCACGACTCCTCGCCTGGCGAAAACCGAAAAAACGTGCGAGCGCGGGCAGCCCACTGCGCACGCGCACAGCGTTTGATGACGCTGCTGGCGACGGCGACGCCTAGCGTCTGGCTCGAGAAGCTCGTTCAAGCGGAAAAACCGACAGCCACCGCCGCCCCAGCCGCCGACAACTGCCGCGCGTCGCTCAACCGACGCTCGGTCGTCGTGCACGCCCAAAGCTCGCAGCTGGTGTCTCGTTCTCGCGCGACGTAAAAATGAACGCAGCAGGCTAGGAAAAAAAAAATATATATATATGCACAGACAGCCTGTCCAGCGCGATCAATATGCCGCTCGGAGAGCTCAACACTTCCAGGCACGAAATTGGGTCCTTTAGAATGGACGGAGTGCGCAAAATAAAAGTAAAAAAAAAAGAAATAAACGTGAAAGCGGACTGATTTTCCCCATTCTTAAGGCAACGCGGATTGTATGTAAAGTGGTATCGGTCGCTTTGCCGTATCCCCTGCTAAAGAAACTTGAAATGTACGGATTCCGCGGAACGGTTCTATCACTACTGACGTCCTACCTTACACTGTAAACGGAAATAACTCCGAGGTGGGAGTATACTGCTTGTCCTCTAGCGACCCCCCGGTTCGGAGTTTATTATGCTCCGTATGATCGGAGTAGAATTTTTACTCCGTACGAGCGGAATTTTTGCGTGGAATTATGGGAGGTTTTTTTCTGTCTTTTTTTTATTTTTTGCTTTGCAATTGACGGAGTTTTTTCGAGGTGCAGCGGGAGTATAAAAAGAGGCATCGCGTGAGTTTGCGCGAACATGTCTACATGCAGAGGCTGCTGGTCAAATTTCGAAATATGCACACGAGACCGCGTCAAATTCGGCGAAACAAGTCAATGAAAGCACATATATCATGACATACATAAACATTCCAGAAACGCCCAATGCATGAATTTGAAAGACATCCCACGTACACGCGATACTCAAGATGCAACGGTGCCAGTATATATAGCCACGATACTGTGTGCCTCGAAACCGCCAAGGGAGGAGCTGTGCTGTTTTCAGAATTACGACTCACATGCTCGTTCATACGAGATCTGCCTCTTTGAAACTAACAGAATACCTTAATCAACACAAAACTGTTAATTCAAAATAGTGAGAGAAAAAAAGTTAATGGCGTTATTTTTCAAAACTATGCCATTCTGTGAGTGCTGAAGCGACTTCGCACACTGCCGGCGTTCGCGGCCAAAAAGTAGTGCGTTAGTTACAGTAAGCTAGAAAAATGTAAGTGCATGTGCTGCATAGCAAAATTACATTTTTTCGATATAGTGGTAGCGTAGCAAGAAATTATTACGTGGGAGCATGACCCGCAGCAGCCGACGTAACACCGAAAAATGCGCAGACATACATTTTATACACCGCACTACTTGCTCTGAGTACAAGCAATCTGTCTCGGTTGCGAAAAGGAGCTACATCGCTGATCTGTCGAGTGAACACCTAAACTCGTAGCCAGCAGGCATGCGTCTAAATCAGTGTCTCGGATAGAGCGTAATGTTAATGCAATATCGGAAGCAACGACGTGACCAAAACCTATATGCGCGATAACAATTCGATTCACATCGCTCAATAAGAAGCTTTATTTTAAGCACACATATATACTTATGTCCTACCGTTTTTCTTCGGGCGAGGATATCCGTTCACAGATAAATAAAAACAGTTGCTTGCACTCCGGTCTTTCTCACTGGCAACACAGCACCGCAACGAACTTGGGTTACGCCATTCATGCGCGACTAGCACGGATGTCGTCGCTCGAACAGTGGCTGCTGTTGCCATTGCTACGCGGTCCTTACAAACATTACACGGGACGTTGTCAGCATGTACTCAAAAAGACATAGAAGTGGCATTTCACGTACTGAAGAACACAAGACAGGGTGACGCAGCACGGAAACACAGCCAGAACGTGAGCCGACATCACGAGCCAGTGAGCAGCTTCGAGGTATACCTAAGCCTTTTTCCGCACTTGAAAACGTGGTTCTTGCAATCATCGTTGTCAGCAGAGTGATCACAGCTAATGTACTTGAAGCTGAGATACAGTGAGCTTCAGGCATGCCTATAACACTTTCTGGAAGGAGATACGGGAAACAAATTGACGAAACGCTGTCACGGAACGACACTTCACAGACGTAAACAAACCGTCAGCCATGAGCACTGCCCGCTCCGCCGAACGCGCCCGGTCGCTGGCGAGGCGCACAGCCTCATGGGAAGCGCCACGTGACTAACCTGTATCGGCGGAGGGGAGTTTTTCAAAACTCCCTGTCGGAGTTTCACGGGATAACAAGATTTTTAAGCGGAGTAAAATCGCGTCATGTCGCCTTAATACTCCGGCAGCTAGCCAGCGGAGTGAAACGAGGGAATGGCGCTGTTTTGCTCCCATACATCGGAGTAAATATTTGAGGAGGGGAGGTTTTAGGGCACATCACCTCTTAAAAACTCTCAGCTGGGTTTATTTTCGTTTACAGTGTAGTGAGCGCAAGCAGTACGTGTATTTAAATGGCTGCTCTTCTTATATATTACCAATCTCTGCCGGCGTACCTCAAGGGAGTATTCTGGGCCCATTTGTTGTTTACCTTATATTTGAATGACATTGTTAACGTCGATCCTATGGTGAAATTTGTCATTTATGCTGATGATGTGACACTGTTATTCTCTGCAGAAAGTACGGATGAGCTGACTCTGAGAGCGAACAGAACGCTTGTGGAATTAGATACATGGGCGCAACTTGACAAATTGAAAATAAACGTTAGTAAAACGAAGGCTGCCATATACCGTGCGAAAAACAAGAAAATTAACATTACCTCAGACATTAACCTGCAAAACTCAAAGGTAGAACTAGTAAGCGCATATAGATACTTGGAGTGTATTTCAGTGAAAATATGACCTGGGACATTCATATCGACCACGTTGTGTCAAAACCGTCTCGCATCGTTGGATTGACCTACGCCAACAGATACATTCTACCGTCAAAGGTTAAGCTTCTATGGTACAATGCGTGATTCTACTCACATATGAAATATTGCCAATTAGTTTGGGGGAACACAAACAAAGGTAATTTGCAAAGAATCATGATATTACAGAAAAAAATGTTACGAAATGTTGAAAACGTCCCCGTGAGTCACCATTCCCACCCTCTGTTCTTGAAGTACTGTGTAACGAAAATGGACGAGCTATATCCCTTTGCCTGTGTTCACGTTATAAGCTTGAAGTAAAAAATAACAGCTATTCCCTATTACGGTTGTCATCGCTTTCTAAAAGGACCACACCTTATGCGAATCGAAACACACAGCCATGGCTAATCAAAACGTGCAGAACCGGATACGGACAACAAATGGCAAACAGAACGCTACCGCATTTGCTAAATTTCTGCCACAAAAACGGTTTCCCTCCCGAAACAGCATCGAACCAGAAACTGAAATTGTTCTTTTGTAGCAAAGCTCCTTTCCCATGCCAGAATTTCATGTGGTTTTTTTTATATATCTGCGCATGTACGCTATATGCATTGCAATGTACCAATGTACTGTTTCATACTACACAAATGTGTACCGTTTTATTTTTCGTCTTTTCCTTCATTATGTAGCGCTTTTTACTTGCAGTCTTGTTTTTTTCATGTTTGTACGTTTCCTTTAACATTGGTCTCTCCCGCAGTTAACAAATTTTTTATTTCTATAGTTACTTATTCTCACTGTTATCGACAAGTTATTGCTGCATTACTATTACTATTTGATTGTGGTTTTTATGTTGCCATGCGAAAAGAGTTCTGTTTCTTCTATTTTGTACTCCGGGGAGCTGGGAACTATCCAAGCTGACTTGTCAGCTTTTTTTCCCGCACTCCCTCACTTCATGAGTGAAATAAAGTTTATTATTATTATTATTATTATTATTATTATTATTATTATTATTATTATTATTATTATTATTATTATTATTGCTCGGCGGAATCTTAAGCCGTCCCTACCTATATGACGTCAGTGGGGCGAGCTATCCGATTGGCTGACCAGGGAGCGTGATTGATAATTTTTCCAACTTTATGGTAAACAAATGATGTTCGTAATAGTTGGAATGTTAGTTAATTTGTTTTTATAAAAAGAAAGTAGCATAAAGAGAATGCACAAGAACAACTTTTCAGTACACTTAAGCACTTCCGGCACACAGCAAGTGTCGTCTGCTTGTGTTGTGTTACAACGTGCTCCGTCTTTGACGAGAGCTCCGCCGTCAGCGTCGGTCTGTCTTATCGCGAGCGCTATGATTCGACTTTGTTGCGTTGTGGACTGCAAACGTAGCGATGGCAATATGTCAAGCTGCGACATGTGTGTGTGTGTGTGCGTGTGTGTGTGTGTGTGTGTGTGTGTGTGTGTGTGTGTGTGTGTGTGTGTGTGTGTGTGTGTGTGTGTGTGTGTGTGTGTGTGTGTGTGTGTTGTTAGGAATGGCCTGCCGAGGTGGCAACATGCAAGTTTTCGCAGCCAGCTGCAGCTGCGAGCGTGGCGAGCTTCCCCGAAGATACCATGGAAGCCTTCAACACCCGCCGCGGTGACTCGTTTCGTAGGGAGCACGAGGTGGCGCGTCAACAACCCCTCCGCGCCGCTATGACTAAACGTGATCGGCGGACCGATCGCGTTTAGTCATGAAAACGCGATCGGAACGCGTTTAGTGAAAACGCCAACGCCTTCACGGTTCGACTGAAGCAGGGGAATTTCCTGGAAGGAGATGCCTTACGGTGCCTTTTCACGGGCCTTTGAAGACGCCAGACAATGGACTGCGGCGGAGGCCACTGTGCGAGGTCCGCTCTGGAATTTAGAGGCACCGGCTGGGGTCAGGCGCGACCACCTGGCTACGGGGACGCGCTCAACTCGGGTTCTGGGAAACCAAAGTGCGTGAGCCCTCCTGCTCGTGTCGACTACGCCCCAACGACTATGGACAGTCCGATTGGACAGCCGTTCCCCTCACCTAGGGATCTAGGGAACACGAAGTGGTTATAAGCGGCAGTTTGTCGGCTGCTAGGGTGTGCTCGTGAGCTGTGTGCTCGTAAGCTGTGTGCTGTATGTTCGTTTTGCGTGCTCCATTTGGGAGCCACGCTAGACTGTCGATGTATCTCTTGTTTAAAATGTAAATACTGTAAATAAACCCTGTGCGCCTAGTTCCTCCCAAGTTCCTCTGTACGACATTCAACCCTTACAAATGGTGGCAGCGGCGAGATCGTCCGACAACTCCTACAACTGTATGCCAGCTGTGCGATCGTTTTCCAAATCTTACAGTGTGTGTGTGTGGCGCGCACGGAACCTTACGTTAATACCTTGTGTAAAAATAAGAAAATCCCGGTCAAGTGATAGGTACTGCCAATGGCCCAAGTTAGCAAGTGTCTGGCCGACATCCGCACGCTGTCACGCTGTGCGCTCTGAAAAGGAGGACTGGGACAGAAGCCGACCGCATCTCGCGACTTGTCTGGAGGCACCAAGGATCGTCTATTTAATGCGAAGCGAGGTCGTTCGTATGCAATTAAGCCCATTAACTTAAGTGTCTGGATGCAACCTCGCGACTGCTGGTAAAAAAAGGCGCGTGCTCTTTGGGGGACTTGTGTCAGCTCAGTGTTTATGACGCTCATAATCTTACACAACTGAGCGGATCGCGAGCACAGTCAGTAGAGACCACCTTCCGTCAATTAGATTAATTCAAATACTAGTGATCGAGGCTCGCAGTGCGCCAGATTCACCTGCTACAGACGGCTCTGGTCTGAATTTAGGGGAGGACTTCGCGTTTCTTAAGGCCCGTGCCTTATAGTGACAGTTCCAAGGGATATTTTCTTCTTTTCTTGCTACTCCTTTATTTCGTTATTTTTTGAGCGACTCGTAGGAGTGGAGCAGCTGAGGTACGTAATACCTCGACCTTTTCTTGTCAGCGCGCTATTTATGACCGAAAGAAAGAAGAAAGAAAACACTGCCTGTATAGAATAATAGTGAACAGATGTTGCTACAGAGACAAGAGCGAAAGGACTGTGGCTGACAGGAATATCCGTGTGCATTCCATGTAGACGGATACATCATGTGACGCTGCGAAGGCATCGACTGCTTTCTATGCATGTTATGACCATCAATGCATAAGTAAAGGGTCGTTGAACTTTGGCGTTTGCCCTATGTGCATCTTGGTGTATGTCATCTGAGTATGGTGGTACTAAGTCATGTCCACAATGTTTTCTACTCCTCAACGTTTCTGTAATCGTACTTGACGCTTTTTCCTCAAGGAACCACTTGTTTCCACACTAAATCTTCATCAATGATGGCCCCTTTCAAAAGTAATAATATATCATGTGTTCCTTTGTGACGAACAATGACGTTGAGTACTGACGTAAGGCAAATAGAGAAACACAGGCCTCGGGCTGGCCGAGGCATCAGTGGTAACGCTAAGAGCTATGATGGCAACGTTATATAGTTACCAGATATGAGTCATCAAACAAAACCTTTGCAAAACACGTGCGTTATCAATTCCGGCCCTCTCTCCTTGTGCGCCTAGCTTATATATATATATATATATATATATATATATATATATATATATATATATATATATATATATATATATATATATATATATATATATGTGTGTGTGTGTGTGCTTGCTTCGTAAACGCCGCGTTTCTGAACCTGGCCCACAAATTTCCTCCACGATCATGTATCAAACGCTTTGTGATGTCTACGTTTGCGCTGGTAGTGGCTAACCGGGTAGAAGCAGTGACTGAGGTTTGGAGGTACAATGGCGACTGGCCTCCAAGCGAATGACACGAGACAAAAGTCGGAATTACTGGGAAACTGAACATGTGCACCTTAAAAGCGACAAAAAAAAAGAAAGAAAGAAAGGAAGTGCTTACCTCAAAAATAACTGTGGAGTCAGGCTTAAGGTTCCAAAGAGCTGCACCTTCGCTATGACATACATTTTATTTGCAACAATGCGAGAGGTATCATTCAGACAGCTTTCTATTCCGGTTGACCTCCCTAGCTCCCTCTCTTCGTACGCTCTCTCTTATTCAAAAATTATCAGCGCAACCATAGAACCCGATTTTCTTCCTCCTGCTTTGCTCGTAATATCTCCATGTAGTGCACCATAAGCGTCTCTAAACTTCCGGGCTCCCTCCTCACCCTGATCGCTGCTCTAGATGATTGCGAGTAATTTTTTTCGACTTCAGTGCCTGAGCAGTAACACGCAGATGTGATGTTGAAAATTTGCTTGAAAGTGATTGTTACGGTCTTCAATACTTCGCAATAAAAGGACAATATACGCAAAGATCACACTTTTTGATGTTTAATGTCAATAGAGTTGTCACATGACTCTTCTCTCAGACGGAAGCAAAGCTCGGATACTGCCCTCATTTCAGGATGCACATGTCGGGCAGATTCAACGTTCTGAGAAATTCATAGTTCGCCGCAAGTTCAAGCCGTGGCTGCTTCGCGAAACCCAGGGAATCGTGACTCACGCTGTCATACACTGTACTCAGTGGGGCTTAGCCAGGTTCTCATTTTTTCTTCCTCTTTTTTCAGAAAAAGGGGCTGAGAGAAGCGCAACGGCGGAAGAAGAGTGACGCTGACGCAACACGAAAAACGCACATCGTGAGTAGTGGTACGGAGGCTGCACCACCAGCTGATCACCTCGTTCCCAAGCCGCCCATTTTACGCGCACATACAAGCTCACGAAGTAATAATACCAGAGCCCTTTAGTATGGATATTAAAGGACTCGGTCTGGTAACGCGATTGCAGTTCAACATGCCTGAGAAAGCAGGTGACACCCACATTCCCCTGACGCTATATAGCCGAGAGAGAGGCGTCTTGGAAAACGCGCGAACCGCTGACGCTACGCCGCATACCTGCAGCGTATCTGTCACACATCTGCCGTGTGCACGCAGCGCCACCGGCTGGTATACAGCGCAGCACTGTGCATCGCGTGCACTCAAATTTCGGCGGCAAATCGGGGCTATGACCCGCGACTGTACCGGCCCCGAGGAGAAAACACGGCGCAGGAAGAAGAGGTGCTCAGCGAAAGGGTGCACAGTGGACGTGGCGAGGAGAAACGGTGTGGAAGGCGGGGGGGGGGGGGGGGGGGGAGCGCAGGGCGGAGGCCGCAGGAACGTCGCGCTGTCAGCCCGTGCGTGGGGCGCACCGAGGGAGAGCCCATCTTTTATGCATTCGGCGCCGAGGCATCGCACGGTGGCGGCCAAGCTGCCGTGCGGTGATGGAAGGCCGCACTCTGCGCGCCTGGGCCCCGGATATATGTGCCTCCATATTCGGCGTAGACCAGCGTGCATATCTGGCGCTCCGTATATTTAACAGGGAGAGGCCTTCTTCTTTCCTTCTTTGACTTTTGTTGTTTGCGCGGTTACATGACGCATTCCAATATGATGCGCTCCGTATAGTGAGTTGTGCGCAGCGACGTCGGACTGCATCGAGCAGAGCGTGAGGTGCGTTCGACGTAGTACATACCGACCCAGTACGCACGCGCGACGAGGACGCGAAGGTCCGCGGTCTTCACCGAGCAGGCCTGCTTCTTTTCTCTTTCTCGTACACGCAAAGCCAGTTAGCGCGCCACGACTTCCGTGTAATAACAGCATGCGGCACAGCAGCAGGATGCTTAGGAGGTTGCTGCTATAAGCTTAAGGCGTGACCGCGTTTGAAACCCCGCGTTTGCCAAATATCGGATCGAATGTCCCTACGGACTCGATCGAGCTGCACGCAACTGCATTGAGGCGAAATATGGCCCGCCTGCCTTTGTGCGTGTGTGCATGCGTGTATGTGTGTGCGTTCGTATGTTGCACAAATTTCGGGTCAGGTTAGTCTTACGCGGAGATTGATGGACCAACGATGCACAAAAAAAGGAAAGAAAAAGAAAACGAATTTAATAGGCTGACTTGTCTACATAACAAGCCAACACCAAAATATAGAAAAAGTCATAAAAGAGGAAGATTCCTCGAGGAACAAGACACGCGTATACGTTCCCATCCACGCCGACAACATCCTCCGGAATGAGGCAGTGTTCCGAGGCATTCACTGTCGAACAAACTGACACATTCTTGCCGAAACGATTCACGATCGAAAATGTGCTGCGGACCAAATGGAGTCGATATTGCTGAGTGTTCTCGAAAACGAAAGACACAATGAAGGTGCACAAAAGAAGCGCAAACTGTTACGAAATCTGAATCAATTGAAGTAGGGGACGAACGTGGCTTAACTGGCACCAAAATCAGACAGCATATTTTTACTTGGCATTCGACTACAAACTGCCTCTTTTTTAGAAGGCATCGTGAAAATCTGAGGCGTAACTAACGAAGCTTTATGTTCGTAAGTGCTGTTTGTCATTGACCGTCCGCCTTCGGTAATAATATACAGGGTGATACTTTTCTTAGTTCTTTTAGCCTATTGTAGTAAGTGTGGGGGCTTGCTCGATTTAGAACACATGCCTTGGCGCTGCTTGGCGTTGGCCGGTGATGGTTTTCGAGGTGAACAGTGGTGGCAGCGGATGCTGCACAGTGAAGTGCTGGCGGACCAACTAAGGGCTGTCCAGAGGGCCCGTGTGACGGCAGAGGGGCTCGGCCTCTCTGTACAGACGTGGGAGCGGCCCGCATCAGTCCCAGACTGATCCCTCAGGACCTAAATAAAGTTCTTCATACCATACCATACCATACCATACCATACCATACGAAAATTTTAAAAATCGCCTGTGGCAGATAGCATAGTTTTTGTCGTTGAGCTGGATCATTCGAAGAGGTGGACATTACTAAGCACGATAAATTGAAACACATGTTCAACTAATAAGCAAAATTCGGCTAATTACCTTTCCAATTAATTATTTTACGGTACATAACGTAATTTACGAATTGTAGCCCGTGAGTTTGCAAGACGCATCCCCATGAAATGAATTTCCAGGATTACACCAGTTTCGAGATATTATTTTCCAAAGTATGCGACGATATACGCAGGTGTTCCAGCTAATTTCGTGCTGCAATGCATAATATAGCGTTTTGGTAAAAAAGTAAGTGGACTAACAGTGCATTTTTAAGGCGATATTGATGGCGCATATCTCCAAACTGGTGTCTTGAAATTCTTTCGAAATGAATACGCCTGGCAAGCCCACTGGCTCCCATTTGTAAACTGCAATACGTGCCGTAAAGTAATTAATACTGAAGTTAATTAGTGAACTTCTGTTAACTAGGTGTGTATGTCTTTCAATTTTTTGGTTAAATAATGTCAGCCTGTATGCACAATCCAGCTCAAGCATTAGAATTATGGTACCTGCAACAGGCAATTTTTAAATATTCCACAAAACTTAAATATGATCTCCCTGTATGTCCGACATCACGATTTGCCGGTATCTGCACTTACGAACAATTCTAGCGTAAAAGTTCTTTTGTGAATACGCGGCCCTTATTTTATTCTTTTTTTTTTAGCAACGAAAGTAAATGACAAAAGTAGCTCTCATATTTCGCAGGACGCTGTTACCCATATATTAAACACAATTATAAATAAAATAATAATATGTTGCTCCAATAATAAAGAGTTTAAACCCACATGCTTGCTTTTTTTCTTTATTTCTAGCCAATAACGGTTCACGCACATTAATGTATGAATTCGCAGCCTTTCTCCATTTCTGTTCAGCATCAAAATTAGAACGCGATAGCAGACACCAAGATGATTGTTTGTTTAATAACTGCAAACAATGAACAAAAGTGTTTGCGAGCGCGAGGCAGTGAGCGAAGTAACCTTCAGACAGGACACCAAGTCGACATTCGCAGTAGGGTTCCTTGGTTGCAACAGGCACCGTACGTACGCGTCCTGAAGAGAAGCCCCGTCTGTGGACACGGAATTAAATAATAATAATAATAATAATAATAATAATAATAATAATAATAATAATAATAATAATAATAATAATAATAATAATAATAATAATAATAATAATAATAATAATGATGATGATGATGATGATGATGATGATGATGTACCAGTTGGCTGAACGTACCCTCGTTGAAGAGGAAAGTAATACTAATCTGAACTTATACTATCACACAAAGCACCAATGTGGGGGGGGGGGGATACACATTGATAATTCGGCTTAAAGGGACGCTAAAGTGAAAAATGATTTCTTCTGCATCAGTAAATTAGAGTTATACAACACCAAAAACACCACTCTTACAACGATAAGACGTTTGGCAAGCCAGAAAAAAGCGCAAGAATGAAATACGGGTGACGACGCCTACTTATGTTCCCGCACCTGGGGGCTGTGACGTCATGGATTTTGATGGCGTGTTCTAGGCCCTACTAATTATATATAGCGGTACAGATTGACTACATTATGTTCTAAAGGAACCGAATATTAAATATGGCAAGTTTCGGGAACCTTTATTCAGCCAACGCGGCCCAAGTGCGAAAACATACTTTGGAATCACTGACGTCACGCGGACGTACCGACGATGGGGTTTTGGCGCGAAATTCAAATACTGATACGTGAACCTTCATTTTCTCATCTAATAATCTAACTATTCTTTTGAAATGACTGCCTGCAGGGTTCTCAAACAAAGCTTCATTAGTCTAAACTGATTTATTGTTTCGCTTTAGTGTCCCTTTAAATAGATTCAGGTCGATAGCTACTTTTTATTTAATAAACCTGCTACACTTCGCTTCGCAGATTTCCGTATAGATCATATTACTTCCTTAAATAGCTTCAGTGAACTTTTCTTTTTGCCGTAACGATCAAGCATCATGGCATTACAATATGTCGTGCCCACTCCCCTGCTTTACATATTTATTCACCGAAGCTCTTCAAATATATGCCTTTGCTAATTACCACTGCAGCCGTCAGTATTAGCGATAAAATAGTCTTGGCCTCACCGTTTTCGTCAGTACTCATTAAAGCCCTTGTCAATACAGTTTGCTGCTTTTTAACGTAGAGAAATCATCGAAACTGTGGCAGCAGCGGTGCGGCACTACGAAGTTCTGTGTTCACGAACGGCTAAACGACATCTCACATCGAGGTACTCGTTGCAAGACGTGCGCGGTCTCTTTTTATACCTCATAATTTACAATTAGATTATCGGTGATACGATTACTGGGGGAGAGATTGGGCTTAACCCTGTTTCCTCAAACTGCATGGGGGAGCGAAAACAATCAAGTTTGACCTGAGAACAGAGAACCTTATAAATCAAAAGGCATGCACCTTCAAGTACATTATATTTTAGCCCCCATGCATTCTATGCTGCTAGAGAAGGCATTTGAATAAGTGAATCTTCCTATAACGTCCGTCCGTCCGTCCGTCCGTCCGTCCGTCCCTCCGTTCGTCCAATCAGCCAGCTAGCCAGCCGGCCAGTCAATCAGTCAGCCAACCAGCCAGTCAGTAAGTTATTCAGTCATATTACGGTAGCCGCCGTTCGACCGGTCGGTCCATCAGTCGGTCGGTCGGTCATTCATTCATTCATTCATTCATTCATTCATTCATTCATTCATTCATTCATTCATTCATTCATTCACCGACCGACTGACAAATCGATCGATAGAGTGACCATTATCAGCCATTGACTGAGTGACCAACTGATTTATTAACTGATTCATCTTCATTATCAACCTCTTAGCATAATGAGCGTCGACTTTCGTTCCCAAGGTGCGGGAGGAATATCAATTCTGCGCATCCGGACCGCCTACTGCGTATACGAGCTCGTCCGTTTGAAAGTCAAATTCCTGAACCTTTACGTAAAGAAGCCCCGCAATCGAAACCAACGGCATGCGCACGCGGTGACGTTGCCGAGAGGCACGTATTTATTTATCGGGTGTACACGAGCTTTTCCTCCGCGGCGCGTTTTCGCGCAGTCTCACACCGCGCAATTTCCGTCCTGGAGCTTTCCCTGCATCAACGCATCATGCTTCGCTTACGACGTCGTCGGCCTACGCGGCCAGAAATAAACTGAAAAAAAAAATATATATATATATATATATATATATATATATATATATATATATATAGTTCTTCCTTCCTCCAACCACGTGTAAAGATCATAACACGGCGAACGTCTACATTTGCATCCCGCTTCTCCACGTTTTTTTTTTTTTCGTTTTACTTCTTTAATGGCGCGTCACTTGGCTTGACGCATTCCCAGCCCACAGGAATACCCGCCTTCCGCGTACGCATGTACATTAAAGTATGCGCGCGCCGAGCCCCTAGACAGCACGAGAAGTGGTACCAGCGGTGCGTTACGTTCACGTCGTGCACGTGAACGCTCGCACAGGCAAGCGGGCACTCGCACACGGTCTCGAAGCTGCGCGGAGAAGCGACGCCCCGACGCATGACGCGCGCGCTCCGGAGCGCGCCCTGTCCGAGCGCGCGAGTCCGCGGACGGCATCGCACGTCCGCAGTCCTGTCGGAGGCTGCGAGCTCGCTCAAGTAAGTAGATGCGCAACCGATCAGTTCCGAGTGAGCGAGCCGGCGCGGCGGGCGTTAGATACACACAGGCATGCGCGGATCGGGGCAGCCGGGCGGTGCCTGCCTTCCGTGCGGAGCGGGGAAATTTTTTTTTCTCGACGCCCCATTTTGCCGCTTCGCTGAGCACACGTATAAGCGAGGACCCGGCCGCTCGGACGGAGGCTGCATGTGCCCTGGTGAATCATGAAAATACATCGGCAAGCTACGTTCTGGTTGTTGAGACTGAACGCTCGTATGACAGCATCGCATTTATGACGCCCTTTTTGTTCTCCGGCTCTATAGTGAGACACACACTTAAAGGCTAGAGTTCAAAAGGTAATAAAAGATAAGAAAAGAAAGACGTGGTGGCAGCGCACTTCCCGAGACTCTGCCCGCCACTGAACAACACCTGCCGAAAGGAAGGGAAATCTCAGCGCCTTGGAAAGGCCCGGAAAGCACCGGCAACGTGTCACACCTTTAGGATTATCGCAAAACGAGGTAGTGAAAAGAAAACGCACGCGGTTGAGGCTTCAGCGTTTGCGGCGCTGTATCTGCCCACTTCTAACCTCACGGCTTGTCAGCGATGTCAGTATAACCGGTACGGCGTTTCGTTAAGCGCCTTCCGAAGCTGACAAGTGAAATGCCAAAGTACCACTATACCGAATGCTTTGAAAACGGTATGTTGTGCTCGAAACAATTAAACCTTGTGTGGCAAGAGACCACGGATATTATTCAGTTTCGACTGCCTAAGTTCGTCCTTATAGCCACTATTGACATCGATACTTGAATAGTTTTCCATATTTGCCTTTCCATGCAGTGAGGATGTCGCGCTAGTTTTCACGTGTCCGTGCAAACTAGCGTTTCTACATGCATCGACGCGCTATGCGATGTTCTTCATACAAATTCATTTTACGTGAGGCCTGTTAGCACAACATTATGCTGGTACTGCTGGCGCCCTATAACGTAAAACTATTCCACTATATTTTTATTCCAATCTCCTGACGTCAAATTTGCGTAACAGCCGACTCAAGCA
This sequence comes from Dermacentor albipictus, assembly GCF_038994185.2. Lineage (NCBI taxonomy): Eukaryota > Metazoa > Arthropoda > Arachnida > Ixodida > Ixodidae > Dermacentor > Dermacentor albipictus. The sequence continues at coordinate 4,457,047 of NW_027225574.1, read as the reverse complement.
CCGGGAGGTGAGCCGCAGGGTTGTATGAACAGACCACTCAAACGCTCTCCTCGTTCATAGGTAGTGATATTTGTTTGCTTGAAAAACGAATAACATTGCCTACACTGAGCGGCTTGTCTTATCTAATTGGCTGACAATAGGCGAGGGGCACGCTCAAGTGGAGAGGGATTCATTGGGGCTGAGCCAGTGCACTGAAAATCGATAACCGGATGAAGAGGGTCCGATTTCCCTTACGTAGCTTGCGGTGGCTGGTCTAAAATCACGGCGGCATGCAACGGAAGGATAAGAATGCCGCTAAAACGGATCCTCAGCAAAGAAGAGTTGGCAGAACGAGGTCGTGAACGTGCCGAAAGTGCTCGAGAACGTTACACGGCCACGCACAAACTTTATTGTATGCGATTAAACCAGCGCTCTCTGGCAGGCGCGAGTTGCCAGTGCCTGAGCGATCGGCAGCAGCCATCTTTTATTCCTTTCGGAACGGGGCAGCCTGCAACTATTCAGAGAAAGTTCAGTTTTGTTCGGCATATTAATGCATTTTTAACGCTTACACGTCACTTTGACGTAGTTAGTTTTCGCGGTTTTGTGACGTCGCGTGACAGGCAGGTGAAGTGGGTGTCGCCTAAAAACTTTTCACCAATAGCGTAAAGGCGTCGAATCATAAATAACTATTTTTCATTTGTTCTTTCCAATGATGCATAATCAGTGTGTACACGTCATATCAGATGGCGAGCTAGTGCGGTTTTCGTAACGTCATGTGAGAGACAGGCGAAGGGGGGTGGGCCAAAAAGTGTTTTGACCAATCGTGGAGGGCTGACTGCAGAATTGGAATAGAAAAGTTTGGAATAGCTTTACGTTATAGCGCCCCTGCTTGGAATCACTAAAGTGAGATTTCCCGTGTCCGAAAGTCACTCCGGTCACCGTGACTGCATCTCGACGCACCCGCCATACTATAATACCCACACGCCGATTTACTGCGAGACGTTTCCACGCTCTGCAGCGCCCTATATAGTTTGGCGTTGTTTCAATTTGCTCAGCGGCAGTTATTACCCCGACTATCAATACCCCGACTATCAATATTCCGACTATCAATACCCCGACTATCTGGTCTAGAATATCTGGGCAAGTGGATGCCTTCTCTCCGTGTCTTCCCTCGCCATTTAGCTTTTCCATTCATCCAGGCTGCACAGCCAGCGAGTAAACACGGACTTGCATCGGCAACCGCGAGCGCCGATTTATTTCCTTTCGTTGAAGCGCGGGGCGTCAGCGTCTTCCCCAGCGGGCCCGAGTCTAACAGCGAACGGAAGAGGAGGCGTGTGGAATGCACGCGCGGGCGAGCTTGGAGCAAGGGCAACGCGGCAACGCAAGTTCAAGAACCGCTCTGCGAGGCCCTGTTTGTTTCTCTTGCATCGGCGCGTGGGCTCTCGGACGGCGCGGTCGAACCGGGCCGGTACTCCCAATTCGTACGCGTCGACACAAGAAGTTCCTCCGTCATGAGCGGCGGTGTCGAAGGTCCCCTTCCCAGCTATGTCTGTGTACGTTGCACTTCAACGCAGGAACACCGCCAAGCAAAGTTCTACGCGGAACGATGTTATGCCTCGCAATGAAAACAAGACTGTCTACTTGTTCTGGGCCGCGCTCGCGTATCAGGAGGGGTTCGCGCCAGGGACACGAGCACCACGGTCAGCGCGGAGCGAACGATTCGTTAGCACGCCTGTATACTCTTTCTATCGGCCTGCAGGGGCTGACGATCTTCGGAGAAGCGACCTCCACACCCTTCACAGCCCGCTGCAACGACTCGCTTTGTAAACACAACAATGCGCCGCCTCAACAGCCCACCGGCGCCGGCATGTCTGGCCACGTTCGGCGGGCCGAGTACTGTTAGTCAATTTGCTGTCACCTTCACGGTTTGCTTGGAGCGAGAGAACTCCTGGAAATGGATGTTTTGCGGTGTTTTCTCACGGGCCCCAAGAGTCGTCACAGTCCATGGACAGACGCGGCGGCCACTGACTGCGGGGTCAGCTCTGGGATCAAGAGGCGCCTGTCCGGGTTAAGACCTCTGTCTACGAGAACCCTCTCACCTCGGTGTGTTTAGTGAAACCAAAGTGCGGAAGTGAGTGTGTGAACCCTCCCCCTCAAAGACTTTGGACGCTCCCATTGGTCGAAGGTTGAACGGCCGTTTTCCCTCACCTAGGGATCTAGGGAGGACAGATTGTTTTTAAGCAGCCGTTTCGCAGCTGCTCAGTGTGCATTCTCTTTCAGTCACGCTAGATTGATGAACTGTAACGTTCTCCACCCTTCATGTAGATATAGTAAATAAATCCCATATTGCTCGTTCTCGATGAGAACAAGTCCCTCCCTTCAACAGCGTCCTTAACGTGGATGAGTCGGAGGACGGCATGGGCCGGCTACCATCTATTTCATGCCCGACCCCAATCCTTACAATACGAGCTCCCAGTCAGAACGTGTACCCTGAGCAACTTTTTTTCTTTCCTCTCGGGAGTGGCGAATTGGGCTTGGCTCCACTGTATGATTATTGGCCGGCAAAATTGCGTGGTTGTCTCCTTTCGCGTGAAACGAATGTCGCCGTCATCTGCAGCTCTGTGCGATCAAAATGCGACAAACGCGGACCACAGGTGAAGACGCGTCAATTTCGAGCTCTGTAGCTGAATGCGTAGTTTGGACACTACAGTGTCCGCAACAACGTTCTGCCGAATGGTGCCAAACAACGCCCGTGCTGCCAAATAAAGCGCGAAGAAGTTAAACATCTCGACAAAATCCGCCGTAAATTTTCCTGGGACCCGAAAGACAGCAATAACGTAATCGCCATTGAAGTCGGTTCTTATTACCAACTGCTATGCTACGAACATGAAAAGCCAATTTTGATTTAATTACTATATATGCTTAGATATCTGCACATAACAGCGCCACCATGTGCGTGGACGAAGTATAAAATTCTCTTCGCGTTTCCTATGGCAAAAACCCGCTTTTATTTGCCTAAATACAGAGATGAAGATGCAAAATCATGTAGTGGGCTGGCATGTTGACACGGCATCCCTGATTTTTATGTCATCTCGCGCATACAAAACGCGCTTCGTAGATGTTTTTCGTCGTCTTGGACGACACCACAGCCTATACACCAAATTAGCGTCCGCTTCTTTTTAAAGCTGACGTCAAGAAGATATGAATAAGCCAGGCGCATACATTCATTTCTGCATGCATGTGACTTCATGCCAAGGATGTATATTTTTTGTAATAGCTTCCGACTTAAGGTTTAGAAGGACTGAAGGGAAATCTGCAATTATAATGTACAAAGGGCTTACGGAGAATACATTCACGCGAAGCGCGACACTATCGATCCTCAGTGCGAAGAAGATGCGAGCAAAAAACGAAAAAAGTAATAATAACCAAACAATGTTCAGCATTAAAGTGAACGAAAGTGCTGCAGCCATTTCTGGCGTATTCGAGGTCCATTCGCTTTCCGTCTACGCAATCAAACCGCGCCTTCTTTAGTGGTCGACAGCAGCCATCTCAGGAGGAGAAAGCGAGGGCGTAAAAAAGCGCAGGTCCAATGATGTCAACGTAGCAAATAACGACAACGTTCTTCGCGCGGACAACTGCAAAAAAAAAACGAAAAATAAAAACAAAGCATCGCCTCACCGGGCAGCAAGAGTGCTAGCACAGGCACGCGCGGCTACTCGCCTCATCTCACAAAGTACGTCGTCGTCAGCGGTATTTTCAGGTCACTCCATTTTCTTCCTCGCAATCAAATAAAATGGGACGGAAAAACGTGGTGCTCCGCCGGGAAAGTGGCTTTCCATGCAACAATTCACCCTCTCGCCAGACCAATGAACCATGCCCCGCATAGTCTTTCCTGCAGCGCGTCGTTCGCTCGTGCTCACCACTGCTATGGCAGGTTTCTTTTGGCGCATTGCTTCTCGTCAGTCCCTGTGCTTCCCTCATTTTTGCTCATTTGGTGCGACTCACAATGACGCTGGTCGCACGCAGCCTGCTTCCCCTCGGCCCGAGGACACAGTGAGCGACACGGCTCGCGAAATGCAGGGCGTCCCGCCACAATCTGATTCGCAGCGCATTTTTGTTAGAGCCGATTTGTACGTGCACTCATTATCCGCGGCGTTTAATGCGAAATTTATGGTCAGGTGCGACGACAGCGACGCGGCGACTGGCGCTTGCACAAGCTTCCACTGCTCTGATTCAACGTAGACATCGATATACAGTTCGGCCTCGGCTATGGCTTTCTTTCTTTCTTTCTTTCTTTCTTTCTTTCTTTCTTTCTTTCTTTCTTTCTTTCTTTCTTTCTTTCTTTCTTTGGCATTTAATGTGGGCGATACAATAGGAGATGTCGAAGCAATATGCTACAAGCATTTGCACATCGTCAGCACGGGCACAATGTATGCTACATCAAATGGCAGACACCCACTGGCGAATTTAAATCGGCCTGCGTCCTTGACTGCAACAGCCACGTCAGCCACAGTCACAACACTAATACACATAAAACCGCGCGTTACAAAAGAGTTACACAGCCGCTGTTGCGAGAACAAGCGCGTGTTTAGAGAAACACGCCGTCGCCATGTCGAGTGATTTGACGTATCGTATATACCAACACACACACACACACACACACACACACACACACACACACACACACACACACACACACACACACACACACACATATATATATATATATATATATATATATATATATATATATATATATATATATATATATATACCACATCAGCATGTTTATATGTCCAGACCGACCGAAGCGTGGTTTCGACAGAGGGCTGCTGCTGCTGCTTGCATATCGGCCGAGGTGTCCGAACGGCATAGAGCTTCAAACCAGCCCGTATGCAGGTGTTTGTACTAAAGGGCGAAACGACAAATGCTCCAATCCGCATGACGCATCTTGCTCGTCAAAGCAGCGGGTGAAAAACGCGCGCTCCAGCCAGTGAGTATAACGAACGAAATTGCGATGGCGAAACGCGCGTCAGCCTGTGCTAAACAGATCCTATAAAAGAAAGAAGAAAATAAAGAAATCGTGCACTTGAACACACACACACAACACACACACACACACATCCTCTCTCTCTCTCTCCTATGTGATACGACGCATATTCGTGGCTTGGATAGTGTGCTTCCACGATCTCTTTCTGCTGCGTACATAAGTGTAGGCGAAATTTCACAGCAAAAGTTACTTGCGAGTCGCGCTTGTCCCGTGTGTCGCTGTCTTCTCTTGTCCCGTGTTGAAACTGCGCTTAGCAGTATTCATTTACCAGCATGAATAACCAACTATAACCCAGCAACGAAATTTTTTTCACCTCGACTCGTACACTTGTACAGAAATCTCATTGCGGGAGCCGTTAGATACAGTCGGTGGCGCATCGCGAGCTTGGCGCTATTTCGGGGGACAACTTGGGTTCACATTTACATTTTCGGACGCCCTCACGCGCTGCCCCATATTCGTGGGATCGGAGCACCGAACAGCGGCGCACGTGCACGTGTGAGTGTCGTTCGTCGTCGTCGTCGTCGTCGCCGCCGCTGCTGCTGGCTTCGTAGCGCGAAAAAAAGGTGCCCCGCGGGGGAGCCCCTATCAGCCGGAAGAGAAAGTGGCGTTTCCCCTCGAGATTATTTTGCCGCCCCATTAAGGCCGGCCACCCGTTTCGCAGCGCCGGCGTGAGAGCAGCCGGGCACTTCCCAGCTATCAACGCGCGAGCCACTGCCACTTCCGCCATGCTGCGAACAAAGGAAGCGAGAGCAGGCCGTGCTTGTGTTCCGCGGCGTCAGAGGCCGTATAATAACCAGGAGAAAAGCAGGACGGGAAGAGGGGGGGGGGGGGGGGGGGGGCTGTGGATACGCACGCGCCTCGTACAGTAGTGGTATATGCCTGCCGACTCGCAACAAGTGCCGCACAGACGCACGCTTCGGTGTAATATGGCTGAAGAGCACCGGCGAATAGGGGGGAGGGGGGGGAGGGGTCGGTGCGTTTTACGGAGTGTAACGGCGCCCAATCGGGGATGAACGGTCCTTGCTGTGTACGCAGAGCGAGAGCGTGATCGAACAGCGGCAGCTCGGTACCCCTGTTTAAGGGCGCGGTCAATCGTACGCTCCTTTCAAAAAAGTTGGGCAGTAACTTCGCGCTTGCCCTGAGCTAGTTAAAAGCGTCGTATACATACGAGGGACGTTCGGAAAGTAAGTTTCACCATTTTTCTTTTTAAAGAGAAGATGGTGCACCAGGTGAAGTAAACAATAGCTATAAGAATCCACGCCCGTTGCTGGTTCAACGATGCAAGGAGCGTCAGCAGAGGAGGAATGACGCATGCGCAGAACGCCGAAGAAGAGAGAGCAGCAGCAGGCCGGCGTGCCCGACGTTATTCGAGTACAAATCACAATGGCAGAAAGACGCGTGCTGACAACGTGGTCGCCAATGGAAGTGCGTGCTGTTATCCGGCATGAACCTGTTCCTTGTATTAAAAGCCGCACTCTCGGAACGTCACTTCCAAAACATTCATGAGGTGAAGCAGGCTGTGTGACAATTCCTTGCATAGCATGGCACCGAGTGTTACCAAAGTGGTTTCTTCAATCTGATTGCACGCTACGACAAATGTCTCAATGTAGGTGCCTACTAGAATAGTGCAAGGTTTCTAGTTTATGATGACGTGTTGTATATATTTTTTTGGCACTAAAGTTTCCGTGTGAAAATAAGTGACGAAGCTTACTTTCAGAACGTCCCACGTACTATATAGTGCGGCTGCGTGTGGGCTTCGTGGTCACTGATGGAATTCGTCCCGTTAATTAACTGCCATCCGACAGCCTGTGAGACTGCGACGCAGGTCAAGAAAGCAAGATTCATGCGCACTCCCCTTTGCCAATGAAAACAAGCAGGAAGCGTGAACTTACTGCTGGTGGAGTATTGGTGCGCCTGGTAAAACGGCAACAGTTCGGATTTACTTCTAGGTGCCTTCTTTTCTTTTCTCAGAAGTTCTCTTTATAACCAACTTCGATTCGTTACCCATAGAGCTGCCTGCAAACTTCAGTGTGGTGAGGAGAATTCTCATCCTGACCTTTCACAGATCTGGAGTGTCAGGAGTGGTAGGACTCCAAGAATGTGTCTACCAAGTTTAGAATTATTTTTGCAGCCTTGCAGACAAAAGCGTCTGCAAAAGCGTCTGTATATATATATATATATATATATATATATATATATATATATATATATATATATATATATATATATATACATACATATGAATGTGTGTGTGTGTGTGTGTTTGTGTGTGTGTGTCAGGCAAATGTATATAAATAAACGTGTGTGTGTACGTTTCATTACGATGACCACCGATCGAGACAATAAATGAGTTCGCAACTTTGTTCAAAGATCTGTGTCACCTCTGTGTCGTGTGCTAAGTAGCTTCGCTGGTCATCCACCTTCACAGAGTGGAATGGCTTATCATTTTTTCTTTAATAACGTCGTACTGTTTGAGACATTATTTTTCAATACCCCGTATACAGCTTAACTCTGAGCAATTCACGTTTTCTTCTTTCTTTTTTCTTTTTCGTCTCACTGTATGTACATTGCAGCACTCGCTGACCAACTTCCTAGTCCGCTTCCTCCACAGGGAATCTTCGTTCTGCCATCTTAGAAAAATATTAAAAAGCCCTACTTATCCAACTTGTGCCATCCGTATGCTTCAAGCTTATCGCAAAATATATCTAAACTTGCGCTTCCCTCATTTCACATGACGTCTAACCTGTGTCGCCCAGCTCTGACTCAATCGTCGTTTTCGCATGCGCTCCAAATACCTATCTATCTGCAGTTAGAGACGGGTCTGTGCATAAAAAGACAAAAACAAACAAACAACGCACATCAAGAAGGGACACGCATATACGAGTACTGACTCTGTGTATACAGTCCTGCGTATAATTTCGGAATTAATGAACTAGCCCAAATCAATGTTTTAGCTACAATTATTCGGATAGGCTTCGTTCCGGACAAACACCCCCTTTCCTAAAGAAAGCCTATAATACTTTTTATCCGCAAGCACCTTTTGACTATATTTTCTATATATGTTGCGGTATACGCTTGTGTGCGCCGTCGGTGTCGGCAGGTCATTTTTTTTTTTTCGCCGCGGCCAGAATTCGAACGCGTGACGCCCGCGTGCTCAGCAGAACACCATAGCCACTCGCGGCGAATACGAGTATCCATCCCACGCCCCCTTCATCGAAAATATAATTTAGTTTTATCACTGAATGAGCCGGAATGTCTGCGAGCAGCTGCGCCGTCAAACACATATGTAAGGCCCCACGGATAACCTAAACCGACCTTCACATGGACGCATTTGTGCATACGCCTTTAGTGATGTCTAGCTAATCCTACACACCGCTCGATCGTGACAGCAAAACAGGTCGTCCCTCTAGTTCACATTTACAAACGCTGTTCATGCGTCTCCTCGCGACCACCGTCATCAGAAGCAGCCCTGTCAGCCATTCCAATACGAAAGGCAAACGCTTTTGTAAAGGCTAGCCGACAACAGAGCAGCATCGAGTCGTCGAAGAATACAGGTAGGATGCAAAGGCGGAGCAAATTGTCCGCTCCTTATTTTTGTTTCATCTGTCTTACGTCCAACGTGTGTATAGTGTGAACAACTCAGTGTATAGGGTAGAGAAACGGATGTCTGGGGCCCTATAACGTAAAACTATTCCCATATGTTTTTATTCCAATCTCCTGACGTCATATTTGCGTAACCGCCGACGCAAGCATTTGGCGGTGAGCCGCAGGGTTGTCTGAACAGACCAATCAAACGCTCTCCTCGTTCATAGGATGTCCCTTTGCTTTGAAAACAAATAACATTCCATACACCGAGCGGCTTGTCTTATCTAATTGGCTGACAAGAGGCGAGGAGCACGCCCTAGGGGAGAGGGATTCGATGGGGCCGAGCCAGTGCACTGAAAATCGATAACCGGATGAAGTGGATGGTGCCGGCGTCTGCGATTGGTCTGCTTTTCGTTAATTAGCTTGCGCTGGCTGGTCGCAAATCGCAGCGGCATGCAACGGAAGCTTAATAATGACGCTAAAACAGATCCTCAGCAAAGAAAAGTTGGCAGAACAAGGTTGTAAACGTGCCGAAAGTGCTCGAAAACGTTACAATGCCACGCAAAAAGTTTTATTGGACGCAAATAAACCCAAGCTCTCCGGCAGCTCCGAATAGCCAGTGCCTGAGCGATCGGCGGCAGCCACCTTTTATTCCTTTCGGAAAGGGGCAGCCTGCGTCTATTCAGAAGAAACTTCAGTTTTGTTCGGCATATTAATGCATCTCTAGCGCGTACACGTCACTTCGACGTGGTGAGTTTTCGCAGTTTTGTGACGTCGCATGACAGACAGGTGAGGTGGGTACAGCCCGAAAAGTTTTGCTCAATAGCCAAGGGCTAATGGAAAAAGGCGTCGAATCAGACATAAAAATTTTTCTTTTGTTCGGTCTAGTTGTGCATATATATAATCAGTGTGTACACGTCATATCAGATCAGAACCACCCCCATTTCGCCTGTGCCACAGACAGGCGAAGTGGGGGTGGTTTAAAAACGTTTTTGACCAATCCTGGAGGGCTGATTGCAGAACTGGAATAGAAAAGTTTGGAATAGTTTTACGTTATTGCGCCCCTGCTCTGGTTAACCCCCCTGCCTTTGCTTCTTTTCATTTCTCTCTACAAACGCTGTTAAGCACCATGCACTCTTTCATCTCAACATATGTACCATTCCTATTCGACGTCCAAATGACGGCCGACGGTAACGAACTGATTTGTGGCAATAAATGCAGGGCAGAAAGCCACGAGTTTCAGGTATTGGTACCCGCGCAGTGTTGATTCGGTCAAGGCTTTGCTGTTTTAACCGTCTTAAGTTCGTTGAAGGGCAGCGTTGGGGCTATAATCAAGTGGAGACACACTATAGACCAAGGTCTGCTGACAAAAAGCGCACAATTATGAAAATTCAGCTTCCTTACTAAACTTCGGCTACTCACTTCAGCTGCTCATGTGAGGGCTGGGTTACCTGCTGCATGTCAATGTGTCGTCGGAGGTCATACCCACAGAGAAATTCCGTCAACCGTCGCATAATCGAAGGTGCCAGCGCATATGCCCTAAATATGAAGCGTGCCAACGAGAAGTGAGCGCTACGATCCCACTTTCTTTGTTCCCTTCCCCCCTCCCTCACTCGCCCCCCCCCTAATTCTCCGTTCCTAAAGCACACACACACACACACGAAAAAGCCACGCCATCTATTATATTTACTTCATGGTGCTTTCGAGGCTCTCATGTGCCCTCACGGCAGAACGTTTAAAAGGCTTTCATGTTTTAGGCTAACGCATGCCCATCGAGATACAGAAAACCGGAACAAACTTATGAAAACGCCATGCTCATAACATACATTCGGGTGCGTTAATGTTAACTGGAACTTGTAAATCACTTGAGGAAATCTTATCGTTTAGGTCACATTGAAAAAAGCGTAACAAGCCATTTCTCATAAATGAGCTGATGCAATCGTCGCTATCAAAGCTACGAAACGCCAAGACCTCCTGCTTCACCGTACACGCAGCCGAAACAGGTATTGCCCCTCATACGCCTTCCCTGGAAGACCAATAGCGAAAATATAACACGCTATGTGGAAGCAACTACACAAATAATGGAAAAAAAAGTAAATTTCTTCAAGCCTTACAGTTACACCAGGCTGTAGTCCGGAACTGCTCATGTCACGTTTACCTGATTAATTTGTTCCACCGTATAAAGCTCCTTTCCCAACAATTTTATTTCCTGAACGCGATGACCTTCAGACTGCGATTGTGCAACAATGCTGCATCCTCAGCGCGCATAATGACAGGCCCCGAAAGACCCATTACGTCAGTTTAGTTTACTGTTGAGAATTGTTTCATCTGAGCCAGTTATTTCGTGATATACTGTATACCGTAAAGGCTAAGCTTACAAACAGGACTTGTCGCATTGCCCCTTTTATGCTCCGTCCGTAATTCTAAACGGTACGTTACGGTACTTGTTTTACTGTACGTGCCACGTTTCGCCACTCTTCTCACTGCAGCATGGAATGTTTAGAAGCACCGAAGCAATGACCGTGCGGGCATGCAGTGCCAGTAACGCGGCCAGCCTTATCCCATGACAAGAGGCTAACTCGCGTGTCATTCTCTTACGTCCTTCTAGGTTTCATTGAACAATTTCTCTTCTGTGACCGTGAAACAATCCTGATCATCCGGTTTCAGAAAATATTGAAACTATCACCGTATAGAAAGAAGACAAACTGGAGACGGTGAGAACAAGAGCATACTTGTACAGGGCTTGCAGTGGCAGTGATCAGGTGGCAGCCGATAAACTGTACGCCTTTGTTATGACAGACGCCCCGTGGCCATGCTTTGGTAAAGATAACTATTCACCAGGCAGCGCCATTAGCGACCCCAAATTAAAGAATAATATGGGAGTAAAAAAAACACGCAGTGTATACACATAGGTACGAGCGGAGTAAGAAAGAAAAAGAAAAAAAAAAGGAATATAATGAGGCGCACTTTGGCACGATGCCATAGAATTCGATGAAAAAATAATAAATTCGATAGAGGTCCTTATGGTACACGCGCTATTACATGCCTGATACGTTCTCCTTGGAAGATATAAATAAAGCGCTTGAACATCAGACTCACAAGAGGAATAACATCAGAACATCAGACTTGAACATCAGACTCACAAGAGGAATAACTCAAACAGAAACAGATTTTCGTCTAAAATAAGCAAAGAGCCGCAACGTCGGAACAATGAAGGAAGACATATGCGCGCGGGCGTTCTCCGAACGAGACGAAATCGGTTCGGTTCCTCGTCCAATTATAACTGTCGACGGCACAGGGGGGGAGGGGGGAATGGGGGAAGGAATAGATCGGCGCAACACGCGCAACTCTCAATGCCGACGCCTTCTCCGCTCTCGTTGCCCTCAACGCTCGCGATAGAAAAGAAACAGGTTACGGGCGCATGGAAATGCACCACGAAATTGGGTTGTCTCGTTTCCGAAGCTCCGTTTCATAGCCTGGAGAAACATGCAAAGAAACACCGAATACGGCGCACATAAATCCGGGTGCAAAAGTATATACAACGAGAGTATGATAGCGCCGATAGTCCCGCGAAATTGTACCGAACGCGAAGAAATGCAACGCCATAGTCATCGAATGGAGGAACGGGGTGAGGAATTCGACTGAGCCCAGCCGCTTTCCTGCGGACTGATGGAGGCGTGACGGAGCGCTGGCCGGCGCTGCCTATTCTGCGCGCGCCATCTCGTACAATGGGAACACCGTGGCCTATAGGTCAGGTTCAAGCGCCTCCAGCAGGTTTGCATTGATCGGGCTCGTTCAAGACAATACCTGCCCCGAACAAGGTGCAGCTTGGAGTGAGGTGAAAAAGGTTGAAGGAGGTGCATAAAGGGCATGTTGAATGATGGCATGATAGGCTGCGAGCGGTCTTGCATACATTGTGAGGCCGAGCAGAGCAATACATAAGTTAGGATCTTCTCCCAAAAGAGAGCGTTGAATGGGGGAAACGTCGATGCTGAGTGGCTGATAGTACGCGCGCTGACTTAATACATGAACGTCTGCATTGGTTAGGGTTAACCACCGGGATAGAGATGGAAAGGTTGGAAGCACCATGCTTCTTGTTCCTTCAAATCCTCGAAAATCCTGTTCTCTACAGAAAGAAGAGTTGGTGCTCCAGTTTTGTCGCGTTTCGTAGGGATCTCCCGTACAGGAGCGTTCCGCCTAGTATCGGCCAAAGCGATGTCGGAAATTAATTAAGAAGAAAGGTCACATTAAAGTGTTCGTTATGCACTTTTTATTATTACTGTAGCGCCTTGCTAACCTGTTTCAGCACATTGGGATTGTTTTTCTCTTCCTCATTTCGTACACACGCCATCTCTGCCGCAGACTGTTGCTCAAACGCGTCTACATATCATACTGCGTTGCACGATCTCGCAACGCGTGCAGCGTCATCACTCCGGTGGTTTTTGGTTCGTTTCATTAGGCGCGCTTCGTGTGAGGGTAGCCTGAATATACTCACACGCCACCAAAGAAAAAAAAAGAGAGAGAAAACGAGCTCATGCCACTGTGTGACGAAATCCTCAAGTTATTATCCAACCTTTCGGAGCCATGCGAAGGTGACACAAGAAGGATGCGCCGCACGAGACAGCTAGACTACGCGCAGGCCAGAATTCTTTGGATTCCGGCAAGCTACGGCTCCCGGCAAGCTATGCCTCCATCTCTTGCTATGTCAAAGTCTAACGCAACAAACAATGCCAGGGACGTACGACGTCCTATAAGGACGAGAAACTTGAGAAACGCGTTGTTTTCCCGCGCGACGAGCCGGCACAACACGGCATCGCGTGCGAATAAAAGCGCCGTAACGTCTCACGCTTAACAAGACTCCTCCAGTGGCAAGGTCCCCCGCGCGCACGCGCGACCAAGCATGCGCACAATTATTGCTACGGCCTCGTGCAAAGGGAAAAAGCTATACAGCATGCGCTCCGACCAACGACGACAACTATAACAACGCTCACGAGACGCGCAGGAAGCTCCCGGTGATTGCCGCAAAACTGCGGTCCGGCAGACAAACGTGAAACTGACGCCTGACCTCTGTTACTACACCAGACGCGTAACAGGTCACCAAACTGAAAACGCCAGAAAGCTGTGGCTCTCTCGGGGCGCACGAGCTCTGCGCGCCGCGTATATGTATAAGCGAGGTCAGGCCGCTCGCATTATCCATTGTTCCCTAATGGTTGCCCCTAAATGAGCAGACTTTCAAATCTAACGAGGAGCGAGCACACGGCGCTAGCACACGGCGGTGTCCTCGCGTCTCCGCGCGTGTATGTGCCGTTCGTGTACAGCGTGTACGTATAGCGGTCCGTATACGGGGCTCGCATGCGCCTACGCTTGCGTATATGCCGGCTTCCTCCAGCTCCGCAGAACTCCCTTTGCCCCCCCCCCCCCTCCCCTGTCTTCTTAATTCCCTCACTCTGCGGAGACCAGGAAGTTTGTTAGCTCTAACAAGGACGTCGACATCGGCATAGTCGTCGCCTTGTCGCTGATGAACAGAGCAAAAAAAGAAAATGTAAACGACCGTGGTCGTGCATCTTAATTAGCTAGCGAGGGGAGCGCGCGCTTACGTTTGTACCAGTGAGGACAAATCGAAACTAATCGGCGTTACATAAAATCCCCTATACACTGCGTCCTGCAATCTACACCGAAGGCGCCTTGTGAGAGGGTGAAAGTTTGCGCAGCGCCAGCTTTCTGCGTGCCGAGTGCACGGGGCGAACTTGGAACACCAGCTGATGAAACTTTTAACAAGGCAAGTTAGTGATTTATTCAAATGAATGAACGGATCAATGAATCGGAGGTCAAAAGTTCTCCAAGTCGTTCATTCGTTTACGCTGGACGAAAAAGCACGGGGAGTTCTCGACAACCAGGTTCCGACTGAAAGCATTATCCTTTCACAATGTGATACGAACTAACTGAATATAACCGGTATGTTTGTCGTATGTCGAGCTGGTATTAGTAGCCAACATAATACAAAATATGCAATGGAGACCGCTTAAACGGAAACGCTCAATATTGCCGAAAAATACTTTTGTTAAAAAGAAAGGAAAAAGAAAAGTGCCAACTGCAGTTTTCATGATCGTAGCGAAGAAGAGATAGCCGGTGGAATATTGTACATTTACCTTCATACTTAACCAGAACACATGTTAAGTGCCTTTTCACTTGTCCGTCGGAGGGTGCTGGTGATTTCTGGTTCGGGTACCTTGAATGTGCTAGCTAAATGAGCCCACCATCCAAAAACATTCGACCTTTGCTCCTTACATCCCGTATTTGTCTAAGATGTTAATTATGACCCTTCATTGTGCGGGTTAAATCTGAGGGTGGCTGCAGTACGTGGCATTTGTGAAGCCATTCTCGTTTGTCTATCCAAAGTTAGATGGTAACGTTGAAGTGCTGAACCTATGTTTCCGCATACGCAATTTCTATTTTTATTGCTTCCCTAAATGCCCTACCCTTTGTTACCAATATGATTGTAAAGACCCGCCGTGGTGGCGTACTGGCTTTAGTGTTGCACTGATAAGCGAGGTCGCGGGATCAAATCGGGGCCGCATCTCGCTGGAGACGAAATGAAAAAAAAAAAAAAGAAAGGACGCTCATGTGCTGTGCATGAGTGCACGTTAAAGAAACCCAGAGGGTCCGAATCGTTCGGGAGTCCCCAATGCGGCATGCGCCTCATAATCAAATAGTGGTTCTTGGCACGTAAAACCCCGGAATTCATTTTTAAGCATTTTATAGTGATCATCGAAGGAAGGGCTGGAAGTCGGACGTTTTTAGTCGCTCCGCCCGTGACGTCGAAATATCGCTAACTGCCGAACATGACTCGCTGTATTAAACGCCGCTTTTATCGTGAGTCACTTCGGGAAGCCGAGGACATTCAATCCCCTCGCAATATTCACCGCGCTAACGTAGCGCGATTGAATCGTGTCACGCGAAAGGAGCCTATATTGCGGCGCTTGGATGACCCTCATTCACCGAACTTAAAGCTTACGCAAGGAGTTTCACTGTGCGAAAACGGCGAGTTCAACGTGATACAGCCCTGACGCGTACTATCCGCACAAACTTCGCAGTAAGGTTGTCTCAGCTGCGTTTGGCTATAGAGAATCACATCTGCTGCTAACGGCGTTCAGTCGTAATGCGAGTTCTCAACACCAAGAACACCGCCCACCACGGAAACAAGAACGTTGTTCTCACGTGAGCATATTCAAGGTGTAAGACCATTGCGCTGTGTTACGCGATATTGTCACGTGGTATAGTGACGGTGAAGAAAGAAGCAAAAGTGTGAGTGACGAAACTAGCGTTTTATTAGGCAAACCTATGCCCTAAAGAACAGGCTGCACTCAAGGAACAACGACAGCGGCGAACACAGTCGGGGATCGTCGAAAATATGATCAGCGGGTCAAGCGTGTCGGCTTTTATGCATCAATCATCGAATGTTCCAGAGTAATCGCTGGTGTCCACATGTCTTCCAGAGAGTTCTGCTCCATTCACGTCGCGCATACATTAAATCAGATTACACAAGCTTCGGTGACAACAGACAGCGGACAGAGCAATTGATAACATTCGAGAAACTTCCGATACATGCACGCGCGTCCTACGCCTTGTTAGGCGGTGAAAAGCGGTCGCCTGCAAAAGATAAAGAAGTACACGTGTCAATATTGATGACCTCAGTAACTACGGCATATCATACACGCATGATATTTCTGATTTCTCCTTCTTGCTGTAAATTTCATACTCTTGCGCCAATCCATTCTGGTTCATTCGTCCATCCTGGTTCGTGTTGCGCTGCATAATTTCTTAAGTACATGCTTACGTCTACATAGACTTGCTAAGTTAATCTTTTTTGATGTTTTTCTTCTCTCGTTCTTTTTTTTGGGTTTAGTTTATTGTTTCTTAAACAAGGATTTTAGGATCGCCCGTTCTTTAGCAACAAAAGTTTGCATGCTTTCCCGGAATGCCTCACTCATCCCGCTTTCACCTTTGTCAGTCCACAGATAATTTTAAGAGGCGAAGTCAATGTGAGAGTGATCCGACAAGCGCACAACTCATAATGACACGGCGCTGGTTATAAGGCAGTTGGATGATTTCAGCCGTTTTAGGCTCTATCATTTCAAGATTGTTCGAGAGTAACATGACTACATTCGGTGTTCGTCAGAAGTTGGAAAGCTTCCCCTACTGGTTGGTTTCCGTGAAAGCGAGACATACGGAAGAACGTCGTCTGGATTCAACCTGTTCAATAGGTCCGTCCACTTACTTAAACCGGAGATGTTTATAGCGGCACGGAGTTAGGAAAAAGAACAACGAACTCTGTGCTTTTTTTTAGACGAAATCTGTTAATTTCCTTTAACTGGCGGTTCCGTTTAAAACGAGTTTCTTCTATACGGATCTGGAGCGGCCCACTCAACGACAGACAGCGGTGGAACGCCACCAGTTTCACCGCGAGCCGCACGCTCCGCCATTCTGTCGAGCAGGCAAAGGGAAATTGCACGGTTTGCTGCGCGCGTATTTAGGGATGGGCCAGCGGATAGCAACAACGAAAAAAAAAAAAACGCTTCGCGCAGCGTCCGTTCGCGGCCGCAAAGGCGTTCGCCGCGGCGCCCTTGCAGGTAGCGTCTGCCGCCGAACACGCTCGATCGGGCATTGAGGTCAACGCCGGAATGTTCGAGGCAAAGAGAAGCGCGACGCGCCAAACGGTGGGCGCGGACGAGTTGCGACGCACACGCAACTCGCCTGTCAAGGCGACCACGCGCAGCCAGCGCGGCTGGGGCTGCGTGCCTCTCATTTGCAACAAACGTGCGCGCGCGTACAGTGGTGAGCAGCCTTGTCTAGAGCGCGGCGACGGTGCTCCACGGGGCAAATCAGCGCCACCTAACGTTACCACAGAACACCTATACAAACTTAGAGAAGGGAAACTGTACCTTCCACAGTGCTACGGAAATAAGCGTAGCGGTGGCGTCGTGAACTAAAGTATGTGACCACGGGTGGCGCTGTACAACAGGAAACGGAAACGGGGTTTTGCACACGCTTTACTAGCTGTTCTGTGGCTTTACTGGGTTTCTGGCTTCTGCGCCTCGATCGTGCTCCCGCCAGTTTAGTTGCTATGTAGCAAACGTAGCGCCTATATTAAGTAGGCGCTACGTTTGCCACACAGCAACCAAACTGGCGGGAGCACGATCGAGGCGCAGAATACATGTAGCGCTGAGTCATATCGAGTTAAGGCACACTCTGAACTGACTTTTAAGGGCATCCCGAGCTGTTTTTCGTTTATTACGCCGCCGTTACGCCGAGTTGTGCCGCCGCGCTCCAGCTTTTGCATTTCGTGTAGGGCTACTGACAAAATGCGGTTTCCAGGTGGCACGATGGCCTCGACTGGAATAAACGCACACGACACCAAAGATTGAGTAAGCCTGAAAATATTTTATTTGCATTTTACAAGTACAACAAAAAGCACACGTCTACGCATCCACACAAACGCGGTTACATAGTCAAGAACATAGGCAAGAAATGGCTCATTAATAAGGGTAGCACAAACGCACCAGAAAGAAGACCTAAGCTACAAAACGTACGGTCGGCTGCTAAGTATAATAATTTCCCTGTCACCGCGTGTCACTTTTATACAGCACTACCAGGCCGGGTAGTTTGGCGGAAAGAACGCAACAGCTTACGGCCGTCAGCTGCCTCTGTCATAATTATCCTAATCTCCGCATCAACGTCGTGCAAGTCCGCATACAGGCATCTGTATCTGAACCATATATGTGCCAGCTTAATACATGTGTAGTGAAATTATGACAACCACTGCGTCTTATCAAACGTATTGGTTTTGCAAATGCGCATTACAGCTGACGGAACGACATACTGTAAGTGAAGCACAAGAGAACAAGGACAAAAGGAGGATACAACACTTGAAGAAATGAAGAATTAGTAGGCGTACAGCAAACAAGCGATGACGGAGAACACACAATGATCGGGTGTTCTGTGACATCGCTTTGCGTATTTACGGTGTTATGGAGATCAACGGCATAAAAACGTACCTTCAAGCGTACTCCCTCAACCTCCGCCGCATTCATCATGATAATCAAAGCCTAAACAAAATGAGGCACTATTTTTTGCCAAGAGTAGACCTTTTTACAGCAAGTTTATGTAATGACTCGCAGACGAAACCAGCATGCTTTCGAAAAAGTTTTACCGCCGTAGTATTCGAACGCCAACGGCCAGGAAACACATCGATGCCAATAGGCTGTCGGCTGTCGGTGGTTAATCAAGTACAAAAACCTTGACGCTATGACTAAAAAGCAGCTTCAACAATCAAATTTAAAAAAAATCAACTGCCTATTTGCCTGAGGTAACAAAACATCTTTAGACACCTCGATTGTTTATGTCAATGGTTTGTGTAAAGTAAAAAATTCACCATGTTTAGCGCCCCTAGCAGAGAAAGCACAAATTAAAGTATTCGACCAAATTACAGTAACTCCACTTGCGCGCTTACGCTGAAACGCGCCTCAATTGATTTTTCGCCCTCTGTGGCCATTTGTTGAACTTGAGAGTGTACGGGGCCTGCCTTCACGCCGCCGCCTAGTTTTCTCCCGCATGCGCTCCTCCTCTCAAACTCTCTGTGTTCCTCGGAAGAGTCTCCGCGGAGGCTTCGTAGTCGGGTTGTCTCTTGCTGTATATTGTTTCGCCAGAGAGAATCTGGGTTGCCAAAGGCACGTCGCGAGACCTACATGCAGTCTCGAGACGCGTAAGCACTCTGCACGTCCTGTGACATCGCGTCTTTATTTTTACCGCTTCCGCTCTTTCTCTATATAGTGTGCAGCCACGTTTGTTGCGAACGCCTCCGTGAGCCACGGGCGTGCTTCGTAGTCGTCTCGGGCTTTGTTTTTGCTCGTTCACCGGCCGCGGGTTGCGCGCGAGCCCGAACGTCGGTGTAGGAAATACCTGACGCGGCATCGCGTTCGGGATGCTAAACTCGGGGCAGCTTCCGGAACCGGGAGCCCTGCAGAAATTAGGCGCTCGGGTGGCTCACTTGTCGAGTGCTTGCTCGTCCATTCATATCCGCTTTCGGCACACGGTGCTGCGTTCGCTTCTGTCGATACACGCAACTACACACTGCTTTGATATAACAAAGAACTACACGTGACTGCGGTATCCGGTTGGAGAGCTTTCATCCTAATTAACTTTCATCCTAATTCTAGAACTTTCATCCTAATTAACAGTATAAATTATGATGCTACATTGAAACTTGTCAATATGTAATTATGCACCCTGAGAGCGAGAGAGAGAGAGAGAGAGAGAAAACATTTATTTATCATGAGTTTGGGCGACTTCCTCGCAGGGTGGAGCCCTTAGTTCTACCCTGCGAGGAAGCCGCCCAAACTCATGATATGCGCCCTGAATATCAACGCTGCAGCTAAAGTATTCATAAGCTCTATACGCAGATTTCTTTCTTTTTTTTTGTCCGCAATGTTTTACTCAGAGACATCTACCTATGCATGTTACCCGCCGCGGTGGGTCATGTAGCTATGACATACATACATGTGCTAAGCGGTGTAGGGGTTGAAGGACGGACTCCGGGATGAAAACCACAACTTGGGAGGATTTATTCTACATTATTTACAAGGAGGTGAGACGTCAAGTAACATTCGTACAGTCATTACGGGCCGGCAGCAACTCGGACGCTGCGGCCCGCGGCAAGAAGTTCGAGAGAGGTGAATCAGGGAATCAGGGTATGTCCCAGAATGCTCAGGTCTCTCTGGAAGACCCTTCGAGCACTGGAAGTCGCGTCATGTTCGACCAATCGGAGAGTCCTCTCAGATGACGCCACTTTCAGCCAATGGTAGGCGCCCGTGTCGCGGTGTCACACCTGGCGGCTCTCTGCGGTCTTGCCTCGCAGACTGGCAATGCACTTCTAACGAGGAGAAGGGGAGGGCTGCTCATGCTCCATTGTCCGAGGCCCACCTGCTAATCCCGGCGGCGCACGAACTTGTTGGCACGTGAACTTGTTGCCTTAAACTTGTTTGCTCGGCCGCTCCTCTGGAATGTGCTTTCCTGCTTCGGCATTCCTCAATTAGCTGTGCTGCGATTCGAAGTGGTTTGGGGAACTCGAAGTAATCGCAGGAAACAGCTCCATATCTAACAGCTCGTCCTCGCCCCGGTAGTTCTGAATGGCCGGTGAACTCAATTCGCTGGCCATGAGGAACGCTGAAAGAAGCTGCAGGGTACTGGGGTCGAGCCTCGTTTGACAACCCTCGGGATCCTGGGCCCTGGAGAACATACGTCAAACAAACCAAACAACACAGCGCTGCACCACGCGTAAGCGCAGGCTCTTCACCCCTGACTCGCCAGGCTATTACTGAGTCAAAATCAACCCTGATCTTTTAGTTCCCCAATTTTGACAACAGTTCCAACCACCCTTCCAAACAGCTATCCATTTCTCCTCGATTGCCGACAAGACCAGACCACTATTGTTGTTGCAAAACAAAAAAATGGCTGTGGCTTAGGTAAGGTTAAGCCCAGGATGCGAAGCATACTAGCCTTTATTTTAGTTGTTGAACCACAGTTTAGCCTGGTGAACTGCTGTTGCTTGGCTATATTTGGTTCGGCTAGACGAAGAAACAACTCATGCATTACTGCTTCGCCTTCAAGAGTGGAACGCGACAGCGTTCCCGTAGACCCGCCAAGGGGTGTAAGACAATGGGCTACAGGGCAGCGACTACGCGCCCCGCATTGGACGCGGTGAGCGTCGAGCAAAGCAGCGTTCGGCGCGGCAACGAAATGTGCGCCTGAGCAAGAGACGCACGCCTTAGAAACAGCTCGTTTCTAAGGCAACACCGCATTCACTAGAGGCGCTTTTGTACCGCTTTGAAGCATCGTACTCGTGGCTCAGTGGTAGCGTCTCCGTCCCACACTCCGGAGACCCTGGTTCGATTCCTACCTAGCCCGTCTTGCAAGAGTTGAGCCAAAGCCACTTCTCCTCTGTCGTGACGTCACGGTGTCACGTGGTTTCATGGCGACACCGCCGCGCCTGAGGAGCTGGGTTGAGCTCTCGTAATATGCTTCGCATAAAAGGTCGCCGACGATGCGAACAACAAATGAAAACAGCCGAACATAACTTAAGTGGCCTAACTACACGAACAGCATGTTTCCAATCTATCGCAGTGGCGTACTTATCGCACGTAATGGTGCCACTGAACAATCCGGTCAACCTCACAAGTACGTAATCACAAGCGCACTAGCCTTGTGGTCACTAAACAAAACGCGTACTTGCGTTGTAGGCAAACTTTTCACTTACGCTTACTCACGTTTCTTCCCTGAAAGTCCTACAGGACACGTGACGTAAACGAACAATTAAACTCGCGGGACTTACACACTCCGCAGAACTCTTAAACTAATGCGTCTTTTAATAACTCGTTCCACGCGTACTTATAAGAGAAGTCAGAATACGGCTGCCCTCAACACACGAGCAACCCAGTCATAAATCTGCTTCCTTCCGTCCACACAGGACACGCGCTAATGGAACTAAGACCGCTTCTCAGTGCAAATCATGCACTCACTGAAAATCTACGCGCTTAACCTTAGAAAATTCAACACTTAAAAGAAAGAAGGTTAAATAAAACACACGCGCGTTACGATAGGCCTCTCAACAATAACCTTGACCCTCAGGTTACTCACACACACACAAAAAAAGCCTATCTACTTATTAATGAGCATCTCGCGAGACTACATGTTTACTTTAAACGCAACTTTCAAATCTCGAGCTTCTCAAACGAAAACACAAACAAAGCTCAAACTTTACACATTGAAAGAAATCCCAGTCTGAATTCGCGAAAACTTTCCGATGCTCAAAATAAAAAACAAAACAACATGCTTTACTTCTGCGGGAGCTCTCCTGGCATCCCGTTCCAAGCATTTTCTACTGACTCATACTTTGAGTCTGACTCGCGGTGGGCGTGGTCTGAAAGCTACTCTGGCTGCCGAGAGACAACAAAAGGGCTGATTCACTATCAGCTCCCCCAAGACGTTACGGTCTCCTGCCAATTTGCGTCCTCGCGCCCCGCTTTCAACACGAACTCGATTGACCGCGTCGCTACTCCCCACCTGGTGTCGTCCTGCCACCTTGCGTTTCTTCGAACTGCACGCTGAGCTGTGAAAAGAACTACGGAACGACGAGGAGCTTAACTGCCTCGTGCCCTTTGTCCGCGTCCGTGCAGAACATTCTTCGCGGTCCCCCTTTGGCCTGTGGCTCGACCATTCTGGATGCGTCAACATAGTCCTTGACGACCGCACCTTTTTCCTCGCGCCCTGCCCTTTTGGGTTTCTGGCCATCTTTGGCGGCGCTACATTAATTACCGTCTTTCGGTCTTTACTGCGCTTCTTTTTACGGCGCTTTCTCTTTGCACTCGCTTTCCTGTCGCCTTCTCGTGCCTCGTGCTGGCCGGTACACATTTCGTCGGCCCGGATCGGTCTCTTACCCGCACAGTCTGAGTGATTTACATTTAAATCTACTCTCACTTTGCCTCGACTGGCGGACAGCCCAACCGACTCTGGCACAATGCAGCAGGCTTTACTCGAGTTAGACAACTCGCACTCTACCGAACTGCCCTCTACTACATTGCCCAGCGCACGCTGTGCATCGACACACAGCCCGTCGGTATCGATCGCTGTCTCACGCGCACAGTCCGAATGATTAACAACTGAATCATCCCTATCAAGGCTATCTAGACTGGCGGAGAGCCGCACCGATCCCTGAACAATGCAGTTGTTCTCTCGTGAGCTACGGAGCTCGCCACCCCGAGAGCTATTCTCAACTGCATCGTCCAGCTCGCACTTCACTTCTGCACGCAGATCTGGCTCTACATGGGTGCTCGCGTCTATCGCGTCAACAGTACCCTTTTCCTCGCTAGCAACCTCGCTAACCTTACCAGCGACGCACACACGCGGTAACTGTGCCAATTTGTTCGCAGCTGGCCTAGCTGTCTCCACAGTCATCTGTTGGCACAGCACCTCGTCGCTCTCACTCTGGCCTTTAACGGCCTCTATTGCCACTAAGGCATCGTTAGCAGCTAGCCTTTTCCCTTCACTTATGAATCGGCAGCCAATCTCACAGGCACTACTCTTCTCGTCGGCTTTTGGCGAAACTCTGCTAGACACTTCCTCATTCTTTCGCTCTGTACTTCCTACAGAATTCTCAGACAGCCGTTGTCTCTGTGCCAATAACTGATCACAATGCTGTATCTCTTTGATCAGTGCTGCCTTCTCTCTCTCATACTTTTGCTCACGCTCAAGCTTACGTTCCTGATACTCCCGTTCGCGTTCATTCTCACGTACGTGACGCTCACACCTAAGAGTAAGTTCTTGAAGCTCCTGCTTCCGTTCATTCTCGCGTTTTTCACGCCTACTCTTACTCTTAAGTTCACGACGCTCCCGCAAACGTACACGACGCTCTCGCTCCCGTGGCTCCTGTATCACCTCCCAAGCAAGCTCAATGCTTTTCTCATCATTGCCACTATCGTTAATCGCCTTTATGATAGCTGGCGTCTTCATCCGTTCGTCCGCCTCAACTCCCAAATCGTCACACACCAACAACAAGTCTAACCTCGTCAACCTTCTAAGATCCATGGCAGTTGCCCCGACAGGTGGTTAAAACTGTTTTCCTTATTAATTTGTGCAAACACACAATGCAACAAACTCCCGATTCCCAGAACTATCAAAATTGAACACACAACCTTTGAGTCTGGCGAATCATAAGGAAAAAAACCACGCGCTCACTTACGGTTGCAGCACCCTGCCATCCGGTTCATTCGTCCGCTGTTCCCGGTTCCTCCGGACTCCCTGGGTCGAAGGCTCGCTCCTTCTTCGCTACTCCCAGTTTCTTCGGACCTCTTTCGACGAAGGCTCTCTCTTCTTCGCTCTTCCCGGCTCCTTATGATCTCTCTCGACGAAGGTTTATCCGTAGCGCTGCCACCAGCTGATGCATTCGGAGGCGATCCTACCGCTGCCAACCAGATGTAGGGGTTCAGGGACGGACTCGGGGATGAAAACCACAACTTGGGAGGATTTATTCTACATTATTTACAAGGAGGTGAGACGTCAAGTAACATTCGTACAGTCATTACGGGCCGGCAGCAACTCGGACGCTGCGGCCCGCGGCAAGAAGTTCGAGAGAGGTGAATCAGGGAATCAGGGTATGTCCCAGAATGCTCAGGTCTCTCTGGAAGGCTTCTTATAAACCCTTCGAGCATTGGAAGTCGCGTCATGTTCGACCAATCGGAGAGTCCTCTCAGATGACGCCACTTTCAGCCAATGGTAGGCGCCCGTGTCGCGGTGTCACACCTGGCGGCTCTCTGCGGTCTTGCCTCGCAGACTGGCAATGCACTTCTAACGAGGAGAAGGGGAGGGCTGCTCATGCTCCATTGTCCGAGGCCCACCTGCTAATCCCGGCGGCGCACGAACTTGTTGGCACGTGAACTTGTTGCCTTAAACTTGTTTGCTCGGCCGCTCCTCTGGAATGTGCTTTCCTGCTTCGGCATTCCTCAATTAGCTGTGCTGCGATTCGAAGTGGTTTGGGGAACTCGAAGTAATCGCAGGAAACAGCTCCATATCTAACAGCGGTAGGTGAGAGGGTCGATTCCCAGCCGAGGTGGCCACATTCCGATCGGCGCGGAATGCAGAAATGCTCCTGCGCTTTTGTCTGGGCGCACGTTCAAAAGAATTCCCAGGTGGTCGAAACTTCTCTGGAGCCTCCCACTATCCCTCATAACCTACGGTGCAGTTTCGGGAAGTTAAAGCCGTTAATTTTTTTTAACCCTAAATGTTGCACATAGATGACATTCTTTTTTTCTTTTTTTTCCCGGCGAGCTCTAATAGTGAGGAGCTATTTTTTTTACGATTCCTCGAAACGTGTACAATCATTGCGTTCTATCAGTTTTAACGTATGGGGCAGATGCTTGGAAGTTAAAGGGACACTAAAGGCAAATATTAGGTTAAGCTAAAGTGACAGATTAGTGCTCAAGAATCTCTAAGGGGTCAGTATTATTGCGAACAGAGCCTTAATAATCGAGAAATTGAGGTAAATGCAGTACATGATTAGAGACACCCCCGGGACATTCAAGCACTTGCCCGATGACGAAAGCACTCCTCAGTTAAATTCTGCCAAATATTCAACCACTCGTTGAAAAAGACAACCTTGCATTGTATTATAAGACGAAATAAAGTTCTACTTGTCCAGTTCTATTTCATATTTAGAAAAAAATAACCCATTGAGAATACCCTTGGCAAGGACGCGGGTGGTCGAAAGGTTTCGTTCTCGCTCGGCTCTGCTTGCGCCGCCCACTCTTTCGCGTTTCAGTACTTTCCTGATCGCGCAGTGCTGCTCTGGCTTCGCTGGCTCGCGCAACTCGCAAAAACTACAAGTAGCAGAGAATTCAACTTCCATGTGATGTCTCGGGATACCCGAACCACAGAACATCCATACAAACCTTCCACAGTGCAACGGAAATAAGCATAGCGGTGGCGCCGTGAACTAAAGTATGCGACCACAGATGGCACTGTACAACAGGAAACGGAAACGGGGTTTTGCACAGTATGGCGTATGGCTGCTTTACTGGGTTCCTGGCTGCTGCCCCTCGATCGTGCTCCCGCCAGAAACGTAGCGCCTACATATATAAATATATGTAGCGCTGAGTCATATGGAGTTAAGGCACACTCTGAACTGACTTTTAAGGGCATCCCGAACGGTTTTTCGTTTATTATGCCGCCGTTACCCCGAGTTGTGCCGCCGCGCTCCAGCTGTAGCATTTCGTGTAGGGCTACTGACAGAATGCGGTTTCCAGGTGGCACGATGGCCTTGACTGGAATAAACGCACACGACACCAAAGATTGAGTGAGCTTGACAATATTTTAGTTGCATTTTACAAGTACAACAAAAAGCACACGTCTACGTATCCACACAAACAAACGCGGTTACATGGTTCAAGAACATAGTCAAGAAATGGCTGATTAATAAGGGTTGCACAATCGCACAAGAAAGAAGACCTAAGATACAAAACGTACGGTCGGCTGCTAAGTATAATAATTTCCCTGTCACCGCGTGTCACTTTTACACAGCATCTTTACAGCACTACCAGGCCGGGTAGTTTGGCGGAAAGAACGCAATAGCTTACAGCCGTCAGCTGCCTCTTCTTTACGGGTGTCATACGGCGCACTTTTGATCGCGATCGAGCCCGATCCGAATCGAATTTCTCGGCCTTGGTTGGCTCCTTTGCGCAAACTGTGCTACCATGTGCGTCTGCACTTATAATTATCCTAATCTCCGAATCAACGTCGTGCAAGTCCGCATATAGGTATGTGTATCTGAACCATATGTGCCAGCTTAATACATGTGTAGTGAAATTATGATAACCACTGCGTCTTATCAAACATGTATTGGTTTTGCAAATGCGCATTACAGCTGACGGAACGACATACTGTAAGTGAAGCACAGAGAGAGATGCAAATGAGAGAAAGGCAGGGAGGTTAACCAGACTTAAAACCTCCGGTTTGCTACCCTGCACTAGGGGAAGGGAAAGGGGAAGTAAAGACGGAAAGAAGAGCGTGACAAAAATAAAAGGGTGAGAAAAAAATATGAAAAGGGATGAAATGGGGTCATTATAGTCTTTCTAATAGGTCACTGTCACGTAGAAAAGTCAACAAAGCCTTGACCGACTTTTGCTGCGACGACAGTTCACGTCGGCATTCCAAAACTGACTGTTCTGAAAGTGGCCTGTCGTCAAGGCGTGCCAACGTGGTCGCTAGTGACAGCCGGTGCGCGCTGTATTGAGGACAGTGGCAGAGCACGTGTTCGATGGTCTCCTCGCCGCCGCAGTGTCTGCAAGCCGCGCTGTCGTCCATACCGACTCGGAAGGCGAAGGATCTTGTGTAGGTGACCCCAAGCCACAGTCGGCAAAGTACTGCTGTTTCTAGTCGAGAGAGTCCAGATGGGGGTCGAAGCCGAAGGGGTGGGTCCAGTCGATGTAGACGTGTATGCTTTAAGCTTGGTGTGTTCCATAAAGTTTTGATGGATTCATTTGCAAGCACATGAATTTTCGTTGCAGCGTCTGTTCTTGAGAATGGAATGGAGTCTTGCAAGCCCTCCTCATGTGCAGATCGTGCTGCTGCGTCGGCAAGTTCATTGCCCATTATGCCACAGTGGCTTGGAATCCACTGCAACGTGATGTCGTGTCCTTGCTCGACGAGGTGGTGAAGCAGCAGTCTGATCTCTAGAACTAGTTGTTCGTGGGGTCCTCGGCGTAAGGCAGAAACCAAACAATGAAGTGCAGCCTTGGAGTCAATGAACACGCTCCATTTCTTGGGTAGTTCTTCAGAAATTACACGAAGTGCACAACGAATAGCAGCAAGCTCCGCGGCAGTCGATGTAGTCTGGTGAGAGAGTCGAATCTTTATGGTGGAAGGTTTTGCAGGAAAGGTCACCGATCCTGCAGACCCATTCACCGTGGTTGAAGCGTCAGTATACAGATGATGATGATCGTTGTACGTCTCGTACAGCAAGAGCAGTGAAAGCTGCTTGAGTGCTGGAGACGAGAGTTGGGCTTTTGTTCGTATGCCTGGTACTATAAGTCGAACCTTTGCTTGAGCCAAGCACCATGGTGGAAACGGAACTTTCGCTGGAGCTGTATAACCTGATGGAAGGTTTGCACGATAGGGCAGGACAGTCTCACAAAAGGAAACACGTGGTCGATCCTCTGGCAGTGAGGCTAGATGATGGGCAGGGGCTCGAGCAAGGTGTCTTACGTGTGCTCTGAGTGCTTCCATGACTATATGGGTCTTGGCTGGGAAATCGTGTGCAATCGCAATGGTTTCAGCCGTTGACGAACACCGCGGCAATCCAAGACACACTCTAAGCGCCTGGGCCTGGACGCTTTCGAGTGTACGGATATTACTTCTGCAGGTGTTGGTCAGCACAGGCAAGCTGTATCGCAAATACCCAAGAAAGAGCGTCCTGTACAGTTGCATCATTGCATGTACTGAAGTACCCCAGACATTTCCTCCAAGAAACTTAAACACATTAGAGATATCCGTCAGGCGCTTCTTTAGGTAGGCCACATGAGGACTCCAGCAGACGTCGCGATCAATGATTACTCCTAAGAATCGGTGCGTCCTGACATAACGAATGGTTTGACCGTCGATAGAGACATCGTATGATCTCATTGGCTTCCGGCTAAACGCGACCAATGCGCATTTTTCTGGCGAGATCTTGAGGCCTTGTTCATTTAAGTAGGCCGATGTTGACGTGGCAGCTTTTTGAAGCCTGGCGCGTACTTGCGGCCGTGTCACACCAGATGTCCACACGCAGATGTCATCGGCATACATTGAAATTTTAACTGTGTTCGGAAGTCGTTCCACGAGACCAATGAGTACAAGGTTGAAAAGCGTCGGACTCAAGACACCACCTAGTGGAACTCCATGGTGCGTATAATATTGCGAGGTTGGGCCAGCTTCAGTGTTAAGAAACAGAGACCGCCTATGTAAATAAGTGCGAGTCCAACGATATAATGAACCGCCTAGGCCCACCGATTCCAATGCTTCAAGTATGGCGTCATGAAGAACGTTGTCGTAGGTTCCCTTTATATCTAAGAACATTGCGACAGATAACCTCTTACACGTCTTTTGGTGTTGAACATAGGTTACCAGATCGATAACGTTGTCGATAGAACATCGGTGACGTCGAAAACCAGCCATGGCGTCCGGGTAGATTTCGTAATGTTCAAGATACCACTCAAGTCTGGCGAGGATCATTCGCCCCATTACCTTCCCAACGCAACTTGCCAGCGCAATCGGTCGGTATGAAGTAATCTCTAAGGGAGACTTGCCAGGCTTAAGAGGAAGCTTTAGCTCGGGTGCTCCTATCTAAATACATGTAAAAGGAGAATTCGTTTTTCTCGGCAACCACTCTACCAAATTTGACTGGGTTTGCTGCATTTAAAAGAAAAACTTAAAATCTAGTTACTGTTGGTTTCGAATTTTCGAGTTAGGTCGTCAATTTTTTATAAAAAATTTACAAAAATTGCAAATTTTCAGAAAACGAAACTATCAAGTTTACAACTCTGTAACTCAATAAGAAAAAAATGATATCGCAATTCTGTGAATTGTATCTGATAGCACATCTAAAGCGGACAAAATTGATATGTTACACATGAACCTCAAGAAATGTATTAATATGTAATTACAACTTTTGCAGAACCCTCGTAAACAATGTAACAAATTCACGTAAGATGTAAAATGACATAATATTTGTCCGCTTTGAATGATCTAATGGATGCCGTTTACAGAACCGCCATATCTGTTCTTGATGCAGAGCTATTCGTTCGTAAACGTCATGCTTCTATTTTTTTCAAACTTCTGAATTTTTGAAAATATTTCTAACAAAATTCAAGCCCTAAATCAAAATTCTGCTTCCAACAGTCACTAGAATTTATCTTACTCTCTCAAATGCAACAAATTTCATCAAAATCGGTCCAGGGGTTATCTCAGAAAAACGTTTTTGCGTTTTTACATGTATTTGAATAGGCCGCGTCGGAGTTGGGCCCGAGCTAAAGCTTCCTCTTAAGAAGCGGTACCAGGCGGCTGAGCTTCCAATCTTGAGGAACTTTGCCCTCTTGCCAGGACTCGTTATAGATATGAAGGAGTGCACTTCGTGCTCGTTCACCAAGGTGACATAGCATGCGGTAAGATATGTCATCCGGACCAGGCGACGACGACCGATTACAGAGGGCGAGCGCCGCGTCAAGCTCTTGCGTCGTGAAAGGCAGATCCATGCGTGAATCGCGTGAATCTGGAATACGGTTCAATGTAAGCGAATCTATGCGAGTTGGCTGGCCCGCAATCATAGCACAGAAGTCTTCCGCCGCATCAATGTCTTGTCGGCGCTGGAATAGTGCTAGGGCCTTAAACGGGAAACGCTGTTCCGGAACAGAACGCAGACCTCGCACAGTTCTCCATATTTGAGATAGCGGTTTGCGGGGATCTAGCGACGCACAAAATTTCGTCCAACGCTGAGCCTCTAGTTTATCCATACGCCGTTGTATCTTTTGCATTCGCCTGGCTGTACTGTTCTGAGTGAAGCACAAGAGAACAAGGACAAAAGGAGGATACAACACTTGAAGAAGAAATGAAGAATTAGTAGGCGTACAGCAAACAAGCGATGACGGAGAACACACAATGATGCATCGGGTGTTCTGTGACATCGGTTTGCGTACTTAGGGTGTTATGGAAATCAACTGCATAAAAACGTACCTTCAAGCATAGTCCCTCAACCTCCGCCGCATTCATTATGATAATCAACGCCTAAACAAAATGAGGCACTATCTTTTGCCAAGAGGAGACCTCTATATAGCAAGTCTAGTAATGACTCGCAGACGAAACCAGCATGCTTTTCGAAAATGTTTTACCGCCGTAGTATTCGAACGCCAACGGCCAGGAAACACAGCGATACCAATAGGCTGTCGGTGGTTATTCAAGTACAAAAACCTTGACGCTATGACTAAACAACAGCTTCAACAATCAAATTAAAAAAAAAATCAACTGCCTATTTGCCTGCGGTAAAAAAAACATCCTTATTAGACACCTCGATTGTTGTTTGTGTAAAGTAAAAAATTCAGCATGTTCAGCGCCCCTAGCAGAGAAAGCACAAATTAAAGTACGCGACCAAGTTACAGTAGCTACACTTGCGTGCTTACCCTGAAACGCGCCTCGATTGATTTTTCGCCCTCTGTGGCCATTTGTTGAACTTGAGAGTGAGCGGGGCCTGCCCGAACGGTCTACGCCACTTGACCAAAAAAGCAGCTGCAGCGGTGAATCCACCGCTCTGTCTTGGCTCGGTGCTGCCGTCTGTTGGGCACCGTTTTACTCACCGACGGCACCAAAGGGTGGCGATAGCGTATGCATCGCACGACTCACCCGGTTGTATAGCGGGAGATTTGAATTTCGAAAACGGTATGCGGACCCTTCAGATGTAACTTTCTCGTAAGCTAAGTCTTTTCTTGGCACGAAACAAGCGTTGCGACGCTTCTGGAATGGTATTTAAACAGTCCACGCCGACTTAGTATTTGCCTTTAGTGTCCCTTTAACAAGGAAGCTTAGAAGAAATTGGAGACCACGCAAAGAACGATGGATCAAAAAAAAAAAATTAGGCGTAAAATTAAGAGACAGGAAAACAGCTGTATGGATTAGACAGCAAAGAGGGGGTAGCCGATATTCTAATTGGTATTAAGAGGAAGAAATTGAGCTGGGCAGGACATGTAATTTCTACGGCGTATAACTGGTCGTCTATAACAGTTACGGAATAGCTGCCGAGAGAAGCGAAGAGTAGTCGAGGACGGCAGAAAACTGGGTAGTGCTATGACATTAAGAAATTTACAGGCATAAGATGAAGTCAGCTTGCGCAAGACAAGGGTTAATTGGAGATCGCCGGGGGGAGGTCTTCGTCCTGCCATGTTCATAAAAATAGGCTGATATGACGATGATGATGTTTTACAAAATCTGAGACCAAAAAAGCACACATTTGCTTTGCTCGCTGCTAATCTTCATCAAATATACCAAGGCTAAGGAAAGAGGAAGAGGAGGGTAGTGATAGCTTCAAAGACATCTACAAGAAAAACACTAAAGTGTGGCATGGCTTCGGAAGGATTGATGATATTATGAAGTTCACTGTTACTTTAAGAGGAGACAGATGTAGCCCGAAGAACATAACTGATGACAAGATAAGAAAATTCGGAAACGAAGTGTAGATTATACAGACGGTCCCGAAAAGCGCGAACAAACTAAGTAAACTGCGCGTCGTATTGCGGGACTTCATTGCCGGACCTCTTTCTCGACCAGCGCGCCTTGCTGGCAATAAATTTTCGTTCCAATAAATTATTACCAACTTTATACAGATATATATATATATATATATATATATATATATATATATATATATATATATATATATATATATATATATATATATATATATTGAGCCCGCCAAATGAACAAATTAAAAAAAGAAAGAAAGAAATATTCGGAGCTGTAACCGCGCCTCTGTAAAGTAGGCTCTTTCCCATCGCTTTTAAGGTCAAGGGCGAAGTACGCCGCTGGCCTGCTTGGACACCGGTTTAATGTTGAAACTCAGAGTAAAAGGTTGCTAAACTGCTTCGTGAAAAATAAGTAGTCAGTGGTTATTTGACACACAAAGTAAGTTTTTCATCTTAATGCAGTGCTTCGGTTCCTCTTTGAAAGTCCAATTTTGCTAGTGTTAGCCACGTGGCGCTACCTACTTCACTACGTAACGATTCTAATCCAATGCTATATTCTTTCTCATACTTAGTGGCCCGAGCGGAGCTCTGCCTACGTTATCGCCGGCATCGGCTGGCCGTGAGCGGTGGGTGATAAGAAAGCACTAGAACCGAGTCAAAGTATTTCTTAGATTACATCGGCCCAGGGCCCGTATTATATGTAACCAAGGGCCCTATAACGTAAAACTATTCCAATATGTTTTTATTCCAACCTCCTGACGTAAAACTTGCGTAACCGCCGACAAAAGCATCGGGCGGTCATCCGCAGGGTTGTATGAACAGGCCAATCAAACGCTCTCCTCGTTGATAGGTGGTGATATTTGTTTGCTTGAAAAACGAATAACATTGCCAACACTGAGCGGCTTGTCTTATCTAATTGGCTGACAAGAGTCGAGGGGCACACTCAAGTGGAGAGGGATTCGATGGGGTCGAGCCACTGCACTGAAAATCGATAACCGGATGAAGAGGAAACCGACTCGGATAACCGATAACCGGACGAGGAAACCAACTCCGCTTTCGCCGCGCATACGGATGGGATGGCTTCGCCGCACGTTAAGAAGTCATCGAGGTTTCCCCGCGGCTGGCCGCGCGCAAAACGAGTTGCGCCGCGCCTCGTTTTTCCGAGCAACCGAAATTCTGAGAACGGAAGCGTCACTTGGCGTACACCTAATAAATTCCCCTTTGCGCACTGGCGGCTCTTTGAGCGAGCCACGGCAGGAATATCGCCGAAGTGCAAGCGGAGAGGCCGCGCCGTAAATATGGCCGACCGCCTTCATGGCTTCTTGCGCAGCAGTGCAACTTTATTCTTTATTCTTTATTCAGTGAGTGCCCCGCTTTTGCCAGTAAGGCGTTACAGCAGGGGGGGGGGGGGTTACAGACTTAAATAGAACACTTCTTCATCTATACAGCACACTTGCGTCTCTTGCAGCCGGTTCCAATCTCTGATGGTCATCACAAAGAAGGAATTGTAATACATAGTTGTTCTTGCACGGTACTCTTTCACTTTTTGTCGGTGATCATTTCTACTGGATATGTAATTGGGTTGATACAAGTAGTTATTATAAGCAATTCCAGCTCAACCGAATCTCTTCTCACATTAATACCATATTACGCCGACGAGGTCACCGGGCATCTCCTTCAAAAGTAATTCGGATTCGCCACGAAGATTGCCGAGAACAATGATAGGCTTTCTTTTATCGGGGGATGTATGGAAACCGTGCTCGATGGGACGAATTTTGCGCACACGTATAGGTGTTGACGGCGCTGCTTACGCTGCGGTCAGATGCGCCAATCCATCTTGCTGCTTGCCTGATTATATGTTAATAAAGTCGTCGGTTACTGCTCGGAAATGAGCTCGGCGCTTGCTCGAGCGCCGTGAAAGAGCAGAGACAGTATATAACTTGGCAGAACCATGCAATGTCGTCCACACTCTTACATTATAGATCGATCACTTCCACTGGCCTTGTGCAAGTGATGCAGACTGTGGAAATAAAATATTGACAGTTTGAGTGAGAACACCGCAAGCTTCATCCGCAAACAAGCTTCGTGCGCAGGCGAAGCCCAAATAGGTTTTTGAAGTGTGCGTGCGCGTGTATTCAGTTTGTGGAAAAGCGCACGTGCATGTCGCAAGCGGTGCAAATATGGACGCCGGTCAGATTAATGAAACTCCGATGGACAAAATAAAATAGACGAAACCATGTACGCAATTTTAGTTTGCTTTGTGTAAACAGACTAATAACAACCCATTTCTGACGATAGAACGAAGTTTTTCACGTACTTGTGATTCATTTTCATTTATGAATACTGTCAGCCGTATCGGGCTATGGGCACCCTGCAATGAAGTCTGCCTGTACATGTCGCGCCACCTAGCAGCGGCGGTGAGCACCCGCGGGTGCGCCCTCACCGTCATTTCACCATTGTGCGTGGTGCGCTCAGGCAAAACCACCTAGACAAGAGAAAGCCTGAACGCTCAGCCAGTGACGTCACGAAGAGGCCGGCGGCGCGCTCGGGTATACGGGTTGAATGAAGGGATCACGCCCTTAATGGGCAACGTTAACCAGAGCCCGGAGCGTTTTTTTTAGGCATAGTTGAGCAGATGGCCCGCAGAGAACAGAGGGTGTTGCAAGATTATTTTATTTATGCAAAACTATTTACGCGCTTCACTATTAAAGCCCGTCCATATAAAAATGAAATGGTTAACTCTTAGGACTGAGAACGAATTTCGGGTAAATGATGACAGGGAGCATAGCTTATCTTGAAAAATCACAGTGCTGCCCTCTTCTTCAGAGCAGCTTCTTTGCCTTGATTTATTGTCGGCGTCAAAGAAATTGCCGTTCATGCAACCACAAAGGTCCTTCAACAAAATGTTAGCGCTGCACCATAACACATATGACGACTTCACTGGTGTGCCCTTCTTCACATTCGGAACACAGGTATTTATTCCAGCCTAGATTAGGCTCTAAACGAATAATTTCGCTTTCAGGCATTATTTCATACAGTACCGCAGTCCACATATTTACAACACCTCAAATGAGTTTAGCAATAGAGATACAAAACATTCGTGCAACTATTTACAAAGAAACAGCTGCCTTATTCCGCAGAATTACAGCTTTTCTTTTCTTTGCCTTATCATTGGCGCCCAATATTCTGTCATTGATCTTGCAGAAACACGAACGCATGATGTTTCGGCCCCGATTTGTAATTACTACAGAAATTGGGCACACAGCACTTATTAGGCGTATCCTGGCATTAACGTAATCCACATTCCGCGGCAATGAAGGCTTGCCGGTCACACAACCGCAATCGCAACACAAGCGACTAACTACATGCATGGCTCACGTACAGAAAAAAGGTGCGCTCGTAAGCATGTCGCAGCATGCCAGGACTTTTCTAAGCCCGAAGCTTTCCAAGGAGCGGCAGAATTCCCAGAACTAATCGAACTGTTATCGCCGTCGTTGCCCACTGGGTCTTCCGCGTCTTATTTTCAACACAGGTGCGTTGCTCGTACGTTCGTAGCGCGCTGCACGGAGCTTCTATGTGGGTCTCTTTTGCGTGACGTCGCTCAAGGGGAGGGGTACAGCTAGAAGGCCTTAACTTCTCTAGAGGGCGCTCAGGCCTGATAGCTTGCTTTTCCAATCTTATAATGGATTCACCGCGGCCTCTTGGCAGCTCCTTCGTGAGAAGTGTGAACAAAAAGAACAAGCGCAGATACTGCTGCGTTAAGGATTGTCACAACCGCGAAGGGGACGTCAGCGTCAAATTGTACCGCTTCCCTTCAAAACCGGGGGAAGCAACCGGGCGGCTGAAGTGGACCGTCGCGGTTCGTGTCGCTCTTGCAAATTTCTGTTAAAGGAACAAAGACGTAAATGCAAAAACAGGAAAGAAAAAGCAAATAAAAACGAACCAGCAGCGGCATCCGTAAAAGCACACAATAAAGCGTCAACTGCATAAAAACGCGTGAACTGATTGCCGCTGTTGTAAATCAGTTTAGATAGTTGTTTAGCTCGTCTTGCTCCAAAACAAACGCGCAGTGGTTGTTACGTGTCAAACCTAGATTCGTAAGCGCTCCGTGCTGGAGCTTTGTACGAGCTGTGCTTCTTCCTGCGCCAAGATCAACACGCGAATTCTTTCTTTATTAAATAACCTTAAAGATACTACAAGCACCGACCCGCTTGGCTTTAACTACAAAATTCTTCGAAATATATCTCAGAGTATTTTTCAAGTCCTTTCTGCACTTTTTTCTCAGTCCTTATCATCTGGCTGCATCCCTCACGACTGGCGAGTAGCTAAAGTAATCCCAATTTTCAAATCTGGCAGCCGCTCTGATCCCCTAAACTTTAGACCCATTTCACTGACTTGCACCTTCTCAAAGCTCCTTGAACATGTCATACACACCCATAGCATTAATTATCTTGAAGATCACAACATCATATATAAATATCAGCTCGGTTTTCGCAAGGGATTTTCTTGCGACACTCAGCTTGCTGGATTTACTAACGACTTATTTACTTTAGTAGACGCCGGGTTTCAAGTCGACGCTTTGTTTCTCGATTTTTCTAAGGCATTTGATCGGGTCCCCCACCATAGACTACTACTCAAGTTATCGCATCTCAATGTTCACCCTCAGGTTTTAGCATGGATTAGACTTCCTCTCATCTCGCGTTCAGTTCACAGCTGTTAATGGTTCTAACTCTTCGATGGCTCAAGTCACATCCGGTGTACCCCAGGGGAGCGTGCTTGGTCCCCTGCTCTTTCTAATATTTATTAATGACCTACCCAATTGTGTATCTTCCCAAATCAGACTGTTCGCGGACGACTGTGTTGTGTACCGAGCCATTAAATGTGAAACTGACCATCAATTTTTACAAACTGACCTCGATTCAATTAACACTTGGTGTTCATCGTGGCTAATGATGCTAAACCACTCTAAGACAAAGCTGGTCTCCTTTACAAGAAACTCTTCCCGCATCCCAACTGCATACACTATTAATCACGTAACAGTTGAGACAGCTTCTACTTACAAATATTTAGGGGTTCACCTTCAGTCCGACTTAACCTGGAACTATCACATCGATCTGATTTTAGCAGCTGCTAACCGTTCTCTTGGCCTCTTAAAACGTAACCTTCGACACGCTCCAGCGCCTGTGCGTAAACTTGCTTATACCACCCTAATCCGTTCGAAAATCGAGTACGCTTCAGCCATATGGGACCCGGATCAAGCCTACCTCATAGATAACATCGAATCCCTGCAGAACCGTGCTGCTCGTTTCATTTTTTCAGATTACTCACGTTTCACTAGCGTCACATTGTTAAAGGCTCGTGCTGGTCTTGATAACCTTTCCCATCGTCGCAAACTTGCTCGCTTAACACTTTTTCACAAAATTTACCATCATCCGTTGCTTCATGACGATTTCTTTCAATTACCATCGGCGGTCTTTCCACGCCGTGACCATCCTTTCAAGATCAAACGCATCATTTGCCGCACTTCATCTTTTGCGAAATCATTCATACCCAAAACAATTATTGAGTGGAACCAGCTGCCTGCTTCAATTGCAACTGAAATGAATTCGTCCAAATTTCATGAACTTCTAAAAAATGAATGTGATGAGTAGCTTTTCTTCTAGTTTTGTTCCATTACCGCAATGTGTTTGATTTTTAATATATATACATTTTTTTGTGTTCTGTTTACTACGTTGCGTTTTTTTTCATTATGCCTCAATGAGTGTTGTTGTTCTGTTTTTTTTTTATTCTTTGCCTATTCCTTGAATACGCTTCTCTAGATGTTTGTAGAATTTTTGTCACCCCCCTATGTAATACCCTCGTTGTGAGGGCCTTTAGGGGTTTCTTGAAATAAATATTGCACTTGCGGTGCCACTGCGGATTAAAAAGTCACGTGTGACAAAATGTAAAAATATAGTAATAAATCAAGTGCTACATTTAGCCGCATTTATTTTTGTTATCAGTTACGAGCATTCACATAAGTGATGAGACTATCACTGTTTTGAAATGCTTGGCTGCAGATTCTGTCGCATTTCCCTCCGCCCTAACAGCTACGGGGAAACCTCTCGAGGACTAGCAAGGACTAGCGAGGACTAGCAAACGGCAAGAGATCGCCGCCCACAGCCAGGCGACGGATGGCTGGCAGTTAGTTCTATCGCGGCGACAGCGAGAGGCTGTCAAGCGCAACGACAGGGAAACGGCTCCCAACAAGAATAACATAAACGGACAGCCATCAGCAGGCGGCGCGAAAGGAGACGGGCAAATCGGTCGTCGCAACATGCGCCCGAGGAAGGGGAAGCCTCTGCCACCTTTACCGAAGAATGACATCAAGATAATACTGAAGCCACACAAAGGACTAATGCTCAAGGAATATCTGAGAACAGAAATACCGCAAGCGATTATTCGGGCTACCGGGACGATAATCACCGGAAACGGACCGAACCAGCGAAAAATCACTGGAGAGGATTTCATACTGCGAATCCGAGAGGGAACAAATATCATCATCGTCTCCACACCTTCACTGGAAGTGGCGGACGTCATTCGCCGAATCACGTGCATGGAGCTGCGAGGAAAGCAACACCCCTTCAACGTGTACGTAGCGGATCCAGATGATAGCTACAAAGGGGTGGTGCACGGATTCCCAGCACACACCGAATCAGCAGATCTCCAGCAACACCTGCGCGTCAGGACCCAAGGAGTCACCATCGAAAGGGCCCGAATGCTAGGAAGCTCTAATACCGCTCTCCTCACCTTCTCGGGAGGCACGCGCCCCAAATGCGTGTACTACATGGGAGTGGAGATGCGGTGCACGGAGTACAGGCCAACAATCCAAATGTGCCTGGAATGCATGCAAGAGGGACACCGCTCGGACGTTTGTCCGAACCCCAAGAACATATGCCGTGGCTGCGGACTCGAAAATCCACCCCCACAAGGACACGAATGTGAAGTGAAGTGCGCCGTGTGCAGGGCGGCGGGGCACGAGACGCGGCGGTGCCCGAACAAACTGATTGCCGCCAAGCGCGTGAAGACGACTCGCCAGTCTCGATCGCGGGAGCGGTCGGTACAGAACACCAAAACGGCACCGGGGCGCTGGTTCGAGTCCATGGAAGAGGAGGACTTCTACCGGCACCGATCGCGATCCAGATCTCCACACGGAAGTAGAGCGAAGAGCAATACTCCGTCGAGGGACCCCTCCAGCTCCAGGGCTTCGCAGCGGTCAAATTCGCCACTGCCTAAAAAACAGCAGGTGAGCTGGGCGAGGGTTGTTTCTCCCACTGCTCCAAAACAGAATACTGGTGAAAATGATAAACGCATTCAAAAATTGGAAAAGGAAAATGCGCGACTAAGAGAACAGCTCTCAGGAGAAGAACGCAAACGACAATCACTTGAGAAACAAGTGTCAGAGTTAGAGGCGCGCTTCAATAGCACAATACCACAGCAGGAAATGCCGCGTCAATCTGAAGAAATAGCCAAAGCGAAAGCGGTGGCAGATATAAACTCCGTCTCCACGCAGTCTCCGACAACCCAAATCTCACAAAACGCGCAGATAACGGCAGCGCAGATCCAGACAATGATCGCGGAAAACTTGAAAATATTTATGCATGAAATGATGACATTAATTACCCAAAGGTTAACGGAATTTCAACAACAGTGCACGAAGGACTTCGAGATACACAAGGGGTTCGTGGCGGAACAGCTTAGGGCAGTCTCGAAGGCTGTTCCAACCAAAAAACGCGCAATTGCGATAGGAGCGGGTTCGGCAAAAACTAAAATAAGCCACTGCGTAACAGAATCCGACGGCTCGGACACGGAAACGTCACGGGCTTAAAATAAGAGTGGGCAACATGGCTAATCACGCTAAGAAATCACAACGAATACAAAATTCAGACCAATTAGA
Organism: Dermacentor albipictus; assembly: GCF_038994185.2. Classification (NCBI taxonomy): domain Eukaryota; kingdom Metazoa; phylum Arthropoda; class Arachnida; order Ixodida; family Ixodidae; genus Dermacentor; species Dermacentor albipictus. Next base: position 4,416,687 of record NW_027225574.1, on the reverse strand, counting down.
GATATGGCAATGGAACTGCCGCTCCTTCTCCAGGAAAGCGGCAGTGTTCCACCAGTTTATCAAAAACTCCGGAATCGCTCCGGACGTGATATGCCTGCAGGAGGTCGGGGCCAAGCCGGCCAAACTGCAGGGATACTACACTCTGAGCGATCCTCAAAATTCGAAGGTCGCCACGCTGGTGAGCAAGTCGATAAACGCTCAATTATTAACACTTCCGCCAACTGAGGGAGATACTAATTCCATAGTTATCAGTGTGATGCCAAATAAACGAAGTAAGGCACACACACTAATCACTAATCTGTACAGTCCTCCCAAAAGCAAAGGGAACGACCTACCCCACATTCTCTCAGCAACAAAAGATTTAGCGGGCACCAGGGATAAGGCGGTGATAGTAGGTGACTTTAATGCACCCCACATACTATGGGGATACGCGAAAACGTCGCCCAAAGGGTTCCTACTCGAGCGCACCGCAACGGCCTTGGGCTTACGGGCAATCAATCAGATCGGAAAACCGACGCGCACGGGTAACAGCGTCAGTAGAGACACGGCACCCGACCGTGCCTTTACAATTAACATCAGAGACGCACAATGGGTTTCCTTTGATGAAAATTTGGGAAGCGATCACGACATAATCCGAGTAGCGCTCTCCACGCCCAACATACGGAGAACAATAGGAAAGACTAAATTAACTGACTGGCCTCGTTATAGAAAACTCCAGAGAGCTCTAGAGGAGTCGGATACAGCCCCGACCAACATGCGAGAATGGACCGAATTCCTTCGACGAGCACACGGGGACACCACTAAAGCCATTGAGCGTACAGCGGAGGTGCCGGTGATAGACTCTCACCTGGTCAGCCTATGGGAAGAGAGGCGGAAACTGGCCAAGAGGTGGAAAAGACAACGTCTAAACAAACACCTGAGACAACGCATCGCTCTCTTGGCAGAGCAAGCCCAAGGCCATGCCAACGAGCTCGCTAAAAACGAGTGGGCGACGTTCTGTGGAACCCTGTCAGGAACTCTGGGAACAAGCAGTACGTGGCGAATACTACGAAGCATGCTAGACCCGATGAGCACGCGTACTGAGAATAACAAGAAGCTCCAAATTATAGCAGACAACTTCGAGGGTACAGACCAAGATCTCGTTCATGCGCTTCAGAAAAAGTACATAGGACTCTCACCTGCCACGGGATCCTGCTACGCGAGGAGACAATACGCGGGGCAGGCGAACCCTAAATTAGACGGAGATATAACGTACGCGGAAGTTTATGAGGCGGCACAATCCGCAGTTAAAAACTTGGCACCGGGCCCAGACTCGATCACAAATGCAATGATTCGAAACATGGATTCGGTAGCCCTAGCGAAAATCACAAAGATATTTAATAGCGAGTGCTGGGCCAAGGGAGACTTGCCCCAAGAGTGGAAATTGGCTAAAATAATCATGATCCCCAAACCAAAAAAGAATCCCTCGATTGATACACTACGGCCGGTGTCGCTCACGTCCTGCCTAGGTAAGCTCTATGAAAGGGTTATCCATAGCAGATTGCAGCGATACCTGGAAGAGCGGAGCTGGTTCCCGGACTCCATGATAGGATTTCGCCCGGGTTTATCTTGCCAGGACGCATTCCTCCTACTTAGAGACGAAATTCTAACTAATATACCGTACGGCGACGAGAGACTAGTCCTAGCACTAGACCTTAAAGGAGCCTTTGACAACGTCTCTCACGCCGCAATATTGGAGGAACTCGAACTCGCGGGTTGTGGTGAGCGCACATACAATTACTTAAGAGCGTTTCTTTCCAACCGCGAGGCGAGCATCAGTATTGGCCAAATCACTTCGGATTTATTTAAAATGCCTGACAAAGGAACACCTCAAGGAGCTATATTATCTCCTCTTCTCTTCAACATTGCGATGTGTCGCCTCGCGCGCGATCTGGATCGGATACCCGACCTAGGTTACACGCTCTACGCAGACGACATCACGCTGTGGACGAGCAGAGGTTCACTAGGGGATAAGGAATATACGCTCCAAAGTGCAGTATTAGCGGTGGAGAAATTTTCTAGATGGAGTGGCCTGAAGTGCGCACCCGAAAAATCTGAGGTTATCCGGATACACGCGAAAGGCTACAAATCCAGAGGATCGATTAACATTGTGGTGGAGGGCCAATCAGTCCGAGAGGTACCCACGATGCGAGTCCTGGGTTTGTGGCTTCAGAGCGACGGGAGAGCACTACAGACACTCAAGACCCTCAAATCCACAGCCAACAACATAGCCCAAATGATACGTCGCGTGACGTATCGAAAAGCGGGAATGCGAGAAGACGACACCCTAAGGCTGGTACAGGCCTTAGTGGTTAGTCGAATAACGTATGGCTTACCGTACCAAATCCTGAACAGGAAGGAGGAAAAGCAGGCTGACACAATAATCCGAACCGCTTTCAAAGCTGCTCTGGGCCTGCCTAAATGTACTTCAACGGAGCGCATGTTAGCTTTGGGAGTGCACAATACTTTCGACGAACTAAGGCAAGCCACCCTGATGCGACAGAGGGAGCGCCTCAGCTTCACAAAAACTGGTAGGGCAATATTGGCTAGACTCAATATCCCAGCATACCCCATTTATCTCACAGAGCAGGCCGTACCTCTCCCTCCTTCTATGAGATCCAAAATTACAGTAGCCCCAATTCCAAAGAATATGCATCCAGAGTACAACAAAGAAAGGCGCAAAGCACGTGCACAACACATTCAATCAGCCTACTCTAATAACCATAGGTACAACACGTACTACACGGACGCAGCTCTGTATGCAGAGACGACCGGGCAGCGCTACCAAAGGAGGTACGCCCTCGCAGTCGTGAACGCTATCAGCCAACAGCATATTACCGCGTCGGCCACGGCGGGATCCCCAACCTCGGCCGAAATGTTAGCAGTGGCGATCGCACTCGCTCACGCGGAGCGTTCGCAAAGGGACTCGGTCGTGGTCACGGACTCCCAGGAGACATGTCGCATGTTTCTCAAGGGGCACGTGACTGCGGCTAGCCTCGCGATAATCCCCAGATCCTTCAACCACCATCATCGCCTACTCTGGTGCCCGGGCCACGCGGGGGTACAGGGGAACGAAAAGGCTAACGCGTTAGCTCGAGAGTTGACTAACCGAGCGACGGCGTCCTCTTCTAACCTCACCCACCCGCACTACCCCTCACAAAATTCCACCAATTTAAATGCCAAAGACATCCTTGCTCATCAGCGTGGAGTCCGAAGAAAATACCCGCCGCCTCACCCACAACTTAACGGGGAAGAGGCCGCCGATTGGCGTAAAATACAGACCGGGGTGTTCCCCCATTTAAAATTGCTGAACGCCATGTATCCCACTCGTTATAGGGCCAACTGTCCTTGGTGCGGTGGCATACCTACCCTAATGCACATAACCTGGGAGTGCACTAAGCACCCTCATAGGCCAAACACCAGTAGGACAATGGAGCAGTGGGAGGCACAGCTCGCCCGCTCGGACCTGGCAGGACAAAAGTCCTTAATTAGCCAGGTCAGGCAGGCGGCAGAGGCCAGTGGGGCCCTGGACTGAGAGGCTCCGACCACCCCTCCTTCAAATCTTTATAATTACAATAAAGTTTCTCTCTCTCTCTCTCTCTCTCCGATTGAGGCCTAAGACCTCTTGACGATTACACGTGCACCTGTCGAGCGAAAAAGGGGTTGGGACAACTTCGTCGCATTCGTAACAGTGCCCATTAAATTTCTATTAGAGCGCGTAAACTTACTTTTAAGCAAGCTTGTTGTAATATTAACAACAGTCATGCATCAATAATAATAATAATAAGGACGGTAATAATGTTCAATGGAGCACGCTTTCGTCGTTAGGGACGAAATTAAGGTGTCCCGCAATTTCCTTTCTGTAAATAAAATATTTCTTTAACTATAAAAGTTAGCACCCTAATAAAGGGCTGTCGCGAGGTGACAGCATCGCCCCTGGAGCCACGAGGCATGGTAGTTTGATTCAAAGCGAGCTGTTTGCTGCCTTTTAGGAACCGTAACTTCACGATCATTAACGACATCAATATTGTTCCTAAGTACATCACGAGTTTTCGGCCGTAAGCAGATCCCAATATCACCCACGGGCGTTTTTCTTTTTTTGCGACCGCGCTCGTTTGTGCGAAATTACATACAGCAAACGGCGGTCTTATCTTCTATGCTTAACTTCGCACGTTAAATAGGACTCTGAGCAGGTACAAAATACATAAACGAAAAAGACATCGTTTGCGAGTAACTATATATAGAATGACGCAGCCACTGGATACCTAACCGCGTATGCGCTGATTATAGTACGGATTATGTTAAACATGACGTGAAACGTGTTGTGACTTTCTGTAACGTAATAAAATGCTTTCTGTCATCCTATAGCAGTGCGGTTTTCCATTTGCGCGGGTTTGGCATTATCGAGGGCCTCACAAAAGACAAGTATGCAACGCGAAAAACCGAATGCTCAAGGCGCGGTCGTACAAACGTGTCGATTTCATAGACTGAGAAACTTGTTCACGAAAGAAAGAAAAAAAGAAAGAAAAAAATACAAACAGGCGTTATTTTGTGTTTTTATCTTAGTACATGTGTGTGCGCGCGCGTGCGTGCACACTGCGGTGCCATCACTTGCGTGAGGAGGGGCTGGGATCGAGATCACCGCGCCGACGCACGGCACGTAAGCGGGCGAGCGAAAAGACGCGAACATGGTCTCGCTGATGGAGAACATACAGAGTCAGATATACTGACGCGCCATCGATTTCAGCATTCCTTTCAACAGCGATCCTTCCATCTACCTCCACCCCCTTCAACTTCCTGAGCGCGCATCCGAAAGCGGACTGCCAGGCAGATAGACTAAGTTAGCCGCTGCGTGACACTGAATCTATCCGTTGGTCGATACCGGGGCTCAGGCGAACACAGGACCAGCCCCTCAGCACTTCGGGAGGGAGGAAATCTTAGCGTAGGAAAAAGAAAAAGAACATGTACACAGAGAGAAGTGCCTAAACTGGAGGGAGGTGGCTGTACGAGGGTTCACGGCGAGGGCCCAGCTGGAAATAGCCACCGGCTGAAGCAAGGAGAGAGCGGGAACACGCAGACCGCGCGATATTGACTGCAAAGAAGGGAGAAAGAAAGCGCCGGAGTACACCGGAGGGCGACGTTGCCACCAAAGTGGCCTTAAATGTGAACACGCAATAGGATGGCCGGCCCAACGTTAGTAACGTTGGGCCGGCCTGCATCTTCTGCGTATACATAACGAGCCTACCGGATGGCGCCACTAATAGGCGCGCCGGCGTTCGCAAACGCCGTCATTTGGCACTTGTGGCGAATGGCACTTGTCCTTCTTCGCCGTTCCAACACACACACACACACACACACACACACACACACACTGTGTCTGTGTTGGAACGAGAATAAACGAGAAGAGAGGGGTTAACCGAGGGTCCGAATATATATATATATATATATATATATATATATATATATATATATATATATATATATATATATATATCACCATTTTATCACCGCTTCGGAGGAATTTATTTTTCGGGCTGACCCCGCTGACCTCGGTTCAGCCAATTTCATTTTTGGCGAAAGGAAACGTAATGACAAGCGCGTCGACCTTCCACTTGCATGGTTACTTCATCGTCATGACGTGTGGGGATTGCACGTTCCAACCCAACGACAAGCGTTAGGTAGTTCATAGGCATTACCAGTCACTGATGATTCCATAGGAATAGCCCTACCACGAATGCAATGGACACACTTCAATGAAAAAAAAAATATTATTTGGTGGTGGGCGGAATCGAACCCGTGTCGTACATATCTTCAGAAGCGCGCTCCACCGACTTCACGGCGGCACCCCTAGATGGCGCGGCGCTTCCAGAAGTACGGATTCAACCAGTGAGACCCGTAGGTAACGTGCGCCTTCCGGAAGCGCTTGGACTTAAAGTGGACGGAAGCATCAACCGGCCAACAGTCGAGATAAGCAAGCGCCGTTTAGAGTATTGGTGCCACAAAAGCAGGGAAGGGACTGATACGACCGGATCCGTTACAGGCATAGGTAGCGATACAAGGTAGACAGAGAAGTTCTGAAAAAGCAAAAATAAATATTAAGGAGATGCACACAAAAAATGCTAGAATGAAAAAGATGTACATCACACCTGAATAAATCAAGCAGGCTAGGTGATGCATTTGTCACCGCCCCGTTTCAAAGGGGATGCCACTAAATCATCATCATCAAGCGCGATAGAGGAGTCCGGCTAGGGCCCGCACACTCTCAAGTTCCAGCGATCGCCACAGAGGGCGAAAAAGTCAACTGCGGCGCCTTTCATCATGAAGCGCGTAAGTGGAGCTACTGTAATTTGGCCGTATACTTTAATTCGTATTTTTTTTTTCTGTTAGAGGCGTTCAACGCGGCTAAATATTTCATCTATAAATGTACATATAATAACCAACAGACATAATTACCATGTAAGTTCTTACAAAATAAGCACGTTACTGTTTTTATTAGACTTCTGTGATTAAAGTCTGTGCTTTATTACTTGAATAAAGGTTTTAAGACCTCACTGACGTTCCATAAGTAGCGGCTCATTGATATAGATTGCAGTACGGGCCATTTATCGATTCAAATTATACGGCGTTAAGATTTGCGAACGGGGTCGTCGTTTCGTTTGAGCAGCATCACGCTGGTTCGTTTTAATTAGATAGTAATATATCAGGCAGTTGTGCGTCCAACAGCTGCGGCCACGGAGTGCTGCAGCGTTTCACTGTCATAACGGCTGCATGGCTTCCATCGTTAGTGACCCGCCGCGTCTGGCCCCGTAATGAGGTGTTGCTGGAGAAAAAAAAAACGAAAAAAAAACTGGGCTAGCTAGGGCGAAAATTCAACGCTAGAACCGAGCACAGTGTGTTTGGAGACTACCCACGAAAGCGGATAAACCTTGCAGCCTCTGGACGTGTGCATCACTGAGTTAAAAAAAAAAAGCAGTGCTTCCCATTTTCAACTTTGCTTTCTTTGCATGCGAGGCGCACACAACAAATTCCTGTAGTCGTTTCTTAAAAGTGGAAAACGATAATTATTATAAAGCTATTCCTCTTCAAAGGCGATTCAAACGACGCTCTTGTTATTTTGCCACATTGCTGAAAATTCCTAACACGGAGTACAGCAAAAATAATGACTAGTTTTGGCTGTTTCTGCATAAATGATACACCGCGATAAATTCACTGCACAGTAGTGGCAACTTCCGGTGATACAGTTGGATTAATTGCATTTTAGACATAATAGATTGACTGTGTTCATTACCTACTATTCAGCAGCAAAAATATCATCTAAACGAGGCTTCAATAAGCACAGTCCACACAAAGACACGATCGAAAGAAATGCAGACACAAAACAGTGTTGTGTGTGTACTTCAATTTCATGGAGCGTTTCGTGCACTGTTCTTAGTCAGACATGACTCACAAACTCACCAACACTTCCACCATAGTAACTAAGGCTCTTTTCTCTTTCGACTCCAGCCTCCAAGACGCTGCTCATATACGTTCAGCCTTTTGGACTATACTGTCTCTGGACGTACAAATCAACAGCGAATGTGTCACAACTGGAAGTAACGTCAAGGGCCAGAATCCTCATAAGGTACGTTTCTGAACACTTCAACTAGAACTGTGATTTGTTCGTTTATTGGACTACCTTTGTTTCGCCATTTTTTGATTGCATGTTTGTCACGGCTTCATCATTTCTCTTTTCAGGAAGACGTACAAAAGAGATTATTGGTCTACAAGCTGCCCATGTCAAGCCATAAGAAGCTTAATGGTCCCCATAATGACAACAGGTCCTCTTGAACTATGTGCCTCACCATGAAATGTTTGCAAGTTTACCAGACAGAAGGGTGTGAGCCCTATCAGGAAAGCAGCAGTCTACAGTTTTGTATGGTACTGAGCGGAAATGCAAAAATTTGACATACAAGCTTACTTGCTTTTAAGGGCGCTTTATGACAAACGGCGAAATAACATGTTGAGTCCCATCTTGTTTCTTTTATAGTCAGTATAGCCATGATGACCACAACAGAAATAATGTAGCAAGCTCCTACTTGCTAATGCACAAACTCTGTCATCGGCTCTTTGCAAATCAGTTTGACAGGCATTACCACCAAATATCATATGCTCCCTCCCTCACAACGATAATTTGTTACATCAAAATGCAAAGAATCTTAAAACGATCAAAAACGCTCAATGCAATTTTGAGGAAATGACACTTCATATATGAAGTATCATTGAAGTATCATTCATGTATGAAGTATCAAGAAATGATTTTCATGTTGACTGAAAATCTGGCAGTCATTTATCATTTTATTATTTTCTATTTTATTTACAATATCCTCGAGACCATATGGCATTGGAGAGGGGAGTTCAGTTTACAAATATAAGTAATAAGTAGTAGAATAGTAGCACAAAGTAGTAGAGTAAATAAAAGAGCAAGTACAGTGAGTTCTGGTAATACAATAATTCTCCAGATTAGACAATGATATGATAATGTTTTTCGAAAAAGTTTGTTATCGGTGATGGCTACGATACTTGAAAGAAAGACTTCGTGTAACATCAATCAGTTCTTACCTTACCGCGATGAACGACGCGGTTTGAAATGTACTGAGACCACAGTATGAAGTCATCGTGAAGTGTGATGTGTTGGAAACGTTTATGAAATAGGGAATGACGGGCGACCTAGCGGCGGTTAGCTAGTGTAATAAGTACTCGGTTAGTTTACATGATGTTATACTCCCAGTACGGTAACAATTAGAAAGAATGAACCGAGTGGAGTTATTTTCTACTAGTTAAAGTGAAGTAATAAGATTAATGCGACTGAGATTCCATACTGCAGGTGCATATTCAATTCTCCAGCGTATTAGATTCTTGTAACGCTGTTGTTTTAAAGTAGACGGTGTTAGATATGGCGCCGTTTCCTGAGGTTACTTCGAGTTCCCCAAACCACTTCGAATCGCAGCACAGCTAATTGAGGAATGCAGAAGCAGGAAAGCACATTCCAGAGGAGCACCAGACAAATGCAAACAAGTTTGCGGCCCCCAGGTCGTGCGCCGCCGGGATTAGAAGGGGGCCCCGGACAATGGAGCTCAATCGTCCCCCTTCGCCTTTGAAGAAGGCATTTGCCACCACTGCGGAGCCGTACCACCGGGAGCAGGTGGGCGCTCATACAATGGAGCATGAGCGCCCCCCCCCTCCTTCTCCTCCTTGAAAGAAGCGCATTACAACTCTGCGAGGCAAGGCCGCAGCACCGGAATCAAGTGATCAGTCCACCTGACCTGTGTGAAAATTGTGACCATGAACTGCTTCATTCACTATTGACAATAAATAACGTGAACCGCAACAGCGTGTTCCTTTCAAATCCCTCGCTTTGCACCAAGGTCGCAGCGAAATTGACATTGCTGGAGAATTTTGCTCAAGACTTGCCAGTTCGCAGCTCCAACGCGCACTTACACCATGTGCCACTCCTGTGCCACGGGATTCCCGCATCGATGCAATGTTTTCGGTGGAGGAGCTTGAAGCGGCACTGAGAACTTGCAGGCGCTCTTCGTCACCTGGGCCGGACGGCGTTACCTATGCGGCGCTCGCCAATCTTGGGCAGAAAGCACGACTCATGCTGCTAAACCATTACAACGAGTCTTGGCGCAACGGTTTGGTTCCACGAGAATGGAAATGCAGCCGCTTGGTTCCACTTCTCAAACCTGGTAAATCACCGTTAGATTTGTCATCGGACCGCCCCATCACTCTGGCCAGTTACATAGGGAAAATAATGAAAAGAATGATTTTGACTCGCCTGGAATGGTACCTGGAAAATTACGAGTAGCCAGATGCTATGGCTAGCTTCCGGCGTGGGCGCTCATACATAGATAATGTCATCGATTTTGTCACGTTTGTTCAACATCAAAAAAACGTCTGAAACGACTTACTGCGGCATTATTCCTTCACATAAAAGGTGCCTATGATAATATAGCGCATTATGCCATTATAGAGGCTCTGATTGAAGCCCGTATCGGTGGCCGCACTTTTCAGTGGCTGTGCAGTTATTTGACCCACAGGCATTTCTTCGTGATGACCGAGCATGGCGCCACGACTCAACACCAAACATTCCGTGGAGTACCGCAAGGTGGAGTGTTGAGCTCGACGCTATTCAACCTAGTGCTCGTTGGCCTGGTCTCTGGTGCTTGCCCAACACAGTTAGGGCCAGACAATGAAATCTTCCTTACCTCAGTAAGGAAGCCTTCATTGCAGTGAGGCTACCTTATGTCACTCTGAAAGGTTCCTTATTGAGGCGCCCTCGGTGAAGGCTTCCTTGGTGCTTCCTTGCTACTTCCTCAGCATAAGAAGCCAAACAATGAAACCTTCCTTACCTCACTAAGGAAGCCTTCATTGGGGTGAGGCTACCTTATGTCACTCTGAAAGCTTCCTTACTGAGGGGCCCTCGGTGAATGCTTCCTTGGTGCTTCCTCAGCATAAGGTAGCTCCAAAGCTACCTTCATGCGTCCTTACGCCGCTCCTGGCCCTGAACGAGCGCTTCACCTCACTGCTTAACCACGTGGCATTCGCTTGCGCATGCGCACTGTCGCCCACCTGCGGAGAAGCGCGAGCACGGTACGTCTTGCCAGGCATGTTCGTTTCAGTCACGCGTGCGGCATGAAAGCATTGCTAGGCGTTGCTAGGCGTTGCAAGACGCCGGCGTGCCAGCGTTGCTGGAGCACATCAAGTTTTGTACTGTAATGCGCAACTTTTTTTTAACTTTAGTAAACGAAACTAGAAGAAAGCGTCCACGCTTCTCTATATTAGCTATTCAATTTAAAGATTGTGCGACGATACAACATTTTTTAATAGAATAATGGTGTTCGCGGAAAGATTTGAAGATATAATCTCAAACCCAGGCACGCGGCAACCGCTCCTTAGGTGAGGACGGGTGAAGGGAGCTTTCAGAGTACGCTTGCTTCCTCCATCGGTCCTACGCTGTAAGGAGGCCTCACGTAAGGTTAGGAAGCGCTCGAAGGAAAGGAACTAGGGGTGTGCGAATATTCGGAATTTCGAATACGAAACGAATATTTTCCATATTCGAAGCGTATTCGATTCGAGAAATGCATGTTCGGAAATTCACGAATATCCGAGGACGGCCGAATAACGGTGGAAACGGCGAATATTCGGATAGACTGCGAATAATTGAGCAATTAACCAATTGTATGCTTGCTCCGCATTCTCCTAAGAACATGTTTATTAACTGAGAACTTCGCATGATCCGCTCATTATCTGTATGCTCTGTTTCAGTCTATCTGCTTCAGGCATTTTAGACATGATCAGTTTCGGTTTCTTTTTCACCAAGCTTTATAATTCCAATTATTTTTGGAATGCCCCACTGCCTTGAAGGTTGCAAAGGCAACTCAGAGTTTGCTAACATTGATTCAAAATGTATCAAGGCTCTTTGTGCGGAGTGGAAATTTGATGAAGTGGCCAGCCTAGGCATGTTTCTTGATCCGCGCTTTATGGCCACAGTTCATCAGGCATCTGGTCAGATGATCTGGCTGAAAAACCTTGTGACAAGGGAGCTCCAGGAAGCCGTCGTGGAACACCGTGGGGACACTGCCGGGCCAGCGTCGACTTCGTGTCCACTGGTGGCATCGAGTGTATGGAATGCTTTTGACGATCTAGTGATGAACAAAGAGAAGACACATTTGGCATCTGCCCCTGAGGGGGAAGTTACAGACTACGCGCAAAAGCCTCTTCTGGAAAGGGGCATGAATCCTTGTGAGTGGTGGCAGTCCATTGGCCGCTTCAGGTACCCGCTTTTAAGTGCACTCACCCGGAAGTACTTGGCGATCCCTGCCACTTCAGTTCCTAGTGAAAGAGTCTTTTCTACCGGTAGAAATGTGACAGTGCATAGAGAGCGTTTACTTTCTGGCCATATTGAGCAGTTAATTTTCCTTCACGACAATCTGTAACAAGCGTTTTACCTGAGTGAGGGCATTACCTGAGTCCATTATCTATAATTGAGTACCTCTTTAATTTGAAGCAACCTTGTAAAATGCAATGTTATTTTTAAAAGGGTAATAAAGCTATTGTTACCTCTCTTGCAATTTTTTAATACTGCACATGTACTCGATATTCGATTCGATATTCGAAGAGAGTTCTTCGCCTTATTCGTATTCGATTCGTAATCGAAAATTTCAATATTCGCACACACCTAAAAGGAACATTTTATTGTTTGGGCCAAGCTACCTTCATGCGTCCTTACGCTGCTCCTGGCCCTGAACGAGCGCTTCGCCTCACTGCTTAACCACGTGACGTTTGCTTGCGCGTGCGTGCTGTCGCCCACCTTCGGAGAAGCGCGAGCACGGTACGTTTTGCCAGGCACGTTCGTTTCAGTCACGCGTGCGGCATGGAAGCGTTGCTAGGCGTTGCACGACGCCGGCGTGCCAGCGTTGCTGGAGCACATCAAGTTTCGCACTGTAATACGCTACTTCTTTAGGTTTAATAAACAAAACTAGAAAAAAGCGTCCACGCTTCTCTATATTAGCTCATCAACTTAAAGATTGTGTGATGATACAACCTTTTTTATTGAATAGTGGTGTTCTGGTGTTCGCCTAAAGCTTTTAAGAGATAATCTCGAACCCAGGCATGGCGGAAACCGCTCCCCACGTGAGGACGGGTGAAGGGAGCTTTCATAGTATGCTTGCTTCCTCCATCGGTCCTTCGCTGTAAGGAGGCCTCACGTAAGGTTAGGAAGCGCTCGAAGGAAAGGAACGTTTCATTGTTTGGGCCTTAAAGTATCAATCTATGCCGACGACATCTGCATTTGGGCGTCTGCAGTAACACGATTGCAGGTACGAGCACGGATATAAGCTATATATATATATATATATATATATATATATATATATATATATATATATATATATATATATATATATATATATATATATATATATATGTACCTTAACATCACTGTACTTGCGAAAACAGAACTTAGAGCTGTCTTCAGAGAAATGCTGCCTTGTTACATTCACTCGGAAGGAAACGAAGCGTTACTCTGGAAGTGTCAACGGACAAGCAGTTGCAAATGCACGGAAACACCGCTTTTTAGGGGTAATTATCGACCGCGACCTATCATGAAGCCCACACGTTTCATATTTAAAGAAGAGCTTGATGACAATAATACATCTCAAATTTCTCGGCGGGAAGTCATGGGGCACATCGGTGCGGTCAATGCTGCAGCTTTACAACGCCTTGTTCCTCAGTTTGGCAAGATACAGCCTCCCTGTGCTCGGTAACACCTCCAAAACAAACCTGCGTATACTCCAGGGACTACAAGCTCAAGCCCTAAGGACGTGTCTCGGCCTTCCGAGGTGTGCGTCTACAGCGGTAACGATTGTCATGGCTCGAGATCACCCAATATCAACGTACTTGGTAACCGACGCTCTCAGGGCGCATATTCGCCACGTTGCCCGACTACCTTCTCACCATCTTGCCGCTCTACCCGCAGATAGGCCACACGCAACTATCAGTCGTATGATTGCAGCCAATCGTACTTCATTGCCATCGAACTACATGCCTGCAGCAAGACCATCCTCACCTTTATTGTGCCTACACACACCTGAAATACGCCTCACCATCCCAGGAATCACGAAGACGGCTAACACGGCGTCGTTTGCTCTGAAGCAGGCCACATTACAACTTTTACATGAGGTGCACAGTGGCCGCGTACACGTTTACATCGATGGCTCAGCCACATCTGCAAGTTCAGCTGCAGCTGTGGTGATACCAACAAGATCCGTCAAAACACAGCTAAAAACGTCACATGTATCATCAACGACAGCTGCTGAACTGGTAGCCTTGCGTGCGGCTCTTTATTTCATTCAGGAAGAACCACCCCACACATGGTCAGCCTTCTGTGATTCCAAGGCAGCACTACAGAGTGTACTCTCAGTACTGCGCCATGGATCACATGAACAGTTCGTCGCAGAGATCAGAGAAGTCCACCATCGCATAGTTGAAGAAGGACACGATATCATATATCAGTGGTTGCCTAGTCACTGTGGCATACATGGCAATGATTGAGCAGACGCAGCTGCCCGATCTGCCCATGACGGCGTCAACTGTGTTGCGATTAATTTATGGGGTTTTACGTGCCAAAACCACTTTCTGATTATGAGGCACGCCGTAGTGGAGGACTCCGGAAATTTCGACCACCTGGGGTTCTTTAACGTGCACCTAAATCTAAGTACACTGGTGTTTTCGCATTTCGCCCCCATCGAAATGCGGCCGCCGTGGCCGGGATTCGATCCCGCGACCTCGTGCTCAGCAGCCTAACACCATAGCCACTGAGCAACCGCGGCGGGTCTGTGTTGCGATTCCTCTTTCGAGAGCCGCGGCGCAGCGAAAAAACTTGCCGCACTTGCACACGACCTGACATTAGCTCAGTGGAAGTCATCCGATTTCACAAGTGCACACCTTCATACCCTGGACCCTAATTTACAACTCCGTATTGTTAAGAATGGCGAGCTACAAGGGAAAATTGCCACCCAATTACGACAAGGGGGCAAGACGCGCATTCCGCACTCTCCGTCGCTACAGCTAGGAGGCGTTCGAAGAAGCGGCCTTTGCGCTGTTAAGAATGGCGAGCTGCAAAACAAGATTGCCACACAGTTACGACAGGGCGACACGACGCGCATCTCCCCCTCACCGTCGCTGCAGCTAGGAGGCGTTCGAAGAAGCGGCCTTTGTGCTGAAAACTGCCTCCTTCCTCCAGCCCTATCGACATTGTGACGGAACTAGTTCGGTGTGTGAACAATGGTTCCGGAGTTCCCCAACGCGGAGCTGATTTGACACGCATGGACAAGCTGCCGTGGGGAAGCCATATTTTGGTGCTTCTCATGCTCGTCCACGCGCAAAACAACGAGCGACCCTCGATCGGCACCGATACTTCCCGGAACGGCACCCCTTCAACGCCGTCGTTTGGGCATCGGAATGTGTGTGCCTTTGTGTCTGTAAACTGATCTGCAGAGCAGCGGCGAGTTGGTGATGAGTAAACGAACAGTCGCCGCCTCGTATGGCCGGCGGATCGAGTGTACAAAAACTGTGGTTGTGCGAAAGCTGATAACACTTCTCTTGAGCAGTCATGTTAGACTGAGTCACTTCTCTCATGCAGTCATGTTGGACTGATACTCTTTTTCTTAAGCAGTCATGTTAGACTGATTTAATTTCTGTAAATAAACCCTTTTCCTCGTTCTCGATGAGAAACAGTTCTTCACTTCATCAACGATCTCAGCGTAAATAAGTTGGACGACGGCATGGGCCAGCTACCTTCGAATTCATGCCGTACTCCAATCTTGGCAAAGGACCACGGACGATGGGATTGAGCCCCCAATCCTGACAGTATTCCGCCCGAGCTTCCACGACGCGACTGCACCCTTCTAGTTCGTCTATGGCTTGGAGTAGCCTTTTCAAATGCGTACTCCTTTCTTATCGGAATGTCCAACAGCCCACTTTGTGACTTCTGCGGGTGCAATGAAACAATCGCGTACCTTCTTTGTCAGTGGTCTGGTTTCAACCCGCAAAGAGCAGTCCTCTCAGCCACCCTAGACAAACTGGACAAGCGCCCAATGACAGAAAACAAGATCCTTGGTAACTGGCCTACGCGAACATCAGCGCGATCGGCTATGAAGGCGCTGCTGCGGTATTTAAAAGACACTGGACTTTCTGACAGATTGTGACTTCACTCTGTGACGCAGGATTGTACGGTGACACTGCATAACATTAGGAACGCCTTTGCGGGCTGCGTGAAAGTGCCCACAGAAACAGTTTGTGTGTACGTGCGTGTGTGTGTGTAGTTCTTTTCTTCTTCTTTCTTGATTTTCTAATCCTCCTCTCTCTCACCTATCGCATTCCCTTGCCCCAGTAGAGGCTACCCAACCGGAGATAATCTCTGCTTAACCTGCCTGTCTTTTTTTTTTGCCTTTCTCTCTCACTCTCTCTTGTTCGAAGCTTTTTTTTTTTCCAGTTGAGCCTTCTCAGTCAGCTGGCGATATAATAAAGATGTATATAGTCATGTTGGAGTACGTATACACATGAATACCGTCCCGAAAGCGGTAACAAAACGCACAAAACCAGCGAGCGAGCAGCGCGACGAGCTTCAACAACCGCTGCCACAGTGACCATATTGATGCGTGAAATCACTACCTAATGATGATGATATTTGTTTTGATCTTGCCAGCGCCATCTCTCAGTCGTATACTTAGTCCACTACGCCACCACTACATTTATTGGCATCAAAGTTGGCCTCAAATAGATTCATTGAAGACCAGCATTGAAGACCCAGTCGCACATGCACAGCGCTCCAAGTCAGCGTCAAAGAGTTCGAGCAGCGGTATCGACCCAGTCCTGCGTTTACAGTGACCCATGTCAGAGTGAAAGTGGTTAGTCGAAGAGCGGCATGTATGTACACACTGCCATGCTCAGTGTCCCAAATTGGTCTGATGCTTGGTTTCGAACCCTGTTACCTCAGCGACGCATACCGATGCGCTACCCATTCGACCCCGAACTTCCCTGTTACCCAGGTTGGCGGAAAAAAAAGTTAAGTACAAACATAGATAGATAGATAGATAGATAGATAGATAGATAGATAGATAGATAGATAGATAGATAGATAGATAGAACCCGAGTTGTAGCCGATGACTGCCTGCTGGTTCTCAGTTTCGCCAGCCAAGCTTCACGCAGCTGCTTGCCCTGCGGCTAAGTGTGAATAAGGCTGGCACCAGGCTCCGCTGCGTGAGTCCGGCACTGCAGCACCGAGCAGTAGCCTACCATGCTGCACGCCTTCAAAGGCAGCCACTACCTATTATAGTACTTTCAAATGTTGTCAAGCAGACACTCAAGGCGGTAAAGCCTCACCACTTAATCAGAACCGCGGTGCAGGTGGGACCTTAAACTTTCGTTTTCAGCTCGCTTCGGCGCTTCCGAAGCAGCCGACGCCGCCGCCGTGTCCACGTGATCCCTCATGTCACGTCACGCCGACGGTGGCGCCATCTTTTCCAGTGGTGGAGCTCGCCCCAATATATGTCGATCCCTGTAAAGAAGGCCGAATCCAAGCTAATTAGGTTAGGCAACCGCAAGCTAAGCCAGCTTTCAGCAAGCGGAGTCCGCGCAGGAAATGAGCCTACTGGAACTCTCAAGTTGGATGACGACTTCGGTTGCATATTTTACCGCTAAAGGAGAGCATAAGGGTTAGTACACGCAGTCCAACGAGAAGCGAACGAACACGCGCGCTTCCTTCTTTTCCGAGCATGCTGCTAGTCCCGCGCTCTTGTCCTGAATGGTTGCGCCACCTGGAGCACTGCGCAGAAATGCAACGCCGCAGATCGCTTCCTCCGAGATTGAAGCGCACGAACACGCCGGGC
Organism: Dermacentor albipictus; assembly: GCF_038994185.2. Classification (NCBI taxonomy): domain Eukaryota; kingdom Metazoa; phylum Arthropoda; class Arachnida; order Ixodida; family Ixodidae; genus Dermacentor; species Dermacentor albipictus. Next base: position 4,399,216 of record NW_027225574.1, on the reverse strand, counting down.
GCACTTGACCGGGTCATTTCGCGGTTAGCTTTGGCCGCTCTATATAAGGCCGAAACTGGAGTTTGAGGTGTTCTAACGTTCACCCAACGGCATTGTTTTGTTTATAAATGCTTTTTGTCACCTAAAGGGGAGTACCAGCAGTCCTAACGTTCTTCCAATGCCCAGAGCATAAGGGTTAGTAGTACACGCAGTCCAACCAGAAGCGAACAAAACGCGCGCGCTTCCTTCTTTTCCGAACATGCTGCTAGTCCCGCGCTCTTGTCCTGAATGGTTGCGCCACCTGGAGCACTGCGCAGAAATCCAACGCCGCAGATCGCTTCCTCCGAGATTAAAGCGCACGAACACGCCGGGCGCACTTGACCGGGTCATTTCGCGGTTAGCTTTGGCCGCTCCATTTAAGACCGAAACTGGAGTTTGAGGTGTTCTAACGCTCACCCAACGGCATTGCTTTGTTTATAAATGCCTTTTTTCACCTATAGGCGAGTACCAGCAGTCCTAACGCTCTTCCAATGCCCTCTCCTTTTTTTCCCTGCTTTCTCTCCATGCAACCGCCCTTCCAGGAGGAGAGCGTTATCTCGCGGCGCCTGGCGAAACAAGCGAGGCCTCCTTGGTGGCCTCCGACACTGGCGCGCAAAGATCAGCAACGGCCGGCGGAATCGACAAATCTCGTATGCCATGCCTCGCGAACGGTGGGCTGACGGATAGATGGCGCTCCCTACTTTCCGCCCCTCTGGCCTCAACCACACACAGCGGAAGGGGTTTCGTTTTCAGGATGGGTGCCTCGGTGCGAGATCGCGCAAGACGGCCAATTAGTGCCACGACTGCTCAATCAAAACACACAAGTACCGTGATAAAGCGGCCGTGCTTTATTACGGCACGTGTGTTTCTTCAACTCCGCACCACCCCTTCCCTCCCTGCTCCTTCCTTTCTTTTCCTTTAGAGACATTAGCACAATTTTAAAGTGCATAAGCGTCTACGACGATTCCAGAAACTCGTTCTCTTAACTACTACACGCAGCAACAAATGAACAGCATTCGCATTCGATCCTATATACGTCTGAAGACACCCGAAAATTGTCGATATCCTCGACTATAACCGGGGGTGGGGGGGTGGGGGGGGGTGATAGAAGAGCTAAGGGCCCCGGGTGCCAGACGACCTAGCTACGCCACTGGATAGGGCTCAGTGAGGTTACGAGGACAAAAGAAGCATATACAGTGCTAAAAAGCGGGCACGTCCTGTGCTACCCGGGCTTAGCCCTAGGAGTCGGATTCCTGATTAATAAGGATATAGCTGGAACCATACAGGAATTCTATAGCATTAACGAGAGGGTGGCAGGTCTTCTTGTGAAACTTACTGAGAGGTTCAGATTGAAGGTCGTACAGGTCTACGCCCTACATCCAGTCATGATGACCACTCCTAGAGAAAATTCAATACAATCAGAGGAAAAAGCCCTAGATTTGATAAATACCACTTTAAAAATCAGTTTAACTTGCGAAGACATAGTGCGCGCACATAGGATTGGTCGCTACACTCAACAAAAATCGCGGCCGATAATAGTCAAGTGTTCCTCTTATAAAACCAAACAACAAGTGTTGTCTAAGCGTTCTGTTCTAAAAGGAAACAGCCTGACTGTAAGCGAAGACTTCTGTGAGGCAACGCGAAATATAAGAAAGAAATTAACGGAATAACGTAAGGGACTAAATACACCCTACAGGCTTCGTTACAAAAGAATATTCGCGGGAGAAAACTGTTACGGCTACGACCTAGATAACTATGTTGTTTACGAAATAACGCCACGAAACAGAAATTCCGATCCTCGAATTCTGCGCTCAGGTCGTGTTTTAGAGAACTCGCGATAGCGAAACGCGAGGGGAGATGCTTGCACTTCATCGAAACATGTTATCTCTGTTGTATTCACTAATACCTACTAATAATGACGTCGAGCGTAACGTAATCTTGGAAGAACGCTAACATAATCGTAATCCATAAGAAAGGGGACGCCAAAGACTTGAAAAACTATAGACCGATCAGCTTACTGTCGGTTGCCTACAAAGTATTTACTAAGGTAATCGCAAATGGAATCAGGAACACCTTAGACTTCTGTCAACCAAAGATAGGATTCCTTAAAGGCTGCTCAACAATAGACCATATTCACACTATCAATGAGGTGATAGAGAAATGTGCGGAATATAACCAACCCTTATATATAGTTTTCATTGATTACGAAAAAGTGTTTGGTTCAGTCGAAACCTCAGCAGTCATGGAGGCATTACGGAATCAGGGTGTAGACGAGCCATATGTAAAAATAATGAAAGATATCTATAGCGGCTCCACAGCCACCGTAGTCCTCCATAAAGAAAGCAACAAAATGCCAATAAAGAAAGGCGTCAGGCAGGGAGATACGATCTCTCCAATGTTATTCACAGCGTGTTTACAGGAGGTATTCAGAGACCTGGACTGGGAAGAATTGGGGATAAGAGTTAATGGAGAATACCTTCGTAACTTGCGATTCGCTGATGATATTGTCTTGCTTAGTAACTCAGGGGACGAATTACAATGCATGCTCACTGACCTGTAGAGGCAAAGCATAAGGGTGGGTCTAAAAATTAATCCGCAGAAGACTAAGGTAATGTTTAACAATCTCGGAAAAGAACAGCAGTTTATGATAGGTAGCAAGGCACTGGAAGTGGTAAAGGGATACATCTACTTAGGGCAGGTAGTGACCACGGATCGGGATCATGAGACTGAAATAATCAGAAGAATAAGAGTGGGCTGGGGTGCATTTGGCAGGCATTCTCAAATCATGAACAGCAGGTTGCCACTATCCCTCAAGAGAAGAGTATATAACAGCTGTGTCTTACCAGTACTCACGTATGGGGCAGAAACCGGGAGGCTTACGAAAAGGGTTCTGCTTAAATTGTGGACGACGCAACGAGCTATGGAAAGAAGAATGATGGATGTAACGTTAAGGGATAAGAAAAGAGCAGATTGGGTGAGGGAACAAACACGAATTAATGACATTCTAGTTGAAATCAAGAAAAAGAAGTGGGCATGGGCAGCACATGTAATGAGGAGGGAAGATAACCGATGGTCATTAAGGGTTATGGACTGGATTCCAAGGGAAGGGAAGCGTAGCAGGGGGCGGCAGAAAGTTAGGTGGGCGGATGACAATAAGAAGTTTGCAGGGACAACATGGCCACAATTAGTACATGATCGGGGTCGTTGGAGAAGTATGGGAGAGGCCTTTGCCCTGCAGTGGGCATAACCAGGCTGATGATCATGACACCTGCATTATTCTGAAGCTAGTGCCAAGACACCCGTAACGCACTCTTAAAGGGACACCAAATCAGTTTAGACGGATAAAGCGTTATTTGAAAATTATGCTGTCGTTGATTTCGAAATAAAAGGTTGATTGTAAGAAGAGGAAGGTGAAAGCTTCAGTTTTTGAATTTCGCGCAGAATCCCCAACGCCGGGACGCCACAGCGACGTCACGGATTTCACAGTACTTTTGCGTGTTTAGGCCGCATTGGCTCAGGAAAAGTTCCTGAAGCTCGCCACGTGCGATCGTTGGCTCCTTTAAAACACAATGTAGTCCGTCTTTATCGCTAAAGAATTGCCTAGGCCCAAGAAAACGCTGTCAAAATCAATGACCTCCATGCGAGCTGGTGCAGGAACTTCGACGAGGCGTCTCCACCTGTCTTTTGTTATTGCGCTTTTTTTTTTGCTTACTAAGCGTCTTACCTCAATTGGTAAGGGTGGTCCTTTTAACATTCCAGAAGGGTAATTTACTGATACAGAAGAAATTATTTTTCTCTTTATTGTCCCTTTAATAATTTATTAGGGTGTTCTAACGTGCTTATTTTACTTGTCGACATGAAACCGCGCTTCCTACTATGCGTTTTAACTCAGTTTTCGCCCTTGCTTCGAAGAAATAGGTGCAAACCTGATTGAGTTACATGTAACGACATTTTTTTATTGTTGATATATTGACTATTGTTTATTGCTCATTAACGTACATAAGCAAACACAAATAGATTTACACTGAACCGACACATGATCACTGAACCTATTGATGTCTCTTACTACATGCGTCAATAAGTACAATCAACCACAATAGTTTACTGACAATGGGATCTAGGGGAAACGTTGAATTTCCGCGCAGCCTGTAGCAGCAGCTAGTACAATCGTACATCTCAATGTTGTTCGGAAATACTAGCAGTGGCTGGAAATGCGAATCCCAGGCTACGTTGTGATGCTGTGGAGATATTCAGCTTTTTCTCAGCTACCCTGGGCCGTAAAATGTTGTGACCGGCTGCACGGGTATAGGTTCGTCACGCACCTCTGGTGTGTCGTGGAGTGTCTGGCGTCTCTTACTCTTTCTCGCTTTTATGTTTTTTATATAGGACGCATTCTGTCGAACGTGCTTATCCGGATTCATTGTTCTATAAATATAGTTAATGCAGGTTTCGCTGGGCCACAGGCGCCATCTAACATTGGTGGTTGCTCATGGGCTTTGTTACTTGGAAGTGCGCCTATACGTGTAAATTTTTTGTCGTGCGCTTTAACGCTAGCCCCCGCCCTCTCTGTCACTCGATATATATATATATATATATATATATATATATATATATATATATATATATATATATATATATATATATATATATATATATACATATATATATGTATATATATATATATATATATATATATACACACACACAGTGATGCCAGCGACAGAGGTATGGAGGTGGTGCTTTGTCAAAAGAGCGATGACGAAAACGAACATCCCGTACTGTACGCCAGTAGAAAGCTTTCAGTTCGTGAGGAAGCATACAGCGCATCAGAAAAGGAATGCGTCTGCGTAGTATGGGCGGGGCAAAAGCTAGCCACGGCGCAAAAGCCACGCGCATGCTTCGCGGCGGTGGCGGCGCCAGATGGCGCCGACAGCTCATAGGGAAGCGCTAAAAAGGAGTCCTGGTGTAGTGCACGCCTCATACATAACTCGTTTTCACGGTGGCATTACGTTGTGTCGCTATCATAATTCAATGCTAAACTCATTACCGTCGACGGCCATTATGAGATGGGTTCCGGCAATTTTGTTTGTTTGTCTCTTTTTATTGCACAAAATGTGTGTGCCGTCCAAAATATTTCGCCTTGCCACTGATTCGACAATAAAATTATGGGGTTTTACGTGCCAGACCACGACCTGATTGTGAAGCACACCGTAGTTGGGGACTCCGGATTAATTATGACCACCTGGTGTTCTTCAACGTGCACCTAAATCTAAGCAAACCGGTATTCTTGCATCTCATCCCCAGCGAAATACGGCCAACGTGCTGGGATTCGATTCCGTGACCTTGTACTTAGCAGCGCAACACCGAAGCCACTAAGCAACTACGGCGGGTGATGTACCCCTTCTTTAGGCAACTGTTGACCCAAGCAGACGGTGTGAAAATACGTGTCGTCACGGCGAATTGCTGCGGGAAGTACACAGGATGGCGTCGCCACCTCTTTCGTTTCTGCGTCTCTCCTGGCTTACCAAGCCTCCCCTGAAGGTGAGAGTGGTGGTCGCCCTAGCTTTGCAGAAGCGCAATATACTAACGCAGCTTAACCTTAATTTTTAGTGTTCCTTTAAACTGCACACAATAAAAGAATCAGCGCTGCTAATAAAAAAAAAAGGAAGAGGACCAGAAAGAAAGAAAGACTGCGAAGAAGCAATCTTCGGAGCCCGCATTTCCACTTATGCGAGACCAAACAGCGCGCAACACGGTTAAAAGGAGCTCTGGCGTATCACAATAGGTGTAGTGGACCCCCCCCCCCCCCCATTGTTGTGGTGCCTACGGGATCAGCAAGTGCGCCCGAAGGGACACTTCGACAAGCCTCGGTCCCTATTCTTCGCCGAACGGTTGCGTACGGACTAAGGCGTGCACCCTGACAATCGCTGGCAACACTCGCGCAATCTAAGTGCCAAATAAAGCCGTTGGCCCCGACCCTTGGCACGAAAAGAGAACACCTTTTCTTCGCCCCCCAACTATCTGCGACGAAAACCTTCCGACACACAGCGCCCACGCAGACGGCTTCCATTATTCTTCCCCCCCCGCCTGCGAGCGCAACTTTGCATTTGCCCGAAATTTTCAAGGTTTCGTCACGGAGATGCAGAGTACACGTAATATACTACATCTCAGCCGCTTGGCTAGCAACGCATATAAGTGCCTCGCATTTGAAGGGATGCTTGTCGCACTTGAGCACGCGTCGTTCCCCGTTAGATCTGTCTGTGTGCCGATGCTGCTAGCGTCAGCGAACAATAACAAACTAGAAGTCAATGTGCCCTGCAGGGGATTGCTCAACGTTGAAGTCTCGGATGCCCTCTTCGCATGTTGCGAAACACTCTGAGGCGATGTGAGCTCTCTACGACAGATCCCGGTGATTAGTTTTCATGAGGCAGACCAAGCTGAGGAACGGTCAAGGTTATGTAAATGCCATGCCAACGTTTAGGTAAGAGAGAGAGAGAGAGAATGAAGAGGAAAGGCAGGGAGGTTAACCAGATATGAGTCTCCGGTTTGCTACCCTACACTGGGGATGGGACGTTTAGGTAAACGTAACATAACACAAAGGGGCTACCAGCTGCGGTATTCGTATATAGGATGGAATCATAGGGAAACGTCGTTGAATTTTACCAAGCGACAGAACAGGAATACGCGTAAGTATGTACGGCGATGCAGCATTAGAGCCCCACCGACCGTCTCCCAAGTTCAACGTCATTTCTTTTCTTTTTTTCTGAAAACTGTTGACTATGTGGTAGCCTAAGCTCGATGGTGAGTTGCGTAAAGAATCGAGCGAGAATAATAAAAAAAAAATTGCGCGTTTCGCTGTTGGTAATATATAAAACCAAAATCCAAAAAGAAAATGCCAGCGAATAAATCTGAACTCATCTGCTTCACCGCAAACAAGGGGGGAGGGGGGCTTTCTTCGTCGACAGGGCCTCGAACGTTTCCCCGGCATGAGAAAGCGCTGACTCATGCACAGCTAACGAACACGTCACTTCGATCCAAGATCCTTCTGCACTTCTTAACGTCACGCTGATTCTCCCAGCCTTTGTTACAGTTCAATTCATCGATGTTACCGACTTTCTTTTTTTCCGTATCACCGTTACGTATTTATGTATTGAAATCCTACCGCTTAATCTCAGAAAATCGTACAGAAGACAATATACGGTGAACTTGGGCATAGTGTCTTTCAAGGTGACAGAAAAGACCGCGCAAGTGCCAAGTGCACGTGAGACGCGACGTGGCCGTTTGGATTTGCTACACACCACTTCTTAAAAATAGAGTGATGACAATACGAGCACTATACGTGGTCCAGGGCATGAGAACAGAAGCATTCTTGGCTACAGCTGACGGATGACACATGGCGGCGGACGCGGAATTATACAAAGTATGTGAGAACACACAAGATCCTCAAAACAAGAAAAAGGAACCACTGTTCGTCATGCGTTATTTCTGCCCTTCGTGTCTTACAGCGAATAGTATCCCACGGCGCTTTCCGCCTTTTTCATGGTTGGTCGGTCGGTGGTCGGACAGCGCAAGGAAAACGTTCGTTCGTTCGCTCTCTGTTGCTCTCTTTTTCGCTCGCTCACTCTCACCCTCCCTCCTCTTTCTCTGTTTGGTTTGCTCGTTTGTTCGCTCTCTCTTGCTCTCTTTTTCGCTCACTCACTTGCTTCCTCCCTCCCCCTCTTTCTCTCGCTCTTTGGTTTGCGCGTTCGTTCGCTCGCTCGTTCGTTCTTCCACTTACATTTACAATCATCGTCGATGGTTTCTGCACAATTTTTTGTCTGCAGCAATATTCTTTTAATATTACGAGTAGGAACGGATCTGTTTTCACAAACGGAGTTAATGCGTTGCGTTTGCAGTATGCATTTATTTACAGGGTACCGAAGGCGATGATAAAATCGAGTCGCACATTGTGTCCCACAGGGAGACCACCGAACAAGAGGGATAATCACTTCGTACAAGATCAGTTATCAGCTCCGCCATTCAATGATGGACACCACGGTTCTGTTTCACTCGCTGATGCGGAGACACACCGCTTGCAAACGCGAACTTTTTTTTTACGTCGTAATACAAGTGAGAAAAGCGCAAACGTCTATAAAATACAGCAAATGTTTTTTTTTTTAACAAAGAGTATGCTACACTTAATAATTAACTATACATGACTGTGTGGTCATGTGGTGTGGCTCCAACGCTGGTATAATGTTTCGTTTGTCGCGGCCTGCAGTCTTCTGGGACTTCATGTGCCGATTTGAAGTCACAATGCCTGTTTAAACAGCGAACATCCTGTTTTGCTTCTACCATATACGGCACGTTCACTTGATTTCGACCAACATCTGATGATACGTTCTGGTCCTTTGTCGGTCCTGCTCAAGGCCAAATAACGCATCACGGTCACCGAACAAGTGAAGTGTCATTTCGAGCAGTCCTGCATCTGATTCATCAATGAATGGCAGGTTTGTGAATGCTGCAAAACGTCAGTCAGCTTTCGACGTGGTCCAGTGATTGTAATTCCGTCTTAAAAAATAAATTATAGGGTTTTAGGTGCCAAAACCACGATCTGACTATGAGGCACGCCGCAGTGGGGAACTCCGGAAACTTGGATCCCCTCGGATTCTTTAACGTGCGCCTAAATCTAAGCACACGGGTGTTTTCGCCCCCACTGAAATGCGGCCGCCATGGCCGGGATTCGATCCCGCGACCTCGTGTTTAACAGCCCAACACCATAGCCGCGCCTTCCGTTTTCACCTATTGGATAGTAAACCGTTTCTAAACGAACACGGCTTATTCCAGCATGCGCGTGTGATCGCGTCGTATCATCGTATAATAGGGGGCTGGCTGTGTACGCGTAGTCGTATCGCGAATGACAGTTTTCTTACATAGAAAGCCAAAAAGAAAAAAAAAAAGAAAGAAAGGAGGAAAGAATGAAAGGGAAAGAAAGTAAGTAACGAAACCAGCTCGAAAACTAGACCGGCACCCGGACGGCAAGTGTTGCGCAAAACGGAAGCGTTTGCGGGTGTAACGCCATCCACACGTCGTTTCGTCAACCGCCAACTACGCACGGGCGACGAGAGCGCGTTTCGCAAGCCTGTGGCGGTGACAAGACGCATGCATACTAGAAAACAGGAAGAAATAAGCGGAAAAAAAAGAAGAGTAAAGAAGTCCAGCTCCGATTGCCTACACGTGCGGCACCTGTGCGTTTCCGCTCGAATCCGAAGACGCGAGATCCGGTGAGACAGACGGTGAAGGCGTGTAAACACATCGTCCGGACACGGTGTTGTGCTTCCTCCACCCGGCCAGCGAAGCATGCGGCTGAGAGCACACAGTTTCCGGCAAAAATAACTGGGGGGCGGGGAGCTCTGGCACTATGTACGCCTACGGCAGCTGCAAGCATAGCGGTTCAGCCTGCATGTGAATTATATATATAGTACATGGATTTGCCTAAACATAATCCTTCCGACTGCAAACGGCTTTCTGAAATTGCGAAATGATCATCTTCAAAGTATTGCGTTAAAAGTACAACAATTCCCAATGATCCTGCATGTGCCCAGAGCTTTACTGCCCTGCTGTGTTTGCAAAACCACGATTACGCCCACATTTAGAAAGATAAATCGTAATATATAGCGCGGTAAGAGCGTCTGAAGCAGCAAGCACGAATATATCGCACTAAATGTGCGCACTGATAATAATTTCCATGACAGCTGCGAACGATCACAGCGCCAGAGTTCGCTCCAGGAATTTTTTTGGCTGGTAACTGCTACCCGCGAGAGATCTGGACATACAGGCGCCGCAGAGTGTCCTACTAAAATTACCAGAGGGAACACTGGCTCTGCGATGTTCAGTTACAATATCGGTTATTATTATTAGTGCGCAAATTTTGTTTGTTACCCGTGCTTGAAGCTTCAGACGCTCTTGCGGCGTTATTTATTACGATTTATCTGCCTTTACTGGTCGTGCGGTTCCAATCGCACTATCAAGAATTGACGCTGCATGCAAGGAGACTTTATTTTCTGGCTCGGACTATATGCCGTACGCTTACTGGTCGTCTCCTATTTCCCCGAAGTGACACCTACGTAAACTTGATCATTCGTTAAATCTGCAACTGCCATCAAGAATTTGCCACTCCGATGCAACGCTGTTATGCGGCCTTTGGATCAGGGGTGCATTCAGGAAAGCATACTATAGTTTCGCAGTGCACTGTCGACGCACGTATGTGCGAATCCTGCGGCATCGACGAAAATATTGCACACCTGTTTTTTTTTTTGTTCTCGTCATGACGTCCGGCGCCACCATCTCCGGACAGCATTAAACCGACTAGACTCGATACCTCCCTACCCGCCGCGGTGGCTTAGCGGCTATGGCGTTGCGCTGCTAAGCACGAGGTCGCGGGATGAAACCTCGCCCGTGGCGGCCGCATTTCGATGGGTGCGAAATGCAAAAACGCCCGCGTACCCTGCATTTGGGGCACGTTAAAGATCCCCTGGTGGTCAAAATTAATCCGGAGACCCCCACTACGGCGTGCCTCATACTCAAGTCATGGTTATGACACGTAAAACCCGAATTCAATTCAACTCAAGACCTTTTTTTTAGAAACCAAGATTCTTTGAAAATGGCTGTGCACGTCGCTGGCGCACAAATGAAGGCATTCTTACAGTATTTGAAGTCGACAAGTGTCTGCGACCGTTTGTAGACTATGTGATCCTTCGAGTGTGCGGGCCACTGGTGACCTTTCTCTCTTTTCACTCCTTTCTCCAGTGCAGGGTACCAAACCGGACTTGCGTCTAACTAACCTCTCTCCCTCCCTTTCTCTATCTCAGTCCTATTTTTTTTAACGCAGAAGACAATAGTGACTCTCAGCACATGAACAATCACCCGGCCAATGTTTTGCCTTCATAGCCCAATATTTTGTTTAAAGTGAACAGTTTGAAAAGTCACAAAGGCGTTTGAATTCAGAACAACGCTCCTGTAGACACTACCGCCAGATGTCCCTCCAGTAATTATTGCTGGAAAGAAATGAATGTGGATCTCGAGACTCAGCCGATTTCAGCATATCTGCAGTACATATAGGGCCTCGTTATCGTAATTCGGGATATAGTAAATGCCGCGCTATAGATTAAGCAGCGGCGCCGGTCCCGACTAAATTTTGACAATTGGTGTGGCAATAAACGCTGTCTAGTTATAAGCCCCGAAATCAGTGAAATTCATTAGCAAATACCCGGGGGCCCCCAGATAGCCGCTTTTACCACCGGCGTCTGCCTTGTCGTGGTGACCACAGGGCCGAAATACCAGCTGCACGTGTAAGTTGTACGTGTAAGCCCGTAGACGCTTGCGGGGGATTCCTGGAGGATCTCCGCTTTACCTAGCGTCCGAACCCATGGCGTCCGGTACGTACGCACTGTTTCGGTTTTGCAGTAAAGCACTGGGGTGAGTGATAGAGCGAACAATTTTCTACTCCCGCCTAGGATTGTTTTACCCGTTTGACGATACAGGCTAAAATATTTCCGCCTTTCAAGCATTTGAAACTAACTTGCTAGCTTCAGTACGTAGTCAGAGTGGCACCACTTACAATGAAACTCTCGTCATAGTAAACATATTGCCCAGTCCCGAACCGGCTTATTCTGTTGCGATTCTACTGCATTAGGCTTCTGGACGTTTCGGGTGAAGCCCTATCAGGCCCAATGATCTCATTTTCTCTTCGCAAGACACCGTCACCTGCATTGCCATTTTCAGTAAGTCGTTCTTTATTAACTGCAACAGTATAGGAAGTTTGGCTACTGCTTCTTATGAGTAGGAAAACAGTTGTCCGCTATCCGAAAATCGCAGCTGAAGAAAAGGGCCCAGCTCCACCTCATTAGCCTGTGTATGCGCGCCTAAGTTACATCAAATGCTTCGGGAAGCAATGTGCAAGTCGGACATTTACATTTGCACCGTACGGGCGACGACCAATCTTTCGTACTTGCAGCGCTGCATGCTTTCTGCAGCGACGCCCAGCAACGAGGATGTATATTTTGACGTAGCTTTATGTTAAGTTGTGTACCCGTTTCTTTATATTTTGCTTTCTTTATATAGACACAACCACTTTTCTTGTAACTTCCTTGTCCCTCTTCTCTAGTACTTCTGTTATTTTGTATATTTCCCACGACCGCAAAGACAGTTCAGGCGTCCACTGCGAAAAAGCGAGACAGTTACGATGCCCGCGGCCTTTCCCCCTTACAATTTACGATAATACACTACCACTACTGCAAAACAGACAACGACTATTTCCTAGTTCGTTCGCATGATTTATTGCTTTCGGTAGAAAATGAGAGGCATAATGCAGAAATATTAATAATAATAATAAAAAAGGTTGCAACGGCAGGACGGCGAGCGAGCAGGGAGGAAATGACGGTAATAAAAACAGCGCCGTTCCCCCTGTCTTCTGTCGAAGAAGAGCAGTGACGGCGCCCGCTGCGCGACGACGGGGAAACGGAAGTTTAATTTGAATTTCAAATCTCGATTCAGGGTGCAAAGCTGGGAAAGGCAGTGGTACCTTGGGGAACGCGGCAAGCGCCCTGGGGGCGAGACGTGGAAAGCGGAGGAAAAGTGTGGGAGTGAGAGTGGGCCCTATATAAGTGGAGTTGTGTAGGTTATATTATATATACTGGGTATATTGGGGACAGGCGCGGGGACATATATTTCTCATAACGCCCTGTACACCATTTCGTTCCAGAACTTTAGCTGCGCGCACACACACACACACACACACACACACACACACACACACACACACACACACACACACACACATATATATATATATATATATATATATATATATATATATATATATATATATATATATATATATATATATACGCGCACTTCTTCGTCAAGTCCCGCCTTTTTGCAAGTTGCACAGGAAATAGAATTTGGCGCAGGTTTTAAGAACACGGCACCACCATCTTCAGTGCCCGTAATGCATGAATTAAAAGAAACAAAGAACGAAAGACGGAAAGAAAAAAAAAACGTGGTCGCTTGTGGAAAAGTAACGCGGGCCATCTTGACGTCAGAGCTGTAGTCATATAACATAGAAACGGCGGTATAAAAGAAATCAAGAAAAAAAAAGCCATGGTGAGGGAGAAGGAGAACAGAAGAACACAAACCTCTGAACATATACAGTACAGAGTACAGAGAAGAGTACAGAGAAGTACGTACAGAGAAGTACGTCTCACAGAACCGTTTACAACGTAAAAGACGTCACGTACGTGACGTCTTTTACTAAATAGACTGCTCGAGCGCTAAAACAAACGCCAGAAACTACCGCCGAGCATATACCTGCCATGCAGAACGTAGCGCTCGCCCAAGCCAGCATGCCGACTGCTCATAGATGGCGCCACTGCGTAACAATATGGTGGCACCCATGAAAAAACGGTCTATAAGTACAAGGGCGTATAGGCATGCAAGCAGCACAGATAGTCAAGAAAATATCTCACTGACGATTACGATACTCCCCAATGCGACATGTGAGCGCAGCTCTATTCGTGTTTTCATTTCGCGATATGAAGAAGCCAATAATTTGAGAGAGACATATAGCAGAATCGACGACCGTCGAAAATCAAAACTCGTCGAAGGTTCCTGGTGCCGCGTGGCTTCCAGAAAGTACTACACAATTCGAGTCACGCATACAATCAGATTACAGAACAATCGCAAACATTGACAGCCGATACAAGCGCGAACGAGACTAAACCAAGCAAACGAAACAAGCGCCAGCGAGAGCTGACGTGAGCAGACGATAGTACGAAACGAGCGGTCCTGCTGATACCTGCAGTTACGAGTACGCATCGAGCGGTTGGGCGGGTCCGCATGACACCAGTTTCACGCGCGCACGTCATTGAAGGGGCCCCTCTCATTGGTCTCCACCGTTCGCGGTTCGCGTCTTTCATATCCCGCTCCGCGTTCGCACTTTCATATTTCGCAGTGCTCCTTCGCTTGGTTACGCCGCTGACGCCGACACTCGCCGCAGGAACGGGAGCCTAAGAGTTGTGCTCTGAAAGAAACATGCAAAGATAAAACAGAGAGCGAAGAAAGCGAGCGTATAAGGCGCTTGATGTGGTCCTAGCTTCTAGACGACGCGACGAAGTGAATTGTCCTTTCAATAATAAAAGGCCGGGGAACATGCACGCGCACTTCCCGCGCACGCCTTCATTTTGTGCTTTATTAAAGACGTTCTCACTCAGCGGTGCGCATTCTTTTGTTGGCCTTAGTATACTATTTGCGTACAGAGCAGAGGGAGACCACAATATTCTTGCTGCTGCGGTCCGTGAAAGCCTCCTCTTGCGTCACTCAATACGGAGCGACGCATACATGTATACGTGCATGAGTCAGACCGTCAATCCATCACCGAGATTAATCGCTGCCACAATATGAGCAGCAGACGTTGCTCTCATGGTGGCTTATCAGCGACCAGTTGGCGTCGCGTGTCTCGGTTCGGGCGTGCGAAAAGAAAGGGCGGTGGCCTCAGCGCGGCTAACACAATTTTCAACCCGCGGACTAAATTGCATTGAAGACGAGGAGGAGGAAAAGAAGTATAGTACTAAATGTGTCGGCAACCAAGCGAATAACAGCAAGACGAAAAAAAAAATATGCGCGGATGCTTTGACATGAGTCGAAAGCGTTTGAAATCGGGTTAGCCCTTATAAGGGAAGAAGTCTTCAGTGTCGATACTACTTATAGGTTGAATCTTCACTGCAACCTTGTTACGTCTCATCACATATGACGAAAAAAAGAATTTCAGTCCGGCGAACGCTACCTTGTTGCTTTCGGCTTAAGGGACGATTTTCCGTTATTGCACGTGCTATTCTAGGCGAGAATCCCAACACAAAGGAAACATAACGCCTCTTGTTTGTACGAGAATATCTGAAAGACAAGCCCCGATTATCGGGAGCCGTGCAATGCTATGCTGAATTCTATATAGCTCTTTCTTTTCTCTGTCACTCTCAAACGGATCAGTCCAAGTGATATACATATAGTGAGCTTGTGTTAGTACGCTTTGTTGCTTTTCGAGGCTCAATTTTACCGTGGCCTTGGCTCGCAAATAACGTTTCCCATGGAAAAGTTGAGTAGGAGGAGGCGGCGGAATGTTGCTTGCTTTACGATGTTTGGAAAGCAAGACTCAGAATGGGAATATTATTGTTCATATACTAAGCGATTTCTTTTCTTGTAATGTTCTGAAAACATTCGAATGCTAGTAATTAGAGGCTCAATGAAATGGAACGGTTGCCATAAGAGAAATTAGCTTCAAGAAGCGTAACAGGAATCCAAAGAGGCGTTCAAAGTCAGAAGGACGAAGTTATACAGATCCATCTAACGCCAGTCATTCACCGCCATGTTGCCGGCTCGC
This sequence comes from Dermacentor albipictus, assembly GCF_038994185.2. NCBI lineage: Eukaryota > Metazoa > Arthropoda > Arachnida > Ixodida > Ixodidae > Dermacentor > Dermacentor albipictus. The sequence goes on along the minus strand of NW_027225574.1, from coordinate 4,383,786 downwards.
GCACGCATTATGTAGTGGCAAGTTTCTCTCTATTGATGTGAATGTAAGACTCTTGGTCCAATACGGGTAACTTTTTTTTCTCATTGAAACATAGCACCGCCGCCAGAGCGTAGACCGATGGTAAATAAGCAACTTACTTTCTATTTGGCCTTCGCTGCAGCAAAAGCGTCAATTTGTAAATCCATATAACCTGCATTCAACGAGTATTCTTCAGTGTATCGCGGTATGCGGCCACTTTCAGGCTTGATAAATTCCCACTACAGGGTTTAGCTGCTTCGCACAAGGTGGACGGTTCGATTTCCGTCCGCCGCGGCCGCATTCGGGTGGGAACGAAATGCCAAGAAGCCTTTGTGTACGTAGACTTCAGTGGGATAACATTTTTAGCGCCAGCGGACGAGGACAGAAGGGACACGTTGACAACATAATGCGCATTGTGTTGTCAATGTCGGCCATCTGCCCTCATCCGCTGGCATAAACAAAAGAAGGAATCTTATCCAAGTTAGAGTACCAACATGCCCAACATACTGCTAGTAGCGTTAGAGTTAAATGGAGGCGGTGAAAATTAATTGCTGCCCTTTTCCCTAAGGCGTTTCTTGCGGCTCCAGTTCTGCTTTGAGACGTTAAACCCCAAGAAAAAACCAAATCAGATTGTTGTTGGTTGTAGGCGCGGTCAGAGCCAAGAAGTCGGCGCTCACCTGTAACAACTGTGGCTATATCTTAACAAAGAGACAAATTTGCCTCAGACCTTGATATGAGAGCGAAAGTATTTGGAATACAAACTTTATTTTCAGACAGCTTCCACACATAGCGTGAGACACCCGACGATTATTTGCTTTCTGGTGTTTGCACAATTCAGAGGAGCGCATAATGGACGCACTGGAACTACGAGTTTTCTTTAACTTGGACGAAAGCGCATAACTTGCTTTCGAGGGATACAAGAGAGCGAGAGAGAGAAAGAGAATAAGCGGCTTGGCTGCAATCGAACAACAGAGTATACAAGTCTTTCCTTCGCTTTCTTTTTTTGCGTGGGGAAAGCGCGACAAATGGGAAAATAGCATTCCACTCTAGACTCGACATTTCAAGAGAACCCGATTCAAGACACGCACGCGCGCAGAAAGCTGCGCTTACAAACCCCGTGCTTGTGTCGCTCCTTCCTCCTCCTTTCTTTTTTTCTTTTTTTTACAGCATTGCCTAAAATGCTCATTGTTTTTTTTAAAGCATTGCCTAAAATGCTCAGCACACGAGCAGATATATATCTTTAAGCACGAAAGGAGGGGAAGTAAACGGGGAGGGGAAGGGGAAGGCATGAACGCGCAGAAACAGCGCAAAGGGCAGTGAAATTGAGCGCGCTGAACAGAAGCGAGGGAGGGAAAAAAAGAAGGAAAAAAAAACGCGAATAATACAAAAGCGAAGAACAGAACTCAGTGTTTCTGTCTATTGTATACGTACCTTGTACAATCGATGGAGGAAACAATGAGATCACGGCCGCGATAGTAGTTATACACGCTCGGGGTATTTTGAGTAGGCGAACGCACACACCGCCTCGGTCTGTCCCGTTCCTTTTGCTCGTACACGAAGCGACGGACGAGCGTTCGCGGTGCTAGTGGTTTCGATGGGTGGCCATTAAATAGAGCCATTTTTTTACGCCGGTCATGCCTACAGTTTCGACTCCAGCACAAGTTGCGCATGTGGCGGTGTAGCCGCGTTTATGTCGAGCCACTCGCGGGGACGCGCGCAAAACAGGCGTCATCGACGGCTCTTGCGGCGGAGAGCGGTGGGCAAACAAGCCTGGCAACCGCCGGTCGGTGGAAGAGAGAAACAAATTGCGACGAACCGATGCGTTTGTCAAACGACCGTTTGTTTAAGAAAGCTTTCCGGCACGAGCATTTATGTATAGAAGATCGATGCACGATCGACTGTTGTTCCCGTAATATCCGTAGCCGCAGTGCATGTTAGTAGTTCTCCGCATTTTCCTGTTTTCTTTTTAAAGCGAAGCTTCATGTGGCTAGGCGAAACTAAAATCCGTCTGTCCGCGCCTGTGTACAGATGATGATGATGATGATGATGATGATGATGATGATGCCCTTGATGAGTTTGGCGCTTACCCACTCACGGGGATTGGCCAAGAATCGGGCAGACTTTGCTTATGTGTTCAGAAAATGGAGGTAAAATCTATAACTTTGTTACACAAATTTAAGCGAGGAAAAATCAAAACGCTTCAGTAGACTGTGTACAGAAAACTCCATCAGTAATGGCGCGAGCGTCGTCTTCTTCCACAGCTAGCTCGTTGGCGCCCATTAGCGCAACCGCGCTCGTGCCACTGCTCCCGCATTCGCCGTCGTCTTCCTCCACAGCTGGCTCCGTTACCACTCATCATTACATCGTAGAATTTCACTTTTAACGCGATGGCGTTAATGAGCCCGTGTCGCAGAAAATGCTGCGTCCTGCGTTCGCGTCTAGCCTCCGGCGTCCGACATCGCTTCGGCAAAAATATTATCGAACTACCCATACCCAGGTCATCCAGGTGACGCAAAAATTTTACTGAATTGATTGAATTTCTCAAGCTAAGATACGTGCAAAAATCGTAAACTACGACATACACATATCCTAAAGACATGATAGCTCTCGGATTGTAATTTGACTATACGAGAAGACATAATTCTGTAACGCGAGAACTAAAAGAAACCCCTTTTCCAGCGTTTCTACAATTCTCAGACCGACCGCGGCGTCCGCCATTTGCGCACGCCGGCGCGTGGGTGTCTCGGGGGCCACGGAGCGGCGCGCCGCGTTCCTTGTAATACCTCCAGCTGGCGCTCGCCTCCAATGCATCACGGCCCACGCAAGAGGCCGTGTTTCTACCACAAAGCCCGCCTTCGTGCATAGCCATGCATAGCGCTCGCGTCCAGCGTTTCTCGGTAAACATTACGGTTGCATACGCTCCAGTTGCCGGGAAGCGTGAGAAGCAGTCAGGGATCTTTGAATGCTATCGCATTCCAGTCTTAAAAGGCGTCCTCCAAACTTTTCTGTCGTCGTAATGGGGAGGCCGCATTTACGGGGTATGGACCATTGTCTTACGTGATGGACAGATTTAATTTTGAAGCAATTTAATTTTGAAGAATCGCAAGCGTTAATGGCGGGCGGATGCTGCGAACCACGCCACCGAGCAAACTCGAGACATCGAACGCAAGCGACAGCGGCGGACTGCGGGCATACCGTCACTGATGTATGCCCACCTTAGGTTAGACACTCGTCAGTGCGTGTAACCTCATTAAGAAACAGAAAGACGTCGCGAATATTTGAGAAAGACTTTAATGAACCGTCGGGATTAACCCAGCGATAAATACCGGGACCGCATGTTTCAGGTTTGCCGCAGTTAACCATATGTACGGAGAGCTTGGGCGGTATTGTATGGTATGAATAACTTTATTGGGTCCTGAATGTCAACCCTAGGTTGATGCGGGCCGCTCCCACGTTGGGACTGTCAGGCCGAGCTTTTCAGCCACATCGCGGGCCTTCTGGACTGCCCGTAATTGGTCAGAGAGTGATTCACAGTGTAGCATTTACCGCCACCATTCTTGTTCCTTGTCAGAGTCTGTGAAGACCACGGGGCACTGCCAAAGCATGTGGTCAAGAGTAATGATGCCATTGCACTTATTACAGTTGGTTTGAATTTCCCTCTCCGGATAGATCCTGTTAATAAAATCTGGACTTGGGTATGTCCTTGTCTGTAGCAAACGTAATGTGACCGCTTGGGCTCTGTAGAGCTTACCGTGTGGCAATGGGTATTCCCTTCTGCTTAAATAATAGTGCTTCGTGATTTTGTTATATGTTAATAATCGATCCCTGTGTTCCCCGGGTGAAGTGTAAGTTGCTCAGTCTTGAAGAGCACGGCTAGAAAGTCCTCGTGCTGCTTCATTTTCCACCTCATTGAGGTTTCTCCGAGCTCCGTCCACCATCCCCAGATGTGCAGAAAACCAGCGGATTTCAATCCTCTCACTGTTGACCTTCTCTAGTAATTTTGTTGCTATCCGTGTCACATACCCGTTGGTAAAGTTGCGTATGGCTGTTCTAGCTTGGGCGGTATTTTTTTACCTCTTGTGACATTCCTTTTCACTACGCTCTTTCGTACTGCGGTCGCAGCGTATACAAGCAGCGTACGCGCTGGGCGGAAACGAAAGCGAGTTGGACGCTCGCGTTTCTTTTACGGCGCTCACGCTGAATGCTTCAAGCAGAACCGGCGACTCGTCTCGATGAGGTTCGACTCCCGAGCCGTTGAACAGAAGGATGTATAGCGGAGGAGTCCATCCTGTCGGAACGCGCGCTGACGCGGGACTTCTTTACTGCGCCGTGTAGGCCGCTCTTATGCAGCAAGTCACGCAAACAGTCAGATGAGTGATTGAGAGGTTTCTCAGTTTTTCGGGATGCTGAAAAATGTCACTACGTTATGCGATGGTAAGGAAATGAATTTATAAAATATATTAGCAGTGTATAGCTTAGCTTGCCATGCCGTCCTGCGTGTTTTTGGAGGTCGGGCCGAAAATTCAACACGCAAAGAGTGCTCCGAATATATGCGAACAAAGCGCCGGAGGTATAGAAGAGTCAGAGGGGCGGGGCTGCTGCTCCTGGGCGTGCCACCCTCCCCCCCCCCCTTCTCCCCTGGCCTGGACGATATCGAATTAGGCAAGAACACATTTTCATGTCGTTGCCTGCGGGCCGTCGCTCCTCCAAACGTGGAGATTAGACCGTTCCTGCACCCCCCGTCCCCCCAAGCCGGCGCCCGCCTTTTCTTCTTTTTTTTTTGGTCACCACATGCCAAAGATGTGCTTTCTTTGCGCATTGTTAGCACACATCATATTTATTTGATGTCGCACATGCAGAGATTGCTTTTTTTCTTCGTAATTTCACTACAAACATTTCCGCTGGTTAGTTCTTGGCTCGCCCCTATATGTGTCGCCTTCCCTGCACTGCGGGAGTGCTTTGTGCTTCGGTGGTGGCGGAGTGCGAGGTGATTTGTCATGGCTTGCTTCAAAATGCACCTGTATATTATACTTGGTCCTTGCATGTGGGTGATAGGACTGCCTGGCTTAAGGCAAGCTATTTGTTGGTTTGCTGCAGAAGGCTGGTGTCATTTGCCTAATGATGAACGCAGAAACGAGTGGCGCTCCATCAAAGAGGCACCGCTTCTAGGGTGTATTTCGGTTGCTTCGCATCATCGGAACCGTCTTATTAACGCTTAAGTGCTCGGTAGACGCAAGATTTCGAATAAAAGAAAGTTTCTGCAGAAAGATAGTATGCGACGACGACACTGTGGTGCTGTATATCGCTTGAAACAAATTGTTTGTCAATGGTGTTATGAAAATTTAAGTCGCGTGTTCTCCTTGACTTCCAGAAAGCCCACTTTGCACTTCTCGCGTTCTAGGGAGTACCAGCGATCGACGTAGAAGGCACATTCTCCCGTAACGCAGCTTCACGGCGTGTTTATTTTTTAAACAGATGTGCCCTCAAACTTTGGCGACTTTGCGAACTGAAACTGAACTTCACACGTAGCCAGAGTGGGTCTCAGTGGTGATGTCAGTCAAACGATTTGAGCGGACGAAGGCGCATCTCCCCGATATCAAGTGTCGAAAGCTATCGCTATAGAGTTTCAACGGATACATAAATGTTTTCGCCTAACCCAAAGAGTTTCCTGAATAAAGTCAGACTGAACATACAGTGGAAGAGTGCCCTATACAAGTTATGTCAGCGAAAAACATTTCTTTATTGAAATGTGGGATTATAAGTAGGAATGAGGTCCACATATGCGGTAAGTTTCGCATTCATAATAGAAGAAAGGGTTGCAAAAGTGGAACATCCGCGTCATGTGAACGTAGTGGACTCAGCTCCCACGGGCGGCAACTTGTCTTTCCTTTTCCGGTCATTTCCATTGTCGCCAATTAATAATGTAAGGGTAATTTCAAATTTATGACCGATTCTATATTCTGTATTTTAATTAGAAGAAATGTTAAATTTACCCAAAGCTTTTCCAATCGGCGTCATTTGGCTTCGCATGACTATTACTAAATATCGAGCGCATCCGTTCCCCTTATTCTTCTCGCTTATGTCAGTGATGCGATTTGAGCGCACAAGGAAGAGCTGCACGGCAGTCAGTTTCCGATACACGTTCACCGTGTAGTTGCACCACTGCCTTCGCAACTGCCCCCAACACATAGCGCTAGTGGTCGGTGCATCAGATTTCTGGATATGCCAGTTTAACAGCCTGAACACCGATAGCTTTTATATAGCGTTCGGGTCATTATACGGATGGTGACCCTGTTTACCGAAGCAGACAGCGGTAGGCTCCATACCAGCTACGGCCGTGCCACACGCTCTCGCCAGAGCCGAGTTGAAAATTAAAATTGTGATAATTGTCTTATAATATGTGATATACAGGGTGGATAGATGTCGTTAGCGATCGCAAATACGGCATACCTGTACCACTGCCCTTATGTGATGGTTCTGACTGAACGAGGCGTGCAAGTGCCCACTTGGGCTATGCTACGCGTTGCATTATGGAGCAGAAAAGGTTCCGTCCTCACGGACTATGACTTGTGCCTCTGCCCTCGATCTTCTCGCCTCCCTTCAGTCTTGTATAGTAACCATAAATGTGTTCATCGGATTAATAAGAGAAATGGAACAAACGTACCATCGACTTCTCGGCAGCGCGAAGTCCTTTTGCTGCTGTTGCCTGAAATCAAACACCAGCGGCGACGTTTCAAATGGCCTAAAATGATTTACGTGTTTCGACGTGCTTATGTACACGTTTCTGCGCGCTGTGCACACACATGGACAGCACATAGAAGCCACCGTTGACGACACCTCACCGAACGAAGTGACAGCAGTGGAAAACGAACGGAGGCCAGCAGTAGAAAACACCACGGAAAGTTTGCTCCCCGTTTTGCAGTGGCCCTTTCGAGCGCATGCGCACGCACGAAACGTATACGTGGGCATACAGGGGGTGCGCGGATTCCGTGCTTCGTTCTTTGTCGTGCTTCGAGCTCTGTCATTGGTCGTTACGCTAGCAGTTGTTCCCTCTCTTAGGGACAAGCAAAGATGACGTATATCGCGTCTCTCGTTCCTCCTTTTGCCGCTTGTACGCGTAGAAGCGAGGCACGCTCAGCGCAGGGCTCGGCACAACGCGGCAGAAGGCCGAACGCGTCAGCGGCGTCACTTTGTTTCGCCTCGTGTGTACGTTGTTTGCCTTCCCGGTCGACAGGTCGCTATTGTCAGCGCGCGCAAACACGCCGCGAGCATTGCCGCGTCGCCGGGCAAGCCGCCTCCGAAGGGAATTGTGCGGCCAAGGAAAGACTGGCCATTAAAAAAAAAAAAGACTGAGAAATGACGCGAGAGAACTTCAACCTTCAATATTGTTGTCAAGTTCCCTGTTTTATTTTTGTTTGTTTGCTTTCTAGGTCTGCCAAGGTTTCCCGTTTCGATGTTGGGGCCAAATGCGAAAACACCTGTGTACTTAGATTTAGGTGCACGTTAAAGAACCCCAGGTGGTCCAGATTATTACGGAGTCCCCCACTACGGCGTGCCTCATAATCAGATCGATTGGCTGGCACGATGGGCGGCATCGGAGCCAGTTGCGGAAGAAGACGACGACGAGCGCACGAGCAGTGGCACGAGCGCGAGGGTCAGTATGGGAACGCTGGCATGATGGGCGGCATAGGAGCCAGTTGCGGAAGAAGACGACGACGAGCGCGCGAGCAGTGGCACGAGCGCGAGAGGCAGTATGGGAACGCTGGCATGATGGGCGGCATAGGAGCCAGTTGCGGAAGAAGACGACGACGAGCGCACGAGCAGTGGCACGAGCGCGAGGGTCAGTATGGGAACGCTGGCATGATGGGCGGCATCGGAGCCAGTTGCGGAAGAAGACGACGACGAGCGCACGAGCAGTGGCACGAGCGCGAGGGTCAGTATGGGAACGCTGGCATGATGGGCGGCATCGGAGCCAGTTGCGGAAGAAGACGACGACGAGCGCACGAGCAGTGGCACGAGCGCGAGGGTCAGTATGGGAACGCTGGCATGATGGGCGGCATCGGAGCCAGTTGCGGAAGAAGACGAAGACGAGCGCGCGAGCAGTGGCACGAGCGCGAGGGGCAGTATGGGGACGCTAGTATGATGAGGGGTATCGGAGCGAGCTGTGGAAGAAGACGACGACGAGCGCGCGAGCAGTGGCACGAGCGCGAGGGTCAGTATGGGAACGCTGGCATGATGGGCGGCATAGGAGCCAGTTGCGGAAGAAGACGACGACGAGCGCGCGAGCAGTGGCACGAGCGCGAGGGGCAGTATGGGGACGCTGGTATGATGAGGGGTATCGGAGCGAGCTGTGGAAGAAGACGACGACGAACGCGCGAGCTGTGGCACGAGCGCGAGGGTCAGTATGGTAACGCTGGCACGATGGGCGGCATCGGAGCCAGTTGCGGAAGAAGACGACGACGAGCGCGCGAGCAGTGGCACGAGCGCGAGAGGCAGTATGGGAACGCTGGCATGATGGGCGGCATAGGAGCCAGTTGCGGAAGAAGACGACGACGAGCGCACGAGCAGTGGCACGAGCGCGAGGGTCAGTATGGGAACGCTGGCATGATGGGCGGCATCGGAGCCAGTTGCGGAAGAAGACGACGACGAGCGCACGAGCAGTGGCACGAGCGCGAGGGTCAGTATGGGAACGCTGGCATGATGGGCGGCATAGGAGCCAGTTGCGGAAGAAGACGACGACGAGCGCGCGAGCAGTGGCACGAGCGCGAGGGGCAGTATGGGGACGCTGGTATGATGAGGGGTATCGGAGCGAGCTGTGGAAGAAGACGACGACGAACGCGCGAGCTGTGGCACGAGCGCGAGGGTCAGTATGGTAACGCTGGCACGATGGGCGGCATCGGAGCCAGTTGCGGAAGAAGACGACGACGAGCGCGCGAGCAGTGGCACGAGCGCGAGAGGCAGTATGGGAACGCTGGCATGATGGGCGGCATAGGAGCCAGTTGCGGAAGAAGACGACGACGAGCGCACGAGCAGTGGCACGAGCGCGAGGGTCAGTATGGGAACGCTGGCATGATGGGCGGCATCGGAGCCAGTTGCGGAAGAAGACGACGACGAGCGCACGAGCAGTGGCACGAGCGCGAGGGTCAGTATGGGAACGCTGGCATGATGGGCGGCATAGGAGCCAGTTGCGGAAGAAGACGACGACGAGCGCGCGAGCAGTGGCACGAGCGCGAGGGGCAGTATGGGGACGCTGGTATGATGAGGGGTATCGGAGCGAGCTGTGGAAGAAGACGACGACGAACGCGCGAGCTGTGGCACGAGCGCGAGGGTCAGTATGGTAACGCTGGCACGATGGGCGGCATCGGAGCCAGTTGCGGAAGAAGACGACGACGAGCGCGCGAGCAGTGGCACGAGCGCGAGAGGCAGTATGGGAACGCTGGCATGATGGGCGGCATAGGAGCCAGTTGCGGAAGAAGACGACGACGAGCGCACGAGCAGTGGCACGAGCGCGAGGGTCAGTATGGGAACGCTGGCATGATGGGCGGCATCGGAGCCAGTTGCGGAAGAAGACGACGACGAGCGCACGAGCAGTGGCACGAGCGCGAGGGTCAGTATGGGAACGCTGGCATGATGGGCGGCATAGGAGCCAGTTGCGGAAGAAGACGACGACGAGCGCGCGAGCAGTGGCACGAGCGCGAGGGTCAGTATGGGAACGCTGGCATGATGGGCGGCATAGGAGCCAGTTGCGGAAGAAGACGACGACGAGCGCACGAGCAGTGGCACGAGCGCGAGGGTCAGTATGGGAACGCTGGCATGATGGGCGGCATAGGAGCCAGTTGCGGAAGAAGACGACGACGAGCGCGCGAGCAGTGGCACGAGCGCGAGGGGCAGTATGGGGACGCTGGCATGATGGGCGGCATCGGAGCGAGCTGTGGAAGAAGACGACGACGAGCGCGCGAGCAGTGGCACGAGCGCGAGGGTCAGTATGGGAACGCTGGCATGATGGGCGGCATCGGAGCCAGTTGCGGAAGAAGACGACGACGAGCGCACGAGCAGTGGCACGAGCGCGAGGGTCAGTATGGGAACGCTGGCATGATGGGCGGCATCGGAGCCAGTTGCGGAAGAAGACGACGACGAGCGCACGAGCAGTGGCACGAGCGCGAGGGTCAGTATGGGAACGCTGGCATGATGGGCGGCATAGGAGCCAGTTGCGGAAGAAGACGACGACGAGCGCGCGAGCAGTGGCACGAGCGCGAGGGTCAGTATGGGAACGCTGGCATGATGGGCGGCATCGGAGCCAGTTGCGGAAGAAGACGACGACGAGCGCACGAGCAGTGGCACGAGCGCGAGGGTCAGTATGGGAACGCTGGCATGATGGGCGGCATAGGAGCCAGTTGCGGAAGAAGACGACGACGAGCGCGCGAGCAGTGGCACGAGCGCGAGGGGCAGTATGGGGACGCTGGCATGATGGGCGGCATCGGAGCCAGTTGCGGAAGAAGACGACGACGAGCGCGCGAGCAGTGGCACGAGCGCGAGGGGCAGTATGGGGACGCTACACTGTAAACGAAAATAAACCCACCTGGGAGTTTTTAACAGGTGATGTGCCCTAAAACCTCCCCTCCTCAAATATTTACTCCGATGTATGGGAGCGAAACAGCGCCATTCCCTCGTTTCACTCCGCTGGCTAGCTGTGGGAGTATTAGGGCGACATGACGCGATTTTACTCCGCTTAAAAATCTTGTTCTCCCGTGAAACTCCGACAGGGAGTTTTAAAAAACTCCCCTCCACCGATACAGGTTGGTCACGTGGCGCTTCCCATGAGGCTGTGCGCCTCGGCAGCGACCGGGCGCGTTCGATCGGCGGAGTCGGCAGTGCTCATGAATGGCTGACGGTTTGTTTACATCTGTGAAGTGTCGTTCCGTGACAGCGTTTCGTCTATTTGTTTCCCGTATTTCCTTCCAGAAGGTGTTATAGGCATGCCTGAAGCTCACTGTATCTCAGCTTCAAGTACGTTAGCTCTGATCACTTTGCTGACAACGACGAATGCAAGAGCAACGTTTTCAAGTGCGGAAAAAGGCTTAGGTATACCTCGAAGCTGCTCACTGGCTCGTGATGTCGGCTCAGGTTCTGACTGCGTTTTCGTGCTGTGTAACCCTGGCTTGTGTTCTTCAGTACGTGAAATACGACTTTTATGTCCTTTTGGGTACATGCTGACAACGCCCGGTGTAATGTTTGAAAGGACCGCGTAGCAATGGCAACAGCAGCCGCTGTTCGAGCGACGACGTCAGTGGTCGCACATGAATGGCGTACCCCAAGTTTGTTGCGGTGCTGCTTTGCCAGTGACAAAGACCGGAGTGCAAGCAACTGTTTTTATGCATCTGTGAATGGATATCCTCGCCCGAAGAAAAACGGTAGGACACAAGTACGGGTACTGTAAATAAAGCTTCTTATTGAGCGATGTGAATCGAATTGTTATCGCGCATGTATACGTCTTGGTCACGTCGTTGCTTCCGATATTGCATTAACATTACGCTCTATCCGAGACACTGATTTAGACGCATGCCCTGCTGGCTCCGATTTTAAGGATTCACTCGACAGATCAGCGATGTAGCTCCTTTTCGCAACCAAGAGAGATTGCTTGGACGTAGAGCAAGTAGTGCGGTGTATAAAATGTATGTCTGCGCATTTTTCGGTGTTACGTCGGCTGCTGCGGGTCATACTCACACGCAATAATTTCTTGCTACGCTACCGCTATATTGCAAAAATTTAATTTTGCTATGAAGCACACGCACTTACATTTTTCTTGCTTACTGTAACTAACGCACTACTTTTTGGTCGCGAACGCCGGCAGTGTGCGAAGTTGCTTCAGCACTCACAGAATGGCATGATAATTTTGAAAAATTACGCCATTAACTCTTTTCTCTCACTATTCTGATTAACAGTTTTGTGTTAATTAAGGTATTCTGTTAATTTCAGAGAGGCAGATCTCGTATGAACGAGCATGTGAGTCGTAATTCTGAAAACAGCACAGCTGCTCCCTAGGCGGTTTCGAGGCACACAGTATCGTGGCTATACATACTGGCACCGTCGTTTCTTGAGTATCGCGTGTACGTGAAATGTCTTTCAAATTTCTGCTTTGGGCGTTTCTGAAATGTTTATGTATGTCATGATATATGTGCTTTCAATGACTTGTTTCGTCGAGTTTGACGCGGTCTCATGTGCATATTTCCAAATTTGACCAGCAGCCTCTGTATGTAAAGATGTTCGCTCAAACTCACGCGATGGCTCTTTTTATACTCCCGTTGCACCTCGAAAAAACTTCGTCCATTGCAAAGCAATAAATAAAGAAAAGACAGAAAAAAAACACTCCCATAATTCAACGCAAAAATTCCGCTCACACGGAGTAAAATTTCTACTCCGATCATACGGAGCATATTAAACTCCGAACCGGGGGGTCGCTAGAGGACAAGCATTATACTCCCACCTCGGAGTTATTTCCGTTTACAGTGTAGTATGATGAGGGGTATCGGAGCGAGCTGTGGAAGAAGACGACGACGAACGCGCGAGCAGTGGCACGAGCGCGAGGGTCAGTATGGGAACGCTGGCATGATGAGCGGCATCGTACCAAGCTGTGGAAGACAGCGACGAACGCGCGAGCAGTGGCACGAGCGCGAGGAGCAGTATGGGAACGCAGGTATGATGAGTGGAATCGGAGCCAGCTGTAGAACAAGACGACGACGAACACGCGAGCAGTGGCACGAGCGCGTTCGCACGGTTCGCTGAGGGACGCCGGCGCTCAACCCAAGACCGGGCGCCTAAGACATGCGCTCTAAAAAAGTGCACTGACGCATGTATCGCGCCTTGCATTGACATAGGTCTGGCACGACCGGACATATCTGCGGTTGACGTGTTTCTATTTTACTGGATCGTCCTTTATCTCTTTTCCTTGAGCGTGTTGCTGTGGCCACGGCGACGCGTTGTTCCTGACAGGCTGACGATGGGTCTGACTGACGGCGACAAAAGCGGCAAAATTTTTTGCCAGCGACGAAACCAGCGCCCTGGGCATGTAAATCATATAATACATCCTCGTTGCAAACGGATAAATGCAATAGCAACAGAGAAGTCGCGAGGTGTATACATGCCGGGAGAAACGTGAACAGAAGAAAGAAAGAAGTAAAGAAAGAACACAACTCAAGTGCTCCCCGTATTACGTCTCAGTTTACTTGCCGGGCTTCTGCGTTAGTTTCTTCTTCTTTTTATTCATGGTTATCCCACAGTCTGTTCCATGGCACGCCTGCCGGTACGATATCCTTCCCCCAGAGAGAGTTTCCTACTGAGGTGGCTGTTCGTTCTTTCCCGCTCGTTTGTTTGCCTATCTTAGGATTCACGTATCGTACTGCCGCTGCTACGCACCTCAGGAACACATCCTCGACGCCTTTCGCGTGCTGTTTGCTTCCATCTGCTACCAAGCCCATGCAGGAGAGATTCTCAGACTATGCGCGGACCACCCGTGCCCCGGTTCATTTCCCTGCAACTTGTGCAGTTCGAACTGCGAAAACCGTACATCCAAGCTTGATGGATTGGCACGCATGCCAACGCACATTTTTCGCTTAAATGCCTGTTAAGGAATGCAACGAGGGTGAATCGCATGTAACCTTGCATTGTCGAGACCAGCTCGAAAGAACGTGTCGAGGAGTTGGGCGGGATGCGATGAGACAATGCGAGCATACACCTGCGAGAAAGAAACTTGTCATGCTCGTTGTAGCGGCGAACTAATACAGGCATTTTAAAGCGTGAAATAATTGAAGTTTGGGCTGGTTGGTGTTCAATATTCCGATTACAGCACAACAAACCCTGGAAAGTATGTTGTGAGCGTCTATTGTAGTGCCTTTGTGCTGTAGCACGGCGACCGATGTACGTTTAGGCAGTTAATCACGAAAAAAAAGGCCAGGGTTGCGTTCACGTATGAGGACTTAAAGTATAGAAACATAGGAATGAGAAATGGAAAAAAAAGGGAAATGGGAAGAGGAAGTTTGGAGCCACTATGGGGCCACTAGCGTAAGTCGTTGTGTAGTTGTGCTGCTAATGTTGTGCAGGCTACTTTCATTTTAGTGAATTTCATAAAATTGCCATATCGAGTTTGGCTAACTTTGCATTCAGTGATTATTTTGCAACGTACGCACGCACCTCATTAATGAAGGACACCTGATATGCTCCCAGCAATGTGGGCTATTGAGTTCTACTGTCATAATTGCAGTTCGTTATGAGGCGAAGAACAACTTGTTCGGCTGGACATATGAAGCTGTCCGGAGTAGTTCCGTCGCCGAACATTCTTACAGAAATCGTTATGCTGGATATAACGTTCCACATATATGGCTTGACATCACGTATATAAATAAAATTGGTGCGAAAGAAGCGAAGCGCGGAATTCGTGGGGAATCTCATTTTGTTAGTTCGTTTTCTTTGTTCTTGTTGCACAGCGCACGTGGAAAACATCGAATGTTGACCAGCCCTATACCATACTAGCCTAAACCTCCTTGTTTCACAAGTACATCTACACCACAACAGCCACCAGGCCACAATGCCTAGCAAAAGGCAAGTAGTGACGATTTGATCAGTTCCACGCCCTTGCGCAGGCTGTTACGGTTCACTTTGTGCGGCAGCGAATTAAACGGATATCAAACGCCTGAGATACGACGTGCCTAATCGTCACACCTGCCAATTGGAAAAGACATGTTCGTCGAGTGTGTGGGACAGGATTATGCACCAGTGCAAATACTACTCTCATTTATTCTACGTTCACCCCCTCTACGACAGGGAGTCGTTTCTCTCCGTACTCCTCTGTGTGGATTGACCCGACGTGACCTACGTTCTCGCCCTCTGCGCCAGGGTGTGATTTCTCTCCGTATTCCTCGGTGTGGATTTACCCGACGTGACCTACGTTCACCCCCTCTACGCCAGGGAGCGGTTTCTCTCCGTGTTCATCTGTGTGGATTGACCCGACGTGATTTACGTTCCCACCCTCTACGCCAGGGAGTGGTTTCTCTCTGTATATTCCTCTGTGTGGATTGACCCGACGTGACCTACGTTCACCCCCTCTACGCCATGGAGTGGTTTCTCTCCGTATTCCTCTGTGTGGATTTACCCGACGTGACCTACGTTCCCTTCCTCTACGCTAGGAGTGGTTTCTCTCCGTATATTCCTCTGTGTGGATTGACCCGACGTGACCTACGTTCACCCCCTCTACGCCATGGAGTGGTTTCTCTCCGTATTCTTCTGTGTGGATTTACCCGACGTGACCTACGTTACCACCCTCTACGCCAGGGAGTGGTTTCTCTCCTTATTCCTCTGTGTGGATTGACCCGACGTGATCTACGCTCACACCCTCTACGCCAGCGAGTGGTTTCTCTTTGTATTCCTCTTTCTGAATTGACCGGATGTGTCCTGGCAAGGCTCCTTACCAGGGAGCAAGAGATAATGAGGAGGCCTGGATGGCGGAGGGTATAATAAAACCAGCGAGCCGCCAAGTGGAAACACATTTTCTATGCGCTTGCTTGCAGGAGCAAGCACGCCAAACTTTTCTGCACTTTTTTGTCTTAGAGCATACTGCCCACCCGTAATGATGTATTAAACTTTTGTTATTAAGAGCGGAGCTGTTCTAAGTCGAGCATACGCCGTCCGGCGTCACGCAGGGGAGGGGGGCCGGGTATGGGGGAGGTGAGGGCTATAGGAGCAGGCGCTTCGCCGGCGCACGCCCTTTCGCCCCGTGGATTTCGCTCGGCGCGAGCGGCAGCGGAAACTCGCACGAGAGCGGCAGCGCAAATCCCGAGCTTCAAGAGCGAGACGCGCAGGCAAAACGGAAGCGGAGGGAAGCCGCTCGCGCAGAGTATCGAGAATGGGAAGCGCAAGCCAAGCGCCGGCGGAGGCAAGCCAACCCCCCCCCCCCCCCCCCTTTCAAGAAAAGGAAACCTAAGCCAAACACCAGCAGAGGCAAGCTAACCCCCAACTTCGAGAGTAGGAGCCCGAGCAGACACGTTGGCGCAGAGAGGTTCCTCCCACGGAGGGTTGCCGATGTACGGTTCAGGAGAGAAATACTCGGCCGTCAGTGTGGCCACAGCTGCAAGGTGTGTGACAGACTGCGGTTTGATCAAAACCTCGCGCAACTGAAGAGAGTGCGCAATCCAGAACCAAAGCTCGAATCTAGCAAAATGACGACAACGAGACAAAAGACTTTCATGAAAATCGCGTTAAACACGAGTTCAAACTTGAGAAAACGACCACCAGCTTCACTGCGTGGAACTGGCTTCACTTTCTTTTTTTTTTACATCACCTCGTCTTCCGTGCCGAACCCTCTCTGATGGTCAACTTGGTTCGCGCTCCAATCATACGCTGTTGATGGTCGCCGAAAGCGCGTCCCCATAACAACCGGTGGCAGCCTTAACAAGGCCTATAGCGCGGATAGTCTCTTCCAATTTGATCTGCGTCGCAGAAATTGATTTTAGAGTCCTTTATCACGCCAACTCATTAAGCGGCTCTCTTGTCATGTACCAATAGAGCAGCACAAGGTTGCAGCCATCGCCTGGCACCGAGGAGGGCGACGGGAAAGGGATTCGCTGGCGTTAATTACCCGTTCTGCGTCGGATCCACGTCCAATGGGGACCGGCAACAGCACGCTCGCTTGTCACGCCGGAAATTAGGCCGCGAAACGCGCCACGATTTCGCGCCCCCTCCGCCGAGAGAACCGGAAGTTATCCGTCGTAGCATCTTTCCGGTGAGAGAAGGAAATGAGATGGGGCAAAAACAAGACGCAGGCGAACGTTACAACGGGGAACCCTTTTCACAGGGATGAAAATACACACGCAAAAAAAGATATAAATTTCTCGCCCTATTAGCCCCATTCGTTTACTGTATTACTTGTATTTTTCATTGTAGCGCACAATTACGACGGAGCGGGGCATGCAGCAGAAGTGTCGGCTACGCGGAAAAGCGTGCTGAGAAGAACGCCCCACTCCGCGGTATCATTCCAAATACAAGGTACGTGTCGCAACTGACTTTAGGCAGAGTCTAAAAATATGCAAATGCCACATAGCTAGACGGAACAAAGATAATGTTGTCTGCCGTCACTTGGAGATACTCAGACTATCTTTTGAAATTCCACCTAATCAGATAATTAGTCTTAATTAATTGATCAACTTCTCAAATATTATAATGAGATTAAAAGTGTCAATGAAAAAAATTGTACAACGACATGAAAACCTCCCGATACAGCTTTTTGTTCCTCAATACGTGCTACATAAAAGTGTTTTTCCGAGCGCGAAAGAAGCCCGCGAATACACGCGAAGTGCCTCGAGCAGCCAGTCGCGTGGCAAAATTGCGTGCATTTGTGGGCATTTTCAAGCTCTCAAAAACTCTTTTATGTAGCACGCATTGAGCAACAGAAAGCTGTGTTGGGAGTTTATAATGTTGCTCTACAATTTTCTCATTGACACTTTAATCTAATTATAATATTTGAGAAGTTTATTAATCCATTAAGACCAATTATCTGATTAGGCGGAGTGCAAAAATATAGTCTGAGTATATCCAAGCGACGGCAGACAAGATTACCTTTGTTATGCACAGCTACGTGGCATTTGCATATTTTTAGACTCCATGGCTACACCCTGTATACGCTAGCAGTCGTAAAAACGCCAGAGCTGCGTACAAAACTGTAACGTTCTACATGCCTTATATGCCGGTACAAAGAGAGAGCGAGAGCGAGAACAAAAACAGAAAGAAAGGACTCTGGAACTTATGTGCGATGAAACTAGATGAAACGCAGGAACGATATTTTTTATCCTATTTAGGTGGTCGATTAGCGAATATTTCATAATGGACGCATCAAACATGAGCAGTATACGTGAAAACTCTGCCTATGACATGGTTGTGGTGTCCTGTATTAAATAACGATATAGTTACCGCGTATACCAGATGACGCGATTATAATAATAAAACGTAAGTCGTAACATGATCCAATGATTTCAAAAATGCGAGGAAAACTGACGAAGTGTAATCTCGTCTCGGTGACTTCTTTTTTTTGTGTACTTTAGTTTATCACCCCGTTTGTTCTGTATTTGTTGCTAGAGCGGGCAGTGGCGCCATTTGTCGTCTGGTGGCAGTGAGTGAGTGAGTGAGTGAGTGAGTGAGTGCGTGAGTGAGTGAGTGAGTGAGTGAGTGAGTGAGTGAGTGAGTGAGTGAGTGAGTGAGTGAGTGAGTGAGTGAGTGAGTGAGTGAGTGAGTGAGTGAGTGAGTGAGTGAATAAACTTTTATTGGGTCCAGGATAACGCGATAAAACCCCCACGCGGCTAATCCCACTGACTGACAGGTCTAGCCTGCCGGCCCGATGCCAGCCAGCGTCTTCCTCTTTCTTTCTACTCGCAGTAGTTTTTAATATCGGAAACAAGATCACTCAATTAACCAATCAATCAAGCGAATCATAGTGACCAGGAACAGCTATAATAATAATAATAATAATAATAATAATAATAATAATAATAATAATAATAATAATAATAATAATAATAATAATAATAATAATAATAATAATATACTGCCGTAGACGGGTGTAACGCACACAACACCTCGAGAGTCGAGGACACAGGAAATGACGCAGATTCTGACTGTAGCGCTTGGCTAAAACGTCACGTATGTCTGAAAAAAAAAATAATTATGACTCGCCAAAACCACGATATGAGCAGGCGGTAGTTGGGGACTGCGGATTAATGTTGACCACCTGGAGTTCTTTAACGTGCACCCAAAGCACGGTACAGCGTTTTTTGCATTTCGCCCCCATCGTAATACGGCCGCCGTGGCCTGGATTCGATCTCGCGCCCTCAGGAATAGCAGCGCAACACAGCTGTCTGAATTAGACTCGATTTTGTTTCCCTCTTCTTATCGTGAGGCTCCCACATTGGGCGTTTCGCTGAATACCGCAGAACGCGTGCCTTAATTACGTTTTCCTGTTGTGTCCTGTCTGTTCCTCGTCTTCCTCGTAAACTCGTCTTCCTCGTCACCACCATCTTCCTCGTCACCACGAGTAGCTCCTGCTGAGTCAAAGTTAAATAATTAGCTCCCATTCAAGAACTCGCATCTCGTCGTTACGTTTATGTGCAGATTGCACTGCCTGAAAGAGTCGAGGCTAAACGCTATAGTCACTGTGTCTGCGCGCCCGCGGGCGTGTGAGTTTTTTAAATTTTCCTATTTTCCCCGTACTATTTCTGCCTGTACGCAAAGCAGTGAAATGTTGCGGATGAACTAGCAGCGAAAGTCGTTAACATTCCGAATATCGTAAAATAAATGAATAAATTACAACGCCAAACGTGCGGGCACGTTGCGGGTGTTTGCTGTCCCCGTTATATATGGCGGCTGGGGGTTCGTTTACATTAACTGATCACATGTCGTCAACCGCCAACTACAGCGGTTGTGTCAGTCCGCAAGCCTTATTACGTATTCATGCTTGTCTCCGATTTTTTCTTTTACTAATTGGCTTTTCTGTAAATTTTACTTGGGATAGCTCCGGCTTCCCCTATTCATTTATTTTGTATTGGTTTTTATGCTGCTATACCTGACTGGTGGTGCAGGCTTCCCCCACTTTATTTTTTATTCTTTTCTTCTTTTTGGGGACACACAAAGCAAGGCCCCCGTTCTTGTTGTGTGCTATTTATGTACGCAAGGATATTCGTGAAATTTTTCAGCATCGTCCCCCTACAGTCACCTTCCTTTTCAGCATTCTGGCATTCAGATCCGCTGCGGTAGCTCTGTGGCTATGCCGTTGCGTTCGTGCGTACGAGGTCGCCAGTTCGATATCCTGTGTGTGGCGGCGGCCGCATTTCGATAGTAGGGATATACAAGAAAGAAAGAAAGAAAGAAAGAAAGAAAGAAAAGTCTGCGTACCGTGCATTTGATTCACTTTAAAGACGCGCAGGTGGTCAAAATTCATCCGAAGTCCACCCACAAGGGCGGGCCTCATAATCAGATCGTGCTTCCGGCGCACATGACTCTGGAAACAAATTAAGTAATTCTGGGCATTCAGACCATGTCGTCTGATCACCGTTCCTTTCGGCAGATATAGTTTGCTCATGCCCCCGCGTACAAACATCAATAAAATCAAGAACTAAGCTACACACGACTTGCTTCGCACTATTCTCGTGTTCCGAGAGTCGTCTCGACAGTGCGACCTTGAGAAACTGCAGCGTCGAACAGATGTATATACCTTGGGCTGACGCTTCAGGGCTCGCGGCCTTTTAGGTTTACGTTCTTTTTCAGCCCACTGCATAGCGAACAAAGATAACAATTGCCAAGAGCCCGATACCCGCCGTGATAGAAGGCGTCCACTCGAACACGAAACGTTCATGAACAAGTAAACGAATTTTTTTTTCGATTTTTTTTAAAGATTGACGAGGCAGTCAGCCGATGCTATACAGCAGAGAATAATACTACGCCTTCGAAGTGCGGTCGCTCAGCCAGTTGCACTGATTGGCTGGTGCCTCGCTGATCAGCTTATCCAGCATCAAGGTGCGAAGCAGAATAGGAAAGAGGCGAAAGTCGCATCTCTCCTTCGTCTCCACCCGCGCGCCACCGCCACAAACGATGGTGTGATCGGACTACAATCGCCGCTAAACAAAACCTTTCCTTCTACTTCTTAAAAAGGGGATTTTCTCGCGTTCACCTGAGAATATTTACTCCAACCGACACCACACGCAACAGTGCAACACTTACAGTGCATACTATTGCGCCAGCTGTCACATCACTGCTTTGCATAATTGGCGAAAGTGGAACTCTTTTAAGCGCTATGGCACATTTGGCCCACACGCATCGTAGCAGACCGTGGCAAAACAATTACAGCTACTGCTTTGCGGGGCCAAGTCCAGTTATAGATAACAGCATGCCCTTCTTATCGTCCCCACATCGAGCATTACATTGTTATCAGTTTTCCACGACCTTAAACACGCTGGAACCAAATCTGTCAACCCGCCCACTACGCGACGTATCAAAGCGCAATTAATGTAGCTTCACTTTAATCTTTACAAAACCAAGATAAGCAGCCCGAGCTCGCAACAACGCAAAATATCATTATTGATAATATATGCTGTATCTTACTTTTCAGCGAGAAAAGTAATTAAGCTCTAGATCGAGCCGATCACAAGCGACTCGCCGTGGGACATCTTCTAGCCATATTACATTTTTTTTTATTTCTCATGCATTTCATTTGTTTTACTCGTAGTTAAAACTGCAAATGACAAATTTTCAGCAGTTGTTTAACAGAGCGTTGTTTTTTTTTCTTTAGTTTCTTTTTTCAGCGCTATCTTCTTTCGCGCGCAATTTTCTTCGCTCCCTTCGCCGTCCAAAACAATCGGTAACGGCGCTTGATAAAGCGATCCCCTAACGAAGATCATCTGAGCCGCCGTGTACGCCTCGCAAACATGCACCCCTGAAAAAAAAAAGAAAGCGAATAAAGGAAAAGAAATGAGAAGGAGGAAAAGCCACCATTAGCGAGCTATCTACCATCCGAGTATCAAGTTCGGGAATTAAAACAAAGAAGACAGACAGACAGACAGACAGACAGACAGACAGACAGACAGACAGACAGACAGACAGACAGACAGACAGACAGACAGACAGACAGACAGACAGACAGACAGACAGACAGACAGACAGACAGACAGACAGAGACAGACAGACAGAGACAGACAGACAGACAGACAGACAGACAGACAGACAGACAGACAGACAGACAGACAGACAGACAGACAGACAAAGAGACAGCAAGAATTAGAGTAAGAAATAAAAAAAAGCAACAAGGATCTTCGACAGTGGGCGCCCGTACCCGGGGGAATCAGTCACGCCAATCGTTAGTGGGGTCGCAAAACCAAAGAAAATCGAGCTCTGGCCGGCAGATATACGGGTATGCAAAAAAAGAGGTTTCGGGCTGGCGCGTCGTTAGGCGAGCATTGATCGCGAATTAAGGAGTGGAAAAAAAAAGAGAATAATAGAAAGACGGCACAGAAGTGTAGCGCAAAGAGTGAAAGAGATGTGCGGTGGTTGCGTCCGCTGAGGCTATAACCACGCATAATAGTTTTGCCCCGCCCCCGCGCCGCGCCAGTGACAACGGCGTGTACGTAGCCCGCCGCGGCGAACAGCTGCGGCCGAATTGCGCGCCATTGATTTGCGGGACGTCTGATGATCGGGGGCGCAATCAACAGCACGCCGTCGTCGACTGTGGAGCGAGCAAGTGTATGACACAGAGGCACGAGTCGAACACAGGACGCCGCCTGGTGACTGGAACGATGAGAAAGAAACGAAGAGCCGCCGAGGTACGCAGAAGAGACGGTTCAAAAGAAACAGTGAGCAGGAGGGCTTAAAAAAAAGAAAGACGGAATGTCTTCTCGCGTTCGGCTTGAAGCGAATGACACAAGTGAGTTTGCCGCCTGATTCGCCAAGCTTTATACATAGCTCCTCTTCCAAGCTGTAGCGAGCTGGACGCGTCAACTTGTGCCAGACAATGAAGAGAACAAACTTAAGTTTTTTTTTCAGAATAGCAAGCGCACTCTGTCTACTATGTCCCCCTCACTGAATTGAGAAGGAAGGCGAAAACGAGCTGCAAGAAAGGCGAGGAGTAAACGGATCGTAAGCATCAACACGGGCGCAAGGAAACGCACCGCAGGGCATGTACGACGAATGGACACACACACACACACACCCTCACACACACACACACACACACACACACACACACACACACACACACACACACACACACACACACACACACACACACGCACACACGCACACGCACACACACACACACACACGCACACAAAGAAAAAAAAGGAAAAAATGAAAAAAAATTAAGAAAGCACCGGTACAGCGCCTTCACACCTATCTAGCTGACGAATGTCGAGATCGCTGCTCAAGTATTATCTTCTTCTATAGATCACCTATATAGTGGAACGAATAGACATCATCTCTGTATACATGAAATTGACGCGGCGGTATACAGAAAACGTTGGTCACGTCCCCTATAGCGCTGTCTATGACGTCATGCGATTAAGACGGGATCACCGCGGTATACGTCAGTGTAACTCTTCCAAGATGTTTGCAAGCCATTATTTTTTTTCTTTGAAATAAAAAAAAAATATATTTTTATATGGCGTGTGTGAACGCAATTCTTAATTTGCAAATTGCGCTCTGATGCCGCGATATAGCCCGATGTACAAGACAAATGAATAAAAAGAAAATAGAAAGAGAAATACACGGGTTTCTCAAATGGTTACAGCAGAAAACGCGGTAAAACCGAGGGAGAAGAAGAAGAGCGTGAATGATAGTGAAAAATGAAATAAATAATGAAGAAGCTGTAACACGAGTAAAAAAAAACGCGAATAATAAGAAGCAAGTTAACAGAGAGCAAACGACGAATCAATTAGGTAAATGCTATACGAAAGCGATGAAGGAACCCTGTGTGAACGGATATACTGCGGGAATCGAGGCGAAGATCGAAACACTTTCGAGAGCAAACAGAGCGCGTTTCCACCACAAAGGAGATCGTACAAACAAAGAGATTGAAGGGGGGGGGGGGGTACACCTGTGGAAAGAAAATCAGAAAGGACATGGCAGGACTTGGGCAAATAGGGCGGGGGGGCGGGAGGACAAGCGGAAAGGTATACACACCGCCACAAATACGAAGGGAAAGACAGAAAGAAAACCACGTTTGCGCAAAGCCGCGGATCTCGGGTGGCAGCAGGAGAGCAAGGAAATGTATCGGTGTGCCATACCCGAGGGTGGAATCGTCGCAGGATGGAGCATATGTGCGGTATACGCGCGCGATATATCCCCGAGCGCACAGCGATCTAGGGAACGGTCTGATTAACGGCGCACTCGACCGACGCAAAGGGCGCGGGCCGATCGATACTGGCACTGGAATCGATGTTTGCGGCCTTGTCTTATACGCATTCTAGGCATGTGCGTAGCTTTTTACGCGACGAGAGAGACACACACAGACACAAAGCACTTTGCTCGAACAGCTCAACTGTTCTTTTTTCCTTTTTTTTTTCGCGCGAAAAACGTGTGCGAAAGTGATACATGGAGGCACTATTGCATAACAACGCTATTTTCTCGCTCCTATTCTCAGATCACTGAAATAACAAAATCGATATGGGTTGAGCCGAGACAAGGTGACAGAAGACACCTGTCTGAAACAATTTTAGTTATTTCCCTTCAACCTCAGCTTAAATTATACGCCGACAAGTATTGCCCAGACAGAAGAAAAGAAAAAAAATTCTATAGTGCTCTGCTCCACGCTTGCCTTCACTTTGAAGCAATATTTAAAGCGACATAATTATTTTCGCCCTTAGTCGAATAACGTTTACGAGAAGTACATCTCGCTTTACGTGTCATGGGTATTCTAGCTTTTTTTTTTCTTGGTTTTCGGGCAAGGTGCGCACTCAGTTTGATTAGAACCGGTTAATTATGCCTCCGTTCACGGAGTCGAGGGGTGCTGGCAGTTTAAATTTAATTTGTTGCGCCCATGATGTAGAAGAAGCTGCTGAACTGTACCACATTGTAAGAGCAAACTACAAAAGAAAAAGAGACTGCAGCAGACGCCGTACCGAGGTCAGTTTATATTTCAGCTCAGCACATGTCCACACGCGAACAAATTTCGAAAGCTTGTGCACTCTGAGAATTATGCTTGTGAACTCTAACTTATCCTCGTGATTCAGAGTGGCATACGGATTTTAATGTTGTTAGAATTCTTAGGATACTTCGCGCAGGTTCCGGGTTCCGGTATCTATCTATCTATCTATCTATCTATCTATCTATCTATCTATCTATCTATCTATCTATCTATCTATCTATCTATCTATCTATCTATCTGTCTATCTGTCTGTCTGTCTGTCTGTCTGTCTGTCTGTCTGTCTGTCTGTCTGTCTGTCTGTCTGTCTGTCTGTCTGTCTGTCTATCTATCTATCTATCTATCTATCTATCTATCTATCTATCTATCTATCTATCTATCTATCTATCTATCTATCTATCTATCTATCTATCTATCTATCTATCTATCTATGCTAGGATGTATGTGCCGCTTTTCAATGAAGGGAAGCGCGAGAGAGGAGCCCGGATTGAACGCCTCATACATGACGCGTTTCGTCGATGACAGTGCGGTGTGTCTCTACATCGATTGCTATAATGCTAATAAAATTAACGTCGACAGTCATCCTGAGATGGTTTCTGTCAGCATTTTTCTTCTTTTCCAGAGGCGATCATGGCTTAAGTATGAACTTTGTCTATTCGAAAGAAGCACGAAAAGGCTTCTTTTGCTTGTTTCAAAACAAATGTCACGCATGAATTTCCGTGCGCCTGCTTCACCAAGCTTTAAGATTAACTTCTTTTCCCAGCAGTAGTGAATAAAAATTAAGTTACGTTTTTCGACGATTTCGACCGTCTAGACGTTCCTTAGCGTGTATACTCATAGCACGGTACGCGAGTTTTTTGGCAATACGTCCACATTCGAATGCAGCCGCCGGGGCCCGGACTCTAACCTAGTTCTGAGCTGTAGAACGCTATTTCCTCTCAGAAGGTATTTGGTACGCGTGAGATTACTGTTAACTGATCGCCAATAGCTAAGTGCTGGCATCTGCGGTCGAAGAGACACACGCTGTCGTCAAAGGAGGAAGTATACTGATCAGACGATTGAATGCTGCTGTTTCCGCGTGTCACAGGAGAGTGATAAAGCCTCCAAATAAACGAAATGCGCTAAAGGTGAAATAATACTGCGACAGCTCACACAACCGGTTCGGTAGTGCCGATCTCGGCTTATGCGCCCCGAGCGCCAGCAATCGCACAAGGATTTCTACATGATATGCCGCCATCGCATCGGCGGGAATAACGCTTATGTCGCCACTATGAAATTACGCTATATAGCGATGCATACGCTTAGATGAGAGCGGTGAATGGTCGTTCAAAACCACTGGGTGTATACAACGAGCGCATAGAGTCGTGAGTTCCGTTTGGAATGCTGGCAAGGTGCGTGCTCGATTAGGTCGGTTTGTTTACGATCCATTGAAATTCACGCGCACAGACACACACACACACACACACACACACACACACACACACACACACACACACACACACACACACACACACACACACACACACACACACACACACACACAGACACACACACACGCGCGCGCGCGCGCAAGTACACGTAGCATGCTGAGCCTTTCCCATCAATGTATAGTTCTCGTGCCATAATTGCAGTTCGTTAGACGGCAAAGCACAGCGTGTTGGACCGAATAAATGAAAGCTGTCCGGAATTGTTGCGTCGCACAGCATTCTTGCAGAAAGCATTACGATGGATGTAATGTGTGACTTTCGCTTGATACCACGTAACAATAAATGAAATTAGTGCGCATGAAGTCTGCAACTTTTTCGGAATGGCCGGTATAATTTTGTTTTGTTTGTTTTCTCGCTTAGGTTGCATAAGTGCACGTGGAAAACATCGGGCGTATGTAGTCTAGACAGTTACGCAGCGTGCAGTATGTACACTGACACGCTGCGAGCGTCATTAATTATATTTGGGCGCCGAGATGCACAACTCACACGGCCGCGCTTACGGGAGGAGGCGTCGCACGAGAGGACTGCGACGGAATTATGTAGCATAATTGGGTGACAAACGGCGCCAAAAACTGCTACAGGAATGAGCGCGAAAACGCTAGCAAAAAGAATACGAGCACCGAGCTGTGGAAGGGAGAGGAGATGGTGTGTCGTTAAAGCCCGAGCCAGAAGGCTTTTCTGTTACGCTGTGAAAAGGGGTTGAAGAGAGTAAAGTCCTGACAGAGGTCATGGAAAGGTGCGGGGGGGGGGGCAGGGGGAGAGGGAAGGAGCTGTGGCGCGTACGCACCGGAGGCATTACGAAATGCCGCGCAAAGACAAGAGTCGTCCCGCGCTCCCCGAGAGACCATTGTCTCCTCGTGTCGAACCGGGCCAATCGACGTGGCGCGCGACGAGGCGAAGCCGAAACACCAGCGCGCTTTCGCAGGCTGCCCGATGTGACCCCGCAGGAGCCTGCGCACAGTTCAGCCGGCACATGTCTCAGTCACACGACGGGAGCAGAACGGGCGGCACAGAAAGAAGGAGGAATGCGATCGGTTTTACGAACGAGACCGATCTCGCCGACTCGCGCTCTTATCCCCGCTTCGGAGCGACAGTGGACGGCGATCGTTGGGCATAACTTAACCACAGGACTCAGTTTCAGTCAACACGGTTGCGTGGGTGAAACATATTTTAAACAACCTCTGGAGCAGTTGAAAAAGAAAGTCACAGTTTCGCCCTAAAGGCGAAGCATCGATTGCAATAGCAAATTGGTGGACAGCATACGAAGCAAGGACAGTAGTTTTATCGGCGCCATAAACTTGTAAACATACGCATATTAATTAAATTACCAACCACGGTGTCACGCGCACAAGCCAACGTAGACGCACCTCACTCGATGACCGCGGAAACTCGCTGTTCCACGCTGCAGTGAGGAAGCGTGGCAGCAGCAGCGAGCGAACTGACCCTCGTGCATCCGCTCGCATCAACGCGAAATACACGCCGCGAAAAGACAGCGCAGGACGGACTCTGTACCCGTCGCAGTTGGCTTTCAAGACGCAACGGCCCGCCCGCAGTAGAACGCGCGCTTTTCCCTCGCCTCCCCCCAAAGCCTTTCGCGCCCTTGGACTTCACGGAACTTCACAACGACGCAGACGGCACAAATGCGCCTTGATTATCCATATAATAGCTATCTAAATAAAAACGGGACATGCAGATAGGCGTCAACAAGAAAGAGCCTCCGTGCTGCTCGTCGCAGCGCGCTGGCCGCAGTTTAGGTTTCGAGCGCTCTGACAGTCGACCTTCGCCGTGCCCCAGTATTTACTTCCACATTTTGAAATGCTACATTTTACTTCCCACTGCAGCAAATGCGGTATAGTAGAGAAAGTTTAAAAGAAATTGCAAATAAATGGCCGCTACCCGACAGTCCCCCGAGTAAACAGCTAAGAGGTCTACCGCTCTTTACACACGCGCACCTTTTTGCGCTAGGCCATAGGCGCCAGGGTATACACATTTCCCAAAGTCAGAAGTCAATGTGCTAAAAACCTTGCATCCGTAGTAATAACCTTCGAAAAGCTCAAACATTTACCAAATTGTCGTTTTGCATTGTCCTGTTCGGTTCCCTGTTCCCCGCCATTTATTTCGAAAACAAGATCAATGCGGCTGATATAAGGCAGGCGACTGCATGACACACAATGTTGTCTCTGCGCCCAGCGCAGACACCGCACCGCTCCCCTCCATGGTTACGCCCTCTCTCTCCGTCGGCTTCGACGTGCGCGGCGTGCTGTTTTTCTTCCACTCTGACAGCGCTCTTCGGGCGCACGTTATATCAGCGTGGCGCAACCACGCAGCTGAGCAATTTCAAAAATTGAGAGAGCATTACGCGATGAGAACTCGCTGATGTTCGAGCTCGCAAGCCATACCTTGCGCACGCGTTCCGGCCGCATCCAACCCCGTACAAATGAAAACGGGCATCCCAACGTCGCGCTGCTTAAATCAGCGAGCATGCCCAGCGCTCCATGCGTTATTTAGGTTGGCCCAGACGAATGTAGAAACAGATGGCACCATTCGAATCTGTGTGAATCGAGAGCATCTCCCTTCCGGAGGAAGCGGGAAACTCGAGAGAATCGGCTTTTAGAAGGCCCGGAAGACATTGGTCGTGCGAGAATATTGCAGCGTCGCTGTGTGTTGTGTTAAGAACGGCCAGCTGCAGTACAAGTTTGCCAGCCATTTACGCCAGCGGTGGCAACCACATCCACAGCGGTGACAACCTCGCAGCCACAGCGTGACTAAGTAGACTTTGTTGTCGGGAACAATACGCGAGTCCTCCACTCTCCGTCGCTTCAGCTAGGATGCGTCGAGGTGAGGCCAGACGAGGCCAAATGAATTAATGTGAGCATACCATTAAGCTCGAAGCAAGGTTTACGCGAACGACTTGGAGTTTCCTCACGCGATTCGGATAGCGCGCTCGATTCTCAGCCCGCGTCTCCTTAATTCCCCGACACTCCGTTATTTACCCGCGGAGGGCAGCGCCGAACGAAATCCGAAGCGCGCGCGCGCATAAAACGCGCCCTAATCTGGCCGGGCACCCACCATCATCATCCGCTCATCCGCTCGGCTACCACGGAGATATATCCTATACCGGACACAGGGCGCGTATAACGCGCAGCAGCACGACAAGGGGGGCTTTTGCGGGGAGAGTGTGGTACAATGCAGCCCTTCTTTCCCTCCCCGTGGGGATTTCATTACGTCGGAAGCGGTTCCTTGATCTTGCAGCAGCCGAGCGCTGATGAGTTCGCCATCCGATACTCAGCGTGGGTCGCGATGTGTGTGCGTGAGTGTGCGAGCGCGCGTGCGAGGCAGTCAGCGGATAGTCGCGAGTCGAGAGACCACGACCGAGACCGAAGCTTATTAAGCGCGCGCGCGGCGCGCAAAAGGCGGCCCGCGCGACTTTGTCTGCCCCCACCCCGTCCCCCCTCATTTTCCTCGTCTATGACGTTTGCCCCCTTCTCCCGATCCCCGGGGGTCATATTTCTTCGTCGCTGCTCGCAGGGTTGCGGCAGAGTCTCAGCCTGCGCTGCGTCCGACGACTCTCGCGCATGCAGAGGAGCGCGCTGCGTGCTGGAGCCGCGGGTTGCGCCTCGCGGTCGGGGCTTTGGGCTTTTACCCGGGCTTAAGCAATGAAGATGGACGCCCGTGGCGCCAGATGCAGCGGCGGGCGGCGCTCGCGGTGTGGTCTGGCGCCTTTTTAGCGCTGATAAGGGCGGCGGTCGTTGCTCCCGGCCCTCCGAGTGGCACGCGGCCGAGAGTGGCGGCAAGGGGTCAAGAATAGCGGCAGTTTTGTTCGTGCTGACGCGCCGGTAACAGGTGTGGACGCTGCACGGCGGGAGCAGAGACGATCGCGGGCTCAATCCCAGTACACGCGCTCACTGGAGGAGTTTTTTCGGTGCGCACGGCTCCCGCGACTGCTGCAATTTAAATGTCCTGCGCTAAGGTTACTTGTGAGTGCCAGCTAGTATAGTCCTGGGAGAGGCCAAGAATAGGGGGATCCGAGGGGCTCACTTTTCTGCTAGCTACAGTCATACGGAGAAAACAGACAATGAAGCCATGGAGAGCATAGGAGAAGTTAATTTTGATGTTTAGTTGAAATGTATAAATAGTAAGGAAAAGAGATGTAAAAGTAGATGAAAAGACAACTTCCCGCATGTGAGAGCCGAACCCACAACTACTGCATTACACGCGCCGTGCTCTACCAATTAAGCTACCGCGGCGGCCATCCTGCCATGCACTTTTTTGGGTGCTTGCGTTAGTCTACTACAGTAGTCGTGGGAGTGTCAGCCAGCGCCCCTCACGGCCATGGCGGTGAATGTCAGGGCAAAAGAGAGAATTGAATTGAACTCTAGGGCTTTACGTGCCAAAACCACGATTTGATTACGAGGGACACCGTACTGGGGGGACTCCGGGTTAACTTTGATCGCCAGGGGATCTTTAACGTGGCCCCCAATGCACGGAACACGGTTGTTGTCTGCATTTCGCCCCCATCGAGATTCGGCCGCCACGGCCTGGATTTGATCCCGCGACCTTGTGCTTTGCAGCTTAGCAACACCACTAAGCCGCTAAGCCACCGCAGCGGGTAAGAGAAAACAGGAGAAGGTCACCGTTTCGCGAGGAACATGTGCGAACTATACGCCGCTGACGCTGCCCGCTGGCTATTATCGCTGCAGTTGAGAAGCGGTGAACGAGGAAAGAAAAGGCAGTTCTAATAAATGACACCACGTGCGAGCTTTGCACCGTGCTCGTTATCAAATTAAGACAACATAACATCAGAGGTTAGACATATCATTAGACATTACATTACACATTAGACAACACAACATTGACAGGGTTTTAATGCCCGTCAAGTTGCTGTGTGCAACTTTTTTTCTTGAATCCCCGATAAAATGTATGTTTATGGAAATAAAGGCAATTCAAAAATTCAGTTCATTTACCACACAAGTACACTGAGTACACTCTATAATCTAATGTACACGTAAGTATACGTTCTACAATCATGGTGGCATTTGTAAAGGCACATGCACATCTTCGTGTTCTTGAGCGGTAACTTAAATAGTATACATGTTGCAGAAACGTGTGTAGCTGATATTTCTGCTACCTTTGTCGAGTCTAACAGTGACAGCCACCGCAGCATGGTGTCGCCGGGTGCCGTTGATATTATTGTTCATTAAACCACGTGAGCTTGGGAAAATAGGTCACGGAAGTGTCGGCTGTCCATAAGCAAAAAAAAAAAAAAGACCCTAGCGACAACGAGATAAGAAGAAAGAGTACAACGAAAGAAATAAAAGAAAAACAATGACGTGTCGTTGGTGACATATCGTATGTGTATGCACGAATATTTGAAAACGTGCGCAATCGATACCGTCACAGCGACAAAAGAGAACACACGAGATGTATGTTTCAATGAAACTGCGGACAGCTTCCCTACGCAGAGACTATTTGGCAAAAGGGTTCGTATGTACTACTTATTCTGCGGTGAATCGTTGCCTAGGAGGAAACGTAAAATGTTTGGGGTGGATACAAGGAAAGGAGCAAAACAATTTCTCTATTCGGCAGTGTCCTGCGAGTAGCTGGCACGTAGGCGCTAGCCAGTGGTAACGAGACGGTGGACAAGACAGCGACAAATCGCGGACTAGCGTTTATAATGTGGCAGAAACTTTGTGATTGTAGCCACTGGAACCGGAGGCAGGATTCCTCATCAGTCAACGACTGAATGTCGGAGGGCGCGACAAGCTTTACTACCATAAATATTCTCACTTCCGGGTGGCCGTCGCCGAACATAACGCGCCGCTTGGG
This sequence comes from Dermacentor albipictus, assembly GCF_038994185.2. Classification (NCBI taxonomy): domain Eukaryota; kingdom Metazoa; phylum Arthropoda; class Arachnida; order Ixodida; family Ixodidae; genus Dermacentor; species Dermacentor albipictus. The sequence continues at coordinate 4,351,791 of NW_027225574.1, read as the reverse complement.
CGCATGCTGTATAAGCCAAAAAAGAAATCTTAAAAAAAAATCGACTATAACCTGTCGTTAGGCTAGTCTGCATACGGGGGCCGTATTCTCGATCGACCACTCTCGGTGATATCGACATCAGTTCGCGTTGAGTAGCTAAGCCAGTGGAAGTGGATTAATATGACGATTGGAATCACACACCACTCATATCAGCGTTATTTACGCCTTGCATAGTTCCCAAGTGCGGTGGCAGGAGATCAGTGGGCCCAGTGAGGTTTTGCGGCGGTTACGTAACGAACGCACGTAAGAAGAAAAAAAGTGCCCCGGAAAAAGATCCGACGAGAATACTGCCCCTAATATTTAAAGAAAACGGATAGATACGTTAACAGATAGGTTTGCCTGGCAGCTCGTTCAGCATGCCACATCACTATACACGCACTGACAGGAATGAATAAGCCTAGCGATGTCATTCGCGGTGGCCCGTCCATCTTTATCAATGTCCATGCGTCTGCCCCTCCCCCTTCATCTTTATTTTTCAAGTTTGTTGCGCATTTTATGGCATTTTTATTGTTATATTCTATCATCAAAGACGAACATACGCCGCATATGTGTGGGGGAAAAAGAAATAAAAAGCTAAAGACAAGAACCGTCAAATGTATACTACCGCGTAATCTGCAAAATCGGCGCGCACGTGCTCTTCTTCTGCTAACTTCTGCTAACAAGGTCTGGAAAAGCAGTCAAAACATTTATATTTCATATTTTGTCACCGCTTGCTGCATCAGGAGCGATCGACTTGCCTAATGACAGAAAAACCGTACATGCTGTCAGTAGCAGGTGGCGAACGTTCATCACAGCCGCTAATGAAAATAAATCGATCTCTCGGAAGCGATCACTTGTAATTTAAAAGTGCTGCGCCAACATCGCGCGACTTCATTAATGTCCAAGTACTCCAGTGGTACAATATTAGAAAGCGGCAGATGGAAAGTAGGAAGAACAAAAACACAGGTTCTCTACTGAGAATGCGAATTGTTGCACTTCCTTGAACCAGTAGGAGGTTATTTTAAAGGAGACAGCAAAGAACAGATCATGGCAGCGCCGTTTTCCGCTATACACTGCCAAGATTGAGTTTAGCGATGCGATACCGCGTCTATAGAGATAACTGTTTGCCAAACGTCAGTCAAAGCGGTTTGAGCTCGTCGTCATACAGCACGCATGCAGCATATATATTGACACATCTTACCGCTACTTCCACGTCTATCTCCAGTTGCAACCCTAAGATCGATCGCTCACCCTCTTACGGATAATTGATTTTTTGTTTTTGCGCAATAGATATCACGGCCGGCAGATTTCGGCTTGAGACGCCTTCGAATTACCTCTGGCTATGAAAACCCCGGTATACATGCAGCTTATGTGGCCGAGAACACAATCTCCAGTAACCTAAATCACACTCGTGGTTGTTCAGCCGACAGTCCTAAAGCACACACTTCCTATAAAGGATGTTCCAGCTCACTTAGCCGCGAAGATCTCTTTTCTAGAGCCCAATAAATGTTTTCCGATCCGATCCGATAGCCAGAATTTAAAAATATGCGAATACCACGTAGCTGGACAGAACCAAGGTAACGTTGTTTACCGTCAGTTGTAGATACTCGGATAATATTTTTCCTTCCGCCTAATTACATAATTAGTATTAATTAAATAATCACCTTCTTCAATTGTTATAATTAGATGAATAGTGTCAATGAGAAAATTATAGAGCGACATGAAAAACTCCTGACACAGCTTCTTGTTGCTCAATATGTGCTACATAAAAGAGTTTTTCCGAGCTTGAAAGAAGCTCCCAAATGTACGCAAAATTGCCGCGCGACTGGCCGCTCTAGGCACATTGCGTGTATTCGCGGGCTTCTTTCACGCTCAGAAAAAAAAAAAAAAAACTTCTATGCAGCATGTGTTGAGCAACAGAAGGCTGTATCGGGAGTTTTTCACGTCGCTCTACAATTTTCTCATTGACACCTCTAATCTAATTACAATATTTGAGAAGTTGATGAACTCTCAAACTTGAGCATTTCCTCCTTACGGACATTAGAGAGCGTTCAAGCGCAGGCACTCAAAATATGCCTCGGGTTGCCACGGTGTGCCTCCAACAAAGGCACAGTTGAGGAAGCCCACGTATGCCCATTATCGATATACCTGTCCGACGAACCACTTCGTGCGTATTTACGCTTACTGACACGACACCATTGCCATCCATTGACGTCGGTTCTACATGAGCGGCCGGACAGCAGTTTCACAAGTGCACTCCGCTGCCATCTACCCCACATAACATCAGGCTATGCCCTTCCATATCACCCCGTCAAACCACCGTGGGTGATGGTTCAACCTTCCGTATGCGTACATGTCCCCGGCAGACTAAAGAAATCATTGGTTCCCGTCAGTGGACTAGAACAACTTGCTCTCGCGTACATTTGGTCAGAATACCAGACATATGTTGATGTTTACACAGACAGTTCCGCGTCACCAAAGGCATCAACAGCAGCTATGGTGATACCAGCCCAACAGATGACTCGAGGTTTCATACTAGACCATAATTCTACATCAACCACTGCAGAGATTGTGGCTATTCGGGAAGCGATTCGCCACATCTGCGGGGAAAGACCTCAAGAGTTGTGCATTTTCACGGACTCAAAACCCGCACTGCAAATTTTGCGATGCTTCCTGCGCCACACAGCATGTCAGGTTCTGGCACTGCAGATCACCGAGCTACTTTCATGCGCTCAAGAAAAACACCACTGCATAGTGTTCCAATGGGTCCCGGGACACTGTGGGCTCAACGGAAATAAGATGGCCGATGCTGCAGCAAGGCGCGCCCTCAGCAATGGCCTGCGAACTGTAGTGCCATTCTCCAGACCGGACATCACATGCCTCCTGTCGGAATTAATGAGGAGTGCGACGAGAATATACTGGGCCCAGCCAGACGCTCGTCACGTCCGCCTTAAAAGGCTGGATCCCGATACGAAATTTCCTATTCTGCGTGGAATTCCTCGCCCTCATACATGCCTGATACACAGACTGCGATTAGGCGTCGCCTTCACGCGCAAACATTTGCACATTATTGGACGGACAGACTACCCGGACTGTTCAGTGTGTGGCGCTGTAGAGACTATAGAACATGTGCTCGTGGTGTGCCCTGAGTATGCGTGCGAAAGACTGACAATGGCAGATACCTTGAGACATTTACACAATGGACCACTGTCTGAGGACCTCTTGCTAGGCGCATGGCCACAGAGTCGGCAGACGACAGAGACAATGCGTGCTCTTTCACGTTTCCTAGGTGACATGGGCCTGGACTCACGCCTGTGATACCAGTTGTGTAATGTGTCCTTCACCTCGTTCCTCCCATTATCATCCCCCATTGTGACCCTTTTTCTTCCCCTCTTCCCCTTCCCTTACGTAGAGTAGCAGGCCAGATGCTCCATTATCCGGCCGATCTCTCTACATTTTCCAGTCATTAAAATACTTCTTCTTCTTGATTAACTAATTAGGTAGAACAAAAAAAATAATCTGAGTACCAACAAACGGACTCGTATCCGTCACGAGGCCTTTAAGCCACTACAATTCAGAAATCCCGGCAAATTGCCCAGACTGCCCAGAACCCTATTGCGCACTCTCGCACATGCTTTGGCAATGTACCGCGTTACCAGAGGGCTCTCTCTCCAGTGAGCCCGAATGGGAAGAAGCCCTCAAAAGCCCGGACCTAAAACTCCAACTCAAGGCCGTCCAGAGGGCCCAAGAACTGGCGGAGCGTCACCACGTTCCCGTCCCGACTTGGGCGTCGCCTACGGTTTCGGCCCAAGGAGCTCCCCGCGTGCGGTCTCCAACGGCTTAGACCCCTCAGGACCTCAATAAAGTTCTTGACTGACTGACTGAGTACCTCCAAGCGACGGTAAACAACATTACCTTGGTTCTGTGCAGCTACGTGACATTCGCATATTTTTAAACTCTTGCTAAAGTTAGCTGGGACACCTTGTATATATTCTCGCAGAACCGGCAGGGTCTATAGTCACTTTTCGTTTGATAAAAGACGCCCGGTAATGCATCCGTTTATGCGGTGTTACGATCGGCCTGCGGGGGCTGGCGATCTTCGGAGAAGCGACCTCCGAACCATTCTCCGCCCGCTGCGACGACTCGCTTTGTAAAGACAACAATGCGCCTCGTCAACAGCCCGACGGCGCCGGCATGTATAGTGACGGTCGGCGGACCGAGTATTGTAAGTTAATTCGCCGTCGCCTTAACGGTTCGCTTGAAGCAAGAGAACTCCTGGAACAGGGTGTTTTGCGGTGCGATCTCACGGGCCCCAGAAGTCGTCACAGTCAACGGACAGACGCGGTGGTTACTGACTGCGGGGTCAGCTCTTGGATCAAGAGCGCCTGCTCGGGTCAAGACGTCTGTCTACGAGAACCCTCTCACCTCGGTGTGTTCAGTGAAATTGAGTGCGGAAGTGAATGTATGAACCCTCCCCCTCATAGGCGGGTCGATGACGATGACTTTAGACGCTCCCATTGGTCGAAGGTTGAACGGCAGTTTTCCCTCACTTAGGGATCTAGGGAGGACCGAATGTTTTATGCGAAGCATATTACGAGAGCTCAACCCAGCTCCTCAGGCGCGGCGGTGTCGCCTTGAAAGCACGTGACACCGTGACGTCACGACAGAGGAGAAGTGGCTTTGGCTCAACTCTTGCAAGACGGGCTGGGTGGGAATCGAACCAGGGTCTCCGGAGTGTGGGCCGGAGACGCTACCACTGAGCCACGAGTACGATGCTTCAAAGCTGTACAAAAGCGCCTCTAGTGAATGCGGTGTTGCCTTAGAAACGAGCTGTTTCTAAGGCGTGCGTCTCTTGCTCAGGCGCACATTTCGTTGATGCGCCGAACGCTGCTTTGCTCGACGCTCACCGCGTCCAATACGGGGCGCGTAGTCGCTGCCCTGTAGCCCATTGTCTTACACCCCTTGGCGGGTCGACGGGAACGCTGTCGCGTTCCACTCTTGAAGGCGAAGCAGTAATGCATGAGTTGTTTCTTCGTCTAGCCGAACCAAATATAGCCAAGCAACAGCAGTTCACCAGGCTAAACAGTGGTTCAACAACTAAAATAAAGGCTAGTATGCTTCGCATCCTGGGCTTAACCTTACCTAAGCCACAACCATTTTTAAGCAGCCGTTTCCGGCTCTTCGGTGTGCATTCTCTTTCAGTCTTGCTAGACTGATGAACTGTAACGTTATCCACCCTTCATGTAGATATTGTAAATAAATCCCATATTCCTGGTTCTCGATGAGAACAAGTGCCGGATGGCCGCCCGCTTACGACTATGAGGGCAAGATACCGGGAGCTTCGCCGCCAACTTCTAGCCACAGCGTCACTAAATCGACTTTGTGACGGAATGAGCACGGCGGGCCAACTATTATTCCCAAACTCCCCAACGCGCTACCCGGAACGGCTCCGAGTGCTACGGGGCCCCTCTGACGTCGGCTCCGGACATAGGAACGTGTGTGCCTTTGTGTGCGTAGGCCGTCCTGCGGGAGGCGGCTAGGTTGCGTTGACGAAACGAACGTTCGCCGCCTTGTATCGCCGGAGGACCAAGTGTTTAAAAACTGCTGTTATGCGGGTTCTCGACACACTTCTCTCGAGCAGTCAGGTTGGACTGACACTCTCTCTCAAGCAGTCATGTTAGACTGATGTACTTTCTCAAACAGTCATGTTAGACTGATATAAATATTGTAAATAAACCCATATTTCTCGTTCTCGATGAGACGCAGTCCTTCCCTTCATCAACGTCCTCAGCGTGGATAAGTTGGACGACGGCATGGGCCAGCTACCTTCTAATTCATGCCGGACTCCAATCTTGACAACGGATCACGAGCGACGGGATTGAACCCCCAATCCTGACAATATGCATAGTAATGTTGCATGCGTCGCGTTATCACTGGAACATAAAATAAAAAGAGGGGGGGGGGTCATTTGAAACATGCTTAGCAACATTTATCTTAGAATGTACAAACTTTATTATTTGTACCTTCTAGCAAACAGAAATCTCTCAAAAGCGCAGAAAAAGATCCTCGTTGTTGGGTACATGAGGTACAATGGTACAGGCGTAAACATAAAAAAAAAGAAATAAAAAAAAGGGAGGCCTGTACGTGAGGACGGTTAGCGAAACATGAACTGTACGCGTTGACTTGTGCTAACATTGTTTTTGTGGTAAAGGAATTGGCAGTCTCGTCTGAAGGGCAAATTATTGACAGCGAAAGCAACGTTTACCGTTGCGCTTAATCTCCCCGGACGATGTTCTGACCACACGCGGGTGTGACAAAATTTCAGCCACCTTCAAAAGCTTTAGCATGCCGTGTAGGGGCCTGCGACCGCATCACGCCGGCGCCACTGCGCTGCCAGTAAGGAATACTGGCGCCGGTGCCAGTGAAGCTACATCACTTTCAGATTCTGAGCACTAATATTATTTTGCAATGTTTAATTGCCTAAAGCTGATTGAAGACAAAAAGGCATACGCTATGAATGAAATGTTTTATGATTGGTGTTGATGCACTGCAATTGCAAAAAAAAAGCATTATGAGGAATAATTGAGTCACAAAACCTGATTTGAGCAACTTTGCCGATTGAATAATATATAGCATGCATACCGAGCAAAGAGAGGGCACATAAGTATGCTCGGAATATCATGGCGTGACGACGGCGAAAATTCGCCTGGAATGTCCGTGTAACTGCTATCGAAGTAAGAAGAAGGCTGCCTTGCTTCGTACCTATGTAGGCAACTCGCTGCCAGTGTGCTTAAGTTGGGTGAGAGTTCGGAACAGAACGTAAAATGTTTAATACGAAGATCATGAGAGAGATATCTGACGGCTTCGTTGTCGAAATGATTATGCTCAAGTGCGCGAGAGTATACATACATACCTTTTTGTAATACACACCAGTTGAAAGTTTGCGCTTGTCCTTGTCGCCTTTTTATTGTCCCGTGTCCATTTTTCCGCTATATAGTCACTTCAGCATGGAATACCAACTGGCCCGGTCTCACACTATGCTTCGTTGTCAAAAACCGTTGAAGCTCATCGCGATTCAATCGTGCAGCGTGCTAGCTTCACAACGTTAATTTGCCGCAGTTAGATATATTACATTCAAAATTAATTCACATTATTGTGTAACTTACAGCACATGCATAAAGAAATAACGGCACTGCTATACGCTTGAAACGACAAATATGGCTGAATGCCACGTGAAAATGCTATTTGACTTAGCTTATAGAGTGCGGGCGGATATGTAGTTTATTGCGCTTAAAAAGCGGCGTCGTATGCAGCTAGCAGCGTTGCCATAGATGCCTCGTCATTCTTCAAGCCCCCTTTCGATCCCCTCCAGCTGTTCGCCGATCATGGCGTCCGGGGACTATGGGAAACTTCGCAACTGATATGATCGGAGAGCTCTGGTGGCAACGAGGTAGTTAGGTGAAGGGGTGGCGAAGAAGCCTCACGTGTCGGTGTATAAAACCCGTATGCCGATAGCGGCTAGCGCGCTTGGTGACCGAGGAGCGCAGTGAAATCAGTAGCAGCGCCCCACGCTGCGCGACGCGGGCCCGATCACTCCGACCGGCACACGCGTCACGCCAGGGGAACCCGAATAAAGCGCGGCAAAGCAGCGCTCTATTCGACCGCTGTTTGTGCACGCTTCGCCGGTCTCGACGAAGTAGCGGCGCGCGACATGGAGCACAAAACTGCCGCAGCAGCAGCAAGTCGAGGCAGGCCGGCTAACGTTGAGCGATTACGCAGCTGCAGAATGCAGGAAGCGCCGGCGCCTTCTTTTCTAGTTGTTTTAATTTTATTCCCGCGCGTATGGCGCCGACGACTCGGCAAAGTGGTCACGAAAGACAGCGGCCGGCCAAAGACGCACGGGCGCATAAACGGTGCGCTTCCTGGCTGGTGCCGCCACGCGTAAGCCATTGTGACCTGCCTGGCTTGCCCGTACACACGCTGGGAAGCTGCGCCGCTTCGCGTATGCGCGTGCACACGATTCTGTCGACATCTCGAGCGGATCGCGCCGCGTTCGCGGAGTATCCACTCGAATGCGTAGTGCTTGACGGATAAGTACCGCATGCGTGCACTGATCGACTGCATGACAAAGCCCGCGCATAGTCTCGGGTCCTTTATGCTGTCTGTTAACGGTCTCTCTAGTATTCGGATCACTTAATAAACTCAAAGACTGACAGCAATATTTTTTGCGCGGTCTCTATATATGCTGCGGTTCAAAAACGCCGCACGTATATACAGTCTCTGTGGCATTTTGACTCAAGTCTTAAAAGGACACCAAAGAGAAAAATTTTCTCAACCGTATTAGTAAATTATCCTACTACAACACAAAAGAAGAAAAAAAAAAGCCACTACCCGCTGTGGTTGCTCAGTGGCTATGGTGTTGGGCTGCTGAGCACGAGGTCGCAGGATCGAATCCCGGCCACGGAGGCCGCATTTCGATGGGGGCGATATGCGAAAACAGCCGTGTACTTAGATTTAGGTGCACGTTAAAGAACCCCAGGTGGTCGAAATTTCCGGAGTCATCCACTACGGCGTGCCTCATACTCACAAAGCGGTTTTGACACGTAAAACCCCATAATTAAAGAAAAAAAAAGGCCACTCTACCGTGAAATGAGGCTTGGTAAGACGCAAAGAAGGAAGGACCGGTGCCGACGCCACCTTGAAGTTACCGAACCAGCTCGTCTTGACGGCATGGATTTTTCACGGCACCGGATCACGCCTAGTTAATATTTTTATTGGTAAAGATGAACTACACTGAATTTTAAAGAAGCCAAAGACCGAACTTTGCACGTTTCCATAGCTTTTATGAAGCCACAACAGCTAAAATACCTTGAAATTGATGACGTCACAATGACGCACCGGCACTGGAATTTTGAGCTTCACTTTCTCGACTAGTAACCAACCTATTACATTAAAATTAACGAAAACAGAGTTTTGAACGAATATTTTATCAGTCAAAACTGATTCAGTGCTTCTAGTTAGTGTCCCTCAAACGCCTGTGCAGGCACTACTCGACTACTGTCTCCATCACTCACCGGCTCACTAGGCAGCGAATACATTTGGCTGCTTGTTGAGGACGGCTGGCCTGTGCGAATGCCTTTCACTGCGTAGCGTGCTGTCCGCGCGCGCGTGCGCATTCACCGCAGCTTTCCTGCCTCTCTCCCTCTTTTTTCTATTCTCCTGTTGTCCTCGAACAGCGTTGGGTAGCCAACCAGATGCTCTTCTGGTTAACATTTATTTATTTGTTTAATTGTTGATGCGAAAGCGTCAAATGGCGTACTGAGTGAAAAAGGCGGCACCTGTCACCTGTATGAACGAAACGCCAGGTCAATTCCCATTGGCAGCGAAGACACGGCATAAGCGCGTCTCGACGGAGCAGAGCGGGCGAAAGGAAACACCAGCTGGGGCGCCAGCACGCCAGGTGTTGCGTGAGGGGAGAGGGCACCACCGCGGCGCCACGTCACCCTCACTCTCGCAAGGATGTGTTATCCGTCCGTTCCCTGTCCGCACAAGCTCTCGCCTGCGTTCTAACTGCGCCTCGGTAAGGCCGAATAAAAACACGCCAAGCGTCTCAACGCGCTCGTTTGCCCGCGAAGAGTTATAACTCGAAGGACCGCTGAGCGGGATTCAATTGGTCATGAATGTTTTCGCATTCGCAACTCATAAGAAGTGCTGAGGCGTCCTCGGATTTTTTATTCCTCTCTTTATTTAGTTGACAATACATGATTGTCGTGATGCAGGAGACGTAAGGCGATGTCAACGGTCATCCGACTAGGCCTTGTTACGATCGGCCTGCGGGGGTGGATTCCATCAAAGAACTGGCAACGGCAGCAAAGTTAACCGACCATGCAACTCCTTCGGACAACTGGAAGCCACAGCAAAGTTAATCAACCATGCGTCTCATTCGGAGAGTCGGCGACGCCAGCAAGGCTAGCCACGTTCGGCGGACCGAGTATTGTTGCTTGATTCGCTGTCGCCTTCATGGTCTACTTGCAGCACGAGAGCTGCTGGAAGAGGGTGTTTTGCGGTGCGTTCTCACGGGCTCCAGAATTCGTCCCAGTCTGCTGACACTCGTGGCGGCTACCTGAGAAGTCAGCTCTGGAATCAAGAGGCGTACGTTGGGGTAAAGCGTGACAATCTGGCTACGAGGAACGCGCCCAACTCGGTGGGTTCTGAGAATACAAATTGCGTATGTGAGTGCGTGAGCCCTCCCCCTCAAAGGCGGGTCTACTACGCCTCCAACGACTGTGGATGGTCCAATTGGACGAAGGTTGGACAGCAGTTTTCCCTCACCTGTAGGGATCTAGGGAGGACAGAGGGTTCTTAAGCAGCCATTTTTGGCTGCTTCCTGTGTACTCGTGAGCTCGTGTGCTCGACAAGCTGTGCGTTGTGTGATGTGTGCTTCGTCTTGCGTGCTCCATTTGGGAGTCATGCTACACTGTTGAAATGTATCGCCTGTCGTAATGTAAATATTGTAATTAAACCCCGTACTATAGTTCTCGATGAGATCAAGTTCCTCCCTACGACCACGTCCCAAGCGTGAGTGAGTTGGACGACGGCATGGGAAAGCTACCATACATTTCATGCCCGACTACAACCTGTACAAGTGGTTGCCAGCGATGGGAAGTCCCCTGGAACAACTTCATAACTCTTACAGCCTCTAGCACCACAATATACATTCACGACATTGTGGCACGGAAGAGAAAACAAAAGCAAGCAAACGTTTGCAAACAGCTAGTAAGCAGGATTATATGTTCACTAGTAACAAGTTAACAGAATATGAAAAAAAAACGGATAACATGATATGTATGAGATAATTGAAAACAGGTACATGGTGTGTACCCAGAAAGTAGAGGAAACTGAATAACAGAAAATAATAATCACGACACTGTTTGTTACTGTATACACAATAGTCATGAGCACAAGCCAACACACACACACACACACACACACACACACACACACACACACACACACACACACATATATATATATATATATATATATATATATATATATATATATATATATATATATATATATATATATATATATATATATATATATATATATATATATATATATATAAGCTAAGCATTATCAAGAAAAGTGCCTTCGATTGCTTTCTGAAAACGGAAATGGTGGAAGATTGCGTTATCCAGCTTAGTTCTTGCGGATGGACATCCCTGCCTTATCCGTTCATTTTGTCCTTCTCTTATCGCTTGTACTTATACGGACTAACTTTGTGATGTAGATGCCTAATTACTTGAAATAGGATCACACAGACTGCCGGTGCTACGGTACAGAGTATCACAACTACCAATACCCGTGTCAACCCTCCACGGTAGCGCATGGCTATGGCGTTGCGCGTTCGAGCACGGCCGCCTAGGTGGACAAAATTAATCCAAGGACCACTACAGCGATGTGCGTCGTAATAAGATCGTGGCTTTGGCACGCTTAACCCCTGCATTCATTTCAATTGATTACCATGTCATCCACAAGCGAGAAACGTCACTTGGTTTCTAGCGAATGAACGTAGCCGCATCTCTTCATGCACTCTGAACGGCTGCCGCAGGTAAGCGAATCATGGAAGCAGTGCAGTAAGGCATCGTAATGCGTGTCTTTCGGCGTCACTTCGCTGCCCACGGAAGTAAAATAAGCACCTAAAGCTACATGTAGTGGAGTCGTATTGTGAATGCTCATTTGCGAATGCAAATACGGTATTATCTCAGAGCAAAGTAGGACTGTACATTGCCTACACAAACTGCGACGTGCGAGCAGGAGATATAGTTGGTGTGAGATGGAGCCCTATAACGTAAAACTATTCCAATCTGTTTTTATTCCAATCTCCTGACGTCAGATTTACGTAACCACTGACGCATGCATAGGGCCAGCCAGCCATAGGACCTGCCAGAAACCACGATGTCATTAGAGAGCTTTAGAATTCGGGGCCCAAGCGGCTTGGGGACCCAAGAAAATTGCGCGCCACAAGTGCGCATGCGCAGAACCCTAGCAAGTCTTGAGTTCTTGCGTTCGCGTTAACCCAAGAATCGAAAACTAGCGTGGGCCCCCAAGCCGTCTTGGGCCGCCCTCGCGGGTGACAGCGATGGCGTACATCGGATGGTCGCAGAGCAAACTTTATTTACTTCGACTGATTTTCGCCATTTCACGCGGGTGAACTCGCAGATTTTTTCGCAGCGCGTCACAAGAAAACACCAACTAAGAGCACTTGGGTTCGATTGGCTTTGCTTGGCTTAGAATCGCACACTTAATTCGTAATAATAACCGGTACTAACACAGTGATTACCTGTCTTACATATTACTGTTCGCTCTTTTTGCTCAAAAATGCATTCTGTTCGTTTTCACTAGTTTTTTTTTTTTTGCTTTCAAGCACCTTTTTATTTTACACACTGCGGAGTTCTCTATAATGAGGCACGCCGTAGCATCGGGAGACTCAGGATGAATTTTGACCACCAAAGGGTATTTAACGTCCCCCAATGCATGGGACACGGGCTAAGCTAAGTAATGAACGCCCGGGCCCGGCCCATGTCCGGACTTGGTGTTACGGGCCAGGGCTGGGCTCAGGCTTGGAATCACGGGCCCGGGCCGGGCTCGGGCTGAAAAATCAGGCCCGTGCAGCTTCTACATAAGGCTATCCAAGCCTTAATTATTTTTTTAAATAGTACGGGCCTGAACTGTAGGCTTTAAGTAGTCCAAAATGCTTACTATATGCTTTACATCTTTCGCCTGTCATCATCATCACTCATCATGCGCTTTTTCCCTCCCTCTTCATTTCCCTCTGCCCCTTCCCCTACGCAGAGTAGTTGGCTAGAGGAATGTACCTCAGGTCGTCCTCTCTGCATTTCGTGTCATTAAACCTCTCTTTCTCTCTCTCCTTCTCTCTCTCCCTCTCTACGCTAACTTCTATAAAAACGCACGGCCTACACAACAATACGTAACGCTCTACGCATGCAAACGCTCAAATAGACAGGATTTCCTTTAAAGTGACAATAATGCTATTTACAGGAACAGTCGCGTGGTTTTGTTCAATTCAAGTACGTTGGATTTAAATAAGCGCTGTGCAATAATATCCCGCGGGTCACTACACGATCCCTTTAAAAGCACGTCTACATCAGATAGATCAGTTTTTGTTGTCGAATTCACTGAAGTAGCGAATTTGACGACAGATAATGCTATGTGACAGTCTACCACTTGTTTCTCGATCAGGTAATAAAAAAAAAGCAGCGTAGCAACGATGGAAAAATTTGTCATCGCAAAAGAAACTGCAGCTCCCTGCTTGAATTCGATGCCGTTATGCGATGTTCTTACATGTCACATAGCGGGGGCTCTGATCCACAGAAATAGTAGCATAGATTAAAAGTTCAAGCCTGGCCCACAGGACAAAATATAAAGAAGGATTCTGTCCTGTATGCCTGATCCTATAGCTATATACATCACGCAGGACCAAATGGGTCCTCAGTCAGTGCTTAAAGGCTATGCATCAGTCCGCATTGTTTCATTAAACAGCAGGGGTGTTCGAACACCAAACTTTTCTAATCGAACACAAATATTCGAGAAAAAAACGACCTGCCAATATTTACCCAAATATCGATTATTCCCAATTGCTAACAAAAAAAAAGCGGAATGGTGTCCGTTCGGAACAAAAGGCTCGTTTGTGTTCTTTAATACATGTAATGCCGGTAACAACTGGATGCCAGGTTAACTGAAAAGTAAGACTGACAATTGGGCGAGTTGGTAAGGGTTCTGTTTTACCTGAGAAGCTGTGTCAACTGAGACGCTTGTAAATAAGAAACAAAGGAAATTGCTGGTGCACCATGGCAATATGACAGTGATTAAAGAAGGAAGAGAGGGAAGAAAGAAAAGGGGGGGGGGGGTTACAGCAAGACCTCAGATGTATGTAGTAGAGTATAGCGCTCGTTGAAGGAACTAAGGGCACTATTACAGCCCTGCACATCGTTTTGAAGGAATCGAGACACCGTGAGGCCGGCCGAATAATAAATTGCTTTGCCTAAATCGAAACATCGAATTCGTAGGCTGTGTAAGGCGAGACATGTTTACTCATTGGTTGGTAACTATTGCGTTTAAGTGACCTCCACCGTGTGTTCGTTTAGGAACTGGATCGTCCGTACCACAACCGCGCTTTTCCTGCCCCAGTATCATTCAAAAGAGTATCGACTGCCTCAATATTTCTCCCTGCGAATTGCAAGAACTGCTGCGCCTTACAACATTCTAAAGAAACGAATATTCAACAACTTCAATTAGTGAATACTCGTATCGCATACGAATGGAATAGCAAATACATGTCGATGCGTATTCGAAATTTAGCATATTCGCGCACCCCTATTAAATAGTTCATAAGAAGGCACACGCATTTAATTTCATTTCGAGGGTCATTATCACGCAAGAACGCAGCTAGATAAGCGCTCTCGCGCAGAACTTACCAGACGGAGAACCTTCTCTTGGGCATCATGCCCTTCTTTGCCAGGGCGTCCCGCACAGAGTGGTGCCTTCGCCGGAAAGCTTCCATGGTGATTGACGCACGCTGCCACACTCGCGTTTGTCACAGTGTCTATCAAAAGCAGTACGTCACTACTCGAACACAGAAAGTCAGCGGCTCGCCAACACACAGATACAGGCTTACTCTCGCTCCTCCGTGCGCCGTCTGCACTTTTTGTCCAACGACAGAAGATGATGCGTCCTTCACGGATCTGCACAACACGACGTCGATGGATCCGCGAGACTCCGTATCTGCACCCGGCTTCGGCGCGCCCTTGCTCTGCGAAAGTCTCACTCGCTTTCTGGTGAGAACGAAGCAGCTGTGTCCGCGGGACGCTTCGTTTTAGTGACGGCGCGTACGCGTCGCGGGACCCGGGAAATACGGTGTAAACAATGTCAGCACTACAGACGGCGTTCAGCGGCAACGCGAAGAGGACACATGGTCGCGGTCATCAGTGGGGGCGTGAAATACGTTCGCAAAAGAAAAAAAAAAAAACGCGCCTAGGAAGTGAATGCGCGTCGCGCACAGGCGACAGCGAGGGAAGCGAAACGCATGCGTCCATCTTACGGGCCCACAAGAAGTCAGCGGTCACTCGTCAACGTCCTCTGCATCACGCAGCGGGAGTGTTTCAATTATAATCAGCGGCGGTGAAATAATAGTGTGCAGGAACTTAACGGAACAGCTTGAACCTAGATACTACGCGCCTTATGCACTTTTGGAGATGCGGAGCAGTGAAACGCTCGAGCTGTTGACTCCAAACTCAAAACTATGTCACGAGAAGAATAGCCCTCGCACTCTATTCTTCACCAGAAGAGGAGAGGGGAAGCGACGGGTCCTCGAGCAAATATGGATGATCGTCGAGGCCTCGAACACTTTTCGCGAACCGGGGAAGCCGAACACTGGAAAGACAATGTCCCGGCACGAACTTGCCCGTGGAAACGCGAAGGTACGGGAGGTACAGAAGTGATTCAAAATGCGTGAGCGAAGGACGCGACAGGGACGTGACGTGGATGGGAGAGGGTGCTGAATGGCTGAAATGACGAAAGTAGGCAGAAGGCGCGGAAAGCTATATCGGCGAATGCGAGAGGCGCGACGAACTACGAGAACTAGGCGACCACAATGGACAAAACGCGACTGTCCTGCAGCTCGTGGCGACTACGGCTGCTGAGGACGTTGACGAAGCTAACCCCACCTCCTCCTTTCCCTTGGGAGTGAAATCAGGAGGGCTGTCTCTCGCCCTCAGCCCGCACTCAGGCCACAGGGCGGCCCCGCTCGGAAAGGCGCGCGGCTGAGTCAGAGAGACGAGTCCCACGTTGTTTTCGTTCGGGACTTGTTCGTGGCCGCGCGGCGGGCGGCTGTCAGTCAAGGGAACGAAGTCGTCGGGCGATCTTCTTGTCAGAAAGCGCTTCCGCGTGCCAGAGAGCGGCACAGCGGCGACAAGACGCGCTGCTGGATGCACGGGCGCACTTCTTACAGGAGGCGAGCCCTGTACTGTGATGAGATGCACCAGGGGCGCTTTTTTTGTGCGACGTAGATGAAGACGCAAGATGGAGACGGCCTCGGCTTCTTATATGCGCTGACCAAAAAGATGGAAACTTTAGTCAGGTATACGGCCCTGAACAAAAAGAACTGCGATGGACCTAGATGAGCGAACTAGATGGAGGAAAGTAATCTTACGTTCCTAAGTCACGGTTTCGGAAACAAGAACATCGCGAGCCAAAAAATATTAAGTGCGAGAGTATAAGAGGTTACCGAAAAAATAAGTAAATTGGATATCGACAAAGGTAGAGATTCAGCCTTGTAGGCAGGCTCCGTCGAGGCGCTGTGCTATGGCGAGCAATTCCGCCCTTCTCTAAATTCTATCACGCCGTAAGCGCTGGACGAAATTGCAAATAAAGTATTCTAAACAATTATGGCTAAACACTTGAGTCTTTTGCAGCGCAGTAAACTGCATCCTTGGTCCTTGTCTCTCCGACTGCGCCTAGCCGTCCATGAAATATGAAACTTCAGTCACGCAAAGAACAGCTTAATAGCGAAAAAAATATAATGGAAACACGCGCTCGATATCGAGCGACAACACTGCGCGGACGAGCTTTACACCGCGTCCAGTTCAGAGTATGAAAGTAGGCTTTCTCCTCCAGGTGACGGCCCGAACAATGAAGCTTTGTCCTTTCAGACAATAGAACGTGAAAAGGGTCACTTGTCGCGCACAGCTGCGGGCGATAGCGAAGCGTTCGTAACTTACTCCGAAGATGGGACGAGGGGTAACTGCGCTTTTAGTATATCAACCTCTCTTCCTCATCACTGATGCCGGACATGAAACGCTTTCTCGAAGTGACAGGGGGATTGGGTATATCCTTCAAAGACAAATTATAGTTTCGTGACCAGTCTTAGAGGGAAACAGTTCCTCAAATGGTGGCAGAAAGCTGTTTGACGAAAGAGCACAACTGAAGCGCGGATTCTAAAGCAGATTCTAGAAAACCTCGACCCCCGTTTTCATCGAAAGATCGGCGTGGTGCGTAAGCAAACCGAAGAGTAGGAACCCTTTTCGTTCTCCACACTAGGCAACTTCTCCACAGCACGTATTCAATCGCCTAATGTGCAATCAATCTCCTTCCACTAGGACCTCCCACGGATGAATGATTATTAGGTTAAATTATTTCGGCCATGCAAATCCTATACGCAGCTGAACGGTACGAGCAGGACCTGGAGTCTTGGAAGGGCGCCACCCGTAGAGAGACAGACGAAAAAACGGGAGAACTAGTTTTCCTTTCTTTTTTTTTTCAATCAGTTAACAAGCCTCCTGTCTTTTCTGAAAACCCGGGTGCAGGAAATCTTGGACTACGAGACAAAGAACAATGAATCGGACTCCTAGGGGAAAATAAAAGGAGAGACTTATTGTGCTCGATCAAAAACAAACAGAAGGTTGCTCAAGCAACTTTATGTTTATTTTCGCCGAAAAGCTTAGGGCCATGCGCCTTAGTCGCCATCAATCATTGTCGAGTCGTTTCGGGGAAATCAACCAAGCTGGACGGTTAGGATCGCTTGGAATAAATTTGCGTACGCCCGCTAAAGTCGATCGGCTAAACGATGAGCAAGAGAAAACGAAACTAACTTAAAGGGTGGCTTTGACTGACAAGACGGCCCTTTTAGAATACAGGCGGAATAATTTAACGGAAAATTTAAACTTGGCTAAAAATGTTTGAATAGAAAACAGCACTTATTAACGATTTCTTAAGCGACAGATCTCAACTAAAGCGACAAAGAAGAAGATGGTAGCGTAAAGCAGGGCAACGCACGCAATAGGAAATTGTCGGTGACGGGGACTATAGCGAAACAACGGCTAAGGGAGGGAGAGGTGCCGTCAACGCTTTGGCGTACAGCGCTTGTATGTGGCAGCCGAAAAGCGCCTACACAGTGGTCACATAGAAACGTCACTGACACTTCAGTCCGTGAAGCGACGACGATGTCGACGAGAGCGCAGAGAGAGGGGCCAGGCCGTTGACGCTGCCGCGGACGAAGGCCGACGACGACGCATCGTTGGTTCCGTCGACTCGATGCCCAACAACGTCCCGACACGCGACTATGTGCACTCGACGACTGTCAACGACGATAACGACGAACGGCGGACGCGACAACGTGCAAGCGGCACTTCCGAAAGCGCGCATTTACCGTGACAACTGAGGAGAGGGCGCGCACTTCTACTACTACGCTACTAAGTCGGCGGGCGGGCGGGCGGGTGCTTGGACGGGAGCGACCGCGTCCGGCGCAGTGGTTCCTCGATCTCCCCACGAGCGTAGAGGGGCGCAGAGACGCTGGCGGCTGGAGGGGAGAATGGGGGGGCGACCGACGCGCCCGCCGCTGCGTCGGTCGGCGAGGATAGGCGAAGAGCCAGCCGGCGCTGCGATCGAAGAAAGCCGGCGGCGCACGCGACCGGCGCGAATCACCGCGAGCGCTGTACGCTATGGAAGCTAAAGGTCACCACATCAAACACCGAGTCATATCTACGGAACGGTGCGTGCTTGACAAATCACTATATACGTTGAGAGAGGCTTATAGTATAACAAAACGGTGACCGATTTCATAATGCTAACTATCTAAGCGCCACGCGACATCGTGTAGCTGCCATTCGTCCTGTAGTTTTGCGCAGGTGCTGATTACTGCTGATGGTGCATTTGTTTTCAATTATGCTTTTCGTTGTACAGCAATTAATGTCTTCTTGCGCAGTTTTCGTTGACCATCAGCGATTTTTTCGAACATGCGGCTCGCTAGCTCTTAATTACGTGCAGCTCTTCAAAGAAGAAACTTTAACCTATTGAACAAGAGGCGAGATAAAAAATAAGTAAGATGGCCGAATTTATGTAGATGTGGTATTGTCTACCAAATGCGAAGTTAGACTAGTTCGCATGCAGCCCTAGTCGGCCAACATCTTCAAAGAGGGTGAATTTTTTTAAAGCTATCTACTTGTTTTTCGCAATTCGTTGCGTTAGTTCGTTACTTAGGAATGGCCGCTGCCATTTTCACTCAATCAAGCGGTGTCAAGAATGGCGAGCTGCGAAACAAGATTGCCACACAGTTACGACAGGGCGACACGACGCGCACCTCTCCCTCTCCGTCGCTGCAGCTGGGAGGCGTTCAAAGAAGCGACCTTTGCGCTGGAATCCGCCGCCTTCCTCCAGCCCCTTCGACATTGTGACGGGACGAGTTCGGTGTGTGGACAATGATTCCAGAGTTCCCCAACGCGGAGCTGATTTGACACGCCTGGACAAGCTGCCGCGGGAACGACGTATTTTTGCGCTTCTCACGGTTCGGAGTGGCACGGAACAACGAGCGACCCTCGATCGGCAACGATAGTTCCCGGAACGGCACCCGCCAACGCCGTCGTTGGGCATCAGAGCGCGGTTGCCTTTGTGTACGTAAACTGTTCTGCAGAGCAGCGGCGAGTTGGTGATGAGTAAACGAACAGTCGCCGCGTCGTAGGACCGGCGGATCGAGTGTATAAAAACTGTGGTTGTGCGAATGCTGAGGACACTTCTCTTGAGCAGTCATGTTAGACTGAGTCACTTCTCTCATGCAGTCCTGTTGGACTAATACTCTTTTTCTCAAGCAGTCATGTTAGACTGATTTAATTTCTGTAAATAAACCCCTTTTCCTCGTTCTCGATGAGAAGCAGTTCTTCACTTCATCAACGATCTCAGCGTAAATAAGTTGGACGACGGCATGGGCCAGCTACCTTCGAATTCATGCCGTACTCCAATCTTGGCAAAGGACCACGGACGATGGGATTGAGCCCCCAATCCTGACAACTGGCTGACAGCGGTGAGATGGACTTTGCGACATGGTGCTGTATCTGCGGTGAGTGCTTGGTTTTTGCTTTGACTCTCTAGGCTTCATTTTGTGGTTGTTCTGTTTAGAACAGTAGGGAAGCTAGATTGTTGTGTGTTAGCTAGGTTGTGTTTTCCTAGCTAGATTTAGAGAGCAGAATCAAGGCAGTAAAGCAGCAGTCATGGAGTTAAGGACACTGCTGAGAGACGAGTTGTTGATTGTTGGTGAGGAACTGGGCCTAGATGTACGTAAGGAAATGCTCAAATCGGAATTATTGGAGCTAATTTCCAATCAGGCCAGTGAGGCAGATATTGAAATGGGAATGGAACTTCTCAAAAAGAGAGAGAAACGGGAAAGAGAAAGAGAAGAAAGAGAAAGAGAAAAGCGAGAGAGAGAGGAACGCGATAAAGATCGCGAGTTTCAGTTAAGGAAAATGCAACTTGAACTTGAAAGCAAACGTTTGGAGTTGCCTCAAGGAAGTGAAGGCGCTCTGGGTCGATCAAGTGAGGCAGAATCGTACCGCATGGACAGGCTATTAAAGCCATTTGAGGTCGGGACCGACATAGGCTTGTTCCTAAGCAATTTTGAAAGGACTTGCGAGAAGATGAACTTCGGCCCGAGTACATGGCCACAGCGGTTGCTGTCTATGTTGCCGTGTCACGCGGCGGAAGTAATCGCCAGACTGAGTGTGCAGGATGCATATGATTATGCAAAAGTTAAGGCTAGTCTCCTGAAGAAATACCGCCTTTCAGCCGAAGCTTTTCGGCAAAGGTTTAGGAGCACAGGCAAGAAAGATAGCGAGGGCTATCCGGAGTTTGCATATAGCTTAAAGGCCAACCTAGTCGAGTGGCTTAAAAGCGCGGAAGCGTACGACAGCAGAGACATGATCATTGAATGCATGTTTCTAGAGCAGTTTTACAAAACCATCCCCCAAGCTGTGAAACTGTGGGTGCAAGACAGAGGTAATGTAAACACTGTGGAAAGGGCGGCTGAATTAGCCGAAGAGTACGCAACCCGTAGAAAGTTGAACGCCGAGGAGGGAAACTGGGACGGTCGAAATGGACCGCGGAAACCATTTCCGTTCAAAAAGGGTGCGCAAACTAGACGATCAGAGCCTGTAGACATGGCGGAAAAGCCCGCAGAAAAGAGCGAGGAGAAACTTAACGGAGAAACCGCACAAAAGGAACAGAAAAGAAAATTCGAATCTGTTAGACCAATTCGCTGTTACAAATGCCACAAACTGGGACATATAGCTGTAAACTGCGAGAAGTCTAGCGTAGTTTTTTCCTACGTGGAGGAAAAAGATGAGAATATGGAACTTTTAAGTCCATATCTCCACGACCTGCAAGTTAATGGAAAACCATGCCGAGTGCTAAGAGACAGTGCCGCCACGCTGGACATTGTCCATCCGTCTTACGTGATGGTAGATGACTTCACCGGAGAAGTAGCATGGATAAAACAGGTTGTAGAAGAACACAGCGTGTGTCTGCCCATGGCCAAAGTCAAAATCAGTGGACCATTCGGGGAGCTAGAGACTGAGGCTGCAGTTTCCAAATTTTTGTCACTGCAGTATCCCTACATCTTTTCGAATCGTTCGAATCAGTTACTGCGTGACAGAGGGCTCAAACTGGGAGAGGGCATAGTACAGGCATTGACCCGAGGCCAAGCTCGTAAGATCGCGGCGCTTTCGGCTGAAAATGCTCAAGCTCCTCCAGCGGAAGCAGAAAAGGGGATAACTTCAATACCCGAATCCGAGCTAGGCCCGAGGGACAAAAGAACAGTTGAGGAGAGCCTGCCAGCTGACCAGCTCAATGAGAGCGTAGCACTAGAGTGTCAGAGTTCTAGCCTGCAGGAAGAGCAAGCAGACGCGCTCACAAGCGAGACAGGGTCGTTATTATCACCGGCCTCAAAGAACTTTGATCAACTCTTACGCGTGGATAGAGAGTCACTGGCAGCTGAGCAAAAGAATGATGAGAGCTTAGCTAAATTACGTGACACAGCTAAAGAAGGCATTGCTAGGCGCAACGTAACGATACATGAGAGAGGAGGATTGCTGTATCGGCATTACAGAGATCGAAAGGGTAGGATTTTAGATCAGTTAGTCATACCTACTAAGTATCGGGAGGACCTTTTGAGTCTTTGTCATGGAAATGGGTGGTCCGGCCACCTAGGCATAAACAAATCAAAGGAAAGATTGCTTATGGAATACTACTGGCCTGGCTGTTTCAAGGATGTAGAAAACTTTGTAAGATCATGCGACGCCTGCCAGCGTTCTGGTAAACCAGGAGAGACATGGAAAGCTCCACTGAAGGTAGTGCCCTTAATAACAGAGCCTTTCAGACGACTGGTAATAGACACTATAGGGCCTCTTCCAAAAACAAAATCAGGCTACAGGTACTTGTTTACCATGCTGTGTCCGGCTACCAAGTTTCCAGAAGCAATCCCTTTGAAAGAGCTCAGCTCCACCGAAGTAGTAGACGCGCTTTTGACAGTGTTTGCACGAGTTGGGTTTCCAGCCGAAATTCAGGCAGATCAAGGGTCAGTATTCACGAGCGCACTGACTTCCACATTCTTGCAAAAGTGCGGGGTAAAGTTAATACACAGTTCTGTCCATCACCCTCAGTCAAACAGTGTAGAGAGGTGGCATTCGGTGCTTAAGCGAGTTTTGCGTGCGCTCTGTTACGAGCACAAGGAGGACTGGGAGAACTGTCTGCGGCAACTTTGTTTGCTTTGCGAACGGTTCCACATGAGGCGACAGGGTTCTCACCAGCAGAACTAGTGTATGGGAGGACACTCCGGTCTCCACTGAGAATGTTAAGAGAGATGTGGGAGGAAAGAGGGGAGAGTCCAACCGTGGTTGGATACGTGCTAAATTTACTGGAGCGGCTAAGCGCAACCCAAGAACTAGTCGGAAAGAACATAGCACTAGCTCAAAAGAACGCCAAATTCTATTATGACAAGAATGCGAGGCTTCGTACGTTTAACGCCGGAGACCAGGTAATGATCCTCAAACCTTCAAGAAAGAACAAGCTTGAAGTTCACTGGGACGGGCCCGTTAGAGTGTTGCACAAACTTTCAGATACTAACTATGCTTTGAGAATGCCCGGTCGCAGGAAGGAAGTGAGGATATATCACTGTAATTTGATGAAGCCGTATGTAGAGCGGAGCGGAGTCGTTAACTATACCGTCAAAGAGCCGGATGGCACTAGTACCAAGTTTGACGAATATAGGGCGACCTCCAACTCTGAAATCGGCCTAGAAGAAGTAGTAGAGCACTCGGTAAGCTCGCACGCTCTAAAACCCGAGCAGCTAGATGAGCTAAAAGGGGTGTTAGGGGAATATCTCGACAGATTCAGCGATCGGCCGGGTAGAACCGAACTGATAACGCATGAAATTGAGCTGACCTCTACCGAACCAGTAAGATCAAAACCTTACAGGGTGTCTCCAAGACAGAGAGAGATTATGGAGGCAGAGATACAGCGCATGCTAGAGTTGGGAGTAATTGAGCCCGCTGAGAGTGACTACACGTCACCGCTAATACTCGTAGAAACCCCTAACAAGGACCCTCGTCCGTGTGTTGACTACAGGAAGTTAAATGCCATCACTAGGGATCAGCTGTACCCGATACCCAACATTGAGGAACGAATTGAAATAGTTAGCGCTGCTAAATACATTTCAACTATAGATCTCGTGCGGGGGTACTGGCAAGTTCCCCTTTCAGAAAGTGCCAGCCGCTATGCCGCATTCATCTCGCCTGTAGGCACTTTTCGCCCTCTCGCACTCAGCTTCGGGCTGAAGAACGCGCCGTTTAGCTTCTCTAAGTTAATGGATATTGTCCTAAAGGACTTGCAGGAGTTCGCCTTACCTTATCTTGATGATGTGGCCATTTTTTCGGACAGCTGGGAACAACACGTATCGCACCTCAAACAGGTGTTCTCACGGTTGAGGGAAGCCGGCTTAACGATGAAAGCGGAAAAGTGTAGGTTTGGTTGTTCGCAGGTTACTTATCTGGGCCATGTTGTCGGTCAGGGCATGAGACGGCCGGCTGAGCTGAAAATAGCTACGATTGGAGAATTTTCTCAGCCGCGCACGAAAACGGACCTTCGTTCATTTTTGGGACTTGTGGGGTACTATCAACGGTACATTCCGAATTACTCGCAATTGGCAAGTCCAGTAACAGACGCCCTCCGAAAGGGAGCACCGAGTAACGTACACTGGGATAAGGACAAAGAGAACGCTTTCCAAAGTTTGAAAACGCTATTGGTTTCTCGCCCTGTGCTTCGCGCGCCAGACTACACAAAGGAATTCATAGTTCAATGCGACGCAAGCGACAGAGGTATGGGCGTGGTACTTAGTCAGGTCGGCGACGATAACGAGGAGCATCCTATCCTCTACGCCAGCCGTAAACTAAATGTAAGAGAGGAAGCCTACAGCGCTTCAGAGAAGGAATGCGCTTGTTTGGTTTGGGCCGCCCAGAAGTTGTCGTGTTACTTGTACGGAGCGAAGTTCATCTTCGAGACCGACCACTGTCCTCTGACGTGGCTCAATCAAATGTCACACAAAAACGGCCGCTTGCTCCGATGGAGCCTCACTCTCCAAGAGTACAACTTCTCCGTTAGATATAAGAAGGGAAAGTTGCATAGCAATGCGGATGGTTTGAGCAGGCTAATTTGAATTCTGCGTTTGAGGGTCCCGCCTAAATTTTAGGGTTACTAGTGTTAACTTTTATTAAGCGAAGAAGATCCCCTCTCATTTAGCAGGATTCCCTCCATGATTGCTGAATTTGTCAGCAGGAATTTGCTTCAGAAATTGGCATAGTGAAATGCAGCATTTTTTTTTGTTTCTGCACTTATGTTGTTGTTGTTTTTTTGAAGCCTAGCGAGTCTAAAGTGAGAGCCAATGCATGTCATCTCGGCGCAGAGCCGTGTTGTGGGGTTCATTTTGCAGTTGCCTGTCCTTGTTGGATGTTTTGGGGCGGTGACATCAATACACAAGTGGTCGCTGCGAGCCAAGACATCAATCCCCCCCCTGACCAGCAGCCGTTCTCTTCCTGCCTAGCGGTTGTCAGCGCTAGACAGTCGAGACTTTCCGGGCCATGGAGGCGCTGTCAAGAATGGCGAGCTGCGAAACAAGATTGCCACACAGTTACGACAGGGCGACACGACGCGCACCTCTCCCTCTCCGTCGCTGCAGCTGGGAGGCGTTCAAAGAAGCGACCTTTGCGCTGGAATCCGCCGCCTTCCTCCAGCCCCTTCGACATTGTGACGGGACGAGTTCGGTGTGTGGACAATGATTCCAGAGTTCCCCAACGCGGAGCTGATTTGACACGCCTGGACAAGCTGCCGCGGGAACGACGTATTTTTGCGCTTCTCACGGTTCGGAGTGGCACGGAACAACGAGCGACCCTCGATCGGCAACGATAGTTCCCGGAACGGCACCCGCCAACGCCGTCGTTGGGCATCAGAGCGCGGTTGCCTTTGTGTACGTAAACTGTTCTGCAGAGCAGCGGCGAGTTGGTGATGAGTAAACGAACAGTCGCCGCGTCGTAGGACCGGCGGATCGAGTGTATAAAAACTGTGGTTGTGCGAATGCTGAGGACACTTCTCTTGAGCAGTCATGTTAGACTGAGTCACTTCTCTCATGCAGTCCTGTTGGACTAATACTCTTTTTCTCAAGCAGTCATGTTAGACTGATTTAATTTCTGTAAATAAACCCCTTTTCCTCGTTCTCGATGAGAAGCAGTTCTTCACTTCATCAACGATCTCAGCGTAAATAAGTTGGACGACGGCATGGGCCAGCTACCTTCGAATTCATGCCGTACTCCAATCTTGGCAAAGGACCACGGACGATGGGATTGAGCCCCCAATTCTGACAGCGGCACATCCGCCTCGCCTAATATGAAGCTCCATCATTGCTAAATCGGCGCATAGTTTATCTAAGACATATACATCACGTGGTGCATCTAAGCAATATTATTGCGATATCAATTACATGGACATTTCAGCCGAATTCACGCCGTCGTCGTCGGCATCACCGTGAGGTTGCGCATAAGACCTAAGTGTGATAAGATCGCTGCCGTGCGCCGGATGCTGCAGATGCGAGGGAAAACATGCGAGGCTGAACCGAGAAGGATGCTGGCTCAGTGCGGCCGCGTCTTCTCGCACGCGCAAGGGGGCAATCGGTGACATGTGCACGCGCTAGGAGGGGGGGGGGGGGGAGGCGGCGTAGCGCGCGTCTCGGCTTCTACTCGGCCCGCGGGCGTTCTATCTTGCAGGTAATCTACGGTAGGTTCGCAGGCTAGGCAACCCGAGATTATTGATGGCTTCGTGTGCGCTGCGTCCTCGCGTGCCTAGTTCGCGTCGAAGCGAGAGGCAGCCCGAAGGGGAGTTTGCTCGCAGCTGCTGCCGCTTTTCATCGTGCTAGCGTTGTGACATCGAGTGTCCGCGGTCATCGAGTGAGATGTGTTCGTGTTGGCCTTTGCGCGCGTAACACCGTTATGGGGCGAAACTGTCGCTTTTTTTCTTGTTGCAAACCATCCTATTAGGTCGCGATAAGAGAACCAGGCATCCTTGGGCCAGGACATCAGTAGTGCATGGTTCAGCAAGATCTCAGAGAAGTTTTGCCATGCTTTCTTATGAAGAGACGGACTGACAGGTATAGCGTTTCATATCCTGGAACGACGTGGTGGACAGCCCAAAACTGTGCCGTCGTGTTGTCAGCAAACCCGGATCGCCAGCTCAAGAGTGGAACTCGTAGCACCGTATAACCGACAACGTCAGCCTTTCAACAAACACTGTAGTATTGCTGAGCAAAAGCAGGGAATAATGATAACCGCGATAACCGATGTCTTTGGACTGAAACAACCGTCTGACTAACATTGAACTGAGCATTTAAATTTGAAACAAACCAAGAAACGAACATGAGAAAATAAGACCGCTCCACCCTAACCAAGGCGGCTCGGAATTTCTGAAACTCAACCAACGAAGTCTCCTTCCGGTTTCAATCTAGGCCGAAAAAAAAAGAAGAAGAAAGAAAGAAAAATTGGGCTCCTGCTATACATTGTAGACTCCCGACGCTGACTCGTAACTGCCAGCTATACGAGCGAGAACGGACGACCGCAAACCAAGCAAGAAAAAAAAAAAACACTCTTGTTATGCATGCACGCCACGTTTCGGGATTGTGACGCCGCGCCAGCCTTTCACAACGCGGCAGTCGTGGGGAGGCCGATAATGAATGGAGGGGGGGGGGTAATCTAGAGGAGAGCGATGGCGACATTACGCATCGCGCGCCGCGCGTGCCGCTGGCTGTAAACGCGTGCACGCATTTGCTCTCAAGAGCGCGCTTCATATGCGGCGTATAAACTGAAGCGCTCATGTGAGAGGCGATCCATACAGGATAGCACGCAGCACAACCGTGGGGTCGAAGGTAGCTGATTAACAACCGTATGCGAGCCTATGACATTGAGGGGGAAAGTGCAAGCAATTTTCCGAAAGGGGCGCTTCTTCCTTGACATTATTATAATTCGCGAGCGTCAACTGGGCAACAGCTGCGCAATGTTCAAGCAACGTAGTATGTATATGGGTAATCATGCGAGCATTTGTCATTCTTTAAGAATAACAAGGAGAAGAAAAAGAGGAGAAAGAGGGAGAGACATTAGAAACCACGACCTATATACCGTCGAACCGCAGTTCTCGTCCTATCGTGACTGAAGCGAAACAATATCGCGTACTTTACTTTGGCATGTATGGGTATGTACTTTATTATAGGATGTATACTTGATGTACAAGACCCCAGCTGGCCACCCAGCAACACCAGTAACTCAAAGTCACATACGGTAGTGAAGCGTATAGCGTCACTTCTTGTTACGCATCGACCCGTGTCCACCCACACGATACCACCATGTCGCCTTCGCCAGAAGGTTGCAAATGAGGCCACTCGTAAAGACAGAACCGGCGAAGCGATGGGTCCTCTACATACGAGTCCTGCGTCCGCTTCGCAAATGGCAGGTGCCCCGCCCGACCGATACCGCCCCGGCATTCTTCCTTCTATTTAGCGCATAGACCATAACAAGCCGAACAACGTTGGCGACGCTAAGAAAAAAGCAAGGTTAGACGCACGTGTGGGTGCATAACAGGCACGGCGCGTTAATCTGGCAGTTGTGAAAGGCCTTTTTACGACCAGAAGACAGGCGCGCATTCTTAGCATCATGTGTAGGCTATTCCACTATATCTGGGGCGCTATAACGTAAAACTATTCCAAACTTTTCTATTCCAATTCTGCTATCAGCCCTCCACGATTGGTCAAAAACTTTTTTCGACCACCCCCCACTTCACCTGTCTGTCACGCAACGTCACGAAAACCGCGATACGTCCCCATCTGATATGATGTGCACACACTTATTATGCATGCTTTGAGAGAAAAAAGAAAAACAGTTATTTCTGATTCGACCCCTTTTCGCCATTAGCCGTCGGCTATTGGCAAAAGGTTTTCGGGCTGCACCCACTTCACTTGCCTGTCACGTGACGTCACAAAACCGCAAGAACTCACCGCGTCAAAGTGACGTGTACGCGATAAAGATGCATTAATATGCCGAACAAAACTGAATTTTCTTCGGAATAGCCGCAGGCTGCCCCGTTCCGAAAGGAATAGAAGATGGCTGCCGCCGATCGCTCAGACGCTGGCTACTTGCACCTGCCGGAGAGCATGGGTGTGTTTGCGTATAATAAAACTTCTTGCGTGGCCGAGTAACGTTTTCGAGCACTTTCGACACGTTTACCCCCTCATTCTGTCAACTCTTCTTTGCTGAGGGTCCGTTTTAGCGTCATTCTTGAGCTTCCGTTGCATGCCGCCGCGATTTTCGACCAGCCACCGCAAGCTAAGTAAGGGAAAGCCGACCAATCGCAGACGCCGGCACCACCCTCTTCATCCGGTTATCAATTTTCAGTGCACTGGCTCTGCCCCAGTGAATCCCTCTCCAATTCAGCGTTCTCCTCGCCTCTTGTCAGCCAATTAGATACGACAAGCCGCTCAGTGTAGGCAACGTTATTCGTTTTTCAAGCAAACAAAAGTGACCTCCTATGAACGAGGAGAGCGTTTGATTGGTCTCTTCAGACAACCCTGTGGGTGACCGCCCAGTGCTTGCGTTGGTGCTTACGCAAATTTGACGTCAGGAGATTGGAATAGAAACACATTGGAATAGTTTTACGTTATAGGGCCCCTGTTCTCTTTCTTGTTTTATTTTCTTTTTTCTTTTTCACATCCGCATAGGGATGTGCGAATATTCGAAACTTTCGAATAACGAATCGACTACTGTCTAATTCTATTCGGCCTTTGAATTGAATAATCACTATTTGTATATACGAATATTTCTAGTGTAGTGTTCGAACACTTCAAATCGTCAACTGAGCGCGGTCAAACCTAAAATCGGAGCAGAAATGCGATGAATTTCATCCCGCCGGCCATATAATAGACATAATGCACGAGAGTGGATTATGCAGAGTGCATGCAGTGGAGCACCGCTCAGAGAGCCACACGTTTGCGGCTAAACCGCTATCATTCGCACTCACCGAAGAGTGTTCAGTGCGCATCATGCTGCTATTTGTTCCTGATGCTCTGTTTGTGCTTTAAATAAACAATGCTTCATAATGCATAGGCGCCGACTACGTAGGGGCTTCTGGGCCTGAGCCCCTTCCGAAGTTCTCCAGCAGGAGAAAGTCCCCCACCCCTCCCCCCCCACCTCTCCACCCGGCGATGCCGAAGCCTACCCTCCACCCTCCCCCAATGGCTAACAGCATTTCACATGGCATGTTCGGGCTTCCTTCTCTTCGCGGAGCGAAGCGGTCCTTTAACGGCATGCTCATGTGCGATGCCTCGTAACGTAACGCCCCGGCAGACTGAGCGCCAGACGACTCAGCTAGCCATGTACACAGCTTCGCTGTAAAACCAAAACAAACCCGGTTCCTCGCAGACACAAGATCACACTGCTTCATGAGGGTAGCTTGTTGGGCGAGTTGAAGGGCACGCATAGTCGTGAGTAAGGGAATGCCAGCGAACATCTGGTTTTCTAGTTCTAAGACCAGTGCCTTATGCCTTCAGCTACTCTTTCCTCTCGGCTTTAGTTTCATGTTGTCTATTCCTTTGACTTCCATTCCTCTGCTACGAATATCACTTTCGCCAACCAAGACTTATACGATGCAATAACTATGTGACGACGGTGCCTAACGTGCTGCAGAAATGTTTAACTATGAGAGAAAGGTTTTGACAAAGTGACAAGCGCGAGCGCGCGTTAGGACAGCGCTTGGCACGGTGATATTGCCGCACTTCAGACCTCTATATTTTTTTCTTCCTTTGCGATTGATTTCTTCGATCTCCGGAGCGATAAAAACTAGTCGCGGGCAATTGTAACGCTGTGATTGCAGAGCGCTTGTTAAAGATGGTGTGAGCGATTTCTCCATGCGTCTAAGTTATCGCGACTGGCATAACCGAAACACCACAGCGCTGTGGTTCTTCGTAACAGTGTTACTGAACACACAGATGCAAGAGGAAAAAAAATTGCATCACCAACTAGCCCACCAGAAAAAAGTTATTGCGCTTCAACTGGTTCTTTTCGTTGGTTCTAACCGAACCGGGGTGGTGTCCAGAACGTTGTAAGTAACCACGCCTCCCTGTACGCTTGCAATATTTACTGGGTGACAGAAAACTGGTCGTGCTAAGTCAGAGTTTGTTCTAAGTGGTGTTAGGAACGGCCAGCTGCAGTGCAAGTTTTACCGGCCAGTTGCGACAGTGACGGCAACTTTCATGGAGCGTCGCCGCAAACCTCTAGCCACGGCGTGACTAAGTCGACTGTGTGGGAACAACAATACGTGCGTCCTCGACTCTCCGTCGCTGGAGCCGAGTTTGACGAAGTCGTCATTGTGACTGAACGGGCTCGGCGGATCAACTATTGTTACTGAGCCCGCGGGAACGTCTACTGAGACCCCTTCCCACGCGCTGACCAAGACGCCAGACAATGGGCAGCCGACGGGCGCGCTGCAGCTCGGGGAATAAATGCCCCTACGGCGCCGGCTCGTCTCCCCTACGGTGCCTGGTCAACTCGCCTACGGTACTTGGACGGCCGTTTCCGTCACCTGGGTATCGGGGGAGGACCGAGTGTTTATAAACAGCTGTTGTGCGGCTGCTCAGGGCACTCTCTCAAGCAGTCATGTTAGACTGATGTACTTTCTCAAACATTCATGTTAGACTGATGTACTTTCTCAAGCAGTCATGTTAGACTGATATAAATACTGTAAGTAAACCCATATTCATCGTTATCGATGAGAAGCAGACCTTCCCTTCATCAACGTCCTCAGCGTGGATAAGTTGGACAACGGCATGGGCCAGCTACCTTCTAATTCATGCACGACTCCAATCTTGACAACGGATCACGAGCGATGGGATTGAACCCCCAATCATAACAGTGGTTTGATGGCAAGTAGGCTCGATTGCATTCTAAGGCGCTATAGCGTAAAACTATTCCAACCTTTTCTATTCCAGTTCTGCAATCAGCCCACCGCGATTGGTCAAAAACCTTTTTGGACCACCCCCACTTCACCTGTCTGTCACGCGACGTCACGAAAACCGCGATAGATCCCCATCTGATATCACGTGTACACACTGATTATGCATAATTTCACCAAACAAAACAAAAATAGTTATTTCTGATTCGACGTCATTTTGCCATTATCCCACGGCTATTGATCAAAAGTTTTCGGGCTGCATCCACTTCACCTGCCTCTCACGCGACGTCACAAAACCGCAAAAGCTTACCGCGTCAAAGTGACGCGTACGCGTTAAAAATTCATTAAAATGCCAAACAAAACTGAAGTTTCTTCTGAATAGCCGCAGGCTGCTCCGTTCCGAAAGGAATGAAAGATGGCTGCAGCCGATCGCTTCGGTACTGGCTACTCGCCACTGCCGGAGAGCATGGATTTATTTGCGTGTAATAAAACTTTTTACGTGGCCGTGTAACGTTTTCGAGGACATTCGGCACGTTTGCGACCACGTTCTGCCAACTCTTCTTTGTTGAGCATCCGTTTTAGCATTATGCTTAAGCCTCCGTTGCATGCCGCCGCGATTGTCGACGAACCACCACAAGCTAAGTAAGAGAAAGCGGTCAATCGCAGACGTCGGCACCACCCCCTTCATCCGTTTACCGATATTCAGTGCAGTGGCTCGGCCCCATCGAATCGCTCTCCACTTGAGCATGCTCCTCGCCTCTTGTGAGCCAATTAGATAAGACAAGCCGCTCAGTGCAGGCAATGTTATTCGTTTTTCAAGCAAACAAAAGTGACCTCCTATGAACAAGGGGAGCATTTGATTGGTTTGTTCAGACAACCCTACGGGTGACCGCCCGATGCTTGCGTCAGCGGTTACGCAAGTTTGACGTCAGGAGATTGGAATAAAAACATATTGGAATAGTTTTACGCTATACGGCCCCTAGTTACTACAATGTATACTCCCGTATATTATAGTACGTCGTACTACATTGCATACATCACTCGAATATGATCAGTATACAGTTAAGACTAAGGAAATTCATACTAATTCCTGTCTGACGCCGTCGTTAACAAACGCTTCTTTTTTTCGCTTGATTTTTCGTGCTGACGCACTTAAACCCTTACGAGGTTCCTATCTCGCGTTAATAGGCGTGAAAAAAAAAAACGCCTGGATACAATAAAACAAAAGCAAAAAACAAGGCCTGATTCCGCTATCTAAACTAAGCGCGTTGGCGCGCGAGCTTCGCGGAAATTATGACGCACAGCTCGTTCATGCGCAACTGGGCGTGTTCGCACATGAGCGCGACAGGCCTCTTAATTTATGCACGAACGCGTGGCAACGAACTTCTATCTCAGAACCACGTTCCGTTTATTTATTTCTGGCGCGCATGATACGAATAATTCCCAGGTGTTTCGGCAGCGCAGAGTATATGGCCAACAGTGTTGTCATTTCTTAACTTCAGAAAGAAAGCGAGAGAAGTGATCGTCTCGCTCGCATAAAAAAAAAAAGAGACTCCCTGGGTCACTTCGCATTAAAAACGCTCGTGTGCCGAGCTTTGAACCACCGCAATCAAATTTCCCCATAACAAAAGCCCCGTACAACAGCGTGCCACAGAATCAGATCGTGTTTTCGGCACGTGAAACCCCATACACATATTCAATTCGTATGCGACCAGAAATGCAACATTTCACTTCTGTTTACGAGCACACGTTATATAAATAGCGCCATTGTTGAACTCGTTCATTCGGACAGATACTGCCCACATCACAGATAACTTCGTCAGTGTCTGCTGGTTATTTTTATAACTAAGTGTTTACGTGCATCATGCTTATTCACCGCCTATATACTCGCGGTTTGTCGAAGTGGCAACACATTTACCACTGCATTGCTCCGGATTATGGCATGAGCCTGAACGCCCATATCGATAGGAAAATATAAATACAGAGCATTTGTCTCAGCTAGCCTTAATGGCTTTGGAACAGTATCATTTAATATAGTAAGCACGGAAGCTGATGCTGAGTGTCCACACGACACCGGAAAAAGAAAAAAAAAGTTTTTCTTTTTGTTTGATAACTTCTTACACACTGCCCAGCACACAAAAAGAAAGAAAGAAAGAGACATGCTTCGGTCATATTCAGCAATAACCACGCCGTAGCGGGCCCTGTCACTACGTCGAAATTGACTCGTGCGATACTAAATACGTGATTCCCCTTTACTGCCCTGCATCGTCGAATGGGACCTCTGGGCATCGGGTTAAAAAGGCGTCAATGATAATCGATGCTTTCGCGAACCACTGCATGGGCTGTTTTTTGCACCCTAGGCTCAAGTGACCTCAAGTAACGCCACAATCTTCGTAATTTCTAGTCAGTTTACGTAATAAAATTAACGAAAGCACTTGTCAACGGGATAGTTTCTTTCGTGGGAAAAGAATGTATAGTGACAGGAGCAAAGAAGAAAAGCCGGTTACATAGGACGGTAATCGAGGTTGATAGGACCTATACCCGAACAGCATTGCGAAAGTGCTGAGAAATCTCGTTAGGGATTAAGCGGTTTACGGAGACAAAGCCCGGCGACAGTGCTTCAGACTCGAGCTAAAACCCAATCGCGGTGGGGCTTCTTTCCGTCGTTTGCCCTGCGCCTCGTGGATGGGAAGGCAGAAGCCTCCGAAGTCGCTATGCCTCAACGCAAGCGCATTACCAGACCCGCGCAGCCTATCAGCCACTATTAAACAGTGAGATCCCCGCTGTATACGCGACTAGAGGAAATGGAGGGTTCGCTTATCGTCATTCTGACGATGCCCGCTCATCGCATGCAGAAGCCTGTGTGAATGGAAGACGGCATCGGATGAAATTGCCAACGTCTGCTGACAAATAATCCGGGGCAAAGGTTTATGCTCATTCGACGTGCATGCTTCGTCGTCGTTGTTCGAAAGAAGAGCGCAATAATGCCACGTACCAGTTCTTGTAGAGCTAAAGAAAAAAAAGAAAGAGAAAGAAGCAAAGGCAGACGTGGGACCCCAGGCGTAGCTGAATATGTAACGAGCAGCCGAGGGAGGCTGGGCAGCATTAAAACCAAATTGTCGTGTTTAACGTCCAGAAACTGCAAAGCTGCCTACGAGAGACGCCGAACCGGAGGGTTCGGTATTAAATTTTTGTCAACCTGGGTTTCTTTGACGTGCTCCCAAAGCGCGGTACACGAGCGTTTTTTTCCCCTCCACCCTCATTGCAATGTGGCGCGCCGCGCCTTCGGGAGTCGAACTAGCGTCCTCATGCTCAACAGCAGAACTACGTAGCCTCTGAGCCACCACAATGGATGCTGGGCACATATCATCGGACAGTATCATATTCTGGGGTTGGATGAGAAAAGATCTCATCCGTCTGGAGTGACGATAGAACGCGAGCTCACCGATTCAATTTCCCGCTGCGAAGACCGAATTCTGATCAAGAGATGAAATGCAACAAAAAAAAGAAGGTCGCGCACCATGCTTTGGGTGCCCGTCAAATAAACCCAAATGGTCAAAATGATTCCGTAACTCTCCACTATGGCATCTTTCAAGCCCACACGTTGCGTTGTCACGTTGAACGCCGTAATCAGACGTGTAGCTCTTTGTTCGCAAACACTGCCCGTGGCTGCCGGTTGTTATGCCTATAGGTTTCCTTCTGGACAAAAGGTGCTTCACCGGCAAGCATGCAACTGTGGAATGCCATCGTCTTTTCGATGTCAAAGAGCTGGCGATGAAACCTGCGTCACCTGAAGAGAATTGATAGTGCCTATATGTGTCGCTCCTTCGACTGCTCGACGATCCAGAGCTCACAAACGAAACGAGTTCAGGAACCCCAAGCTGCACTTGTTCATCGAACATGCGACCACTCTAAACTGGAAACAAAGAAGCCCCCTTAGCTGGCTCCGATGTCATTCATCATGCTAGTGTTGCCATACTGCCCCTACCTCTGCGAAGGCGCTGACGGCACTAGCCAGTGCCAGGAGGTGCGGTGATCTCTGTCTCAAATTTTTTGCCTCAATATATCGCGAAATGAAAACACGTATAAAGCTTCGCTCAAATTTCGCATTATAAAGTGTCGTAATCGTCGGACATATCTATCCCTGGGAGTGTCAGCCAGCGCCACTCGGAACCATGGTGGGCGGATTGGAAGTATTGATCTGAAGATTGATTGGAAGTATAGTGACGAAGAGGATACAAAAGTTCCAAGTGCAACTGACGATAAAACTAGAAGAGATTTGCAAGACACGTTCCCAGGGAAAGAGGCAGCACAGGGTGGAATAAATGTCGATTTGACCAATGATAAAGGGCTTTTTTTGCTGTTGAAAGAAAACCGCTTTTAGTGCGTGGCAACGGCATGCACATGTAAAAACGGGAGCCCGTCCACTTAGTGGTCAATGGAATGACCACTGAGTGGAATGCGACCAATGAGCGGTCATTCCAAAGAAGCATACTTCTGGTACACTGTAGAACCGTTAAGCCAAGTGGCAATTGCTATAAATGGTTTTTCAGTTTCGGCTGTTCTCTAGGCACCCGTGGTCGTATCGTATTTTGCAAAAATTCTCTCTCTTTCTATTCATTTCTCATAATTGCCCCACTGAGCGGCTCATCCCTGCGGCAGAGGGGGCACAGCTTTATGCAAATTAATGTCAAGTATACACAAAATAGTAAATGATGTGTAATCGCGGCAATAACGTTGCTCGATGATAGCTGCTATGGAAGAAAAGCTTTGTGATCCGAGAGGCAGCTTTTACAATAGACAACCACAACGCCGTGGGGGGGGGGGGGGGGGGGGAGCGCTGCGGTGGCAGTTGTGGACGCCACCTACCGGAAAAAATTTGCAACGGCTGGTGGTACAGAGCGTTGTCCTCCTCCATTCCGGTGCACTGTCGAAGCACGATTTTCTGTGGCCGCCAGACTACCTGTGCAAGCTTTACGGGGATGGTTTGCCATAAGTTCGTTGTATCGAAGCGTATCT
Source organism: Dermacentor albipictus (assembly GCF_038994185.2). NCBI lineage: Eukaryota > Metazoa > Arthropoda > Arachnida > Ixodida > Ixodidae > Dermacentor > Dermacentor albipictus. Next base: position 4,315,377 of record NW_027225574.1, on the reverse strand, counting down.
GCACCATCTGATCTGTATCAACTAAAAACAATTATTTTCACCGTCAAAACGTTGCGAAAGCAAAGCTAGCCCTGCATCGTTGGGTTAAGGGCGCGGAGCATGAATTAAATAAAGTGCTTATGCGAGGGAAATGCGCGCGTCAAGCTTTTTTTTCCCCATGCCTGCAGCACATATTAAATGTCTCTAAGGCAAAATACGTTTTCATACAGTAATTTACCAGCTAAATAATTTATCGTTAGCATCAGGTCAGTTCTTTCTTCATTTTTTATTTTTCAGGTAATGAAATGATCTCAGTAGTTGCTTAAATGAAGGCGAGCGTAGACACATATGGTAATTTCATGCTTCTAAATAAAATGCGAGTCAGCACGACGTTATGTTCACTCTGATGAGTCTGCAGCGACTGTGGGTATTTATTGATCTCGTGCGCGCCATGTTGAATTTACATTCCGCGCTTTCTGAGCCGGAATTAAGGCCGTGATTTAACTATTTTCACTCTGAATACGGCGTTTGTTTTGCGATGTGTGCGCAAAATTTAAAGATCATTGACACCATTTTCCTCCGTTATCCCGCATGTGATACATATGCATAACGCTGCGTTATTCTTCCAGTGCCCAGCAGTGTGAGAAGCGTTATGTTATGTTAAATTGCAAGGTTTAGCGTCGAGAAACTGAAAAGTGGACTATGAGGGACACCATGGTGGATGCCTCCGTATTTTTTTTCGCAGTCTGGTGTTATTGACTGTGCACCCCAAGCACGGTACACGAGCATTCTTTAAGTTAAATGTCTCGGAATGAAGCCGCCGTGGTCGGGAATCGAACCTATGACCTCGTGCTAAGCAGCGCAACGCTTTACAGCCACCGAGCGTACTGAATAAGCGGAGCAAATGTGAAATAATAGCAATGAGCTCGTCTGTTGATACAGCTGACTTTCTGTTAACGTTTTTCTTTTTTTTTTCATTACTCATGTTTTTAACTGTCAAAACAGTATATATATCTCTACTTCCTGCGTTCACGAAAAATTAAGCCCCTGGGATTGACAGGCCCTGCTTACATGTGCGGACTCTTGTCTATTTCGCATTCTTTCGACCTCTGGAAAGAATCAGCAGCACCTCAGCGCTTCACCCCCTCTCTCCTACCCCTTCTGTGGCTAATATAACACACCCTCGTTTTTAAATATTATGATTTCCATCATCATACTCTACGTCCACTTGGCAATTTCGCGGCTGCGTGTTTTCATCGAGCTTCCGTGGCACTTGTTGCCTCTACGATGACAAGTCCCATTGTTGAAACGCTGGTTCGAGAAACATTCAGCCAGTGCTGATCTTTTCACGTGAATCGAATAAAGAAGCGGCCATGTCCAACGCGAGCGGAGTGAAATTTAGCGAAGTGATTTAAGCAGAGGAGACAGACGTGACCAACCGTGAAGGCTCGCCTTGTTCCGGTAGGGGAATGACAAGCGCTGGCGTCGGCGGAGAAATTTGACGTGGGCTTGGGTATATATCCTTCCAATCCAGGTTCGAAGACGCGCGCGCGGAGCGGCATATATGCAGAATGGAAGACCTTCCACGACAGCTGCGTATACAGCTGCAAACACAGGACGAAATCCGGATCGAGGTGGCCGTTTTCACGAAAATGTAGCCATATGTACCTATAGCATCGCATAAAAAAGGACAAAAAGGAAGCAGGCGAGACGTCACACGCAACATTAGGCATCAGTGCGGATGCAGCAGCCCGTGCCACGTGCTTTCTCTCTTCGTCCTTGTCTTGTTCGTTATACATGCAAGGCGAAGCTTGCCTCTTAGCTATGACCCACAATTGACCGACTAGCTATGGCGCCCGTTCGAAGCCTGCTGATCCCCGGAAGAGTGGACAGTGTTCATATTGCGCTTCTCAGGTCCCACAGATGGACCGGCGAGCGGGAAACGTCGTCGGGGTTTTATACGCATTTACGGCCTCATCGTAAATGCTGTTGCTGCAAGACCAATCGATTAAGGCAAAGAGGTTTCTTTTTCCTATCGTTTTTCTCGGCCACACCGGCCTCGCTCGCTCAGATGGATGTTTGACGGCATCCGTGCCTTCTGGCATCGTTATGCGACTTCGCGTAGATCTCTCGCTGCGCCGCACAGTTCGCATTGTTTCTTCTTTCGCCGCCATCAGGTGACATGCAAGTGCGTTTTTTCTCTGCGGAAAGCAACGAGAACTAATAAAAGGCCAGATTTCAGAAGCAAACAAAGCGACACGCTGACGAGTCAAACATAAAAATATATCAACTTCTCATTAGCTATCACTCACTCACTTCACTATCTCACTATTCTCATAGCTCACTATTCTCACTATCACTATCTCTTACCTCTTAAGCAAGGTAATGAGAAAGCTATTTGTACAATGAATACGATTAAGCGCTAATTTGAAGGTAAGAAACGAAATGTAAACGAATAAATAGTACAAGGCTCGCTTCTACCGAATTTCTTGTTCACAACTTCGCGCTCATTGATCTTCACTTGACAGTATGAACAAGCTAGCTAGACAACGAGTAATCATAAGAAAACTACATGTGGTCTTTTACGATGCAGGTGAGTAGTGCAGGCAAAGCAGGACACGATAGCGGAGCGCTCCAGGTAAAGCAGTTGCACGATTGCGACCAGCCGTGGTCACTGTATAGTCTGGTCACACGAGCGTTCGCACATTTAACAGGCGCGTAAATCACACATGCACCAATGATAGAATCCCCAGCAAAATGTGTAGGAAACGAAGTGAATAACTGTGCAGTAAAATAACAGACGACGCACATTATAATTACTTCTTGCCATCATAGCGAAACAGAAAAAGAAACCCTTTGCTTGTTAGTTAGGTGTACTAGCCAGTGCAATATAATCGCTGTAAATGTGCAAATAAACAGATCACAACATTGGTCGAAGACCGGACGTGCAGTGTTTATAAGAGTGGCACAATGTGCCGACTGTACATGCACTATATTATATAGTGCAACTCAGAATTTGAGGGAGCTTACCCAGGCTTCGTGAAAGTGCAGCTTCCTCGCCAGCTTCCACACCCCATAAACATCCGACACCGATGGTACGTCACCCGGCAACGGGCATCCTATCGCCATGAATCTGTCACTTACTATCAGTCTTACGCTTTGCCTTTGCGCCAACACAAGGGAAGTGGACTCGAGTGAGCCAAATCCCACTATGTATACGGTTCATCCGCCGTGGTTGCTCAGTGGCTATGGTGTTCGGCTGCTGAGCACGAGGTCGCGGGATCGAATCCCTACCATGGCGGCCGCATTACGGTGGGGGCGAAATGCGAAAACACCCGTGTACTTAGATTTCGGTGCACGTTAAAGATCCCCAGGTGGTCGAAATTTCCGGAGTCCTACACTACGGCATGCCTCATAATCAGAAAGTGGTTTTGGCAAGTTAAACCCCATAAAAAAATGTATTCGGTTTGGGGTAATTTTTTACTGCGTCAACCTCGTAACGTCACCTTGAGCAGGCAGCAAGGATGTGCACAGGCGGGACATCTAAAGTAGTCAGCGTTGACATGCATGATGTGTTTCTTGCCTGGCGAACCAAACAAGCAGATGAACTCACCTGCACAGAAGAGAAAAATGAATGCAAATAGTTAATAAAATGCCACGTAAGACGACGCACTTCAATATGGTACAGACGGGAAAGAAGTGCGCGAATGCGGCTTTTCAGTACAGTAAACGCGCAACTGTGGGCAAGCGAAGGGTTTACAGTTTTCCTGTTAGGAACGTGTTGCCGAAATTGAATGTTCCTTTTCTTCTTTGTTTCACCACCCCAAAACATACGCCACATCTTGTCGGTACGGACATTTGGTCCTTAAAGAAGCAAGAAAACTTAGAATGGGATGCTGAGTTCTTGCGCAAACAAGTGTACTTTGGAGATGATAGCTCTCACACTTTCGGAAACGCATGTACTTTTCATTTTTACATTTAAGTAACTGAAGCATACTGTTGCACAATATTGCATCAGGCTGCTGGTTATATTACATTTGATATCAACTGTATTGCATTATTCTATTCGCTTAAGCTGCGTCAGCATTACAAACGGTCGCTAGCGTTCCCTCGTGTCCGAAGGTAAACAGCAGAAATGAAAAAAAAAATCAGGAATACAACACTAAACATGAGATGAAGAAATGCACAGCATTATGCATGGCATCCAAATATTTCAAAAGTAGCAAATTCATAATTTATTGACAATTAGGAAAGGTGAGAAAAACATAGAGTGTGCTATCAGTACACAAATTCAAACGCAAACAAGCCGGAAACAATTGCGTCTTTAGGTTTCCAGTAGCGATGATGTAATTCAGGTTTAAAAACGTCCGGTCAGGACTACACCTACTTATAAACCGGCTACAAATTGCTTGCCCCTAGTACGCCGGTGTTAATTACACGTGTTAGTTGTTTTGTGCTCACATTTCAGTTTATTCTTATAGTAAATACTTCATTTTGCTAATTTAGGCCTTCTTTGTGCAACAATGTGATTCTGTACTGTTATTTAAACCTACGTACGCATTTTTGCATCATCCAACTCGCTTATGTAGTACTCGGACATTCATTACTGAAGCGACTGATATATACTACTGGCAGTCGGCTGAAAGACATAATTACGGCCGTCATCTCCTCGAATGCTATTCAATAATTTTTTTCTGGTCTTATTACCGAAGCTATGAAAACACGTTCATCAAAAGAGCAAGATATGGCTACCGCTGCCAAATACGCGTTCTCGGAGCTCACGGCGAACAAGTGCAGCTACGTTTCGCAGACAGCAAAATGACCATACTTTCACAGTCCCGGCGACGCCCGAGGCGGAGAGAGTTGGTTTTTCCAGCCCCATGGCTCCGACGTTCTGTACGTGTGAGCGAGTGCATGTACCGCCAAAAACAAAGCCAAACGAACACAGTAGTATAGAAAAACTACTAAACGGTGCAAAACGCGTGAGAAAAACACCAGCACAAGGCGCTGGTGGACGACGTCGTCGTCGCTTGTCGAAAACACGCCATGAGGCGGCCGCTGTCCAGTCAGGCGGGAGGTTAAATCCCCTCACCACGTGTTCGCGTCTGGGTGTGCGCGAAATCCACTTTACTCGATCCGTACAGCCCACGCTAAAGAAATGAAAAAAGCACAGTAGACAGCCCAGTGGTGGAACCTCGCCGATAGGGCCTTGTGACCTCATAATATATATATATATATATATATATATATATATATATATATATATATATATATATATATATATATAATACAGGAGGATGAAAAGAAGCAAAACACATTTTGACGTGACTTTCGATACAGATCCAGGAAACAAGCGATTGGAACATCTTTATTTCCAAGCCTTTACCCTCTCACACAGTCAGCGCGGTCAAGAAGGCCACCGATATTTGTAATAAATAAATAAATAAATAAATAAATAAATAACGCCGCCTGTCGGCTCGGTGTGTGCCGAATCCACCCACAAGAAAATCCTTCTTTTGCGAGACGTAGACCGAAGGCCAATGGAAGCAAGAAGTGTCGAACAAGCGCAAACGTCCCGGGGAAACTAAAAATACCTCGCGGTAAGTTTTTTCTCCCAGCTTAAAGGAAAGCTGATACACTTTTCGAAAAAAATGAGTTCTCTGCGGCATTCTACAGTTTTCAGTGCCCTGAACACAAATATCTGGTTCAAAAAGGGCGGAAACAAACGCAAGCGGCTGCTTTTTCAAGAAAACGCGCACCAGCGCCTCAGGGCATCGCGCGAACGCCGCTGTTGCCCGTGATTGGTCGGGGCCGCTGTAACGTCAATCGCGGCAGTCGCCGGTCTGCGCCGCCGTGTCAGAGCGTAGCACGCTGTTCTGTTCCGGCTTCATAGCTGAGTTGTAAGCATAATGGAACGTTCTCGCTGTCTCGGACAGCTTGTATTTTCGCCGTACATGTTCGAACCGACAGCCGATACGGAAAACGATGGCGGCAACGGCGGTAACAGCGGCAACGGCGGCAACGATGATGTTCAGTGTGCCAACAGCGAGAGCGATTTGTGCACCTTCTCGCGCGTTGGAAGTCTTAGCTGGTACTTATGTTTTTATTTTCATGTAGCTGCACGTTCCAATAACGGGAGAAAAAATGCGCTAATGTGTCACTGGGAACTTGCTGCTGGAAGAATGCCGAAGCACTAACTTCCCATTAGATTGTAAACACGGGTGCAATTCCGCGATGTCAAGCACCTTGCCGCTGCTTGTCTAAAGTCCCGTGGTTTTTTTAGTGTTGATACACGATCGCGAACATAAGCGCCGCGTTTCAAAGCGCGCACATGCAGTGCTGCGAGGTACAGTCATGGAAGTTGCTTATCATACACATCCAGAGATGGCCAGAGGTATTATATGTGCAATATTCATACTATGGTTCGACGACTTTGCGATTGTGGCTCGATGAAAAATCGGTATGCGTGCTCCATGCTAGTGTTGACATAAAGATATTAGGCAGTTTTAGCACCGCCGTGTGGTAAACACGATAACTGCAACCGTACGTTGAATGTCCCTAGCCAAGCCTATACTCCACTTCATACTTCAGGTGCAATGCTGGGGAAGCTACTCACAAAGTCCGGTCACCAAAATTTATTACTGCGCGCGTTTCCGTCTATGCTTCGCAGCGTGCCAGCGGTGTTTGCTCGCGCGAGCATGCACGTGAAGCTGCCGCGACGGGCAGCTTCACCAAAGAACAGTTTACGAAAATCGCAAAAGAAAACAAACGTGAGAGGCGGCGGCGGCAGATCTCTCGTAGCGTCGTTCAGCAAACGCAGGACGGAAAGAGGCATGCCAGTACATGCCAGCACGCCGGTCCGGCGGCTTGGTCCCCGCGAACGACGTCACTCTCGCCGGTTCTCTCCTCTGGCAACCACCTCACCCGGCGCTCCGGGAAGCGATGGGGCCGTGTCCGCGGGGGTGATTTAGAAAGCGATTTCCGCCCCTTATATTAACAAAACGAAGAAAAAAATTTCCAGTCCCAGCAATTCGTGGAAATTGAAAACCGTTTAAGCTTTCCTTTAAGCCGTTTTTCCCTTCAGTCGCCATTCAGTTGGCGGCTTATCTCTGGGATTTAGGCACTATATATGATAATCGTACACGGCGTGACGGAGATGAACGCTCCTAGCAGACTCACCTTGTATAAAACGCATGGGGTGGTTTGAGAACTATCGCGAAAAATCACTTCAGTAAGGAAACCTATACAAACAAATCCACGAAGCTATAGATATCTAACAGAGAGAGACGATCGGCCGTTCCAAACACCTTTATACAAAGCCTGGTTGAGTAATAGTTAAAGGGGCCCTGAACCACCCCTCGGACTTGCTGAAAAAAGTAGTCCGCGGGTACCATACGCTGCTGTGAACATCTCAGTTAAGTTTTGCTCTCGTACGCGGTGCGTGGAGCCCACAGGCGCATCGCGAAGTCACCTTTCTCTCAAACGCTCTTTTCAACACAAGCCCGGCCCTGTCCTCACTCTCTTCTAGACGCACTATTTCGTCATTTCTCAAGACGCCTGCTATTGGCCGATAGCCGACATCAAGCTGCGGTCGGCTACATGGCGTAGATACCGCGGCCGCCGCGGGGTGCCACCACGAGTCCACTGGCTATGGACACTGCGGCTCGCTGAGGACAACCGCGTTTCACTTACGTTTAACGCGTCATCGACACCAAAGGCGGAAGTTATGGCGTCTACGTTAACATCCGAATTGAAGTTTGAAGTGCCAGCCATGGTGACATTTAGAAGGTGGAGTGTTGTGGGCACGCCCCACTGCACTGCAACCTCCTCAGTGCAAGGCATTGAAGAAGGAACGGAAGCACAGCGGAGGTCGTGTTTGATTGCCAATAACTCCGCTTCTACTGAACGCACTGAAGTACTTTTTGTGGCAAAGTATTTCTGAAATAGCCTATTTTTACTTCAAATGCCTTTCTACACTTCGATAAAAAGAAGTCTAGGGCCCCTTTAAGCCAATAGCGGGCGTTTGTCCACAATGCGTTTCTTCCGAAGAAGAGAAAGAGAGAAAGAAAGGCAAAAGGAAAGACAGGGAGGTTAACCAGAGAGTATCTCCGTTTGGCTACTCCGTAACGGGGGAGGGGTAAAGGGATGCGATAGGTGAGAGAGATAAAAAGAATAAAGCACACACACACACACACACACACACACACACACACACACACACACACACACACACACACACACACACACACACACACACACACACACACACACATAGACACACATACGCACGCACAATACAGAACTGTTTCTGTGGGCACTGCCATGCAGTCCGCGAAAACGTTCCTAGTGTTACACAGTGTCTACGTTCCATCCTACGTCACGCAGTGTACAGTTACAATTTGTCACAAAGTCCAGTGTGTTTTAAATAACGCAGCAGTTTCTTCATAGCAACTCGCGCTGATGTTCATGTAGGCCAGTTTGCAAGGATCTTAATTTCCATCATTGGGCGCTTGTTCAGTTCTTTGCGGGTTAAAACGAGGGCACTCACAAAAAGGTACGCGGTTGTTTCGTTGCCCCCGCGGAAACCTTAAAGTGGGCTATTGACCATTCCGATAAGAAATGAGTACACATATGAAAACGCTGCTCCAAGCCATAGACGGAGTAGAAGAGTGCATCGATGTCGTAGAAGGTATGACGGAATACGGAGCTGTAAATTAGGGTACAAGGTGTGGAGGCAGGCTCTTGAGAAATCGGATGAATTCCATTGAACCAATGTTAGGCCACGCGCAAGTGCGGAACGTTTTTTCGCTGCGTCGGCTCTCGAACGTGGAAGGGCAACGCAGTTGACGCCGTCATGGGCAGATCGGGCATCTGCGTCCACAAGATCATCGTGATGTATGTCACAGTGACTAGGCAACCACAGATATATCGTGTCCTTCGTCAACTATGCGATGGTGGACTTGTGATCCATGGCGCAGTGCTGAGTGTAAACTCTAGAGGGCTGCCTTGGAATCACAAAAGATTGATCATAGATGGGGTGGTTCCTCCTCAATGAAATGAAGAGCCGCACGGAGGGCTGCCAATTCAGCAGCTGTCATTGATGATACATGTGACGTTTGTAGCTGTATTTTGACAGATCTTGCTTGAATGATCACGGGGGCAACTGAACTTGTAGGTGTGACTGAGCCATCGATGTAAAACTGTAAGACTGCACCTCATGTAAAAGTTCTAATGTGGCCTATTTCAGGGCAAACGACGGCCCGTTAGCATTCTTCGTGATTCCTGGGATGGTGAGGCGTATTTCAGTGTGAGGCATATTTCAGTGTGAGGCATATTTCAGTGTGCGCATGTCTGTGTGTTTTCTTCTGTTGTTCGCGTCTTATATTTTGCGCCTAAAACTATATCTAAAAGCGTATTTCAGGTTCTTGCGGGCGCCATAAAGGTGAGTATGGTTTTACTGCAGGCATCTAGTTCGATGGCAAAGAGGTATGATTGGCAGCAATTATAAGACTGAAAGTTGTGTGTGGCTTTTCTGCAGGTAAAGAAGCAAGACGATGAGAAGTTTGTCGGGCAACTTTCCGAATAACCGCCCTGAGAGCGTCGGGGGCCAAGTACGTTGATATTGCGTGATCTAGCGCTATCACAATCGTTGCCGCTGTAGACGCACACTTCGGAAGACCGAGACACATTCTTAGGGCTTGAGTTTGTAGTCTTCGGACTACACGCAGGTTTGTTTTGCAGGTGTTGCATAGCACAGGGAGGCTGTATCTTGCGAAACCGAGGAACAAGGCGTTGTAAAGCTGCAGCATTGACAGCATCCATGTGCCTCATGACTTTCCGCCGAGAAACTTGAGGAGGTGTGTTATTGTCGCCAGCCTCCTCTTTAGGTATGAAACGTGCCGGTTCCATGATAGGTTGCGGTCGATAATTACCTCTAAAAAGCGTTGTTTCCATGCGTTTGCAATTGCTTGCCCATTGACACTTACGGAGTAAGGGTTCATTGCCTCACAAGTGAATGTAAGAAGGCTGCATTTCTCTGAATACAGCTCTAAGTTCTGTTTTCGCAAGTACAATGATGTTAACGTAGCTGCCTTTTTGAGCCTTGCTCGTACCTGCAGTCGTGTTACAGCAGACGCCCAAATGAAGATGTCGTCAGCATAAATTGATACTTGAATAGTGCTGGGCAAGCCTCTGACTATAGGCCAACGAGCACTAGGTTGAATAGTGTCGGGATCACGGTACTTGCGGTACTTCATGGAATGTTTGGTGGTGAGTCGTGGCGCCATCCTCGGTCATCACTAAGAAATGCCTGTCGGTCAAATAACTGCACAGCCACCGAATATTGCCGCCACCGACTACGGCTTCAATCAGAGTCTATATAGCGGCACAATGTGCTACATTATCGTAGGCGCTTTTTAAGTCAAGGAACCATGCCGCAGTGAGTCGTTTCAGACGTTTCTTATGTTGAAAAAGCGTGACCAAATCGATGTCATTATCTATGGATGAGCGCTCACGCCGGAAGCCAGCCATAACATCTGGGTACACGTTGTAACTTTCCAGGTACCATTCTAGGAGCGTCAAAACCATTCTTTCCATTATTTTCCGCTGCAATTGGCCAGAGCGATGGAGCGGTACGATGACAAATCTAACGGCGATTTAGCAGGTTTGAGAAGTGAAACCGAGCCGCTGCATTTCCATTCACGTGGAACCAGACCACTGCGCCAAGACTCGTGGTAATAAGGTTTAGCAGAATGAGTCGTGCTTTCTGCCCTAGATTGCCGAGCGCCGCATAGGTAGCGCCGTCCGGCCTAGGTGACGAAGAGCGCCTGGAAGTCGCCAGTGCCCTTTCAAGCTCATCCACCGAAAACATTATATCCATACGAGAGTCCCGAGACACAGGAGTTACACGTGGGGTAAGTGCATGTAGGGGCTGCAAGCCGGCAAGTCTTGAGAAAAATTCTTCAGGAATCTAAATCTATCTTCGACCTTGGTGTAAAGCGAGATATTTCAACGGAACACGCTGTTGCGTCGATACGCGAAGTCCACGCACGGTTCTCCATATCTGAGATAAGCGCTGACGTGGATCCAACGACTCACAGAATCGTTTCCGTCTTTGAGATTGTAGTGCATCAATGTGGCTCTTAATTTTGTTTTGCATCCACGTTGCCTTTCTGAAATCGTGGATAAATTTACTTCTCCTGTGTCTTCTTTCAGCCCGCCAGCGAATCGCTCGTAGTCGCTGCAGTTCGGCTTCAAATTCTTCATATTTCGGGAAAGGCTGAGAACCGCGCAGAGCATCTTCCGTGGCCTTTTGAATTCCTTGCTGTTGGTTCCCTTGCTGACATACTCCCTCCATGTGTGTCCGAAACGTGGACGAGTCAATTCGTTGGAGAATAGCGGATGAGTATTTAAATAGTGCCTTGATCTTCAGATATAGAGAATATGGTCGCTTCCATGTGATTCGATGTCTGGGAACCATTGCACGTTTCTTTCAAGACGCTGACAGACAAAGGTCAAATATAGGCAGCTGCTGTATGTAGGCCCTCGTAAATATGTCGGACTAACATCGTTGAGGCAATAATAGCCGTGCTGTGTGGCAAAGGATGCTAGTATTCTTGTCCTGGAGTTCATCGTCAAACTCCCTCAAAGCGGATGGCGAGCATTAAAATCTCTGGTGAAAACCGTAGGGCTGGTTGTCGCTGATAACACGTCGTGTAGTCGCTTATAGTCGAAGCGACTTGAAGGAGCAATGTAGACAGCGACAAGAGTAACCTAAGCTCCTTCGTTTTTACAGTTAAACAAACTCATTGGTTGTCGTCATGAGGTGGAACTGGGTGCAACACGAATGTCAGATCACATCTAATATATACAATGACCTCGCTCACATCACCACAGGTAGAGGACATGAAGGCCTCATAGGCAGAAATCCGGATGATGTCCAGACTTTAGACACTGTCTTCGAAAACCGCTTTCTTATCCTCGTAATTTGTGAAACTACTGAAGAAGCTTCTCATATGAGCATGATATGACGGATATCTTGCAGAACTGACTGAATTAAGGCGAGCCGCGTTGCTTGCAACCACAGAAGCGTACTTGACACAAAGGGAAATCCTCGCGTGCAATATCTCAGGGGTAAGCAAAAACACGAAAGAAAAAAAAAAAGCCAGTAATAGCGCACCATTCCAACTGCCGAAGCAAAGTTTATTGTACTGGACCACATGAGTACAGCATATCAAAGCCACCTACAAGTGTACACAGACGGGTCGGCGTGTGCACAAACAGATAGCTGCGCAGCGGCATCTGCATACCCTTCCTTGATGTGACATGGTCTGAATGCCTGGACCGCGTAGTTTCGTCTACAACAGTAGAAAGCGCCGCAATTACCGCGGATTTGTGAAAACTAAGCGCATATCCTGCAAGAGATGTCGTGGCGCTGACGGATTCAAAGTAAGCGTTTCAACGATTACATTGTGGCCTACTTCGACAGAACTTTACAAGGCAATCTCTGGCACTAATTTTAACGCAAAATTCCAATGGATCCCATCACACGTAGAAATTGAAGGAAACGAAAAAGCTCACGCTTTTGCACACCTAGCACTGACATGTATCCCAAAACTGAGAACGCCAAACATTTTTCAGAACTCTTAAGAATACAATACGCAATCACTTTAGGATGGTTCACGAGATTCCACATCAATCCTGAGTGATCCATGGAGTTACGAGGAAGCGGCGCTGTGGTACCGCATCAGAACCGACTGCGCCTACAGCCCAACCCGGCTTGGTTATTCGAGACTGGACGATGCGCTTCCCTGCTCTGTGCCTTCTGTGGTGACATAAGCGACATTTAACATTTCATTTGGCTATGCCCGCAGTTCGACACAGAAAGAAGAGAGATGGTTGATATCCTGCAAAAGAGTCGTCTTACCGCACAGGACCTTTGATGACGTCGTTTTCCCGGGAGGGTCCGCGGCAATGAGTAAGAGAGTGCAACGACTGCTGCATGGCTTCCTGCGAGACGAGGGCCTAATCGAAACCTGGTGGCACACCACTGATCTCAACTGACAGGAAGCTCAGGCGGAACAATTGCCGGCTATGCCAGGTTAACCACGTCTTCATCATCATCATCATCATCATCACCAGCACCACCACCATAACCACCCCCCCGCCCCCCACCACCACCAGTAATTATTGAAGGAAGACGAAAAAAGATTTCCCAAACCTCATACATCCTTCAAGCTACGCTTACGAAAGAGCGAATTCGCGCATGGTATCGAAATTGCAGTAGCGAGAACATTAATATTATACGGCGAGAGCATGTTACTTGCGAGAAAACCTTCGCCAGCATTTGTGTCATGCGAATTACATTATTCAGTATGCCGTGCTCTACCACCATTCCTTGTCCAGTGCTGTTCAGTGTCAATCGCACAGGAGAAGCGTAGTGAAAAGATGTCAGAAAAGTGTGAAATGGATGACACAAATTGAAACTATGTGACCTGTATCGGCACCGGACTGCCTCAGCCTATCTACAGTTATTGGAATGATATCTAAAAGGTTTCTTTAAAGGCCCTCACACGCGCTCTTTCCAACTTTTCTAGACGGAACTGACTATTTTAAATTATCGGGCGCCGGTTGTGACTATGTCCCGTTTGGCCAGCCAGTATACCTTCTTACGAACTGTTTTTGCGTGCATACGGCTTTCAGAATCTGAACCCTCTACGAGCGTAGGCGCCGTCGATAATTCCCCAAAGACCCTGCCATCAACTGAATAGCTATCGCAGTTCGCTAGCAGAGGAGCACCGGTCGTGCAGGCTATTATTAGGTAACAAAGAACAGTTTTCTTACTTTTCGTACACAAGCCGTAAACCGTAAACAGGGGCGCTATAACGTAAAGCTTGTCAGGATTGGGGGCTCAATCCCATCGCTCGTGGTCCTTTGCCAAGATTGGAGTACGACATGAATTCGAAGGTAGCTGGCCCATGCCGTCGTCCAACTTATTTACGCTGAGGACGTCGATGAAGTGAAGAACTGCTTCTCATCGAGAACGAGGAATATGGGTTTATTTACAGAAATTAAATCAGTCTAACATGACTGCTTGAAAAAGAAGAGTGTCAGTCCAACATGACTGCATGAGAGAAGTGACTGCAGCATTCGCACAACAACAGTTTTTATACACTCGGTCCGCCGGCCATACGAGGCGGCGACTGTTCGTTTACTCATCACCAACCTGCCGCCCCTCCGCAGAACAGTTTACTTACACAAAGGCACACACATTTCGATGCCCGACGATGGCGTTGGAGGGGTGCCGTTCCGGGAAGTATCGGTGCCAATCGTGGGTAACTCGTTGTCCTGCGTCTGGCCGAGGCATGGGAAGCACCAAAATACGGCTTTCCCGCGGCAGCTTGTCCATGCGTATCAGATCAGGTCCGCGCTGGAGAACTCCGGAACCATTGTTCGCACACCGAACTCGTTCCGTCACAATGTCGATGGGGCTGGTGGAAGGAGGCGGTTTTCAGCACAAAGGCCGCTTCTTCGAACGCCTCCTAGCTGCAGCGACGGTGAGTGGGGGATGCGCGTCGTGTCCCCCAGTCGTAACTGGGTGGCAATCTTGCCTTGCAGCTCGCCATTCTTAACAGTGGGGGATGCGCGTCGTGTCCCCCAGCCGTAACTGGGTGGCAATCTTGCCTTGCAGCTCGCCATTCTTAACAAGCTATTCCAAACTTTTCTATTCCAATTCTGGTATCAGCCCACGGCGATTGGTCAAAAACTTTTTGGACCACCCCCACTTCACCTATCTGTCACGCGAAGCCACGAAAACCGCAATAGCTCCCCATCTGATATGACGTGTACACACTGATTATGCACAATTTGACCGAACAAAATAAAAATAGTTACTTCTGATTCGACGCCTTTTTGCCATTAGCCTTCGGCTATTGGTCACAAGTTTTCGGGCTGCATCCACTCCACCTGACTCTCACGTGACGTCACGAAACCGCAAAAACTTACCGCGTCAAAGTGACGCGTACGCGTTAAAGATGCATTAATAGTCCGAACAAAACTGAATTTTCTTTTGAATAGCCGCAGGCTGCCCCGTTCCGAAAGGAATAAAAGATGGCTGTCGCCGATCGCTGAGGCACTGGCTACTCGCCCCTGCCAGGGAGCATAGGTTTATTTGCGTCTAATAAAACTTTTTGGGTGGCCATGTAACATTTTCGATAACTTTCGGCACGTTTACGACCTCGTTCTGCCAACTCTTCTTTGCTGAGGATCCGTTTTAGCGTCATTCTTAAGCTTCCGTTGCATGTCGCCGCGATTGTGGACGAGCCACCGCAAGCTAAGTAAGAGAAAGCGGACCAATCGCAGACGCCGGCACCACCCTCTTCATCCTGTTATCGATATTCAGTGCAGTGGCTCGGCCCCAATCCCTCTCCACTTGATCATGCTCCTCGCCTCTTGTGAGCCAATTAGATAAGACAAAGCGCTCAGTGCAGGCAATGTTATTCGTTTATCAAGTAAACAAATGTGACCTCTCATGAACGAGGGGAGCATTTGATTGGTTTGTTCAGACAACCCTACGGGTGACCGCCCGATGGTTGCGTCGGCGGTTGTGCATATTTGACGTAAATAGATTGGAATAAAAACAACTTGGAATATTTTTACGTTATACGGCCCCAGGCTCAACATATTTAGCGTGACATTTAACAGGAGCGACGGGTGCAACCTCTTCAGCTTTAGTTGATGGCAGATGCTTGCATGTTCGTCCGCACTGTGGTACTAGGCAATTAGGCATCAGTTACATTTTCTGTATGCAGATATGAGAACTTCCCTTCCTTTTAAAGGCTTAATTTCCACCATGCGACAATGCATGCATACCCGTCACGCCTTGTTTTAAAGGTCGTCAGTGCTCTATAGCATTTTCTGCCTGTAAAGCTTGCTTCTCTGAGAAATAGAAAAGTTAAACGGAAAAGCTGAGTGACTAGAAAGGGACTCGGAGATGACGCTTATTGGAGTCCTAAAGAAAGATAAATGTGGTTTCAGGGATGGAAGCAAAACAAACAGAACAAAGCGAAACAAGCGGGAAGGGGTTGATGATTTGGATAGACCGGGGAGGACGTTAAACGATACCGTGAGTAGCAAGGCAGGAATTCGTCACGCGAACGAAAAGCGGAGATACAAAAGGCACTATACTGGCGGCCGCATTGCGCGGAATAAGAGAATTTGCCAGATTGAAGTTCATTGAGTGTAAAATAGCGAGTGTGCAGAATTATGCCATAAAACAACAACAACAACCCACTGCCGCTACCACCTAGGAAGTAGCTGTCGAAGTGTAGCTTTCGTTGTGAAGTGTAAAAAAAAAGAAGAAAAAAAGAGAAAATAAAGATGTTTTTCCCAGTACACAGACAAGTTTAAAGAGTGTATATGTGCCTCACTGTGGTTCAGTGTCTGTCGCCTGGCTATGGCTGTTACTGGACAAGAGGCTGCAGGTTTAATTCCTGGCCACGACGGCCGCATTCCATTGCAAAAAAAAAAAAAACGCTCGTGCACCCATCTTTGATTGCTGGTTTAAGAACTATAGGTGGTCAGACTTAACACATAGTCCCCCAATACTGCACTCCTCATAACCCGCTGTGATGTTTAGGGATGTTAAATACTTTCTGTTAAAAAAATTTCAAGTCTGGGGCTTTACGTGCTGAAATCAGTTCTGTTTTTAACCTTTCAATTAAAGACTTTTGGGCGCACATTCTCAAAAATGTTCTCACTCTAAACGCATTCGTAAGAGCAAACTCCAACGAATCGCGATGTCGGAAATAATATTAGCGTAGGCGACAGACCGACAAATGGGAAACAGCACTTGCGAACGAAAAGCTTTGTGAATTGGGCTACTGAATCGTTTCCGTTTTTCGAGATGACACGTGGCAGTTTATCGGTTTTCTACGCAACCGAGCACTTTATTTTCGTAGAAATGAACCTTTGGGTTGATCATCTTCGCACACAAATTCAACGGTAATGCCGCTTGGTAAAACTTGCTGCGGATGAAGTGCGGAAAGGGCCTTGGGAGCATAGCAACCAATCAGTAGTTGCCACGCAGCGAAGCAGTTTAACCTACTATTGTTATTCGCTCTCCCGCACTCTCCTATTGCACAGACGTTTTCATTAATTTTAGCACGCATCACACGTTTCCCTGAAGCGTTCACGGCGTCCTTTGTAGTACAAACCACGCGTCCTAGAATTACAATGGTTGATTACGCTTCGCCTTACTTTAAAGGCCCCTCGCCAACCTTGGTCAGAAATGTTGATTAAACCCGAGAAATTGTGAAGCGCACTCTGGAAAGCGTTAAATCGCAATAATTCTTAATATGGCTTCAATCGTAGCCGATATAGACGCAAATGAAATTTCGGGAAGCCATGGTACAATGAGACGATTTGCCCACCCTGCGCAGTAAAGGCTCACTCCCTCGTTGCCGCGACCAAGACCCGCAAGGGACATTCCTTTCCGTTTCCCCTTCTGCCATCGGACTTAAAAGCACCCCCCCCCCCCCTTCAATCACCCCGTCCACTTTATGTTTATTTTTATTTATTTTTTATTTTTCGTTTGGCACAGTCCCCGATCTTGCGAGTCTAGCCTCATTTCCTTTGTCTGCCTTATTGTCTCGCTGCGTTGCGCATTTCCAGAAGTAAGGTTTTGCGCACTCCGTGTTACGCGGGAATCCCCGAGTTGTTCGCGCTGCAAGTGAAGATTTGTGCGCCGCAGGCGCTCAGCGTGCTGAGGCGCCACACGCTTCATGTTATATCGCTGGCTGTTCAATTCGCTCTTTCGAGAAGGGCCCACAGGTTTGTTTGCTTTTTTGTTTTTTGGTGCGGATTTTCGGCTATTTTCATGGCGTACATCGGTTTAACGCT